>NC_140467.1:44482615-45225115 GCF_051167445.1 Perissodus microlepis
TTATGGAGCTTGCTTCTTCGACATCTTTAAGAGTTCTGAACAAATGTCTGTCCTCCTCCAGAACATCTTATGTACGCAAACGCGCCTTCCAACTTCTTATCTGGTGTGCGTCTTTTATTTTGACAGCAAATGCGCACCGGTGGACCACTTATGTGCAGCCCTGTATATACATATACATATATATGTATTCTAAGCACTTGTCTCCTGCTCTTTTAGTTCCAAAGGAGAAGAATGTGACGATATGAACTCTATGAATGGGGATGGCTGTTCTAGTCAGTGCAAGAAAGAGCCATTCTTCAACTGTGTTGGTGAGTCTTGAAAATGCTCTACTGCTATCTGATGCTCTGTCCATAGCTCTGAGTTCAGTATGACAGGATGATATAGCAGCGTATGCATAACCATTTAATAGTCTTGAAATAATTCCTTGTGCAAGAAAAGTTAAAAAAACAACAACAACAATGAACTGTTTCATTAGTAATCACAAATAAACTTGTTTTAATTGCCAAATGGGACATAAACACACACAATTTTATAAAGGTAGGATTTCTAGTAAAGTATTAACGCTTTTAAATTTTTTTCCACATTATTATTATCTGTTTGGATTCCCTTCAGGTACTCGATGTCTATTCCAAACAAATAAAACACCAGGAGATATCATAATCACTCCAACCTCTTGTATAAAGAAAAAAAAAACTGGAAATCATTACTTTTAAATAGAGAAATGTTGGGTCTTTTTTTTTTTAACATAGTTGAAAGAGAGACATCTCCTTTTATAATTTGTTTTTTTTTTTAATTTTATAAATAGATGAATGACTTTTTGTTCTGGGTCCCAGTAGCTGATAATCATATTTCTTCCACTCTTGTGATTCTGTGTATGTACAGTACATGGATACACATGTGTAACCCTCTGTGAAGTGGCCACTTAATCCCTGTCAGATTGCTGGATGACTGAACTGGCTGTGCTGTTTTTCCACCAACTGCAGTGCTCTGGGATGCTTGCAAGTGTGTGTATGTTTGTGTGTATTCAACACTGCTGAGGTTTTACACAGAAATCTGAGACTATAATGAAGGGACCTTCTGTCCATCTGTCTGTATGTGCAAGCAAGTGCCTGCTTGTCAGTGAGTTGGATGGAGAACTGACAGTAAGTATACAACAGGTCTAGGATGTTACAATCTGGAGGAGCTTTAATGGGCTATCATGATTCAGCCGGTTTAAATCTGGAACTGATGACAATCACAAGTTCTTTGCATACAAACCCACCTGCTGTTACAATCAAGTTGAGATACTGTCCACATCCAGATATACGTGCTATCCTTAAAATCATGGATTTTAAGTCAGATTTCACTCTTTTCTTTGTCTGTTTGTGCCCACGATGACAATCAGAATAATAATTTAAAAAAAATCTCAAAGGCACCCAGTCACAATCTTTTTTTTTTTAATTTAATCTAACTAAATTTCATTTCTATCAAACTCTAATACTAAAGCACACCCCTTCTGACCTTTTTTTCATTCTATTCCTTGACTCTTTAGCTCACATTCTACCTATTATTCCTCTACCATTCACAATCACTGTTTGAACTTCCTCTTGTCTCAGTCTTACTGCTCCCCTTCTTCCTCGCCTCTGTTCCTGCTGAGTGAGTGGCAGGAGACTTATTCTATATGCCCCCTCAGTAGCCCCTCGTTTTACCATTGCCAGAGCACAGAACTGACTTGAGCTTTTGGCTGTGCTGTAGATGGGTGGAATTTCGAGGAGAAGGCCCTGGCCAACTTGGCACAGAGTGCCGCCTTTCCCCCCAACTGGAACCCCACCGGCTGACGCTGCTTTAGCTGAGAGTTGAGACCAGTGAGGCCCAGGCAAACCTCCCTGCTCAGTTCCCCTCTCCTCCACTCCATAAGCTTTCAGTTCCAGCCCCAAACTCCGGGTGGGATGTCTGGAAAAAATACTGCTGTATCTTACTTTACCCATTGACCTTGCCCCACACCACCCCCTCCACTTTCTGTGCTTGTCTGTTTTGCTCTCTTTCTCTTTTATTCTTTCTTAATATTTTTTGCCCCTTCTGCCCTTATACATCTATATACGCCTTATAATTTGATTCTTACTCCTTTTATCCCTTACATTCATCTCTTGCCTTTATCTGATCCCCTTTCTCTACTCATTCCAAATGAGGACATGCTCAACAAGAGAGATGGGTGGCGGTGAGAGATATGTTTAAGATGAACCACGCTGATATCTTTGATGCACTCAGTCCTTCTGTTTAAGAAGTTATTTTTATCGTACAGATAACTTATTTGAAGTGTGTTGTGTTTTCAAATGCAGAGGAGCCAAGCATATGCTACTACTATGACGGTGATGGGGTATGCGAGGATTTTGAGCGAGAGACAGGTGTGAGAGACTGTGGCCTCTATACCCCCAGTGGTTTCCTGGACCAGTGGGCTTCCTCTATTGACGTTTCCCACGAAGAAAAGCCCTATTGTTCTGGTGAAGTTGCTGCTGGATATCCTGCTGTGACTAAGGTAAGGTCAGACCTGTCTTCTCCTACCAATACCAGTTAAAGTTACCATCATTTAACAAAATTGCTTAACTTAATTTATCACACCAGAGGTTAACATATATTTTAAATATATTAAGATTATAAATATTGTATCATGCAATCAATCATAAAAAAGAGGTCTTTGAATCTATGATTCTTATGACTGTTGCTTCCTTATTCATACTGTTAAATGCACACAGTGCAGAAGACTCTGCAACACTTAAAAAAATAAGCGAAATAGCTTTTTTTGCCGGCTAATTGGTAATATCGGGACTTTTAATGAGATGTCTCCCAAATTGCGTGTACAGGTTTTCTGCTCTCACTGAAGTAATGCTTATAGAAGAAGCATACAAAGCTTTACTTAAGGCTGCTTGCTGCCTTGATGTGTTTCTTTAGAGGCAGGAAAGGGGCTGACTACCTAAATAGAATGATTTACTTTATGGGGGCTTTTCCCCCCTAAACGGAGGTCAGTCCTTACAGTGTGTGCATACAGACATGTGTCCTCACAACATAAGTGATACAAGCACACACACACAAAGCTTCGGACACACACAAATGCATTAGCCTCAATCCTACTTAATCCCCTTTCCCTAATATGGATGGTGAAAGATAAGACATGTTGTGGATGTATGTTATCTCTTTTTTAAGCCATATTTTATTTTTTGAGGTAATTATTTTGTCATTTTCTCACAAAAAACATTCAGCTAGTAGGTAAGTTGCACTGGTGACATCACTTTATTGTTAAATGCTATAGTGATAAATATACTTTACACTTTGCTTTGTCCTGAAAGACTTTACACCTCTACACAAACTGTGCTGTCTCTTCTGAGGTGTATAATGCTGGAAGTGTGTGTTGTTGGTAGAGCTTGTTCCTACTGCTGATGATGCATTTTTACAAAGCCAATGAACTAGTTTTTCCTGAACAGCTGTGTTAAGGTGCCTTGCTCAAACAGGGATAGGAGATTAACCATCACTTAACTGACAGTTAATGCATTTGATATTTGTATTGCACAACCTCTGTTTAAGTATTAAAAAACAAAACAAAAAAACCGAGTTTGTTCCAACCAACAACATTGCAGCTGTTTTACTTTCTGAGGGAAACGAGACACCAGTGGAACATGTCCATATAACCATAGAGGAAGGATTTCTACTGTGAAGGACACATTGTTCATTCAAAAAACACTTCTACTGTGAAGAACAAACTGTTCCCCAAGGGTTATATGTGATGACATCACCTCATTATAAGGCCACTGAAATGCAAGCGCCTATGCATGTGTGGAAAATATGCAAACACAGGTTAACAAAACACAACGATCTTGTCACTGTCTGTCTCTGCTCTGTCCATCTCTCCCTTACATTCTCACATAGTCTTATTTATACAATGAGCTGAAAATCATATATATTCAAATCACCAGTGTTTATGTAAATTGATTTATTTTTCAACTTTTCAACACATCAAAATTTTCTCAAATTGTATTTTAACTTTAAATGAAACTGATTATTCTGTGTTCTTCTGGCTTTACGCATAAATACAGTAACAGTTAAAATATATGATTGCTAATAGGGGTTTATTTGAACAAAAAAGAAAGAAAGATAACATATCTTGGCTTCCAATAACTGAGTTAAAATCCTCTCCAGGCTGTTCTCCTAAACAGTTGTGCAATTGAACGTGTGTGGCATTGCTGACTGCACTGGAGGCTCATGCCTCAGATGAAGCATGTAAAGACTGGTTGTGAAGATGAAGACCAGGCAGTAGGTCTGTCTTTGTTCATACAGTTTAAATGTGACCATGTTAGAACAACACGTAATGCAACACAGTCACCAGTTGCAAAACACTGGCTTTGAAGATTTTACCTATTTCGAAGGAACTTTCGCCAGTGTCCAGCCATTTGGTATTTTAATTGCTGTTTTTGCTCGTAATTGTCCTTAATGGCAAACAACAATTTACCATAGAGTGCATTAGTCATTCTTCAGGCATCTGGATCTAATTCCCTATCTTCTAGTTTCGAACTTTCCTGAGTGCCTTGGAAAGCCTTTTTAGTCAAAAAACAGTTGTGGTAGTTCTGCCAAGTTCCAGGTAACTTTAAGATGATGGTGATCAATGTGAAAAGTTAAACAATCGCAAATCAGTTCTATGAATTCAATTTTACCATTACACTAAAGGTTGACTCCTTCCTGTAGTAGTTCTAACACTCCCATTACGTTGTAATTATTTCTGAAAGGCAATGAGCCTTCATTTTGTAGAACAGAGTGATGTTACAGGGAGTCAGATCTGCTGAGCAAGGCAAGTGGTGAGCCACAATTGTGTTTGTGTGGTCAAGAAAACTTCTTTTTGCTGTTACATGGTAGACCATAACACGTGCTACAGTGCAGGTTCTTTCAGCCAAAATCTTCAGTTTTGGACATACCAGGATGTTAATGTCTGCAGCCCTGACAGTGTGGACCAATAATAGCATGTTACTGATAGTGTTCCTGGTGTGATATGTCTTGTTTTCATTAAAAGCTTACAGGCTATTCCAGTGAACACTGCTGTTTGATCACTGGGTCACGAAGCCAACTATAGTCACCAGTTGTAATCATCAAGATGAAGGCTGGGTCAGTTTTACTAAAGAATTTCTTTGCTTTAAGCACAAGTTTGCAAATTGCAAATGTGCACATAACAGTTTTCAAATCTGGACTTTAAGGGCATGATCAAAAAGGTTTTCGAAGTGCTGGAAACTGTGTCAATTTGTTTTCCTTTCTCTTGAGAGACAGAAAAACAAGAGAAGATGTTAGGCCAATCATTGTTTGCTTTACTTGAATCTACTATTACACTGTAAACTGACACATATGGAGGTGAGTCACAGTGTATCTGGGTTCAATACTGTGCCTGAAAGGAAACTTTAATGCCCTTTAAAAATAAATTCCAGTGAAAGTTAAGAGGATTTAAACTATTCCAACTAGTAGAAATGGCTAAAGTTACCTCGCTTACACAGATGCAAACAAAAACAGTGATTTGCTAATCTCGTAAACCCATATTTTATTCATAATAGGACATGTTTAGCATTTAAACAGAGACATTTTACAATTTCATGAAAAATATTTGCTCAGTTTGAAAGTGACATCACCTGGCTCTCTTGTAATGTCTGTAAAACATAAATTGGGACAGGGGAACAAAAACTGAAAAAGTAAGTAGTACTAAAGACGATTTCTGTCTCTGGCTGGAATTGAATCATGGGAGAAGCCCCCACCCCAAAAAATGACCCAAGACTTTTGAGCAACTAGAATCCGATATCAGATAACAACAGGACAACATTCCTCTCTGAGTCCAGCAGCTGGTCTTCTCAGTCCCCAGATGTTTACAGAGTGTTGTTAAAAGGAGCGGGGGTGCTACATAGTGGTAAACAACACCCTGTCTTAAGTTTTTTGAAATGTGTTGCTGCCAACAAATTGGGCTAACATTTTCTAATAAAGTGGTAAAACTTCTCAGTTTAAACATTTGCTATATTTTCTGTCTTCTATTGTAAATAAAATATGGTTTTAAGAGATTTGCAAATCATTGCATTTACATTTCATACAGCATCCCAACTTTTTTTGGAACTGGGTTTGTAAATGTGCTTGTTGCTACTCATGTCTAGTTGTAAGAGCTCAAAATAGTTTTTTTTCTAATTTATTTTTATTTTTCTTGCTTTTTGAAGTCACTAAAGTATACATGTCTTTTTAAGAAACAAGTACGAAGAGCATTCATTGACCGTGAATAATAATATAAGCTACAGTGGCCACTAAACACTCTTTGTACACTTCATTGTACACCACACTGAAGTTGGGTTTCTCTCAAATAAGTAGAAAGATTCTTATGCACGACCTGATCACTAATAGAGATACAACAGCAGCCTTCCCTTCCTGTTGCAGACCTTCTATTTAGGATAACATTTTGATCTCAGTCAACCACACTCCGGAGACAATGCCATTACCATGACACAAAGCCAAAATAACTTCTCTGCTGGAGTTAGTGTCTGGTTAACCACTAGCATTTATCCCATAATATGTACCAGGCCTCTTGGTGTACTGGTCTCTGTGTGTGTGTGTTTATGTGTGAAAGTGAGAAAAGTTGCAAACTGAGGCCCAGAAAGAGGTTAAGTTAAAAAGGAGTATGCAAAGAAAAGCATTACAGAGTCCAGGGACACAACGAGACACCTAAACATCCCAATTCAGTGGAATTCAATTTGATTTATATAACACCAATTCACAACAACAGTTGCATCACGGCACTTTGTATTGGAAAATTGTAAAGTAAAGACCCTATAATATTAAAGAGAAACCCCAACATTGACCAACAACACAACCCTGTATAAGCAAACACTTGGTGAGAGTGGGAAGGAAAACCTCGCTTTTAACAGGAAGAAACTTTCAGGAGAAACAAGTGCAGGGATGGAGAGCCATCTCCTGTGGCCACTTGGCAGTGAGGGGAAAGTAATAAGAACAGAGAGAGACAGGAGAAAAGGCAAATCAAGAGACAGAGTTTAATAATTGCTAATGATTAAATACAGTAGTGGTGTATAAACACACATGGGGTGACTTCACCAGTTGTCTTATGTGTCATCCGTCTCCACTCTTCTTTCCAAAAACACTGTGCAAGTAATCCTGTGCTAGCTGCATTCATTAAGGTTTTGTTGTATAAAGTAATGCATGGTCATGCCTTTTTAATGGTCAAATAATTCTTTGAAAATTAATTTCAATTCTTTGTCAATTAATTCAGCATACCGAGGACATAACAAGAGTGGTGAAAGGTGGTCAACTTGAGTGTGTGTTCAAATGAAATGGCTGGCACAGGCAATATATAATCAATCAGAAACATGGATATGTCTAAAGTGAGCAGAGTGGCTGGTTTTACAAAGAAAAAAAAAGTATCAAGAGATCAAACACAGAAAAGCTAAAAGCAAGACAGCTGCTGCAGACAAATTAGCACCGTGAGTGTGCATAATAGGAAAAACGCAATGTAGCAGTTTAACATGAAAAGCATTCAGTTTAAGTGTTTTTGTCAGTAACACCAGAAAAGTGGCAAAATATAAGTAAAGCCCAGGCTGTGTGATATGAGGTGCCGTAAGGGACATTATTACTGAAACGCTCTCACACACACTACTGAAACGCTCTCACACACACTACTGAAACGCTCTCACACACACTACTGAAATTTTAGCTCTCACACACACTACTGAAACGCTCTCACACACACTACTGAAATTTTAGCTCTCACACACACTACTGAAACGCTCTCACACACACTACTGAAATTTTAGCTCTCACACACACTACTGAAACGCTCTCACACACACTACTGAAACGCTCTCACACACACTACTGAAACGTTCTCACACACACTACTGAAATTTTAGCTCTCACACACACTACTGAAACGCTCTCACACACACTACTGAAACGCTCTCACACACACTACTGAAACGCTCTCACACACACTACTGAAATTTTAGCTCTCACACACACTACTGAAACGCTCTCACACACACTACTGAAACGCTCTCACACACACTACTGAAATTTTAGCTCTCACACACACTACTGAAACGCTCTCACACACACTACTGAAACGCTCTCACACACACTACTGAAACGCTCTCACACACACTACTGAAATTTTAGCTCTCACACACACTACTGAAACGCTCTCACACACACAACTGAAACGCTCTCACACACACTACTGAAACGCTCTCACACACACTACTGAAACGCTCTCACACACACTACTGAAATTTTAGCTCTCACACACACTACTGAAACGCTCTCACACACACTACTGAAACGCTCTCACACACACTACTGAAATTTTAGCTCTCACACACACTACTGAAACGTTCTCACACACACTACTGAAATTTTAGCTCTCACACACACTACTGAAACGCTCTCACACACACTACTGAAATTTTAGCTCTCACACACACTACTGAAACGTTCTCACACACACTACTGAAATTTTAGCTCTCACACACACTACTGAAACGTTCTCACACACACTACTGAAATTTTAGCTCTCACACACACTACTGAAACGCTCTCACACACACTACTGAAACGCTCTCACACACACTACTGAAACGTTCTCACACACACTACTGAAATTTTAGCTCTCACACACACTACTGAAACGTTCTCACACACACTACTGAAACGTTCTCACACACACTACTGAAATTTTAGCTCTCACACACACTACTGAAACGCTCTCACACACACTACTGAAATTTTAGCTTTCACACACACTACTGAAACGCTCTCACACACACTACTGAAAAACCAAGGCATTTCAGTTAAACAGGAAGGCGTTTCAGTTAAACAGGAAGGCGTTTCAGTTGAACAGGAAGGCGTTTCAGTTAAACAGGAAGGCATTTCAGTTGAACAGGAAGTTAATTCTTGACAAGGAAACTGAAGGAAAAAGTGGTAGATTTCAAACAAACCACTACACAGATGTCTACTCAGCAACCTGCTATTTAGGGGTGGGTTTTTATAATCAATTAAAATCGATTCTAGCTTGGATAACGTGAAATCGATTCATTAAAATCCTGAATCGATTTTTTTAATATAAATTTATTTTGCCCGAAATGCCAGAATCTCAGGTGAAACCTCACAAAATTTCAACAACCACCAAACAGCTAAGACAGTAAATGAGAGCAGGTACACGGATTCTGCACAAAGATGTAAACACACAGCGCGGATCAGAATCAGTGAGATGTCGCCTTTCTCACCCGACGGCACGGAAACGGTCGGGGCTGAAAGCCAACAGCTAGCTGATTCTGATCTGTCGAGGGTCCGGCTTTGTTTTCATGCCGTTTTTGCGCCGATTCTAAAGCTGTTAGTTTTATCTCTCTCCAAACAATATTGACCGAACCAGCAGCAAAAGAAGATCCAAACTGAGCTTCACATAAACATCGTCATGAATTCCCTCTGACGTTTACTGTTTTGCTTCCACCACAATAAAATCACACTTCATGTACAGCTCTCTCTCTCTCTTTCTCTCTTTCTCTGTACTTCAAGAACAGTTTTCTGCATTATTCGCTTGCTTGTTACGCACAAGTCTACCGTTGTTTACAGCGCTGTCGGCCGCTGTTTTTTTTTTTCATTTTACATACTTCCGAAAAGAAAACCTAATTTCTGCCGTTCAATACTGAACAAATTTAAACTTTTTAAAATTATGCATAATGCAAAACGCTTAGCCTGTCTCTAATAAAACCGCTGGAACGTCAGAGGTAACGTTCATATGTTGATTAATGGTTTTGTTTCGTTTTTGATGTACTGCAGAATATTTTTTATAAAATCCCAGGCCAGGAAAAATCACCTTCATGTTTTTCTGTGTTTTATCTTCAGCTACTTTTACACAAAGGCATCTGCTGTGACGCTTATACCTTTGATAAAGTCTTATGTGTGTCAGCTTCCTTTTTTTAGATACAAAAATATGTAAATGTACTGATCTGAATTATAATATTTCTGACTGTCAAAATTTCCCAGAATCAAATCGAATTGAATTGAATCGAATCGAATTCAATCGAATCGTGGAACGAATCGATTCTGGACCTTAGTGAGACAGCTGCATTACTTAACAATATATTAGCCTCAGCATAAGTCAAAATTTAGAATAGCAGGAGGCGGGCATTATCCTGGTTATTTTTTTGGCATATGTGCTTTTTGTCCTTTTTAGCAAAGAAAAAAATATCTTAAAATCATCAATAAAACCAGGGAGAGAAGGCTTAGCATTCCTCCATTTAGCACAATGGATATGATATTTACTCAAAGGTATGATGATGTTAATAATGTCTGAGACACCCAATGCTAGATGATCCATATAAAAAATTATGATGTAATTCAAATAGTGGCACATCATTAATATTTAGGGAAATCCAATTTTTTAAGTTGCACCAAATACATTGTGTGATAGGGCATAGAAAAAAAAAGATGTTCTAGGGTTTCATTTTCATCAGTACAAAAAGAACACTGATCCACCTCAAAGCCAAATCTCTTCTTTTTTTTTTAGAAATTCTGCCACAGGATTAATTTTGTTTAAAGTGTGTTTCTTTAACTTTAGGTAGAATAGGCTATTTCATAAATTTTTAGTATGCTTTATCCAGTGTATATGAAATAACTAAATTATAACCATGTAATGTAACCATTCTGTTGTAACTATGAAATATTTTGTCTTTGAAGAAACTACTAACAAATTTCTTATTGCATTTTTATCAAACAGCTGACATTGCCCTAGCAATAAATTTGGGAGCACTGATGAGAAATTATTGTATATCATAAAAATTTTAATCAAATGAAGCAGAGGCAGTGGGACCAGTTCACAAAATTTGTTATATTCTCTTTGAGAACAGTTTAGACAATATTTTTCTGAAAAGTCTGTGTAACTTAGAATGACACCATTATCATCCAACAAATCTGTTATGAATATAATCTTTTTGTTCAAACCAGTCACTCTCGAAAATTGATTTTTGATTAAGTGTTATTACCCTATTATTCCATAAGGTTGAATTATGGGGAGAGGTTGTGGGTAAATCTCATTTTCCCAAAAATGCAAAGTCTGTTTTGGAAAGTTTGATATCTTTATGGGGATTTTATTTACCGCAAAATCACATTTCAAAATAAAGTCTAATCCTGTATACTATTTTATTAAACAAGGATCAGCCGTCCCCAACCCCCAGGTCCTGGACCAGTACCGGTCTGTGAGTCGTTTGGTACCGGGTTGCAAGAGTTGAGGCTTGAGTTTGAAATTTATGGTTTTCATGGTATTTATTGTTTTTTTTATTTTTATATCGTTTACGTGGCGCAAAAAAGGTTGGGGACTGCTATACTAGCAGGTTGCTGAGTGGACATCCTTGTAGTGTTTTGAAATATGCCACTTTTTCCATCAGTTTCCTTGTCAGGAAACAACTTCCTGTTCAGCGGAAATGCCTCTGGTTTCAGTGGAGTGTGTGAGAGCATTTCAGTTGTGTGTGTGAGAGCTAAAATTTCAGTAGTGTGTGTGAGAGCTAAAATTTCAGTAGTGTGTGTGAGAGCGTTTCAGTAGTGTGTGTGAGAGCGTTTCAGTAGTGTGTGTGAGAGCTAAAATTTCAGTAGTGTGTGCGATAGCGTTTCAGTAGTGTGTGTGAGAGCGTTTCAGTAGTGTGTGTGAGAGCGTTTCAGTAGTGTGTGTGAGAGCGTTTCAGTAATAATGTCCCTTACGGCACCTCATAGTGTGAAGCTAAGAAAGAAAGCCAGAAAAAATAATGACAATGCAAGCTGACAGACTTGTCAATATCACAACTGTACTATAAAGAGATGGGCGAACCACTCAGATTACAGTTGTTATTCAGGTCTTATACCAGTGGTGTAATACCTGAAGTAAATAAGAGCAAGTAAATAACTTAAATAAATAAACAGGGTTCAGAGGTAGTCTGAGCCTGCAATCAAATTTTGTTCACAAGTATAACAGTATAAACATAAAATACACTGTTATACCTGTATTTTTACTAATGAATTCTAATTATGCTGTATTATCAAATTAATGTTCTAGGATTGTTTATCAAGGCTTTTAGAATCAGTATCCTTAATCTCAAATGGAGAGACTGATTTGTTAAAGTTACTCAAAGTATAAATATGAAAGACAGAAAATTATAAACTCTCTATAAAAAAAATAATTAAAAATAAGGTGCTCCATTTCAGGTAATTATTTGCTGTCTAAAAACAACACGTCTTACTGATGCTCATCAGGAACGACAAAGAACAACAAACTTCAGACCGTCTTTGTATTCTTGCACTGAGATCTGATGGATCTGGTGACCCTACGCTCCTGAGAATACGTCTCTAAGCTCAAACATAAGCAGCTCTGGAGCGGGGTTGGTCTGCATAAATTACCATGGCTATCCAATCTGGTAAGAAGCGAGCCGCCTCTGTAATACAGAAAACTCAGGGTTAAATCTTAAGTTTTTTTTTTTAGTTAAGTTAACTTGATAAACCCAAATCCCGAACTGTAGTGCATGCCTCTTATTCAGGACAATCCTAAAGTGTAATGAACTCTGTGTGTTTATGGGTATTTGTTGCTGTTGGGGGTAGGGGAAGTAGATAGCACATCATTTCCTTCAGATCTAGTAAACAACTGCTGTATTGGCTTTGTGTATCAGGTCTGTTTGATGTCTAAAGACTGTGTTGATTCTGTGGGAGAGAGAGCAAGGCGGGCAACAGTGATTGGTATCTTTACGGATGCAAGGAAGCAGCAACAGCACAAGACGGCACTTGAGCAGAAAGAGAAAGATATCGCATATCTGCACGATTCTCAAATGCTGTGCACTGGTCTAAGAGAGAGACGGTGTGTGTGTGTTTTTGTGTTTAGGTGTATACAGATATATTGTATACTTGTGCTGTATCATAATCATCTTCATACACCAGTGCAAAACCAAAGAGAAAGATGAATGACGCTCCAACATGGAACCACTAGGAGTAATTCTTCAACACGAAAATGAATGGTGCAAAGATTCATTAACACAATCTGCCAGTTTGAATAAAATACAGCAGTTTAGTGGCCTGTGCTCCTCCTTATACAATGCAAATGTGATATTTATCTGACTGATACACGTTTTGTTTTCGGTTATAAAGTCTTTGAATTCTTGCGTATGTCTGTGAAGGTTCTCAGTCATCCAGGTCATCGTAGTCAAAGGAGCTTACAAAGAAAAGCGTCTGGACTTCTTTAAGTTACTTGAAGACGTTTCACCTCTCATCCGAGAAGCTTCTTCAGTTCTACGGTCAAATGGTGGAGAGTCCCAGATATAAACCTAGTGGGAGTATCCCCCCACAGAGGGACAAAAGGACCCCCTGATGATCCTCTAATCGCCTGAGCCAAGGTGTGAAACTGGGTGTGGGTCCCAATCAGCCAGAGTTTCGGGTGTGTTCATTATGAAACCTGGCCCCACCTTATCATGCGAATTCCTGAGGTCAGATGGCCCAGGATGTGAGTGGGCGTTAAGGCTTCTGGGAAGGGATCTCAAAACTGGATTATAGATGGCAGAGAGTTGACTTTAAGAAAGACTTTCTTAAAGTCAGCAAAGAGGCACAGAAAAGAGGCAGCGAAGAGGCACAGAAAAGAAGACCAGACACCAGCGAGGGAGGATAAGAAGGACAGACGTAACAACATTGTCATCCCCTATGTAGCCGGTGTATCAGAAAAACTTAGGAGAGTTTTCTCCAAGCATGACATCCCGGTGCATTTCAGACCCAGCAACACGCTCAGACAAAAACTGGTTCACCCGAAAGACAAAACGCCAAAACACAGACTTAACAATGTGGTGTATGCTGTACAGTGCAGCGAGGAATGCCCAGACCTCTACATTGGAGAGACCAAACAGCCACTTCACAAGCGCATGGCACAACACAGAAGAGCCACCTCCACAGGACAAGACTCAGCAGTCCATCTGCATCTTAAGGATAAAGGACACTCTTTCGAGGATGCCAATGTTCACATTTTGGACAGAGAGGACAGATGGTTTGAAAGAGGAGTGAAAGAAGCCATCTATGTCCACTGTGAGCGACCATCTTTGAACAGAGGCGGGGGTTTACGACACCAACTCTCTGCCATCTATAATCCAGTTTTGAGATCCCTTCCCAGACGCCTTAACGCCCACTCACATCCTGGGCCATCTGACCTCAGGAATTCGCATGATAAGGTGGGGCCAGGTTTCACAATGAACACACCCGAAACTCTGGCTGATTGGGACCCACACCCAGTTTCACACCTTGGCTCAGGCGATTAGAGGATCATCAGGGGGTCCTTTTGTCCCTCTGTGGGGGGATACTCCCACTAGGTTTATATCTGGGACTCTCCACCATTTGACCGTAGAACTGAAGAAGCTTCTCGGATGAGAGGTGAAACATCTTCAAGTAACTTAAAGAAGTCCAGACGCTTTTCTTTGCAAGCTCCTTTGACTTTGAATTCTTGCACTACCCTGTTTAGTTATGTACTATTGTAGAGACTTTTTGCATTTGAATGAAAGAGTGGTTACATTAAAAATGAAGGAAATGATATATAAAGATAATTGCCTAAATTACAGATGAAATAATGTAAGGTGGCAGAAACTCAAATGACAAATGACAGATGGGGTTTAAGGTTATAAATGGGGGTAAAACAATCTGGAAATTAACTCAGCCAAAAGTCATACTGCATTCAAAAGAAAATACATAAACGAATAAAAAAAATTCTTTTGAAAGCTGAAAATGGTCCATCACCACTCTTACTGGCCATTCCCACATTAAAATGTCCTCAAATGAATAGTTCGATCCAATCAAAATACCACTAGAAAGTGTATGAAGTTAACATTAATGGCAAAATAAAAAATAAAAATGTCATTATTATCATTATTGTTGCCATTAACTTTTTAGCCAGGTTGAATAGTTGTGTGTGTGTGTGTGTGTGTTGTCATATTGTGAACCTAATCCAACATTTGTAGACATCAAATATAGTATACCTGTACAAAGACATAACTTCAAGCTTATGTAAATGATTCAGAGACAAGACAGAAACACATCGGCAAACACACACACACACACCACATACACACGCACACATAGTGCCGACTCCATATCAGAATTATAGGGCAGGTCCATAGGGGCCTTAAATGTACTACTGCTCTCTTTGTGGAGCAGAACATAATGTTCCCCCGCTACCACACTGTGGAATATGGTGAGCCAGCTCTGCTTGCTCTAGGGGAACTGGAGCTGAGAATTGGCCCTAGCAACTGACCTTTGTCTGTGCGTGTGTGTGTGTGTGTGTGTGTGTGTGTGTGTGTGTGTGTGTGTGTGTGTGTGTGTGTGTGTGTGTGTGTGTGTGTGTGTGTACCCATGTGTGCCTCCATTCATGTGTACAGCTTCCCTGTCTTCGTGTACATGTGTGTAAATAACTTTGTGTTTGTGTAGGTGCATTTAGACTTTCAGCTTAAAAAAAGGCAAACCAGGTGATTTCTTCAGACAGTGCTGCTGCCCAGGTAATCTCTGATGCAACTCCCAGGAACCTCTTGAGAACACTAATCTTAATTATACATAAGCACCAGAAGGGATAACATTTTACATCTCATGTTGCAAGAAGCTGCTTATATACAAAGTTCGCCCAACTTGAGAAAGATGTAAAACAAACATATGTGAATGAGGTTTGGATTAAATAACTCCTACCACATTCATCTTTGCGTAAATGCTTTAGAGGGAAGCAAGAGGGAGAAGGAGGCACTGTAAAAGAACTTATTTCTGTCTAGTAAAACCAGGAAACAATAACTGGCCCCGTTCTGTCCTCCCAAAAAAAGCATGCAGCATGTGTTTGTGCACTTAAGTGGAGGATACATGCCTACTGTATACAGGCTACTGCAGCGCATACATACATGTTTACACATTCCTTCCTCTTCATATACATGCAAACAAATACACTGGCAAACTTACACCTACTGCTACACTAGCTAAAACACACACACACACACACACACACACACACACACATAGAGTACCCACAAAAACAGAAGTTCATACAGTAGCTGAGCTGTTGCTTTCACCAGTTCAGGAAGGCCAATCTGGCACGGTCTCTTTCACCCACAAACCACACAGTCCTCATCAGGCAGGGTGCCAGTGACATAAGCGTGCGGTATCATTAAAAAGAAACCTCTGGGGTGGCATTTTTTTTCCTCCCTTTTACTTTTCCAGTTTCAGTTATTATTGTGGTTCCAGCATGTGGAAACCTCATTGAAGATGGTGATTTTTTTTTATGGCACTGATGACCCCCACATAACATTTTCAAGCTGTTAATATGCAGGGTTTTAGCACAGTTTTATTATACAGAGGGGTCTATAACTGAGGGACATTCTCCTCAGGCCCATCTGTTTTCAACTTGCTGGCACTGTATGCTCAACAATCCCTATACATTAGTTTGTGGTCTATGCTCCCTACCACCCAGTCACTGCATCATTGCACCACTTACTAACTTTTACAGCCCCACTCTCAGGCCATGGAAGTTACATATTATTAGCCTTGGACCAATGGGACGGTGAGCTTCAGTAGGTATGGGCGAGTCTTGGTGACAGGACATTACCTCACACACCAGGCTCTCACCAGCATTCCAGTAAACCCTGGGATGGTGCTTGGAAACGCATACTAGTTTCTCTCTGTTTCTCTTTCTCTCTGTTGTCACAAATGCCTCACAGATGCTGACTTCTGCTTCCAATGTGCAGACTTAAAATTAAAAAAAAAAAAAAAAACAATGATATGATGGTGCAGTAGCTGCAGGGGTTAGCATCAGGAAACGGATCCTGGGTTTGATTCCACTGACCAGCTGGGGCCTTCTTTGGTTCAAGGTTCAAGGTTCTTTATTTGTCACATGCATAGTTATACAAGTATAACACACAGTGAAATGTAGCCTGACACGCTCCTCGACATGTGCAAAAATGGGGGGGGGGGGGGGGGGGTAGAGGAAGAACATTATATATATATATATATAAATAGTAGTATATACATTGGGTGAATGTGCAGTAGTAGCAGCAAGCAGGTGAATTCTGTACATTAATATGAATAGACATCTGACTATTTTACAGAATAGACAATATAAACATATTTAAAATTAAAGGAATTTGGAATGTACATTGTGCCTTGGTTTAGAGTGTGGAGTTTGTGGAGTTTTCATAATTCATAATGTTGTGTCTGCCTGTATTGTCTTTGGGTACTCTAGTTTCTACTCATAGTACAATAACATGCATTTTAGGTTAACTGGTGATTCTGAAATGGTGGTAGGTAAAATGGTGCTATATAAGTACCAGTCCTTTTACCAAAAATGTCATCCTAATTTTATAGAGTCCAAAATTTTTCCAAATACTGAAAAATGCAAAACAATTTGAAGTCCACATCAATATGAATATTCTGATAAAAGTAGCTTTTTGTATACATCCACATGTAAACCCCTTCCAGGGGGAAGATTTGCCAAAAGTCCATTTCTGAGTTTACATGTGGAAAACAAAGATGCTGTCTAGCAATGTTAATGTGTTTAAGTTTTTTTTGTTTTGTTTTTTTTACATCAGACTCCCACATAGCAAAATTGGTATGGCCCAGATCTGGCCCACACAATGTGCTTACACATGGCCCACATACTGCAAAGAATGATGACCCTTTGGTGGCCCAGATCTGGTTTGCCAGATGTGGCCCACACATGGGCCAGCACAAGGCCAGTTGCAGACACACTGGTGGTCCTGTGCTGGCCCATGTGTGGATTACGTGTGGCAAACCTGATCTGGGCCACCAAAGGGCCGTCATTCTTTGCGGTATGTGTGCCATGTGTAAGTTGTGTGCAGCCACGGGCCAGTTGCAGACACACTGCTGGCCCTGTGCTGGCCCAGAACAGTTTCAGCTCTGGCCCCAGATGTCAGCCTAATGTGTACCTTAATCAAGCCATGTAATAACAACATGTGCCGGAACATGATAGCGCAAATGAAACATGACAAAACTCTGTTCAGACAGTGAATGGACTGATTCTTACATAGCGCTTTTCTACTCTCCCAGATTACTCATAGTGCTCTATACAACATGCCACATTCACACACTTTCTCTAAACTGAGTGCTTACTAACTACATTCATACACATTCACAATCTTTACATACAGCCTGGAGGAGCCAGGGATCGAACCAGTAACCTTCCAATCATTAGATGACCCGCTCTACCTCCTGAGTTACGGCCATCAGGTGGTAAATATAAGTAAACCCTCACTAGGTTTTGGATAAAGTGTTCACTCACAAAACTGTCAAACCTGCATTTGAAACGTTGGCTACCATAGCAGTATAGTATTGTATCATAACATTTGGCCTTTCTAACTGAAATAGGAAAATAGGAACATAAATAGTACCATTATTGCCAGACCTGGCCCACATCTGGTTGACATACACCCCGCCATGACACCAGTCAGTCAGAAGTGCCAGATTGATGCTGGATCCTGGCCAGACCTGTTTTCTATGAGCCTGGGCCACATAAACCAAACCACAATTGGGCCAGATGTGGCATGCCATCACATAAACAGTGCCATCTACGCCAGGCCTGGCCCATATCTGAATGACATACCACTTAACATGCCAGAAGTCAGCCAGCAGTGCCGGCTTAACACCAGATCTGGGCCAGACCTGTGTGCTATGTGGGCTGTGTGTCTTCTTTGTAGGCTTCTGACTGACCAATATTTCCATATGGTTAGGGTTATATTCTCTTTGCCATAGTCATGGCATCGTGTTTTTTGTGGTCCCATGCAGATAATTTTCAAAATGAAAGCAGAAACCCATTTAAAAAAATGAACTTTTACTTGTGGACATAGCCTAAGACACTACCTTGTTTTATAGAGTTTTAAAGTCAGGTGCTGGCCTGCAAGCCACTTTACAACCCACTTCCACCTGCTGTTATGCTGTGTCTGACTTCAGTATCAGACATAGCATTACACTGTCAAATCTGTTGACGCTGTTCTGTTGTAGGGGTCTTGTTGCTGCTTTCCTTGAATGCATTTTCATGTAAACACTCATAAGTGCCTTATATTCTCCATTTTTTGAGTGGGTGGCCATACCACTCAACTTATGAATTACTGTACTACAAATGTGAAAAAAGTGTTAAAAGATAGTTTAAGATGTATGTACTAATATCAATAACTAAACATTTAATACCTATATATGAAAGGTTTAGTTCACTTTGACCACAAGTGATCTGTCCAAGATATTAATTAGAAATGTTAGCTAATACAGTAATAAATTTAACATCTGACAAACGGATGTAGCATTTATAGCATTTATAATAAGATAGCATATACATTTGAAAACTGGCAGTCACTGATCATTAAACATTTCAATGTGAAGGTCCTTGAGCTGACTATTGTTACAGTGTTGAGCTATGTAAATAAAACTGAACTAAATTGGATTGCATTTGAACCCCCTGTAGATTCACTGCAATGCTTTGTTTAATGCAGAATAGAAAGAAAGGAGACTAGAGTTTCAGGAAAGTCCTGAACGCTCTTGGGACATTCTCCAATTTTTGAAAGATATGGAAAAGAGCTTTGCAGGGCCTCCTAAAAATGTGATATAAATCTTTCAACAACATATAACTCATAGCTGTCGGATTTTCTATGAGATTTATTGAACTGCATTCAAGGCATTTTTAATAGTTTTTTATTATTTATATATTTTTTAAAATCTGTAGGTTTCAACATCAGGTGGGTTTAGACTGTATATACCGTGTGATGTGTTTGTTTGCGTATGAGCAGATATATATATATTTGTATATGGTTAAGTGTTTTGTGCACAGAGGTGATCTAACGTCTCCCTGGCACCAGCGGAAAGGCTTGTTGTTGTTATATTATGCTATTAGAGCCATTATTGTTATCATCATTACTGTACCTTTGCTAAGAGACCCTCTCTCCATTTCCTACTGTTTATAGTGCGCTTTATGACTTTAGTCGATTTTGTTTTCATTGCACACAGTATTTTTAGAGTAATGAGTCTGACAGTTGAACTCTCTCATTCTCATCACATTTATCTGCTTTGGTTTCCCCTTGGCTTAAGTCACTTAGCTCTCCTTTTATCCAAAGTGGTGATTTACAAACACCAGTTTGTGTCTGCAGTTCTGTTGTCTGCCAGTCTGACTAGCCAGCTGGTAAATATTAAGACCATGTGTGTAACCATGTGTATGTGTGCGTTTGTATTTTGATGTTAAGGACTTGAACTCATCTCCAGTGTTGCTATTTATTCAAGAAAAGCAACAGTTTGTATAGTTTCAGAATGACATTTAACCATGTGACTTTCTCAAATAACAATCTCCATTTGCATGCATTAAATTTGAAATTGATGATTGAGGTTTTGAAGGAAAATAATGTCAACCAGATCTTTGTGTTTAAGGATCCAGAGGACTGCATCTTATAAACAGCTAGTAAATTATGTATGTGACACTAATACCATTTACATTTCCACGCTCAAATCCTATTCCGTGATTTACTACATACAATATTAGGAGCAGACTGATTAAGCAGTATCCCTTTTAATTTGGTCTTATTGTACTCAGCTGATGGATTAAAACTAAAGGTTTTCTTTTAATATCTTTCTTCTTTGGGAGACAGAATATTAAGAAATGTTTTTTTTTTTTATGACTCAAACTTTATTAAATTTTAATATACACAAAAAACCAAAAAAAACACAAAAAACACCCCAAAAAAAAAACCAAAAAAAAAACCCCAGCTTCCTCCCCAGCATAATCGCCGTTTGTACCCAATGAGCAAGAGACGTGGATAAGTGACTCAAAGCTGAAGGGTCTCCTAATACATAAAGACTGTTCATAAATGGGACCCCTTGACCTACAACCTTCTCTACTACAGTGTGAATATGAATCCAATAATCTTGGACTTTGGAGCACCCCCAAAGCAAATGTAAAAGTGTGCCACTTCCTTGCTGGCATTTCCAGCATGCATCATCAGTCGCTAGACCCACCCTATGCAACCGTGAGGGTGTCCAGTATACTCTATTTAAAATCTTAAATTGAACCAATCTTGAACGTAATTCGCGTGACATTTTTTTCAGATTCCTGAGGATGCCATTCCATTCCTCCACTGTAAAGTTGAGATTTAAGTCCATTTCCCACGTTCTTTTGAGGGACAGTGTGTTAGGATCAGAAGCTAATAAAAGCATTTTGTAATAAGCTGATGCCTCTTGTCCACGCCCAAAGGTTTTTTTTATTTCCTCCAGAAAGTCGCAGCTTAAAGGGAACTTTGCGAATGAACCACATGTATTGGCCATCAAATGTCTTAGTTGTAGATATTTCCAAAATTCCTGTCTAGGTAAATCAAATTCTTCTGCAAGTTTTCCATATGATTTAAATATACTATTTTCGTAAAGATCCCCCAACACTGTTGTACCTTTCTGAAACCAGAGCTTCCAAAAGAAGGGTAGTTTAGCAATAGAAAGTTTGGGGTTATACCAAATACCAGCAGATTGGTTAAGATATGGATCAAATTTGAATAATTTGGACATTCTTTTCCATACTTCTTTCAAATGAGAAAGTACTGGATGTGATTGGATACGGGGGGACAAATTAGTTGATAAGCTATATAATGGTGTAAATGGCGAGCAAGCAGTACTTTCAATGGAAAACCAAGGAGGCGCTTTCTCAGGGGGTAAGAACCAATGTGCCAAATGCCGAAGAGAAAAAGCATAATGATATAAAAGTAGATTAGGCATCCCTAACCCACCTCTGTCCACTGGTTTCTGCAGTTTTCTCAGATTCAATCTAGGCTTTTTATTATTCCATATAAATGACTTACAGAGCTGGTCAAACTGTTTGGTGTATTTCAAAGGAACATGGATTGGTAGAGCCTGCAACAAATAATTGAACTTAGGTGTACATACCATTTTGATTACGTTTACCTTTCCCCACATTGAGAGATACATCTGAGACCAACGATCAATATTAATTTTCATATCGCTGAGTAAAGGTTCAAAATTTATCTTTATCAGGTCTGACAAATGAGGCGGGAAGGTGATGCCTAAATACTTAATGCCCTTCTGAGGCCAGGAAAACATACCGGTTTGAAAAAGTGACCTAGAACAATAACTAGTTAACGGAAGGGCCTCTGATTTGGTCCAATTCACCTTATAGCCAGAAATAGCTGAAAACGTATTTATTATTGCCTGCAAGGAGTTTAAAGACTTTTCTGGGTCTGATATAAAAAGCAAAATGTCATCGGCGTACAACATCAATTTATGACAGTCTCTCCCTATACTGACACCTGGAAAATTGGGCTCCCTACGAATAGCCACTGCCAACGGCTCAAGGGCCAGAGCAAAAAGAAGTGGAGAGAGGGGATCCCCCTGCCTGGTTCCTCTACCTAGTTCAAAAGAAGGCCCTATTATTCCATTTGTGAGTACTGATGCCTTGGGGTGTACATATATAAGCTGAATCCAATTAATAAAGCTTTTGGTAAAACCGAAACACTCTAAAGTAGCAAATAAATATCTCCACTCGACTCTGTCGAATGCCTTTTCGGCATCCAGCGAAATCGCAGCTATGGGAGAATGGCTGTCCTGAACCGCCCACATAATATCAATTAACCTCCTAATATTATCAGCTGAAGAGCGTGAGCTTATGAAACCAACTTGATCTACATGTACAAGAGAGGTTATTACCCGGTTTAATCGATTAGCCAGAATTTTAGATAAAATCTTACTATCATAGGAGGTTAGACTTATCGGTCTGTAGCTTTTACAGTCACTGGGGTCCTTATCCTTCTTTAGGATAAGTGTAATGATGGCTTCAGATAGTGAAGGTGGGAGCCTACCCTCTTGAAAAGATTCGTTATAAGTGTTTAAAAGCAGTGGCGCTAGATCTTCTGGAAAGGATTTATAAAACTCAGCCGTATATCCGTCCAGGCCTGGTGCTTTATCAGAGGGCAGGTGTTTAATAACTCCCACTATTTCTTCAACTGTAATGGGAGCGTCCAAATATTTCAGTTGATCCACTGTCACCCTAGGAAGATTTAAAGATAACAAAAATTTCTTTATATCACTCTCTGAAATGCTTGATTCCGAGCTATAAAGATCTTTATAAAAGGGTTAGGGTTAGGGGAATGACAAGAGAAGCTAACTTTAATTTGTCAATAACATTTTCAATACTAGAGTAAGTCATGCAGAGGTGTATTGCAGATGTTAGTGAAGCAGCACCTTGCTTAGTTGGTGGAAGTTGGTTTCATGTATAAATAACTATATATTCTGAATCTGCAGATTCCCATCCCTCTGTCCTACCACCCTTCCTTTTGCCTCCCTTGGGTACTTACTCTTGAGAATACATTTATTCCTGTCCCGGTAAATAATATCTGTTTATTTGTTGGGGATCAGTTGCTGTGGTGTGATTTAGATCATGAGCTGTTTTTCTTTCTCCCCATGCTTTTCACTTCTCATCATTCGGATACAAGTTGATGTAGTTTTAAATTCCCCAGATTTAAAAACTGAGCAGGCTCTTTTTAATATTTTGTAAGATATAGATTTTCTGGCAAAGTTGAATCTTCTTCTTGAGGGTAACCAGTGGTTTTAAACCCGCTACATTGACATTCATGAAAGTGAGTCCCTCCTCAATAGTTTTCTTGAGTTTGTTTGAGATTGTGAAGTGTTTTTTCTTTAACAAAGAAAGACTTCTGCAATGGTTCACTTCATTTGTCATCTGTGGTCATCAAGGCTATTTGATGTTCCTAAGCTGACCAGTGCATGTTTTCATTATTTTTAAATATGTACAAGGTTGTAGATTTGGTCAGTCCTAACATTTTTTTATGATCTCTCTCATAGGTTTATTTTGTTTTTTCAGCCTAATGATTGCTGGTTGTAAAATATGTATTTGTCTACAAACCTATGGACCTAATTGTAATTTGAAAAAAACAAAACAAAAAAAACAATGACAACATAACCTGGTAGTTAATATAGCTGACTCACACATGGGGGGTGAATTGCCTTCTGTTGTTTTGATAAAGTAGGGTTGTTTTCTTGAGGGTGGGGAAATACAGGAGAATCAGGAGTGTCTAGGGAGTGATATGTGTGTTTACATAAACAAGTACGTGGCTTATACATATAAAAGGTTTTGTCATCTGCTGTCACTGAAGAGTTAGTAATGGAAACAGGCCCGCAGCAAATTAGCAGACTTACTGTACAGTGGAAAAAATAATTATCTGATCCCCTGCTGAATTTGTAAGTTTGCTCAGTTCCAAAGAAATGAAAACTCTCATATTTTTATGGTAGTTATATTTTAATGGAGAGAAACAGGATATCAACCATATATACAGGAAAAAACCACATTACTTAAAAGTTTTAAATTGATTTGCATGTCATTGAGTGAAAAAAGTGTTTGATCCTCCACAACCCAGCCAAATTTCTTTCTTCCACTATGTGTCCATGTGGCATATAGATTTCAATTGATCAATGAATCAATCAATCACAGACACTGTTACAATAAATTACAGATACTACTGATCTCACCTTGTTATATATATATATAAAGCACACCCAAAGCATCAATTTCAACGAAGACAGACAAGACCAAAGATCTGCCAAAGGATGTCAGGAAGACCATCAGGAAGCTCGGTTAGAAGGCAACGGCTGTTGGTGCAGCTATTGGGAAATGGAAGAAATACAAAATGACCACCAATCACCCTTGGTCTGGAGGTCTTGTGTTATGGCGTGAGGATGATAAAGAAAAAGGTGGTGGATCAGCCCAAAACTACACAGGACCAGCTTGTCAATGATCTGAAGGCAGTTGGAACCACCGTCACCAAGAACACAAAATCCCTACTGACAAACCTGCTGAGCAGCTAGGAACAGGATCTCCAACTGGTACTAAGTCATGTTTTGCTTGGGGATCAAATAATTGTTTCACTCAATGACATTCAAATTAGTTTATAACTTTTATGTTATTAACGGACATATATAAACCTCACAGTGGTGCCAGTTTCATGTAATGTTTATAAGGTTGGGGTGACTTGGAGGAGTGACGAAACGTTTCTCCCACTGAAAACTCTACATATAGATGAACAGAATCAACTTTTTGGGGTTTTATGTCATTTGTTTTTTCTTGATATTCGGTTGCTATTCTTTCTCTTTCCATAAAAATAAAACTACTATAAAAGTTAGGAACTGTTTTCCTGTGTGAGCACATTTACAAATTCGGTGGTGAATCAAACAACTATTTCCCTCCATTGTTTGGCTGTATGTGAGGTATAAATTCACACCCTATTTTTTGCATTCAGCAAACTTTCAGCAAACCATTCAGCAAATTTTCTTGTAACTGTTTTCAAAAAACCTGAAGATCATCATGATTGCTTCCAAGTAGTCCCATACCGTCATGGCAACTTATCTTAGGTTTTGTCACCTGCATTTCTCATTTCTGCCACTTCAGCTCTAATCGGAAAGGTCACGTCAACAGATCCAGGGGACAGATATATGGACAGATAGCTGCTCTGGACAGTTTTCCACAGTGGCAGGATCTTACAGTAGCAAAAGTCTCATGTTACTGGTGTCTTATTTCACTAGCTCAGGGCAGCAAGTGAAACTCACTGCCCTTGGGTACGTGTCCTCTCTTCTCATTATCTGTTTATCTACCACTCAATAGTCTTTTACCGTTTCTCCTGTTTATTTTTCTCCATATCACTTAGACATGGCTCGCGATACTGCCAAAGCTAATGAGGTAAATTAGAGCACTTTTCTGAACTCCCAGAGGTTAGAGGTTTTTTATTATGTTACCAAATGCACAACAGTAATATTATATGATATATTATATGACATATAATATATGTGATTCTGCAGTCATGTAATGTATAACCCCACACAATACTAGCTGTTCATAATTCAGATCTGTTTGCTGACTTTCAGAAATCAAATGTATTTGCAGTCATTGTATACAGCCACACTTCAAAGCAGATAAGGTAAAGAAGAAAGGAAAGAAAAGAAAAGAAACGAGAATGTTATAGTTTTTCTTTTACCTCTGTGTACCTGGACAATCCTGGCATGATAAATAGTATATATTAAGCTGAGCCTCATTATTGTACAAATCACTTTGGTTAACCAGATACATTTTATTATTATCCATAACATAATACCATGAAGAAGGCAACTGATTAGTCCCAGATTTATTTTTCAACATGACAACAACCACAAACATACAGCCAGTGTCCAAAAAAAACTATGTTCTGCAACAAGAAGAGCAACGAGTACTGCAGCAGATGGTACAGTCCTATGGGCAGAAATCTGTGCCATCAGAAACTGAATTTGAATAAGTTAAATTTGAATTGCTCAGATTGAATCTGAATTGTAACTTGAATAAATGCTTTTAAAAACTGAATATAAATGAGCCTAATTTGAAATTCAATTTATTGGTTTGAAAATGGTCATCACTAAATTGAAATTGAATTTTATATTTTGAAAATGAATTCATTTGCTTTGAAACTGTATTTTATCCTTTAAAAATTTAGCTCTCGAATAAGTTCAGATTCACTTCTCACCATTCAATTTCAGTTCCAAAATTCAGTTTTTTGGGACTTACATCCGGTTCCGGTTCAAGAGTAATCGAGCGCAGATAGAACTACGTTTTACTAGCGGACCGAAAGTGTTACTGACGGGAATCTACAGCGTCTTGAGCTGAATTAAGACTTCAGAAGTCATTCGTCATCTCGAATGACCAGCAGATAAGCTCTCAGGTTGGTAATAAATGTATTACTTGTATAAGAACAAGGGTCATGTTAACAAATGATAGCTGTACAGTAACTTTTATGCTTCTTGTAGCTGTTAGCTAAAAACGCAAATTTAGCGTAGTTTGCCCTGGATTCGTCTTTGACAAACAAATATGATCGACTGTTTCTAGTAGAATTCCAGAGTTGTCATCTTGTACCCTGTCAGAGCCCTGTATGCTTGCAGAGACCCCTACAGTAGGGAAACATGCAAAACAGTGTCCAAAACTTTGTATTTTAGCTTTATTTATGTCTTACACAGCATCCCAACTCTTTAGCTAACTTAATAACTTTAGCTAAAGTGAATAGTTAGTCTAATTCATTAGTGCAGCATTACTGGATCACCTCTGTTTGAAGTGATATAATATGTGACTATCACTGTGTTTAACTACCATAATAATTCTTAGGGTACTGAGTGCATGCTTAATTAGTTGGGTTTTTTAAACATACTGCTCCATTGCTATGTTTGACAGGCTGAAGTTGTCGGGTCACCTCCTAAATCGACCATCTTTTACAGGTGTTTTGTGCCAGAAATGGAGTGTCCACTGAAGACTGAAGATACTGAATCTCTACGCCTTGCCATTGATCCCTCTTGTGCCTTCATCTAGACAAGAGACATTAACTTAACCACTCTCACATGCTCTGTACCTACATCACCTTCCCTGACAGTCGTAGCTGGGCTCATCTGAGGGTGAAATTATAAGAATGTGTTATTTTGCAAAGTGCTCTCTAGGGTTCCTAAATAAAATATGGCATTGAGGTCATTTCTTCTGAATTAATCCCTTCTTCTGAAATATAAGAACCTCTCCTGGTTTTAATGGCACTTTGGATTTCCTTACTTTCTGTTCCACTCCCAACCCCAAATAGATGCTGACAAGCTGACACAGTAACATGGAAGAGGGAAAGAAGTTGGAAAGGACTACTATAAGTAAACCTAATGCCTAACAATGAAAAATGTAAAATAAGAACAATAATAATAATAATCAAGATAAAAGATGAAGTAACACGTTTTTAGTTTTTTTGTTTATTCCAAATGATCACCCAGATGTCTGTGACATGTGATGACAAACACCATAATGGAAGGCCTTTGTCATCACATGCTTAAACTCATCATATATTTTTGCATATGCTGAACAGGCAGTCAGACATGCTGTAACTGTGGGGTACAAAACTGCATAAACACCATACAGCAGGGGTCTCAAACTCCAGTCCTCGAGGGCCGCTGTCCTGCAACTTTTCCATGTGTCCCTGTTGCAACACACCTAGTAGGTCATTAGCAAGACTATAGAACTTGACTGCATGCTGAGTTGCAATTCAGCTATTTGATTCATGTTACAGCAGCTCATGAGGGAATGAACATGGTGCAATAAAAGTATTTTAAGTATTTTCAATTTCAATTTAGTGATGATCATTTTCAAACCAATACATCGAATTTCAAATTAGGCTAATTCATATTCAGTTTTTAAAAGCATTTATTCAGGTTACAATTCAGATTCAATCCGAACAATTCAAATTCAAATTTAACTTATTCAAATTCAGTTTCTGATGGCACAGATTTCTGCCCATAATTTTCTTTTTACTTTTATAAAGGTAACTGATACATAATTTAAACTGAAAACAGAGTAACTGTCTTTTTCTGCACTTTTTTTAAGTGAGTAATTTCTGCAACACAAGTCACAAATTAAAGTGCTACATAAAATTTCAAATACTCTCTGAGGGCTTCTAGCGGACGTACGCGGCATGACAGAGTGGGCATGCTGAGAACATAAAACAGAGACAAGTATAAAAAGAATCAAAGACAGAAAAAGTGGAGGGGGATGTGGAGCATGTGTCACAACAGGATGCTGGGTTTGTTGACAAAAACAAACAGTGCTGCACACAATGCACGTCAGTTGCACGTCATTCCAAACAGTACACTAACAGTGACGGCTGTGGAAAAGTAGGGGTCACAGCACAGTGAACAAGCTTTTCAGGAATCATCCCTGATAACAGTAGCTGATAGGAATTGACACTGTAAGGGTCTAGATGCTTGCACACTCTATATACAGTACTGAGAAAAATACTGAGTCACCCATCAATGTAAAGGAAATATATTAGGAGGTAGACTTTCTTGTAATTGTTTTAAAGTGGTCTTGAGCAATAGTTCTCCAGGCTTTCTGAAAGTCTTTCGAACTTTTTCTTTAGACATTGGCTACTGACCAATTTCAGGGGAATGTTTCTTTGTTTGTTGAACAAGCATTGACCAGTGAATGATTCAAGCATTTAAAAAAGATATCCAGCTCAAGGGATGAATCAGTGTTGTGTCTACACAGATAGCTTATCAAAGAATCCGTTTTCAGATTGTGTCTTTAAACACTAGCAGCTTGTTGCGAGAGCACTTACAAGTGATTCCCTATCAAATGAAAACTAATCTCAGCACGTTGTGCAGTGTGTCCCTACAAAATCTGAGGAAACTGGACAAGTGTAGGACAAACGTGGTAACAGGCCTAGAAAATACAATCTACTGCATCTGAACAGTGTCTGATGTTCATAAGAAATAGGAAAAAAATCCAGCAAAGACCTAACTGGACTGGGTCTAATGGAATAATCAATCAGAATTTTTGTTCAAATCATCACTAACATGTACAGTGAGGTGAGGTGAGAAGGAGAACAGTGGATATGTACAATCATCTGTAAATACTCATGAATAAGGCCCTGGAGATACTTCTCCACTTGGGGCACCAACAAATTCCAAATTTGGAATAGATACTCCACACCTTTCTGTCTGAGGTAGATGGCGTCACCTTTGGAAATGCTATTTCTGCTCTTAACTGCTCTACACTTGACTACATTCTGCCCCTTTGCAAGCTGAAGGTCATTACTCAATGAAGCCAACAGAATCACATTTTCTCCAGAAAGCAGAGAAAAGATGCCAAAGACCTCCAAACCCTCCACTTATGGCTTAGTCACAGTAGAGTAAGAATACAACAGCTACCTTCTTGCGAGCAGGAAAAATCAACAGCTGTGATTATACTGAACTTTTTTCACATTCAGCGACAAAATGATTTCCCAGAGGTTGACATTGAAACAGCTTTAACCTCTGGGAGATCACATTGCAACGTGATTGCACAGGTCGCCTGGTGGGAGGCAACCTGCCTCTAAACAATCACAGTCAAACTCAAAGTGACAGCAGTCTGTCTCAGACGGGTTTGTAAATAGGTACCTTCTCATTTATAAATGCAGACAGATTGCCAACACACTGCAAACAGCCTGACTCATTCTGTGCAACTAGTTCACGATGCATCTCCTTGGGAACTGGACTTAACTGGTTGCCAGATGGTATTCTGATTATATTCCTAAATAAAAGCAAGCTTTTTTAGTGTCTTTCAACTGCAAACTGATAGCAGACTGACTCTGTCTTTCATTGCCATATTGAGACACCAAAGTTTCTTTAAACATGGCAACTGACTGCAACTGGTTGGAGACCAGCTCCTTATATGTGTGTGCTTTTTAAAAACTTTCTTGACAGTTTTTCTTCTGTGAGAAATTTGGTCTCATTTGTTTAAAAAAAGAAGAACATTTTAACAAAAGGATTTGTACAAAATTGTTCATTCTCCTTTCTTTGTCACTTGTATTTCTCCAGACATGTCAATCCAAGGTGTTTGATCTATCTGATGGAGTGTCGCAGTACGCATGGTTCCCCTGTCGAGTGGCTGATTCAGCCTGGGGATATTATACATACTGGCTCAAGGTAACACCAATATCCATGAAATATAGTTCAGATGACACCTGAAAATTGCGCTTTTGGGTTGAGTGTTCTTTGTAATAATGTCAAACTGCTGTACTGATACTGACAAAGCTTTAGAGAGTAATCAGCATTAGACGCCTGGATTGGGAAAGTATCTGTATATTAGATACTAAACAAATTAGGATAAATCTAGTTGTACACACAAACACAAACATGTGACAAATTTTACTTAACTTTGTGCTTTTCCCTTTTCCCTTTATTCAGGCCCACTTTTCTCATCCCATGGTGGCAGCAGCAGTAATTATACACTTGGCTGCTGATGGGACTGGCTTCATTGATCAGACACAATGTAATATTACTGTTCAACTGGTGGACACCAAGGAGGGGATCCATAGCCTAGGTGAGAATTATCTTAATGTGTTTTCAAACTACTACTTACCTCTGTATCAGTCTAAGTGAAATGATGAAAGCATACGTCAACTTAAGCATGTGTTGCTTTCATCCCTTTGTTTTTTAACTTGATTGGCTATGTCTCAGTTAGAACACGGTATCAGCTTTTCATCACCAGCTGCTTTGTAGGCCTCCTCTTCTTTTTGATCTTTGAGGTTGGTTAACATCTGCTTCTGTCCCCTACCTTCCCTATCTCAACATCAATGCACAATGTTTTGTCTTCTGCTCTCGGCCCCAATATCCTCTCCACAGGTGAGTGGCGTCTAGGCTGTCGCACAAACCCTTTGGTCATCCCAGTGAGTCATGACCTGTCAGTGGCCTTTTACCACACCAAGGCTATCCTGGTGATGTTTTCCTCTCACCTTGTGGCCATCTCCGGCGTAGCCCTGCGTTCCTTCCAGTCTTTTGACCCCATCACAATAAGTGGCTGCCAAAGCAATGAGATCTACAACCCCACAGGACAGAGGTGAGGCTAAAAATATACAAACGTAACAGCGCTGTAAAAGATGCTAACATATTTAACACAGACGTCAGTCGAAAGCATGCAAAACCACATCATGAACATGTTATATCACACACACATGCATGCATGTATAATTTACACTATAGTCAAGTGTTTGTATGTGTTTTGGAGGAATGCGGGTGCATTTATACTAGTTTTTAATTTATTAAACAAAAGAATAAGTCTTGTTTCTGAGTCACAGAGCTTGTTATGATATGTATTTGCTGTCAAGTCACATATTTATGCATACAGACAAACTGTTATTGTCCCCAAACAGCCTGAATTCCTTAGGCAAGCTCTCTTGGAATTTCTTTAAACATTCTTCAGGAAGAGTTCTCCAGGCTTTTTTGAAGGACATTGAAAGCTCTACTTTGGATGTTGGCTGCCTTTTGTTGTGTTCAGGAAGATCCTGCACTGTATCAATCGATAATGTTAATATCTGGGCTCTGGGGAGGCCGATCCATGACTGATAGTGCTCCACTTTGTGTTTTTATATCCAGGTATGCTTTTATTGGATTGGGAGTGTGTTTGAGATCAATGTCATGGTGACAAATGAAGATGTTGTGTTTAAGGTGGTATTGCAAATGGTACTGCATGGAGAATCAAACTCTGACCATACTTTATGTATTTGTAATTCTATAAATTTTTACAAAATACACAACCCCACTGGCTGAAATACAGCCACAAACCATGACTGAGCCTCCACCGTGCTTTACAGATGGCTGTAGCCACTCACTCATCATCTGTTGTCATAAATGAGTGAAAAAGGCAGCTAATGTCCAGAGAAAAACTTTGAAAGGACCCCCAGAAATCCTGGAGAACAACTACTTAAATTTATTTAAAAAAAATCTTGATCCTTTACTCAGTACTGCATCAAACAAGCCTCCCAGACTCCAAAGTATTTTCTTCTCTTCATATATTTTGTATAGATATGTTTACATATATATTCAGCACATGCTGTATATATATGTAAACATAAAAGACAAGGTGAACTAAAACCTATATGTGAACATTTGAATCTGAAATGCATTAACTATGCAAGTTAATGAGAGTTCACAAGTGTAATATCCTTGGCAGTTCATTGGACCTCTTAACTTATAAATTTATAACCAGCTGCCAGCCAGCGTTCAACACTAACCTTTCGTTACAGTTCAATTTGCTGTTGTGTTAAGTTCTAGCTATTTTTTTCTTTTTTTTACAAAATCCAAAAATGTTTTTTCATCTGTAAATTTCTTGCATTGTTCAATAGGGCACTGAGGCTGTGAGCTGTGATTTCTTCAACTCTAACTTTAAACTGGCCATCAATCAGGCATCAAATTGGAGGCCAAGTACAGAGCACCATTTCTAAATTGGAAATTATACCATGAGATGCATAAAGATTCATAACAGCTGAAAAGAAAGCTTCATAATAATAATAACTTTAATAAAAGCCAATAAAGATGCTTACATCATTTTCAACAGCTGCTGGCTGAAACACCAAAACAGTTATTACCTATTTGGCTATAAAATAACAATTTTGAGCCTCCACTACCTCCAAGTACCCACTCACAAACATACCTAAAGAAGACCACACACACAGTCAGAATTGATCAATTTCCACACCACTGTCATGCACGCAACAGTTCACAGGGACGATGATTCCACAAACCTTTCAACAAGAAATGCACTAATACGCACCACAATACCCAAAGAATGGATGGTCTGAAGTTCTGTGTGGAGAGACAGAGCTGTTTGTGGCTTTTGTTGTGTGCCAGTTAGACATCCAAGTGCACCTAAATAGATTAAAACTGCTGTGCATCTGCATCAGTCAGGAAATTGTTTGTTGCCGCACACAGAGGCATAGTTGCTTTCTCCAAGACTTTTTGCCGACTTTTCTTTCTTTCATATTCTCTCAACCTGATCTAATTTCCAGAAGCTCTTGAAAATGCTGCTTATATGATGGCAAGCCAAAGAGACAATACCCACTTATCTTCAGAAGCTCTGAACATGCTACAAGCTGAATGTGATAATATAGTGCAGCTCAGTGCCGTATAGACATGAAGAATCCAGGCTTTCTGTTTTTGTGTCTTAAGTCTGTTTTTCTTTAATCAATACCAATTCATCATCTACATTATACTGTTTATATCCCACTTTGAAAGCTGCTTGTCTCTCTTCTACATTTTCTTTTACATCCCTGTTCCTTTTCCCTGATTTGTTACATCTCTGCTCCTCCACTACTTCTGATATCCTTTTCTGTCTTCTCATCCTTTACTTGCACATGACCCTCCTTTCCCTCTAACTGCCATCTTCTTCTTCTTAATTCTCCCCTTTTTTGTGCCTCCTGCGCCCACTTTCCTTCTCTCATTCTCCTGGGCTGAGCAGCATATTTCCCGTAATACTTATGCCTCCACAAAACACCACATCCCCTTTTTCCCTGAGTTGTTAACTACAGGAGCTATTAACATGACTCAGTTTTATGTCCCAAGCTTGTCTGCAAGCAAATGCACACACACACACACACACACACACACACACACACACACACACACACACACACACACACACACACACACACACACACACACATATGTATATACATATATATGTATATATTGGTTTTGTTTCAGTTTGTCACACATTTCTTCTCTTAACTTTTACACTCATCACCAGAGTGAGAACTCTTGGACTTATTTGTCCCCCCCAAACAACAAAAAACTAAACAGAAAAAAAAAACAATATTCACAAAAGTTTTTGTATAGTTCCCTCATTTCTCTTGAATTCTCCTTTCTGTCATACAAACTATTCCCCTGTGGTGTATAATGTATTCTCATTTGCAGGGAAGGAGGCTAGTTTTCCAGGTAGTTAATTGTAATTTATGTCATAAATTCCAGAGTGACTAGCAAAAAACCACAAAGAGATTTTGTTCAAAGCCAAAGAGTCCATGAAGCAGCCTCCTAGGTCTCCCAAGTTTGTCCTCAAAGAGTAGACGTAAGGGACCGCTGCTCTTGTGCTTTATAATTATTCTTCACCTGCTCAACGTAGCTTTTTGTCAACATGAGTTAACATACTGGGAGCAAAATAAGGGAAAAATGAAGGGCATATGGAACAGTATATGTAAACAGAAGGCTTAGATTATTAACAATCTTGAGAAAGAAGGCATGCAGTGCAAGAAATAATATGTGGAATGAAAGAAGTTAAAATAAGACAGAAAAAAGAAAGATACAAATTCCATTGTTGCAGGACTGAGTTTAACAATGTTTCTCCAGATCTGTATTTTCTTACACACTTTCTCTCTCTCTTCGGTCCCCCACCCCCTCACAGACACACACACACGCACACATACACAATGACAGAGAAGGAGAGTGAAATACTTTTCCTTCTTTCTCTCTTCTCCTTTTCTTTCTTCACTTCATAGGGGAACCCTATACTACAGAATGCAGACTGTTGTAAAAAGGTGCCTTGGGCACCCAGGCATTCCAAGAGTGTTAAACGCCTTCTCCATTAGGATCCTAACAGAGCTGTGGTCAAACTGCACCATTGTAGCTTGCACAGCATCTATCCCGTTGTTCTTAATTCCCTAATATTCACACTCCGCTTTCATGTGCATTGCAGAATATGGCAGCCTTTTCTCCGTGTACTTTATTGATTTGGTATGTTAAGCGGTCATTGATGGATGATGTGGCGGATTCGATGTATAATTTGTCTCTTTTGGAGCACTGCTTCCACATTTCTGAGTTTGCAGTGCTATTATATTCACAAAAAAATGTGTATTAGTGGTATTTTCAAATTTGTTTTATTTTTTATTTTTTTTAGCTTTGTCATCTCTGTTGTCTGTTCTTCTTCTTTAACACCCTCCCACCCCTGCCCCCACACACAATGCCTCGTAGTTGTGTACATTATTCGTGTGAGGCCATTGACTGCCAGGAACCCCTGATCCGCAATGCAGAGCTAAAGTGCAGTAGCCCTGGCCACCACTTCTACAATGGAGACCGCTGCACCATCTCCTGCAACTCTGGATATGTCCTGCAAGTCCACCAGGACGATGACATCATTAAGAGTCAGGTGAGCATACAAACACACTGCTGCACACATGTTTAACTACGTATAGGCAGCTACATAGCTCATTTCACACAGAGAAACAAGAACGCATAAACATACAACGCAAGCATTCAAATGCAAAAATGCCAGAGCTTTTGTGTAGTTACTGGAAAATGCATGCACACATGAAGCCGTCTGTGCATATTCAAACAAGCTTTCATGTAAACTCAAATACACAAATGTCAATAAGACAAAAGTGCAAACAAACGTTCTTTCTGTTCTCTTCTCTGTTTATGGATTTACTTTGTCACCTGCAAAAAAACAAACAAAAAAACATGCTTGGCACAGTAACCCTCCAGGGACAATGACATCATAATCTTCCAGGTAGATGAGTGCTGCACTGAAAAGTGGAGCCCCAGCCTTCTCCTTTTTCTAGTTTACTACACATAGACATACAAAGACACATCCACACGCACACACAGACACATGGGCGCGCCACACGCACATGCATTAAACAAGCACAGACATAAACGTGTTTAGTCTCTTGCTGAGCATGCTGCACCATCACCTCAAACAGTCACTTTGTATTTCTGGTCCACTGGGATGATGACATCATAGCATAGTGTCTGCTCGCTCTCTCTCACTCCCTCCCTCCCTCTCTTTCCCTAGCACCATTCCTGCTCTTTCTGCACACATTGAAGTCTCTGTTAAAGGGCAGAGATTTGCTGCCACTGTCACAAAGCAGCACATATTAAATGCTTCCATGCAGATACCAACAAACAAACAGTCAAGTACAAGGAGTACAAGGAAATCTCTTTGCATGGAGATGTGGGGAGATACAGTATACACACACAGATTATTGCACACCACACATAAACAAATGATCTGGGTAGTTTACACCACATTGTAAACCTTTTGGATTTTGACCAAGATGCAATAAAGGCCATATAAATGCTTTATCCTTCTCTATGGCTTTGTAAAGCTGTCTGCAAAACAATCTATTAATGCTCTCTTAGAGAGATGGCACATGTGTATTGTAGCCTGGAGAAAAAGAAACAGTACTCGCCTGTACTGTATGGTATGTTTGGGAGCTGTATGTGGAACATGAATTAAGACAAGAAGGAGAGAGAAGCAAGAGCGGATTAAGGGTATAAGAAGGGTTACACATAATTGCTTTTCTGATGCGTGGTCTGGACTCTGACTTTAATATTGCTAAAGATACTTCTTCTGTTGGTTGTTCCATATGTTGTGTGCCAGCTGTCCTAACTGGCATGGTTCTAGTACCACAAAGTAGTTTACTCATGTATGCATAGAAACAATGTGTGTGTATGTAAAAAATCCATTAAAAGCTATTGACATACACATTTTATGTACAAAACCTTGGAGTTGATTTTTCTTTGCAGATTTATAATTGCATTATATTTTGATTGACAATGCACAATGTGTCTATTCACCAATGTCAGTTCGTTTAGTGATAATTTATGCTTTTAAGAAAAGGAGAGGCAAAAAGTATGCAGTAAGTAGGCTGTTATGGAAGCAGAAAGGACAGAAGAGGAAGTAGGAAGAGTTTTATGCCAAATATTTTCTTGTGTAGTACTTTGAGTGTTTGCCACAAATGACGATTGACAGTTCAAAGATATTACAAGGACTTGTTATTTATGAATAACTTTTGTATCCATTCAGCCAGATGAAAGGCATGTGCTCAGTTTTGTAGATGTGAAATGAGGATGTGGAAGTTTACCCTAATTAACTTAAATAGAATTACGTAGATTTTCTGAAATCTATACTGTGTAATCTAACTTAATGATTGTAATATAAACATGTATATATTTTACATTTTTTCCTCTTTCTTTTTCTCTGACCTTTTCTCTAGTGAAGTAAAGTGAATCAGCTTTTTGAAAAATAATATTTGAGCACATTTTATAGTGGTATAAAGTAAAAGCAAAATTGTGGCAGATGGTTTCTAGTTTGGTAGCGTCAGGACCAGCTGACTGCTTTTTTGCTGATATGGTCCTTCTAGTTCCTTTGAGTGGTGACCTCTAACACATGCTGTGTTGGTTTTCAGTCAAGTGTTAATCGACAGGGATAAGAATTAGCACTTTCAAGTCTTATGCCGTGGTTCACAGCGAGGAAAGGGTACCCACTCTGGGTTGGGGGAGGAGTTGCAGCCCCTAGGGGAAGGGGACAATGGAGTGTGAGATTAACATACGGATTGATGTGGCATTTGTTGGGATGATAAGAGCTGAGCTTGAAGCTGTGAAGCTGGTAAATCTATATTCTAACCCTCACCTTTGTCCACAAGCTAGGGACAGTAACTCAAAGAATAAGATCCAGGATACAAGGGATGGAAATTAGTTTTCTGTGTTTGGTGTCTGGGCTTAGTCTTGGCCATAGGGTGAAGAGGGAGGGGCTCAGAGTAAAGCCTGGTGGAGGTGATTGAAGTGAGGGGTGTCTGAGCATTTTTGCTTAGCCCTGTGACTCTGACCCAGATGTGGATGGATAAATTGTCCATAATAGAAAGTATGTTGGATCTTTTAAAAGTAGTAGGCCAAGGTCTGATCTTTGTGGGACTCCATAGAGAATTTGAATTAATTTTTTCCCTCCTGGATTATCAGTCACTACAAGTCGGATGAGAATGTAGTCAAGAAAGGAGAATATGTGAATTTGTGAGATGGAAAACAGACATTCATGAACAGATGCAAAATTTACTATAAATACTTGAATATGAAAACATGAATATGAAAGAGAGACATATCCCTTTTTCTACTTTTCTTTGAAGAAAGATTCTACTTGAATTAGCCTTTGGGATCAATCAGTCTCAGATATGTTTTTTTTTTTTATTCCAATAACATGAAGATAGAGGTGATACAGTTCATGAGTTCTCAAAATAAACATTCTTGTTTTATTAGTATTTTCATTTTGATTGTTGTCAGCCCTGAGGACACTACCACTGATGTGGTAACACTAAAGTTTCGATAAAAGTTATCAACACTGTCCATGAGCATAAAAGTCACAAGTTCTGGCTGCAGGCAGTCCTGTTTAAACATCTAGAATTTTTGAGCTCTGGGTATTTCACAAAGATTTTATACCACCCAGCACTTCCAAATGTTCTGGGTGGAACTGGAACCAGAAAGCTTTAATTCCAGGAGACATGTAAAATACTCTCAAAAAGTATTTGCCCCCTTCCTGATTTCTTATTAATTTACATATTTGTCACATATGAATGTTTTAGATCATCAAATAAATTTTAATATTAGAGTAAGACAACCTGAGTACTTACAAAATGCTGTTTTTAGATGATGATTTATTTTGTTGAGGGAAAATTCAAACCTACCTGGCCCTGAGTGAAAAAGTAATTTTCCCTATTGTTAAATCATGAATTAACTGTAAATAACACATCATGGCACAATCTAAATAAGTCATTTCAGAGGCCATGTTGAGAGCCATTATTTACAAATGGAGAAAACTTGAAACAGTGGTGAATCTGCACAAGAGCAGTCCCAAACTTACTCCAAGAGTGCATCGATGATGGGTCAAAAATGGCATATATGGGAGAGTTCCAAGAACAAAACCTCTGAAGACCAAAAAGAACACCAAGGCTCTTCTCACATTAGCCAAAACATCTTGATGATCCCCAAGATTTTTGTGAAAATATTCTTTGGACTGACGAGACAACAATTGAACTTTTTTCCGGTCCAGTTACATCTGACGTATGTAACTAGACTGGGGTTGTTTTGCTGATTCAGGAACCATGAATTCATTTTTTTCTCCACATGGCGTACTTTGGATAACTTTGGATAACTTTTTCTCCACCTGCTTCATCAAGCAGGTGGCAGAATTGGACATGGATCTTTAACTGGTCTGAATGAGTTGGAGATTATCAAGCTGGTTGCATAAATTTGAGTCAGGCAAGAAAGGCGGAATGAGAGTTGGCCAATGAGATTTAAAGTACATGGAATAGAGGCTGATTGGCTTACAGAAGATAGGCAGGGAAATAGTTGGGCCAGAGCCCAACTGATGACAGAAACCAGTTTGTGAGAAATCGGAAGTGATGTAAAGAATAGTCTAACGGGCCGAATATCCAGGAATATAGGCAGATGAGTGAATAGAGATTGTCCTTATTGAACACAAGCGTCTTTACTACTTTCTCGATCCATTTCAAAATCTATTGCAGCTTTGCAATACCTTGCAAAATAGTCTCACAGCAAATAAAATGCACTATTTACTTGAAGCATTACTGCAAATGATCAGTTTTGACATAACTCTAATTTGTTTTAACAGTGGAATGCAACTTTATGAAGGTGTTTGATTGCAAGTTATACAGTCCAATCAGGAGTATAACTTTGACTCCAACGGCAACACAGCTGTAACCTAAACTGTACAACTGCTGGATATAATTGGTAAAATAAAGCAATTCACATTCAAAAGAAAGACTGGGCACATCATGTCTTAAATGTAATAAACAAAATGTGCTTCGAGTCAAAGCGCTGGTAATAAAATGGTCTGGCCAGATTCATAGTGCTCATATGCTCTCATCTTTTTTTCAGCTGCACAGTCCTTGCAAAGACACGCACACCTCCACACTAAGGTTGAAAAGTGCAATGTGAAGCATAAGCTTGTCTCATTTCATTAGCCGATTACATTCTTGGTTCACTGATGTCAAAGAGATTCTGGGAACACCAACTTCTTACATAATACTATCTTCAGAACAAATCTGTTTCCCTCACTTGCTTGATTTGTATATATGTCTTTTATTCCTGTCTGTTTTTCCAATCTTTCTCTTCCTTTGAAGTGGTTAGGGAACACTGTGTGCTGGTACTGAAGAAGTCACATCTATTTTATATAGGCATTCCCTTTTACAGATATGACCATTCCCTGCCATGAAACAGCGTTTAGGTATCTGAATTAAAATAACCCCATCGCAAGTCACCATCTGATAAAAAAGATAATCTCATTGAAGAAGTATCTATTATCCTAAATTCATATACATATACAATGTTGATGTTGGTAACACGCTGGTGTGGTGGTTAGCACTGTTGTCACAGCAAGAAGGCCCTGGATTCAAATTCAGGCTGGGCACTTTCAACGTATTCTCTTCGTGGCTTCTCTCTGGGTTCTCTAATATCCTGTCATAATGGATTGGATTTATATAGCGCTTTTCAAGGCACCCAAAGCGCTTTACAACACTATTCATTCACTCTCGCATTCACACACTGGTGGAGGCAGCTACGGTTGGGGGCAGACTGACAGAAGCGAGGTGGATAGCCCTGGTTAGCCCTGTGACAGACTGGGGGCCTGTCCTCGTGTCACTTACCCTGTAACCTTTTCTTTTTGTAAATATTAATGGTAATAGCTAGGTGTGCCCCTTAGGTCAGTGGTACACACAAGAGATCTAACCCTCAACTAAATCTGTGTTCATCAAACAAACAAACATGTGCTTGCTATTGGCCCAACAAGGATGTGGGCATGTAAATCCCTTTATAGATTCTTAGGAAAACCTTGTAGATCAAAATGTTGCCTGTAAAATTAAAATCACCCTGCTTGTTGACATGTTACGCTGAAATGCTCCTCGCACTTATAAAATATGGGGTCTATGGGTTTCTGACTAAAGTTACATTCTCAGTAGCACGCTGCTGTTGTGACCACACCGTTATCCAGAATCATTTGGGAAACCATTCGTTGATATTGCCAGTATGAATATTTCACAAATACAACCTTTGATTCTTAGAACAGGATTTTCACAAAAAAAAATGTTTTATAAGAGGTTTTCCGCAAGGACTGACACATAAATTATACTTAATTCTTAGTAATTCTACTATTTATCATTGCAGATATATCTTCCAATTAATGTTCAACCATGCTATAATTTGCTTGTTTGCCATCTATAAGAAGACAAATCCCTAAGTTGAGGAAGGGGTTGTCTGTTGGTTCATTTGTCTGTAGGTCTGTCTGGCTTGAATTAGGAAGCATAGCCAAGGGTTGTTAAAATCGCTACTGGAAGAGAAACAGGCAGCTGTAAATTTTTTAAAGGAAGGAAAATTCCCACACATTTACACACATAGTAGCACACACAAACACAAACCTACATATATACTCACTTTAGAAAGTGCTCTTCCCTTTTTGCACACCTAGCTGTCTTGTAGATTTTTATTATTAATCTATTTACAAATGCTCCTCACACTTATAAAAGATCAAAAGAATTAAGAGGAAAGTATTTGACTCGTTGTTCTGAAGCAACAGGTCTGTGCTTTAGGTCATTGTTATGCTGGGAGGTTTAGGACCCCCTTCGCCCCATGTCATATCCACCTGGGGTGAAACCCTTTTCAAGAATCTCTCTCTACTTTATCAATCACTCTTTCACCAGTGCCCCTGTCATAACAGGAAGTTTCCACCACTTTGACCAAAAACATCACATTTATGGAATATCTTCATCTTGCTCTGAGGCCTTTTCATACCAGACTCTAAGTGGGCCCTTATGTGTGTTTTACTCAACTCTCTCTGGCCACTTTACAGAAAAAAATAAATAAAAAGACCCGATAGATGGAGTCATCCTGAGATGGTCATCCCTCTGTCAGATTTCCCCCATCTTTGCACAGCATTTTTGAAACGCTGTTTTAGTGATAGATGGGTTCTCTATCACCTCCCTCACCAAAGCACAAACACATCTAGGTAAACGTGTGTGTTTATGTGTATTTGTATGTGTAGGGTGTAGTATTGACCACACTTGTGAAGTGCGTATTAGCTCGTACCTTATCCCACACATGCACAATTTTGCAAGTGTACTTAAGGTTTTCACATATTTTAAAAGAGATGTTTCAATGTTGCTTTTATGGTCTACATTGCTTCTCCACAGCTTCACATCTCAACTGACTCATTCAACTCTTCACCCAGTTGTTTTCCAGAAGGCGCTCACATGCAATGTATATGTTACCTTGTTGGACATCCAAATATGAAAGGAGCTTATTTATTTTGAGGGAACCCGATACTGTTACGCAGTATCATGTAATGGGATCGAGATGAAAGACAGATATACACGGAAACAGAGAGAAGATTATGAAACAATACATGTGTATTGCCAGCTGAGTCCAGTTTGTGTTGAAGTTTGGCCTCGCTTTAAAAAGATGTGTGTAATTAAAGTCAACCAGTGTAATTGATGGGTTACCCACACAGGTTTCTCTTCTGGTTCTGGGAATAAAAAGTCAAAAAGATTGAGCTCTAACAGCTTTGTTGTGAGCTTTCTTGGCACGATTATCGATTTAAACATTCCTGTTGGATTACATGGTTCTACTTAATGGAAGAGGATAAAAAAAATTGAGGGTTAACCCATTCAGATAAATTTCGGCTCATCTCTGAAAACCTCACACTACAAGCCAAATAACTAGAGCAATGAGACCTATTTGTAATAGAGAATAAACCTAACACGAGGAAACTTTTCTAGTTAAAAAAAAACAGTTAGAAAGGATTTTGAACTATTCTGATTGCCCTGTCAGTTCTCAGGAGTGCATATACAAGAAAATATTGTTGTCTAATGCTATATTCTCTAGACAATATTCTTCCCTTGAACAGAATGGTTTCACATAGCCATGTGTAGAGTGTGTCCACACACACGCACAAACACACACAATAAATGCAAAACGTGTGGCAATTGAGAAGTAATTTACCATAATGATAATCCCTTATACTGGAACCTTTATCTTGCTGGCGATTTAAGCATGCCTCTGTATGAAATAGTGGAGCTATGCTGCCACTGCTGGGTTTGCTCTTGTTTGAGTCTGTTTCTTGTGGATTTTGCATGTTCTCCCCATGTGTGGATTTCCTCTTGGTTCTCTAGTTTCCTACCACATTCCAACAATATGTAAAGGCCCAGTCACACAGGATGCCCTCTGTAGTCTTTCAAAAGTTGGAGAGGCTGCCTTGATTTTCAGAAGGGAGCAACGGAAAGCCACTTGTTCCTATTTGTTTATGAAATTACAAACTCAGTAAATATGAAGTAACCTTTCTACTTTTTTCCCCCTTTGATTTTGTACTATTTCCAGCATATTGTTTATCTCTTACCTAAATATGATAACGACTTTCTTATGTTTTGTGACTACACATAAATTCAGAAAGAGGATGAATCATGGATGTAGACTAAACCCACAGGGGTTTGCCTTCTATTTGTAGAAGACTTTATGTGCGTGCATGTATCTGTGTGTGTTTCTCAGCTGTCACACTTCCACTGAAGTCAATCTGTTTAGGGTTAGGGCTGATTGTGCAGTTGCTGGATATCAGTTGTCTGAAGTACATGACTTGACCTTACAAATGCTATCAGCAGTTACTTGAGCTGCTGAGTGGCCTGTGAGGCTTACTGACATACAGTAAGCTAAGCCCGATCAGGCTTTGTTAGGTTACACGCTGATTAGGAACTTGTTGAAATGATTGCAGAATTGCTGTAGTCATTTTTTTGTGAGGTAAACATTTATAGGACAAGTGCACTACATCAGTCTGTCGCATCAATATGCAAATTAAAGCTTGCATCAATGAATATTATTATATATCTATGTAGACTATGTTGTAAAACTTATATTTCTTTATTTGTTATTTATTTTGTGTTATATCATGTCTTGTTTTCCAGTCAGAGACTTCAGTGACAATAACTTGTGCAAATGGGAAGTGGAACAAACAGGTATCATGCGAGCCTGTGGACTGTGGTTTACCAGACAAGTATCATGTTCATCCTGCCATTTTCAACTTTCCAGAGGGCACCACCTATGGCAAAAAGAGCACCTTTCAGTGTCGAGAACCTGCCCAGCTAATGGGTGAGTTGCCTAGTGAAGCACTGACATATCCATGTTCAGATATTTACAGGGTACCCTTCAGAGATCTTATCCAGTAAATATATACACCCCCTGGTCACTTTATTAGGTACACTTGTTGTGTTTGCTAATGCTATTATCTAATCACTGACTTTGAACATGGTTTGCAGAGAATGGACCAAAAAAGAGAAAATATCCAGATAGCAGCTGTTCTCCAGGCACAAAAGCGATGGTGCCAGAGGTCAGAAACAAAAAAGAATGGCTAGGCTGATTTTAGCTGATAGAAAAGCAACAGTAACCATGAAGCAAATGGGCTACAGCAGCAGAAGACTGCACCAAGTGTCACTTCTGTCAGCTAAGAACGGGAAACTGAGACTATGATTCACATGGGCTGAACAAAATTAGACAATAAAACACTGAAGAAACATTCCCTGCTCTAATGAGTCAGGATTTCTGATGTGATACTCAGATGGTAGGTTCAGAATCTGGTGTAAACCAGATAAAAGCATGGATCCGTCCTGTCTTGTATCAGTCGTGTAATGGTGTGAGGCTATTTTCTTGTCACACTTTGGGAGCCTTAGTACCAACCAAAGCCTACCTGAGTATTGTTGTTGATAATCTCCATCCCTTTATCATGACAGTGTAATCATCTTCTGTCAGCTGCTTCCAGTATTTGACATTGCCTTTTGAAAATTAGCACCGTATCACAAAATGATCTCAAACTGGTTTCTAGAAGATGACAATGAGAAGAATCTCTGAAGAATTTTTCTGGCACTTTGTTGAATCTATCCCATGAAGAATTAAAGCAGTTCTGAAGGTCAAGGGCGGTCCAACCAGATGCCCCACACATGGATCCTGAATGCCTAGATCTATACAGAATCAAAAGGAACCTAAGAGCCTTTATCAGGAACTAAATGTGGATGTGGCCAACTTCAAGCCAATAGCACAAGTCTGCATCAAGTGCAGCATCTACCAAGGAGATCCTTTGTCCCCAATGGTCATTGACAAGACTGGCTACAGATATTGACTATGGAATGGAGCAATCATCAGCCACCTCCTCTACATGGATGACATCAAGCTGTACGCTAGGACTGAATGAGACATTGTTCACTGATCCACACCACCAGGATCTACAGCAACATCATTAGAATGTCATTTGGACTAGATAAATGTAGTCGGATGGTAACAAAGAGAGGAAAAGTAGTCAGAACTGAGGGAATTGCACTACCAGAAGGGAACATTGCAGACATTAAGGACGGCTACAAGTACCTGGGAATCCCACAGGCAAATGAGAACCACGAAGAGGCACCTGGGAAACTGCAACCACCAAATACCTGCAAAAGGTCAGACAAATCCTGAGAAGTCAGTTGAACTGGAAGAACAAGATCCGTTTTATCAACAGCTACACCCTGCAGGTTATCAGGTTCTCTGCTGGGATAATAAGCTGACCAAAGGAGGAGATAGAGGCCACTGACATCAAGACAAGGAAGCTCCTCACCATGCATGGAGGGTTTCACCCCAAATCCAGCACCCCAAGACGTAACACTAAATGTAAGGAAGATTTGGTGAGTGTCAGAACCACTGTCCAGGATGTGACAACAAACATCCATGAGTGCATAGGAAGATGGCCACAACCAAGGATGATGGCCAGAGCTAGCAAAAGAACCCTGCATGGTGACATCCAGAAGTCCTACCAGTGGCTGGACAAAGCTGGACTGAAAGATAGCACAGAGGCACTAATCATGGCAGCACAGGAACAAGCTCTGAGCACAAGATCCACAGAGGCTGGGGTCTAGACAGACAGACAAACTGGTGATAGATAATCACCCGGACATAGTAGTGGTGGACAAGCAGAGGAAGACAGCGGTAGAGATAGATGAATGATGAATAAAGTAACAAGTAACCAAGTAACAGATATATAAGGAAGAAGGAACATGAGAAGCTGGAGAAGTTTCAAGGGAAAAGAACTCGAGAAGATATGGAGTGGGGAGGTAACAGTGGTCCCAGTGGTAATCAGAGCACTCGGTGCTGTGGCCCCCAAGCTAGGCGAGTGGCTCCAGCAGATCCCAAAAACAATATTTGAGATGCGCAGTCCTAGGAACAGCAGAGATACTGTGCAGGACCCTCAAGCTCCCAGGACTCTGGTAGAGCACCCGAGCTTGCAGGATAGAGCGCCCACAGGGGCAAGAGGAGATGTTCTTGCTAATAATTTTAGCGGTTTCTTCCCACTGATTGCCAAGGAACACAGAAAAGACCCTTAAACTAAGACCACCTTTTTTTCAAACAACCACAAATTTGGCTTTGCACTACAACTCGTAGTTTTGAAGCCGACTGCATCTGATCTGACCTAGTTTTACTGATTCACTGACCTGTATGCTTTTCCATTTATCCTTTCCTCTTTTGTTTCTCTAGGTACAAACAACACGCTTACCTGCCTCGAGGATGGTCTATGGTCCTTCCCAGAGGCTCTATGTGAGCTTCGTTGCCCAGCCCCTCCTCTTGTACCCAATGCTGTGCTGCAGACAAAACGTTGCCAGCAGTCAGACTTAAAAGTTGGCACACTCTGCAAGTACAAGTGCAGGCCAGGCTACCATGTTACCAATAAACCCAAGCGGTAAAGAAATAAACTGAAATTTTTTTTGTTCATTTTTTGCTACTTTGAAAACTTTGAAACTTTGTTCCCACATGAAATTAGGGTCTGCACGTGATTCAATTAATCATCTCTCTTTTCCTTTTAGGCGTGCATTCAAACGCCAGTGCACAGAAGACGGCACCTGGCTCGAGGGATCTTGCGAACCCGTGACTTGTGATCCTCCACCTCCGATCTTCCATGGCTCCTATAACTGTACCAATGGGTTTCGTTTTGACAGTACCTGCACTCTAAACTGCTCTGACCCTGCTGGTAATACTGCTATCGCCGGCACAGGACGCTCTGCCCATACGGTGAGGCTGCTGCACCCTACTTGCAAGCAGGTCTGTCCATCTCTTTCCTCTCTGTCTATTCTTGCTTTGCCAGTGTCCTTGTCTTCTCTTTTTTTTCTCTTCTTTGCACCCTCACAGTTCTTTTTTGTTTTGTTTGTTCAGCATAACTTAGTAATAAATAATATAATCGCAGATAAATATAGTCCATTTAAAACAATTTGTAACACCAGGCTGATTCTCCAGGATTACTGGTAATGTTGTTTGTTTGGAAACCACTACAGACAAATTGTTATTAATATACTCTTGTGTAAGATCATACATAATTACAAATGACCAATGATAATGTACTAAATTAATGAATTAATGACTGAAAAATAAGATACAGCCTTTATCCTTGCTGTTTTTTTCTGATACGTCTTACTCTGCCCTGCCTGCTTTTCTCCCTGTCTCCCTTAGCCCTACTCAATTTGACGCCATGCTAATTAGATTGCTATTGATTTCCAGAACAGCCCTGCTGCCACAGACTTTTGAAATGTATACACCTTTTAATCTGTTCTGCCTCTTCGACGTTGTGGGTTGGATGCCTACTAAAAATTGGATTGTATTTCCCTGTGCAGTGGCATGGCATCTCAGTGTCCTTGGCCTAGTAGTGTTTGTGCACCTGTGTGTATGTCTGTATGTGTATAATTATTTGTCTGTCAATATATGTGTTATTTTCAGGGCGCAGGGTCCAATGAGATCCGCTGTCGAAAGGATGGAAATTGGACAGGGTCGTTCCGCCTGTGCCCACACAGCCAAGGCCAGTGTTCTTTACCTCAAAACCTCCATTATAGCCTGCAATACTCATGCAAACGAGGACACGGCATAGGTCTGTATGCACAAATCTACTGTTACTTAATGCTTTTTTTATACTAGGTTCATCTTTCACACATTGCCAAACCATTGTGACATAGTCTCACAATGTTTTGGCAATGACGAGGAAAATAAATCTCGGCATTCCTGGTGTTGATCTTTCATTGGTGTAATTCTCTCTGTCTCTTTGTCTGTCTTTCTGTCACACAAACAAACACAGGTGAGGAGTGTGAGCTGACATGTAGAGAGGGGAACAACGATGTTGTGATCCTCCCTCACAATATGACCGTAGAAAAAGTAATGAAGGAGCACTGGAGAAATCCACCTAAGTTGAAGGTAAGTTTGCATGTGTTTGTGTGCGCCTCACAGCTCTGAGAGACGCACTTCACAAAGTTCTGTGAAGCACAACTCTTCTCCTTGGAATTTCACATATAGTTCCTTGATCCTGACTCCATCGCTTGCAATGCAAAATGCCAACCCAATGCCATACAAATATTTGGATTAGAGGCATAGCAACCTTTTAAAATTTATTCTTGACAACAAGTATGAAAACCTCCTGCTGCCCACTTTCCTTTCAGTCTTCAAGATGATATAGTAGTAGATATAGTGGAGAGATAATGAGGTACAAGAACTTTATTCCCAAGGTGTAAAGATTTTTTTCTAAATTCCAGTGTATTTGTCTTGCTGAAGAATTGTTGTGAGGCACTTGTTTTCACCCTCACTACCACTGTGACCAACCTTATTCATTCAGGTTCATTACTGTTAAAGAACACTGAAGCTCACTGGTAATTGGCCTAATTTCGATATACCTTACAGCTACTTAAATAATAAAGTGTTCTTTTTTTGGCAGATAGCAAAAGACAGAGGTAGGAGGCTGTGGTGGAGAAGGTCACATAGCACAGGACCGTACATTTTGTCTCTTTTGGGGCTCTCCGACACAACCATGGTGTCATTTGAGATATTCATGAAGATTATGGTTGAGGTCAGGAGCTGTGTAGAGGTACAGCTGGACTGTGTGTGTTGTCTAAATTCTAATTTTACTCTCAAAATGTATCAATGCCACAAATGTTGAATCTGCCTTAAGTACTTTTGTCAACTTAATGCCCTTTTAGCTGTAGGACAAGAGACAGGTCTTACTAAATAGCATCGTGTTTTGAAACTAGAGAAGCCGCGCCTGACCGAAAGAGTACATTTTATTTTTCTCTTTTTTTTTTCTCCGACAACACCTTTTGTTTCTGTTTCAGAGTCACACTGAGTCAGCAGGTTTTAGTGGTGGATGCCGGGGGAGGGGTGGGTTAGGCCATGTGGACACAAAATGATCTGCTTTTATGGATTTGTGTAATTGATATGATTTGTGCTCAGGGGTAATTTCAAACCTGAGGTTATGCTGTTGGGTCCATCTGATAGTGTAAGAGAAGTCAGAGAAGTGATGTTGGTAGGATGACTGTCAAAGAGTAGGAAAGTGTGTTGAGGATAAGAGGTTAGAAGAGGTAAAGCTTTCAAGGTAATGACCACAAGTCTAAGCAAGTGTAATGTTTTGTTTTGTCCCTCCTTCTGTCAGCTCATCCTGTGTTGATATATCATAATTAATGCGTGCACACAGTCCTATCCCGAACATATACACGCAGTCAAAGCAGCTACCGTAATATCTAAAAGGGCAAACAGAAATTTGCCTTATGGCACAGGAGTGGCCAGGGGTGATCGTAAATGATAAGAAATCAGTTTATATTCCTCCTAATGACTAATGGTCCTAGTCTGGCCACCCTATAAAAATGGTCTGCCACTCGTGTGGCAAGATGTTCCCAATGGTAGCATGTTAGATTTGCGATCACATAATTGTCATAGTGCTATTACTGACATTAGTGACATTAATGGTGAACCTTATTCCTACTCAGTTAATTCTAGTATCAGAAAAAGATGAAAAATAAAACTGAATGACCACCCAAGAGATAAGGATGCAAAAACACAGAAATACAAGATAGAAAGGGTATTAACAAAACAGAACAGAAGGATACTGCAGTAGTGGGAAGTGAAAAATAATAATAGTCATGGTGAAGGCTAACAGTTGTAATAACACCAGGAATGCTGTAAGTAGGAATTGGCAAACTATCCCTAGAGGGTGGAATTCTTCATGCACCATCTACAAGAGAATTAATGTCCCCACTTTCTAGTTCTACTTTGCTGAGCTGGAAATCAGCGTTGCCCACCTTAGTAAGTGATGTTGATTTATTGCCTTTAAACTAGTTGTATTTTGGTTCTTAGTGTGACCCACTTAGAATTCTCTCCTCCTTCTTTATCTCCACCTTCCCTCTTTCTTTTCCCTGTCTCTCTATCTATGACTACTCTGTGCCCTCAGCACCCTCCTCCCCCTTTATCAGCAAAATTACCCTGTCGGGCTTGCTGCAGAATTAGTCATTTTCTATATGACATGACCTCTTCTGTGGTGGTGCTGAGATAGGGATCTATTTTTATGTGGTATCAGTCCCCTGGGGAGGCTTCAGAGGGTGAGGATCCCATACGTAGTGAGGGGTGAGGCCAGGCTACAATCATGGATTATCATGATTTACGACATTGCAGTGAGAGGAAAGAGAGAGAGAGAATGAGAGAGAAGGGGAGAGTTTCTAGATGACATCATCACTGTAGAGCACAAGAAGGAGAGAAAGAAAAAGTACAGCATTTGCAAAAAGTTTCACCTGTAATATAAAATAATGTTCTCAGTATTCCACCGTATATACTGACCATTAGAGCCCTTCCCTGTAGACGCACAGGCATACACACACACAGCAGGCATGTCTGGACTCAGCTATGCAGTACTATATCACAGTAGTAGAAGCATCACTCTCACAGCTCTCAGTTGCCCTCAGATGCTATGTTGTTGATTCTCTCCACCTTGAAGCCTGTATCTTTCTTTTTGCATTGATTTGCTGACATGACTGTAATGAAAAATACCTTAGTTTGCAGCAACAAAAGAAAAGAATGTCAACTTTGTGAGATATTGGGGCACAATGGATCTGAAAAATGGACCAGCTGAGGTCAGCGGGGTTTTGCTGCAAATGGCGCTTTTGGTCATGGGCAGTACTATATAAGCTCGATTTACATATCCTATAAGCAAAGCCTCTGTTTGCCTGTTCACGTACAAATTCCCAACATGGGACTTTATGAGGTCACAGTCGTGAAATTAAAAATGCCCTTTCATCGTCATGTAACTATTTACACCCTTATATACTTGTACAGTGTATGCTTAGAAGGGTGCATTAGCACATATAGCTGTACATTCAGTGTACACATTGCTGTCCACCTGCCCTGAGCACAAATGTTTTCTGCTGCATTTCAAAGAGAAACACAGCAGGAGAACAGAATGGGATTCCACACATTCTGCAAAGATATTAGATAACATGGTCCTCTTACCTCTGTGCTTCTGTCTTTCTCATGCTTCCAGTTCCTTATCCTCCTGGGGGTATGACTAAGTTATAAAAAACATTTTTTTTTAAGTTATGTCTTTTAAAAATCAATTTACTCGGTTTCAGTGTAAAGCAAAGGAGGCTTCACAAAAAAGCTTCTATGAGTAGCACATGAGCTCTTTTGATAATGTCTGTGTTTCCCTGTCTTAGGGGTGTGTCCGTGCACAGCTTAAATGTGCCCATTGAGTTTAGTACGGTTAGGGATTATGTGGCCTGAAATCTGGGAAACAAGGACCAACTCCTGGCAGGAAATAAATTGTACAGAGCAACTTTTCAAGCGTCAGTATTTCTTTGTTTCAACCCACAAATGTTGATTTATCTTACAGAGTATTATCTGTACAATGGGGCTGAAATGGTATCCACACCCAGAATTCCTCCACTGCATCAAAGGATGTGAGGTAAGGCATACAAAAATGTAATTTTCATACCTACTTTCTTGACTCAAACACAGGATATATGGTGTTTAAAGCTTTCGGTACTACCTTCTGTACTTAGTCCACCCTGAATGCTTATTAAGAATTAAGAGGGTACGTAGCAATCAGGTGCTGCTGATCAAATGCACTTGATTAATTGCTCATCAACAAGTGAGACTGGAGCTTTCAGATGTGTGCTAACACAATGCTGCTATCTACTTATAACTGGACATCCGAGCAAATTCATCCCAAGGTCAGAATGTTAAAATTCATAATAGTACAATTAGAAAAAAGCCTGAACAAGTCTGGCTTGTTTGGAAGGGTTCCTGGGCGAATATGGAACAGCTTAGGGGTGGTGATTTGGGCTTGTTTTAGGACCTGGACAGTCACTAAGTTGACCGTAAACTTCTTTCCATAGCAAAGGATTCTAGAATCAAATGTGAGGCTTGTGAAACACCAAAACCTTTCCCAAGACTGTGTCATTCAACAGGACAATGATCCCAAGAATAGTAGCAAATCTACCACAGAATGGCTGAAAAAAGTAAATAATCAAGGTGTTACAATAGTCCAGCTCAAGTCCAGACATCCTGATTGGAATGCTGTGATGGGAACTTAAGAGGGCTGTATACAACCAAATATCTGCAAATGTTAATTAACTAACATAGTTCTGTTAAGAAGAGTGGGCCAAATTTCCTTCACAAGTCAAAAAAAGTGTGATAAAGTCATACCGAAAAATTATTACTTCAAGTAATAATGGTAAAGGTGATAAAGGTGGATATATATGCTACTAAATCATGTGGTATAGTTAGAGTTTCAAAGAACTGGAAAGAGTCCTGTGAAAACTTTCTTTTTTACATCAGTGTAGATGAGTTATAAGTAAAATCCTCAGACAATAGTTGAAGAAAGAAAACCAAGCAGGTCCATAATGAGCTTTCTTCCTTCTGGGACATATTGCTGTTATTAACAACTCTGCACAGGGACAGAAAACATTAGGCACTCACAAGTCATTTAAACATGTTGCTGATGTACAGGTGTCTCTTATCAGACTTATATATAAGGTCCATTGAAGAGCTATTAACTAGCTATAATCTGGTGTAATGCCTCCTAAAATAATTTACACACATGACTGTGTCATTATGCTATGTTTTTCCCTCCATTAATGGGGAATTCACAAGTGAATGCAACATCTGAAGGAATTCCACCTTACTTCATGGAAGAATGATATCATCCACTCATTTTGGCCAATTGGATAACCTGATTGGTAACCCAAGCGGAGAGGGTGGGGCCAACCCAATAAATCAAATTACTGGAGCATTATGTGCAGTGAATAGTTTATGGTGTCCTCAGTTTGATTTACGGGTCTGGGCGACTAAGGGCTTAAAGAGTCACATTGAAGAATGAGGAAAATGTAATGTATCAGATTTATCAGCAAATTCATCCAGAGGCTTCTAAAAGCCCCAAAATGCTCAAGAGAAAACTACAGCAAAAGACTCTGAGAGTTGTGGCAGCAATTAACGAGGCAAGATGTTCTTAGCTCAGTGTCTTTGCCTAATTGCTTGGCTCTTTGTCTTTGGTATAGCCATTCATGGGAGACAACTACTGTGACTCGGTAAACAACAGAGCCTTCTGTAACTACGATGGAGGAGACTGCTGCCAATCGACTGTCAAGACTAAAAAGGTTAGTGGCATTTATGTACCTGGAAATGAGACCCAACAAACCCCCCCCCCCAAAAAAAAAAGTACTTATCCCACCTCCTGCATATGTTTTTATCATTTTACTCTACTGCTATGCATTCAGTGGAGGTTGCATGATATCTTTAATAAGCTTTGATACTTGTGAAAATCCTATTTTCAGTGTACTGTAATGAATCACAGTGCTCTGCTGAAAGCTATAGTATTTCAACTTTTGGACGATCTCTAAACAATTTCTTCCTTCCATTGTCTTGTGTGTACTGGTAGACAGATTACAGACCCTGAATTCAAGAGAGTGGGAGGTTTTAGACTTCATCAATAGTGCTCGCAAAATACCACTTGCTGCAGTATTTTGTTACTTAATCTGTTATTTTGTATAGTGTGTTCACACAATTATGTGAAATTTGGGTAGTAATTTTACTTTATTTTTAGTATTTTTAGACTATTTTAAGTAAAGGCTGTAGTTATTTGATGAGTACATCTTACTTACTTTACTAACTCATTCTAATAATAAAAGAGAACTGTCATTTTATTTATGCATTCGTTTAATCTTTCAAGAATTTTGTTTTCTATTCTTAAAATTCAGCATTGCATTTTTAAAAAATGATGATTTCTGTGGTATTAACTCCCTAAATTCTGAGTGGTACTTTGCCTGTCTCATCCCTGCCAGCTATTGGCAAGAATTATAGATGGATGTGTAGTTTAGCTTCTGGGCTGCAGCATCTGCTTTCCTGGCCTGGCCTGTTTCTCTGAATCTGGTGAAAGACTTTGGTTGTACTCCTGGCATATCCATCTGTATTTCTGGCTAGATTTATATTGAAATTGATGTCTATCACTGGATATGTCACTGTGTCTTAGTGGACAGCTTTGTCGTATCCCAATTTCATGTTTTTGGGATACATACATATATATATATATATATATATATATATATATATATATATATATATATATATATATATATATATATATATATATAGTAAAGTTGTTAGTTAGCAACTTCATCTTCATCTTTAGCATCTATCTATTAAATCACTATGAATCTATCTTAAAATACAAATTCTTCAATTTCCTTCTTCTATTTATGTGCTATTGGCTTCTGTCAGAATGCGATTCAAAATTTGAGTCTTTGAGTTCTTTCTTTTATAAGTTAACTATCAAATCTAAGCTATTGTATTCCAAATGCAGCAGAGAGTTGATGAATTGTTATCAAATTGCAAAATCTTCTGACCCTTTGGGCAGAACTTGCATAACGCACTTTTGTTGATGGATCCTATCAGGAGAACAGGCCTTATTTTTTGAGAGTTAGAAGTTATACATCAAAGGGTAGCATGGTCTAATGTTATGTTTGGATGGAGCAACACATCTACAGTTTAAAACTGAAATGCTTTTGAAGGTTTTGACATCTGTGTCTGTGTTCCAGAAATAGTTTAGACTAGCTGAACGCTAAAGAAATCTTGAAGCACAATCAAAAAGCAGTGTCCTCCACAAAGGCTTATACTCTATACTCTAAATTTAAGAAATTAAATTTGTATCAAAATTTAATGGGTCCTTCTGTTGCTCATATACCGCATGCACCAAATTTGATTAAATTTCACTAGGTTTCAGGGTAACCTTGCTTTCAATTACACATACACACAAATTACATGGGCCAATGCCCTGCCAAAACAAATGTCTATGCCCCATCTCAAAACTTCAAAGAAAGCGATCCCCATCTGCACTAGTTTTAGCATTTTTTTCTTTGCCCATACTCTACCTCTTCACCAAGAAATCAATTTGGAAGTTTATGCATGGTCTTGTCAACAAGAAGACAGACAAACATACAAAACTCATTAACATCAGAAATACATTTTTGCATTTTGCATTCATTGAAAAATGCTTTTCAAACCATGTGCGCAAAGAAGTAATCTCCTCATTCTATAACTGTCAACCACAGAGCCACGTACTGCACAACACAAGATTAGCAGATTCAGAGAAACCTTTAACTATATTGACAGCGTACTCTATATTAAACTTGAGCAATAGTTTTAAAGAAAACGTCTCAGTATATATCAATATAAGAAGACGCATGCAAGAGAGATATACTTTTTAACACACAGTCCCTGAGGTTTACAGGTTTTAAAAGAAAATTGAACAAAGAAACATTAGGCAAAGAGAAACATTTTGTGAAACCACCCTCGTAGTCAGTAACAGCTGATAAAGATCTGCCGATACTTTATTTCTTCCTTGGTGACACTCTCCAGGCCATTCACCACAGCAACCTTCAGCTGCTCTTTGTTGCCGGGTCACTCTGCCTGTAGTCTTGTTTTAAATCACTATGAATGAATTTTTAATGGGATTTATGGCTGACTTGGTCAGTCAAGGAAATTCTTGATTGTTTTTGGTTGTTTTTGGCTGTATGTTAAAGACCTGAATGATGAAATATCATACATTTATATTTATTTGTCTCAGTTTGAACACACAAATATTATTGTAACATCTTGCAACAAAAAAAGTGGAATTGTGTCTCAAGTCCATTTAGTATGTGTGATTCTTAGTATTCAATAGTACGGCATGCAAGTTTACACACAGCTTGTAATCTACAGTTTGTTTATTTTGACTCTTCGTCCCCTGCTGGGGCTCAGACCACCTGCTGCTGGTAATCATATATGGACACGCCTCTGCCCAGGCTGAGGGAAAAAGAGCATTTCTAACATTTCCCCAAATAACTTTGTTGCCTCCTAATACTTCAAAATATTGGTAATAGATAGAATAGTAGTAATATGATATTTATCAGCAAAAATGTCTAGCAAAGTATGGTTTTACTTTCCAGAACCTCAATTGTTGTGGAGGAATCTTGCAAGACTTAATGCTATAGTATTTCTAAGCCAAAGAAACGGCATACTGAAAGTCAATAGTGTGATCCACAAAACTTGTACAAAACTATTACTGAAATAACTACACGAATTAAGCGTGAAACAATCCAGTGAATGCTATTATTACTAATAGTCATACTAGAAATAACAATGAGGTGAAGATAAGTTCTGTGATCTTCACCGCGATCTGCTATAATTCTTAATTTTCAAAGAAATTGGAAAGTTTTATCCGTTTTTCTTAATGACTCTAGACTGTTCCCCTGGGTTTACACCTGAACAATGCTTGTCCAAATTTGACTTAAAGACATTATGCATGGACTGCAACTACAACTGGCTGGTGTTTTCCACTAGTGGGTCCCCTGCAAATTATGCAAGGCATTTAAAAAAAATTATTCTGAAATAACCAGTTGTAATTTGATTTATCAGCTGCCAGGAGCAAGGGGCAAGGAAAGGTTACTGTGGGTGAGAAAGAAAAAGGAAACACTAAGGAATTAAGCTGATATGTGAAATTGATATAGGAACAAAGGAAAACCAGATGTTTGACATTAATCCCTTTTCTTGCGAGCACATTGCTTAATTGATGCTTTTTGCTCGCAAACACATGTTGCTTAATGTCTTGGCCAATATAAACATACCTTGTTTTCACGAAACTCAATTTAACCTGAATGCGAGTTTTAAATTATTACATTTTAACAGCCTTCCTGACAATCTTTATATGTTACTTTGATATCGCTGCCCAAATTTCCTTTCTATTTATTGTTTTAGTACTTGCGTTAATAAGACATTTGGATTTAGTTGTTTATCTCATATTCTCACAATCATTCCTTTTTGATCAACTCAGACAAGTCAGTTACAGGGCGTTTTGCACCTGATGCTTATTTTCTCCAAATTAAACAGATGCATGGCGGGTAACCCAGGACAGAGATTCATAAAAAAAATATGTTATATATAATAAAAACAAATGTGTAACTCATTACAGATTCTGCTTCTCTGACCTGCTGATTAATGCTTTTCCCAGCTGACAAAGACAGACAGTTTTTATCTCTTCAGAGTGAAATCAATGTTCCCATCCAGACCTCAAATAAAGACATTGTTCCAGCTCGCTTACATGTGCCTAAACACATATTTCATCAACAAAGGTTTTGTTTCTGTGACACTGTGATTTTTTTTCTTGTTGTTAGCTAGAAATTTTTTTTAAGTCATCGACACTTGTCTTAATCAGAGACAATAGCATAATCCTTTTTTGGCTGTCTTTGATACAGTACATTTACTCTGCTATAATAAAATACAGTTCCACGCATTAAATTAAATTTGGTTATTTGTGAGGTGTTTTTTATTTAAGTACCTGTGCATTAGATTTACTGACTAGAGACAAAAATAACTTTTTGATTTTTTTTGCAATATCTCCGATGTCTCTTTGCAGTAGGCTCCTTGACCCGGCTGGTTGTATTCTGGTTATATCCTATGTAAAAGCAAGGTTACTGAGTGCACACGTTGGTTTGCCATTAAATAGCCCTCTTCCAACAGCTATGTCGCTATTTATGGATGTAAGTGTTGATGTGAATTTCTGTTCAATGTGATTTTTTTGTATATGTAGACAGCAACAGTTTTATCAGACGTATAACATGTAATTGCCAGCATTACCCCACTGCACTCTCCAGCTAACTGCTATTTTGTCTCTGTCCTGACAGCCACATGGTTAATTTACACAGATAATGAATTATAAAAGTTGTAATGTAATTGCACTGTAATTAAATTTCATAAATAAAGCAAAACCAACAGATAAATGATTGTGAGAGAAGAAGAAGTGAAAGCTGTGCACTAAATAGAAATGCTGTCATGCAGTTAGCATTTTTTTAACATTAGCGTCAGCATTTAGGAAATATTTACTAGTTGTGGCTCTGGCAGTACAACTAGTACAAACTTTTTCTACAAATGCCAGTCAACGCCGTAACACAAAATAATTGTTCATTAATGTTGTTTGTGTAAGCTAGCTAGCTTTTGCCATCACCTGACGCTGAAAATGAATCTTTCTTCCGCTGGCTTGTTAACGTAGCTAACATGGTGACCATTGAGGGTGAGAAGAGAAGTTTTTAAATACCTTTTTGTCTAGTATGAATAAACTGAGTAAAGGTGGTGCAGTGTAGAGAGCGTGAATGCACATAGGAGCCGTGATAGTAGCCTGCAGAAGAATGAGAACCAGCAAAGGCCTTCTCAAAGACTAATGGAAAATTCCATAGGAGCCCAACGCCCCACCCCCATCTCTGCATTCCCTCATTCATTATCTCATTATCATGCAGTCTTCCCTTCACACATTCCCACTTTCAGTCACTTGGGTTGTCTTTTTTTTTCTCACTCTCGCTTAATCTAATTCACACACAAACAAAACGCACCTGAACAGACACAAACCATCAGTTGCTGCTGGCGATGCATTGGTCATTCAGTAGGAATTTTACTGTTGCTTGTTATTGTTCCCAGTGTATGCCATTGAACTTACTGGTGCTTTATTTTCATAAAACCACAGACAGATCTTGTTTGCCTGATTACTTCTATTTACTTCTCTATTTTGGTAACAGAACAAAATGGTTTTCCAACATGCACTCATCATCGTATATCTTTTCTATGATTTGAGTCCGTCCAGCAAGTCTGTGGATAATAAATAGATAAATCAATAAGTATTCACCCTCACTTCTTTATTCTGCAACCAAAATCCAAAAAGGTCATGTAATGGTCAGTAGTTTATCATTTTTATGTCAGTTCAATGATGGAAGAGATACAACACAATTCATGAAAACATCTGTACACCCCAGTTAATGAAAGCCGCTTAAAGTGACTTCTTTACCGCTGTTGCACGATTGTTTATTATTATGCTCTCCGGCATCACAATCCATGCCTCTTAAAATGTAAACTGATTCAACAGTTCAATATGAAAAATCTTAATGTTTGGAATGTAATACAATTTCCTCCAGACACAATCCTGAGCACTTTGTTTTCTTACCAAACAAAATCATATTAAAGGAATTATGTAATTTTCACTTAAGTTTTCCAGAGCTTTCTCTTTTTGCATGTTCGTTCAGAATTTATTCCCGATAAGAGCTGAATAACAGCTGGAAGGGGGAAAAAAGAGGGGAAAATGTACTGAAAAACGATGGACCTCGTTTACTTTTCTTCCACTTCCCAGCAAATACTGCTATATCCCTTTGTTTTGGTAATGATTTGTGTATTAGGAGTTCTGGATGACTTGCTGTGTGTTGTTCAACCCCAGGAGCTTTGAAGGTGCAAGGACTGGCTGCACGTAAGGTCACCACAGGATCTCCCCTTAATAGTTGCAAGCTGTTGGCTGGATTTGGACAGGCAGAGAGGAGAGGAAGTAAGGGTTATGGAGTGTGCCTTTCTGAGGGTTCCCTGCACAAGACCCTTTTTAGCCCCCCCACCACCTATTTTGGAAGGAATTCCTTTCTTGGATATAGTTGGCCTCTCTTTGAGAACATTTTATGAATGTGCCTGTATGTTTTTCTGTCTGATTTGGGTCTCGGGTGAGCGCTGAGATCCTTCCCAGCCCCTCGCCGCTGTTTACCACTCTCAGTCTAGCACAAGTATGCTCAACATATGATTTGCTATGTGTCATGACTGATGCTTTTTGTTCAGGTGACAGTCTGATATCTACTAACCGCTATGGCTGCAATCCATCTTTTGAAACAAAAACAAATCCTGTCTCTATGTAAGTCGCCTGGAAACACACAATCTTTAACACATGATCTTTTATGAAAAGTGGCTGTTGCTTTTCCACATGGAGGCCAGTGTACTGTGATAGAATTCAGATTTTAATGGCATAGTTTCCTTTAATTCCTACCTTTTATTTGTATGAGTATGGGGAGCAAGGACTGAAGGTGGACTGGGCAAAAAAGCATGAGAGAGAGAGGGGCATAATAATGTGAATATAAAGAGCAGGGCTTTTCTACACAGCTGAGCAAAGGTAGTTACACAGCAGGAGGACACACTCCCCACAGGCTTTAGGGGTTTAGGCTGGTAACTGATGCCAAGTGCTTGCATTTGAATTGCCAAAAGTTAGTTATGTGTTCTTTGGTTCTTAAGTGGCTCTTTTTCCTTCCATATCTAATCTGTAACAACTTTATTTTTGCCCATAGTTCTTTCTGTCTCTCGCTCTCATTCCAATTTTGTATTTATAGCATATTTTTTTACAGTCTGTGACTTTTAATTTAAATTTCTTAATGGCCTCGGTTATCTCAGACTCATATACTTGTAAGATTTCACTGATACTTAATTTTTAGGTTTTTCAGTACACTAGTGCTCTTGGTGCTGTGACAAACAATTCTTTGAAACCATTCACAGGTCTTGAGACCTGTGAATGTAATATATGAATGTAGGAGCATGAACATGCCACTGGTTAGGTTTTGCTTATATCTTAAATTCTAGATAAAGACTGAATAAGAAAGCAAAACATCTGTATTAACACACTCTAATCTATAATGACATATAAAAATATATATGGCTGCTTACAATTCCCTCTAATAATCTTATTTATGTAATTTACGTAATAAACAGTTTGGTATCTCTAGATCTCTAGATAAGCCATTTCCCTTTCCCCCAGCCCTTTGCCCAAAAAGCCACCTTTTTTCCTTTAAGCGCTGGCTTAAACGCACAAACTGCAAACACAGACATGTCAATAGGAACTCTGTTATTTCGACCTGTTCCTGAAATTGAAGGATGTGGCTCTGACAAAGTCTGCGTTCTTCTGAAGGGCTTTCATGTTGCTGTCAGTGGGTGTCCTCGCACAGGCCTTCTCTAGCCCAGGGACATAGGGCAGCACGATGGCCCCCAGGCCCACAAGGCCAGTCAGTCAGTCTAATTTCCCAGCCACCCTGAGAGAACCTTAAGTCAGGGCCAGATGTGGCAGCTGGCGCAGCCACCCTGGAGGTCAAGGTCAAAGGAAACCATGTCAAATTTGCCACCCACCATCACTCTCTAGATTGAGAGATAAACAGAACTGCCCTTGGAGGAGAAATAAAGGAATGGGAAGTGTATTGAGATATTGTGCTGCAAGAGAAGGGGAATAATAAAGCAAGACACAGCAAGCGAGACACTCCAAAACAAACAATGTGGAAGTGTGAAACTCAGAATTATTGTAATTAAACTAGGAAAGAGTTGTACGGGAATGAGGAACCCCATGTTCTTGGCTTCAAAATGCTACAAAGGAAACTCTGGTCATGCATTTGACAGCTGTTTTTGAAGTGTGTCTGGCCTTGGGCTTGTAAAGTCATCACACGTAGGCCTCATTTTCTCAGAGGAGTCTGGGCACTGCCCACCTGGCCCTGACATTAAGAACACCGCCCCCACACATAAACAACTTATTTTATACCTAATTTCAAAGGAGAACCTGCGTCACTGCTCCTCTGTGACTAGCATGCTCCCCCACAGACCCGCTGTCAATAAAGTCCCAATTCTTAAAATTATTGCCCCTATTTTATGTCATTTGGCACCAATGAAGGTATAACATTTTGGTTGTAAGCATTTTCTTTTAACTGCAATCTTTACTAATTTTTTTTTAGAAAAGTACTATGAAATCAAAAAAATTTTATATATATTATAAGGCTAGCACGCCTTATTTCAGTCATGCAAGCCTTGAAGCGGGTCACTGACCCCTGGAAACTACTGGCCACTATGGAAAAGTGTATAGTAGATGTATAATACAAGTTGCTGGCAGCTGCTAGTGTGAAACTGTCACAAACTGGTATGTAGCGGTATATGGCATATTGGTAAATGGCGCTACACAGAAAATCTCTTTGCAAATGCGTTGGTTTCTAGCAGGTAGCTGCAGTCACCAGAAGTTTGCACAATCACCAACTACTAGTGAGTACAAGTAGTTGACATTAGTTTCCAAATTATTGTTAGACAGTAGCTCTCGCTGGTCAGGAAGACTACTGTCGTATCTGCAAACACTCATCAAGTGGTAATGAAATTCTGTACAATGTAAACTGTACACTGGATATGAGCAGATTCCATGCAAAATGAAACGTGTGGCTGAGGAAAAAAGGCTACGCATTAGAATGCTTGACTCCAAAGTAAATGCTGTTCCTTAACACTGCAACCAACACATTTCAAAAGATGCAGTAGCCAATGCTACAGAGTGTTTTTGGTGCAGCACCCTCTTTTTGACTCACTGGAGATAGCCAGCAACCTCCAAAAACCACTTTCCAAGCGATCAGAGGATACATATTTTTCCTAGCCACTGGAAGCTGGTTGACTGATCTTTAAGCCTTTGTGGCTGAAGCTGTAATAGCTTAGAGACTGTTTGCTTATCAGCAGGCCACCTTTCTTCCAGTTTTACCTCACTCTCCCAAGCTTTGGACCTCTGCACTACACAATGCCATTAAAGTTAAACTGAATCTAATGAAAACTATCAGAAACTTGAAGATCTGATAAAATTGTTTAGTTGTAGACAGGAAATCAATCAGTGTGTGATTGTAGATCAAATTAAGTTTTTAACAGCATCTTTTAGTTAATGGGAAATTCAAATTTTTAGATAGTATGAGCTCATGGTGTAATTTGTAAGATGGCATAGGAGTAGTCTCAGTAATTATACAGCAGCTACTCCGTATTTAGTTAATAGCACAATGATCCTCCCCTGGAAACAACTCATCCTCTAGTAGCCAGATAGCTTTCACTAATAGCTGTCTTTGTCTTGAGATGTGCTGTTAGAATCTGCTGGTTGCACTGACCAGCTTCTATACATTTACAGTGTATACTGAAACTCATTGTGCAAAAAATGAAGTATCACTCTGCTCTAATGTGAAAAAAGTGACACTGATAGCAAGCCTAGGACAAAATGCAGACATCCTTGGTTCACCGGCTGCCTTTCACTGCTTGGACCACACGTGTTTCTTGTTTGGCCTGCAGATGAAGGACACATTTTGTGTACCGAATCAGCTGAAGCAGGCCCCCCAAGAGGTGGGCAGACAAGTCAGCAGCCGCTGGTGCTAGTGACGCATTACCATCGTTATCTAGTGACGTCAAAGCCAGAGGCAATGTCCACTGATCTTCCGGTTCTGTGTTCACCTGATAGTCTTTGACATAAGACTATCAGAAAAAACAAGGGGATCAGTTGCTGTGATAGTATGGTTAATATCATGAGTCTTCTATGAGCAGAAAATGTTGAAAAAAAGACCAAACACGTACCTAAAGTCACCTCATAGTAGAATGACACTACTGTTTGATGGCATCACATAAAGTACTGCAAATGTCTAGCATAAAAAGACTTGTTAGATGTAATTGTCCATTAGTTTCATGGTGCTACACCTCTCAGACATTTTTTTTCTTATTTTCATATTTTACCACCCCAATTTCAAAAAAGCTGGAATGTTGTGTAAAATTTAAATAGAAACCAGTTGCTGGACATTTGAGAGAGGAATGTTGTCCAGTTCTTGTCTGATAGAGGATCCTAGCTGCTCAAACAGTCCTGGGTCTTCTTTGTTGTATTTTTCTTTTCATGGTTCGCCAAATGTTTTCAGTTGGTGAAAGATCTGGACTGCAGGCAGGCCAGTTCAGCACCTGGACATTTCTACTATGAAGCCATGTTGTTTGACAGGCCTTGATTAAAAAACATGTCATCCATATGGGAGTATATATTGCTCTAAAACTTGTATATGGCATTCAATATCGATGCATCTTTGCAGATGTGCAAGCTGCCAGTTTACACATCTCTTATGTATCCCATAACATAAGAGATGCAAGCTTTTGAACTGAGCAGTTACATCAAGTGGGATGGTCCCTTTCTTCTTCATGGTCCAGAGCATACACATCCATGTTTTCAGTAAATAAATACAAGTTTGATTGCTGTGACCAAAGAGCAGCATTGAACTTTGGTTCATTTAATATGATAATATGGCTTCTTCTTTGAATGACAGAGCATTAGCCTGCATTTGTGAACAGCATGGTGAACTGTGTTCACAAAGGATTTTTGGAACTGTTCCTGAAATCATGCACTGATAACAGAATCATGCCAGTTTTTAATGTAGTGTAACCTGAGGGCCCAAAGATATCCAGATCTTCAGCTTTGTCTATAGTGCTCCATATTCTTTTGATAATATTATGTATTGTATCTTGATGCATGCTCAATCCTCCAGATATGGACATTTCAAATAGTTCATCATCTGGTCATTACTAAGTGATGTGAGTGGCTTCCTGTCCTCCATGCTGATGTTGGATGCTAGGGATGCCCAACTCTCTGTGAATGCTACTAATCGTCTTTGATCAGTGGTTGTGATCAACGGTCATGACAATGGACATATTATGATTATGAAACTAACCTCATAGCTCATTGTTTGTCAGTGGTGCTAGTGTCAGTCAATGTGCAAATGTACTGTTTATAAGGTTGGGGAAACCTGCAATCAGCTGAGACTGAAGAAGTCACTTAGATGAGTGATGAAACATTTCTCCACTAAAAACACTATGTCCAGATGCAAAGAATCAACTTTTTGGGATTATGCATTGTAGTTGATATTTGTTTTGTTTTGTTTTGTGTGATTTGGGATCCACTGCCCTTCTATATTTATGAGAAACTCTGCCTGTCTAAGATGCTGTTTTTATGTGGAGTCACATTACTGGATGCTCCCATTTAACTTAATTAGTTGTAAAATGTTCCTGCAGAAAATGGTACAATGGTTTTCTATCTTCTATTGAAAATAAAACATTGCCTTATGAGATTTGCAAATTATTCCATTTTGGGGGTTTTTGGTTTTTTTACACATCATCCAAACTCTCTTGGAGCTGGTGTTGTACATTGAGGTTATGAAGAAGTGTTACTATAGTGACATTGAGGATGTAACAGTTTAGCTTCAGGATTAGGTAGGGTTCAGGTTTTGACTAAGAATATTTGGACAACTTCCGTTTTGAGGATAAAGAGCATGTGTTTGTGTTTGTGAGCTTACAACTTCATAAGCATTAAAAAATGGATCGATGGGCTCTAAAGTTGGCAATTACATATGAATTTAAGTTTCTCATTCTCTACGCAGGTGATTCCATTCCCAATGTCCTGTGACTTACGAGATGAGTGTTCCTGTCGGGATCCCAATGCTGTAGAGAACAGAAAGGATGAGCATGTCCACTCCCTGGGGTGACCAACCTTAGCAAGGACCCTTTGTTCAACAACCTAGGACCCTTTCCCCAACACCACATAGCCAAAGTGGCTGAGGCAGACTCTCCTTCATCCTCTTCTTGGCCTTCGATTTCCTGCACATGCTGCTTAAAAGGCATACCTCTCCATCCATCCATACTGCAACCCCAACCTGCTGAAATGCCTCCATCTCTCCACAACCGAAAGATACAGAAAAGAAGATGGGACTCCATAATACCTTCATTTTTCAGCTTAAAGGAAAGTAACCCCTGCAATACATTAAATCATTAAAGTACACATTAAGCAAAGCAAGAAAAAAAACACAAAATAAAATGAATTACATGAAGCAGACATTTTTGAAAAAAAAATGAGAAAACAAAACAAAACAAAAAAGAACAAAAACAACAACAACAACAACAACATAACCAAGCCTAGGTAGCATGCCTTTTGTTGAGTTTTGTGCTGGCTTTAGTGTCTATTTTAGTGACCTTACTCTACAATCAAGTGATTGAACCAAAGGTATATCAAAATGCATATGTCAAGGATAGCATTGATTGTGTTTTGGAAATATGAAGGAAGTTAAGACAAATGTTAAAAATAATCCTCACACACTCTGAAAGCTTGTTCAACTTTTTTTGGAGGGGCTAGAAGTTGGTGCTGGTCAGATATTCTATATCTGTGTGTCACCATAAGTAAAGTGTGTTTCTTCACTGGCACATCAGAGGCTTTAAGTTATTTCGATCTTGGTGAGGAATAAGAGAGCCATGTTAATTTGGAAGTCGCAGATTCAACACACTCACAAAAACCCAAAATATAAAGGCGCACACAAACCACAGCTAGCCACAGAAACAGTTTCCGAAGACGATTTCATAAGTATAGAGCAAAATCCCAAAAGCATAGTGAAAACATTTTAGGGCTTTCACTACTGTCCATCTTCACATAATAACATTTAACTGGGTTAGACAGCTTTGTCTTCCTTGCTGCTTAAAGTACCTCTTTATAGCATTCATTCACACTTGTATGTTTGCTCATAATACATTTTCTCACATTAACATAGACTGCATTAGAACACATGTTGACAACACCACATATAAAATGCACTAAGAACTTTAAAAGAAATCCAGAACCTCAATTGTCCTTGCGTCTTTCACCTAGTAACCCCCCCCCCCCCCCCCCAAAAAAAAAAAGAAAAGAAAAATACAACATACATTGATCACGACTTAAGGAATGTCATCGATAACACCTCACTTTGGGCTGATTTTAGTTTCAGTTTCAACTCATCCCTTGCGACGCTTGATAAGAACTTTGTTACCTCAAGCCCCGATTCAAACTGTTTAAACTGAAATTAAAAACATCCCAGTCCTGCTCCGAATGTAGTAAGTGCTTTCCTGTAGTCTGTGGCTTCCTTGAGCACACAGTACTGCACAGCACAGTCACACAGGAGTACCGAGTTGAAGGGGTGGATATAGTCTGTGAGAGAGAGCGTAGGTCAAAGACCATATCTGCCCCACAACACATTGCTTATGTACGCAATCATATAAACACGTTCTCTTTCTCTCCCCCTCAGGACTATTGGATGCCGTAGTATTCTAGCTCTGCAGGCAACAAGGTTGTACATGAAAATGACATTTGGATGTATATGTCAACACGCCATTTGCAGTCACAACACAATCAAAGCTCCCTACGTTTTCTGGCTGTGTCGTCTTTAAGTAATTTTTGAAACTATTCTCTTCAGTACAAAGTGCACTTGCTTGTTCTGATCAGCTCTTCTCAGTATTGTGAATCTTGGGTTTTCTGGCCCCATTGTGTTAGATTTTGTCAGACTACACGGCTGCTACAATAGCACGGTATCTTATTACTCTTCTATCCAGACACATACACACAAGTTTTATTCTCATGCACATTTGATAATGAAGGCTGCTTAGCATATTGGTCCAATGTTTGCTGCTCCTATTTGGCTGAAATCATATTCATGGCTTGAATATACATTTAATTTCATTAAACTTGGGCCAGTGGCACAGTCCCTGCTATAGAATTCCAGATCATTCTCATAAATACGTGGTCCTAAATTGTAGTGTCAGCGCAATAGAACCAATAAAACAAGTCAATACCAGAACATATAAAAAAAAGTCAAGGTATTATTTTCCACCAAATATAAAGGAAAAAAAATCAAGATATTGTGTAAATATTGCTATATGTTCTTGGACAGGAGGGTTTTTTGTCCTTTTTCATGCATTTCATTTTAAGAAAATGTCATATTAAATCAGTGTTTCTACTATTGACCTCAGTTACTGCACTTTCTAGTTGTCATGTAAGGGGGAAAAAGTAAATATTTCAAAAATGTTTAGACGCTGCTATTGTCAAAATGGTGACCTGAATCAAACTGTATGATATTTGGCCATTTGACTCCTTGTGTTGCTATTCTGTTGTTTTGTTTTTTTTCCTTTCTTATATCTGACCTATATGGTGCATTTGATTTTATTAATGAAGTATGGAGGTGTTGTCGTTGTGAAACATATATCCCTTTATGCATAATCCAATGAAGCCCCAAATCCAAGACAACTGGATACACATCAGTACACATTTAAAAATAGTTATCACATAATTAAGATCTAGTTAGATTAAAATTTTATTTATCTTTAGTTTCCTTGGTGTTTGTGTAATATGTTATCTAAGGCCGAAGGTGAACATTGTGCCAGAGAAACCAAGAGATGTTGAAGAAGCGTGTAAATGAAGAAATTCCCGTTAACAGGGACTCTTGAAAGACTTTGTAAAGTCATTCTAAAGGCTATGTGATCTTTTAAGATTGCATTTAACACTTTATTGAATACCATATAGTCCTGGTAAAAATGTCTTATATTATATTATCAAATTATATGTAATATTAGTACTCCAGATTCTGCTGCTTTACATAAAACTGTCACCAGTGGGGGGAGACTGACCTACATTCACTACACCATACCAGTAATATGCAGTACTGTGGTTCATCATTTGCCACTGAGGTTACTGGAAAGCCATTCCAGCTGGGATGAATCTGAAACCTGTCATTGGACCCTTTCCTTCACTCTATAAAAAAGAGTAATCTGTTGTTGCTTCCACATACTTAGAATCATTTAGAAATATCCTCCTCAGCCATTACGTGCATCATCAGCTGATATCTGGATACCAAAACAAGTGATTGTTATCACCAAGAAAGTCTGCAGAATGTGACTGAATGTCAACTTGAAAAATTATTTTGTTTATATTTGAAAAGGTACCCATAAGCCATAGCTAACCACGATAGTCATGAGAGAAATTATACAGTCGTGCATTGGATGAGGACGTCACCTCTCTACTGTAGTCATCACACGATCCCTTGCTGTACCTCATGCTTGTAATGTTTGCTGCTTCTATATTTTTGGTATTTTAGCGACATTTTGAGTCTCATAACAATGGTGTAAATAGTAGAACTATTTATTGAGAGTGTTATACTTTTTTAAGTTATATTTAATGTCCATGTAAGTTATTTTTTACATTGTTCCTATAAACCAACATATTATAGGTTGCGAGTCAAAACTGTCATTCTGTCGCTGTTGTCACAGTATATTGTGATCAATGCTGTTAAGCACTGATAAGACATAAACAGTCCAATTTAGACCAACAACCACAGAAAGAACTTCTCCCGTTGCTCAATATGTGTAGATGGATATTGCTTGCAAGCAGTGATGATTCACCATATTTAAATGTTACTGAGTGCAGTGTATTTTTTTTTCTTCGTCAAAACTAGAATGTAAACGTTTCGTTTTCTTTGTTTCTCATTTTTTGTAAAACACACACAGAGGCAGACAAGCAATACATTCACACACACACATGCAGTGAGTTTTAACCATATAATGGCCGAGTACAACTACAAATAATGTAACAAGTAACGTTTTGAGAAACCATTGTAATGCACAAGGAACATGCAGCTGAGGACAGAAGAACGTTGGCAAATGGCAAAGAAAGGGCTTGAAAATTAAGGGGAAAAATTGGACTGGAGGTCAGTAGGCAGGTGATGGTGAGCGTTCTTGGATGGCAGAAAAGTAGAAGGTGGGTAGGGGTAGAGGTAGGAACGGGTGGACTGCTTTTCCTGGCCTGTCTTGCTATTTGTCCAGGTGTGAAAATGTGTACTCACAGAGGCTGCCCCTAAGCCAGAGGTGGCCAGCCTGACTGGCAACACGCCGAAGCCAGTGAGTCAGAGTTTCTCCTGGGGTTGGCAACCATATCTCTCTGGGACTCCTACCACCCCTCCCACCCCCTTGCTACCTCTACCTCCCCACACCTCGACACACTGCCTCATCTGTCACTGTCAGGCATGCCTGTTTAGGGCAAGCAGGGTCAAGCTTGCCCTGTGAAAATTAGAGAGGATGTTTGCCCAGCTTACAGAGTCTTTTGAAGTTAGGCTCAAGCAACAACAGTTCGCCTCACCTACAGCATATGCTTATCACATAATATGACGTTTATGGCAACATTTTTTTGCAAGGCTTTAGTAATTCTCCACATCTCCATCAACAACTGTTTGTTTTCTGCTTTTCATTTAACACCTGGCTTTTTATGTTATGTTAAAAAAAAATGTCGGAAACATTGTGTCTAACTCATTTAAAGTGCAGTGGAGAGTGCGAGAAAGTGTGTCTAAATACCTAATGTTTTTGCACAAATCTTTGTGGAGAAAAATACTGGTGTGCCATCTCGTAAGAAATTGTCTATGCGTGTTGTAAGACATGAAGTACCTCTCACAGGCCTCTTGTTATAGAATGGTCCCTTATCTCTGTTTCCTAAACCTTCAGTAGATCAATTAAAAAAAAAAAAAAAGTTGGATTACCCTTTTTTTCTGAGTTGGACCTACAAAAAAAGTGTATTTGCATAGTATGTGGGTATCTAGTGGTATTACTGCAATGTTTCGTACTCAGTTGCTCAACAAATATATTTTAAGATGTAAATAGTAATAATATTATATGATGATTGTATTTGCAAACCATGTACTAACTGTTTGGGAGTAGGCCTCCGATTGATTTTTATCATAACTATTATACAATGAAATGAACCGTGAAATGTTGTGCATTGTGTCAAAGTATCACCTGCAAGACAGAAACAAAACAAACAAAAAAAAACTAAAACTAAACAAAAAGCAAAAAAAAAAAAAAAAAAACAACACAAAAAAGTGATGCTTTACCACACCACTTGTCTGCATTTATTTGTTCCTAATGGCTTAATTCTAGTACTGTTGTCAGCTGTCTTAACCATGAATTTATCCATTGTGTCATAAATTATTTGTTTTTTAGATGAATAATATCATAACAATTTCTTAGCAGTCTGTTCAGATTCATCCTCATAATTAAACTTAACATTATTATGTATTGAAAAGTTCCTTTCACATTTGTCTGAGTTGACTGACACTAACCAACAAAAATTTCATTTATCTTCACTTCATACTGTATGTTACTGAGTCTTATCCATATGCTTTTGTGTTTGCTGAGAATTTCACCGACACTGTAAAGGTAGCCATCAAACTCAGTGGGCCCTTGCTCCCTCAGATGACCTCCTCTCACTTTTTTTCTTACACAGTATGCACTTTTCAGGCACATATACAACAGACTGGACTTTTATGTTTCAGCCGATTGTTCTCTCTGTTGTCACAGTTGCAATTATATATTTTTTGGTGCTCTGGTACATTGCAAAACATGTCTGATATGTGCTATATTTTCATAAAAGAGTCATAAAGATGAGTATCATGTTCATTTTGCTGTCATTTATTGTGTAGAAATAAAACACTGGTTAAAGTGAGCATAATGCTGGATGTCTGTGGTCTGTTTTTTTTTTTTTTAAAAAAAGTTCCAATATTTTTTAATCATTGACAGACAACGCTGCATAGACAAAAAGATGTGGGTCCAGCCTTGTAAGTAGCAAGCAACTTCCTTTTGTCAGTGTGTAAGAAGCTTGAACAGATTCAGGCTTCAGTAGAAAACCTTTCCAAATGCTGTCCATGCTGTTTGCTGTCCCCAATTTTCAAGGAATTTCAGGTCAGTACTAGATTAGCTTGCTAGGTCTACGCTATAGGTAACATCAGCTGGAAGCAGCGGGCCCTCATGGGGTTTAAATCACACTCAACACTGCACTCCGTAAGGGTCCCCAGGCTAGACTCCAATGCAACTCGAGCCTACTTTGGAACATGACAGAGAGACATATAAACAAAGCCATACTGATTTGGATGCCTCTGAGCTTAATACTGTGCTACTGTGCCAGCCAAACCAATGCGAGAGGCTGTAGCTCAGGTGGTAGACCAGGTCATCTACTAATCAGAGGGTTGCTGGTTCAATCCCCACTTTGCTATCTGATACATCCATCATAGTATGAATGCATGTGAATGTCAGATAGAAAGCAATTACAGACAAAGTCCATAGAAGAAAGTGCTTGTGCGAATAGTTCAATGAGGCAAGTTGTGCAAAGTGCTTTGAGTGCTCAGAGTAGAATAGCGCTATGTAAGAACCAGTCCATTTACCCATATGGTAAATATTGGATGAACAGAAGACCATGTCCACATTGACCACAAAGGCCCTGGTAGCTCAGTGCTATAATATCAGATAATAGAATAAAGCAACTCAAAACTGGCATCTGGTGGACACAGCAAAATGGCTCTGGAAAACGAAAGCTACTAATACCTAATTTCTAACTGGTCACCCACCTTGCATAATAAGGTGGCCACAGGAGGAGGAACTATGATGGAAGACCAAGTTCCTGCATAGACTGTGCCATGGATAGATGCAAGAAGTGGCTGACATCCAGAAATCCAGGCAGTGACTAGAAAAGGCTAACATGAAGGACAACACACAGGCTCTGACCGTGGCAGCACAACTACAGGCCTCACTATCCACCACATAGTAGCAGGATATAAGTGTACCGGTACATCTTTAGATTATCTGATCCACTTCTAATCCAGCATATGGGAGACACCAGTGAAGGTATTGAGAACAACAGGGCTAACATCCCAGTTTTTGGCAGACAAGCAGCTTCTAGCCAACAAACCAGAAAATGGTGGTTGACAAGGGACAGATATGGCAATTCCAGCGGATAGCAACAACAGAAAGAAGGAGCATGAGACTCCCCTAAGAAAACACTTGGGGGAAGGAACAAATGGAGAAGATTTGGAAGGTAAAGCTTAAAGGGGTCCCTGTGGTAATAGGAGTATGAGGAACTGTGACTCCAAAGCTGGAAGTGTGGCTCCAGCAGATTCCAGACACAAAATAGAGGTGCCTATCCAGAAGAGTGGAGTCCTAGGAACAATTAAGATACTGCGCAGAATCCTCAGAGTCCCAGGCTTAAAGGAGAGGACCTAAGCTTTAATGCACACAATGGAAGATTTTTTATATAGAACTCATTCTTGTTCATTCTTTCATCCTTCACTGATACATTGGCATGGAAATGTGAGTGGTGCTCTTGGCTCTTGAATAAGCCTAATGGCCCAGTTTGTGAGAATGAACATCAAACTACTGATTTTTAAAGTGCGGTTAATGTTGCATGACTGGAAAGAAACTGGATCTGAGTGTAAAGGAATAGTTTGTCGAGGGAGGTGGAAAGAGAAAATGCTTCCCAGCAGCTCACATGAAGACCTTCAGTTAATGACATAATTTAGTGTAATTCATAGGGGATAGCTGGTAGTTCAGTGACTGATTTCCCCCTTTCCAACTCAATGTAAATATTTTTCTGCTAGAGCATGCAGCAAATTGGGTAAAACTTGAGAAATAACAGGATTGCACTCTATTCTACAATTGCTTACAGCCATTTTCATCAGCGCCTCATTTTCCTTTCATGCTAATTAATTGTGATCCAGTTATTGCTCCGATATTGTGCAACTTCATTGTAGTGGTTTGCATACCATGGGCTTCTCTCCTGTGAGGTCCGTGTCATTTCAAGTCAGGCACATTAGTCATATGAGCCACATTTAATTAGCACAACCACAACTATAAAACACCACATTTTCTCTGTGTTGATACATGCTGGATATTGATAATCAATACTGCTTACTCCTTCAACCTAATTTTAATTAATTAGATGAAACAAAGTACAATGTAAATTCAAACTATTGAAGCCATTGTTCCAATGTAATAAAATCGTGCAAAGACAGATGCTTAGAATAAACTGATTATCTTTTTTTTTTGCAGAATTTTTCTGATTCAGTAGCCTGCCAGCATTGGCGACCTTACTTTACATAATGTTACATCTAACATTATTTTAACAGGTCGTGCTTCCCACATAATTGACTATAGGGAAAACTGCTTGAATCCAAGTGATGTAAATTCCATCATCCACAGGTGAAAACCAGACAATTTGTGGATGTCAGCCTCATACTCCGATTGTTTGGGAGGTTTTGTTTGGCAGAAATCATACAACACCACACTAAACATACATACGTCCTTGAGGCAGACTTCAAGTGGATGTGAAACAAGTATAGCAGATATTAATAGTCATCCATGGTGTCTGCAGCAGTCATAATCACTACTTCGGTTTACCATGTCAGCATGCTAAATTTTGTGAAATACCACAAGAACATAAAATAAGTGGAAGGTGCTTTAGCTGTGTAGGTAACAGGTCATAAAACAAGGACTACTGAGTGATGTCAGTGCCCATATAATGGATGAAGGATCCGTGGTTTTTAAATGTTTGAAAATTCTTTGTAATTCTTCAAATAGTTCTTGAGATACGGCACTCAAAACATCCAATATCAAGCTTTTGGATGATCTAGAAGAAAAATACTGTGGATCATTAGTCACTGGCTTTGAAGATTTTTGGAGACCATTACGTACAATTTCATGGTGATCCTTCAAACACATGTTGAGATAATTTATTTTGGTCAGAAAATTGCAGGTCTACACATAAACTAACACTGTGTAAAGTCTCATATCCTATCAGATATGGTTAATATTCTTCCACAGGTGGAAGAATATTACCCCATAGGCAAATTGAGTAGGTGCAGATATTTCAAAAGATGCAGTACTTTCCAACAACCATCATCAGTTGTGAATGTTTTAACACAAAAAAACTTTATACTTACAACAGAAAAAATGATTTCATGAACACTATAGGTTTTAGATATGGGTTTACACTTTTTCTTCTGAAAAACTGAGCAATATTAAACAAGGAAGTGTGAGCGTATCAAATCTGAAAGTACTCAACAGGCTTTTAAGTTTGAAAGTTGTGACAATTATCCAATCACTCACAGTAATAACTTTGCGAGCGTTATTGTGTTGGAAAGACACATCAAAGTCCCCTTGTCTCTCTCTGTTTTTTTTTAATGGATTGCATTAGTTACCAGAAACTGACGTTAACTGAAAAATATGCACTTCCAAACAAAAGTATTTTTAATTACAACAGTACAATCGCATACCAGGTGGAAAATAACTACCAGGTGGGAAATAACCAATAAAATGAAAATGGGGAAAGCATTACAAAAAAAAAAAAAAAATCAAATACACAAGGAAAACATTTTATTTGCAGATGTGGCAAAAAAATTTGGAATACATGTTTGTTGTGGGTTTTAGCCACTCACGATGACTGAGTAAGTGGTTCAGATCTGTCTGAGACCCAGGTTTAAATCTGAATGATTAAGTCTGTTGTAGTGGAAAAAGAAAGATCCTCTCATTTTCTACATGTTGTTTTTTTATATTTCACATTCTTCAGAAAAAGACAATCAAAGCCACATAATAATACACATATTTTTTTTTACAATTGAAAATTTACAATATAATAATTTATTATTACAATTCATACAACATGAGATGAACATATTGAAAAGGCATTGTTTATCTTCAGTTAAACAATATCCATGGCTTTGAAGATATGTTATTGGACTGAAAAACAAGAAGATTAAACAGACCACATGTGATTCCTACAATCACTGATTCTTCACATTTCAGTGTACAGTACATCATGTTTACATGTGGGTCAGCAGTAATTGTCCTGTTTTCTACTCTTGGGAAAATGTTGGTCAGATCTACTGCTTTATTATCACGCTTGCTATATTTATCTGCAAAAACAAAAATATGAAAAATTTATAAATTCTGCTGTGAGTGCAGAACTTTTGAAAACCAGTTAACATTTTCAGTTTTAGCTTTAGATCTGATATAATCTTAGGTCTGTTACTGCTTCTCTTATACGTGTCTCATATATTTCCAATTTGCAGGACTTATGCTACAATGACATGTTGTGTTTCAGTCACAAGCAATAACTTATCATTAGATTACAAACACATTACATGAACTTGCAAAAGTCTAGATATAAGATTCGATTTCATCAACCGCCCCAGTATCAGAATTCTTTATACTAATACTAATAGTCTTATATTACTTAAGTAATATAACATGGCTATAGGTACTGCAGTTCGAGAAAGTCATACAAGAAAATGATTCATTCATTTCAGCAATAAAATTAAAGCTAACTCAAAAGTCTGGATATAATGTCTGAATGCCACCTACTCCGTCTTGCATAATAATTTCACTAGGCAAATATCAATCCTGTTACCACACAAGTCCTTGCTGTTTCAAGTGAATCAATCGAAGGTCATGTAAGTCAAACTACATGCCGATTTTAAATTCCTGAAGCAAAGTGTAGTTATTCTTCTTAATTAATGTGAACTTAAAAACAAGTAAGTGATTTTGGCTTCAACACAGTTCAGTTTCTCCTTTCGAATGAAGGTAGTAAAGGCAAATAAGTTATACTATGGATATTTCCTTTTTTTCCTCTCTTTCTTTTAAGTGTACCAGGAAAGCTTCAAAGCACCAAAAAGGAACTATGATTTTACATTCAAAGTATTTAAGTCAACCAGTTTTCTTTTGTCTGAATAATATTTTACATGTTCACTCTGCAGTCTCTCATTGATATGTGCAATCACTGGCATCACTGGAGAAATATGTCAGTTCTGGGATTTTTTTTCTGGGATAATATTCTTTCTCATAATAAAAGTAGGCCACACAAAAATATTTTTTCGGTAGCTTTAACACAACGTCCAGTGAATGAAGTCCTGTGAGAGTTTTTTTTTTCCTTTTAGCCTCAATCGATTTGCAAAATGTAACAGTCGAGTGAGAGGCACCTGCTGCAGAGTGTACTGAAGAGGTACATCAATCAGTGATGTAATTTTGCAAAAAAAAAGAAAAAAACAAAAGACGAACTGCTCATTTCGTAACTCCTGTCTCATCGGAGTTTGGTGCTGCTGTATGTGTTACGCTGTACAGAAATGAGCTTCTCCATGCAGGCAGTGCGACTGTCATGTAAAGAGCCATGCCACATATTGGTGGGAGGTCGTGCCTCTTCACTCCGGCAGTAGACATATGCCATGGTGTCGGTGCGGCTCTGGATGTGGGTGCTGCGCAGGAGGGACCGGCAATACAGGCTAATCTTCTCCACCCTACGTAATATGAGGTTGGCTTTTCTGTTAAAGAAGATAAAATCACAAAAATATGACTTTTATACTTAAATCGTTATGTTTTCTTTCAAGTTTGCTGTTCGCAAAACAACTGCAGATTACATGAGATCGCTGGAGCAAAAATTATTTTAGAGCAAAAGGAATAATCTTGAAGTTTAGGCAACAATGGACACAAGCAGAATTACTGAACAATTTCAAAAATGTATTTCATAATGAATATATACTAGAGCTGTACAGAAAATCAAGGTACTATACATTACATATTTCTGAGGAATATATATCTAATGTATAAATACCTAAGCTTGTCTGGCTGATGTCCATCTTTCTCATCGTAATAATGATGCTTCAGTTCAAGTCATGACCTCAGTGTAAACCACTTTTACCACCTTTATTCAGTACAAAAAACACTGACAGCAGTCATTTGCAGCAACATGTTGTTTCATAGGCTCTCTCCTGGACTCTGTTGTATTCACTGGGTAAGCAAGTGGCAAGGCTTTAGCTATCAAGTAGTACTGTAACATGCTATCATGCATCATGGGAGATGTTTGGTTACTTATTAGAGTCTCTCCAAGTCATATTTTTTGCCTCTAAATTAGACAAAGGTAACAAAAAATACCTTATCTTAAGTCATTATGGTAATGCTGTTGTAATTTTACAGACCACAGAACAACATTTTGTACCCATGTCTCACCAAATGCATCTCCAACAGAGCAACAGCACATGCTTGTTCTGTTGTTCTATGGCTAGGATTTTTATAGAGCATCAAAGAAAGTCATTCATACAAATTATAAGCAGCTGTTGATGAAAATATCTATAAAATGAATTGGGATTATAAAGGCAACAGATTCATCCAGCAGGCACAAAATGCCCTGGTTTAAAGATACCAGTTTGTTCCTAACAAGACAAATTTTTAATGGATTAAAAAGAAAAGCGGTAAAAAGTTAACACATGAATTCAAACAGAAAAAAAAAGAATCAGGATTGTGCCTTTATCTGTGTCTCCACATATGAATTGTCTGCACAAATGTCACCAGATTTCAAAGAACTGCATCTGAGTCTCTCCCATCCATCTGATGAGACTGGGTCAAAACCAAGACATGCAATGGCGCATTTTGAGTTCTTGGGTGCTGGTTCTGCTTAACAATACATCAGAGGCAGCTGTCTAGAGTGAGTGAAACAAAGAATTTTGTCTCAAACTTAAGAGTCTGGAGCTGAAGTTTAAGCCATGACTGAACCATATGCCATGTCAGGTCAGCTCAGATTACAAAGGATTTATATATTTACTTATCTATATATATACAGAGAGAGAGAGACTTTACAATACATATGTATATATATGTATATATATATATGCTAAAATGAAAAAGGTCCATACAGAGAAAAACACAATTCACTTTGTTTTGAAAAGCAGTGTCTGCTGCATCAACATCTGTCTTTAGTTAAGCAAGGAGTACAGACATCCTTTTCACTTATTTGCTGAAAGGGTGGTGGTGGTGGGGGTGGCATTTTCTCATTTCCCCTAAATTCTTACGTCTGAAACAACAGAATACCAAACACATTATCAAGGCTGACTAGGAAGCACGTGACTCAGGGCATAAAAAACCAAAACAACAGAAAATGAAAAAGGTTGAAAAAGAGAAACTAAATTCATTCAATTATGAAACAAAACAAAGAGATCAAAAACAGAAAGAAGAAAAAACATGCATTTTAAGTTGCGTCTATGGCAACTCCTCGGTTAAGATTTGGCCTTGCATTTATAAATTTCATTAAAAGACTGTTAAGCACTGATTAAGAATGCAGTTTCAGGGCATTCCAGCTGAGGACACTACATAACATTATAAGATGTTTGCGTTCAGAGTAAGAGTAAAAGAAAGCATTAACCATGCACACAATGTACAAATACAACCATTACATGAGGTGCTGTAACAATGGTGGACATGTGGTGGGCCCCTGGGATTCTCAGCTACTGGAGTAGTGCTGACTGTGCTTACGTTTCACTTGGCCATGCTGTTACCTTTTAAATAGAACCACCAATAGAGTCTGCTTGTAAATTACCACAACGAGGCTCAACCCTGCCAACTTCAGGCAGTAAATAATCTCCACTCACTCCAGCCCTCCACCCCCTCGCAGCTGCCCACACACAAACACGCATAGACAAACACACTATCCAACTACTCCAATCCCTATTCTAAGTCCCAGTGGTTAACCTGTGCCTCCCACCCCCCTTCACCAATCAGAAAGAAGCATAATCAGACCAAAGTTATTCCTTAATTATTATATTATTTATGGCTTGAAAGGAGTACTTTCAGACAGTGGGGGTGGATTAACCAAAACAATGTGCTGTAACTTAAGATCACATGTTGCTAAAATCAGTGCCGGGCCAACTGCCTTCTCACACTTACATATATCAATGTTTTGTTTTACGTATTTTAAACATTTTGTTTATACTTCCTGTTTTTCTGTTTTGTTGGTTTATACGCTTCTGTTTTCATTTCACCATACAGTCGCGCTGTCTGTTCTAACTATCAGTAGGGGTGACCCTTTAAACGGGGTCATGGGTGACAGGATGTCGGTGCAGTACAGTGCAGACACAGATGAGCTTTGAGAAAAAGAGGAAACGGTGCTGGAAGTTGAGCAGGGTCTTAGCTGAATATCACGTTTAGTGTTTGGCTTGGCTGTCAAACACTGTTTTGGCATCACCATGGTGATGTAAGGAGCAACTGTAACCCCAAAGGTTTTATGATGACCTTGCCCACTGGCTTTCCAGTAGAAGCAGTTTGGGAGCCTAGGTGTGTGTGCATGTTGTGCAATGGTGCTCCTGATTGAGTGTGTGTGAGGGGTGAGGTTACTGACAGACTGGAAAAATAATGAGGATTATTTTTCAAGACAATAAAACATCTGTTACACCTAAAAATCCTCAGATAGTTATAAAAAAATGACAATATGTGAAATATCTTTCAAGTCTGCACAGTTAAAAGCTCTGGTTTCACATTCAAATCTTCTCACCTGGGGCCTAGCTCATCCTCGCTACGCCAGACAAAGTCTCCGAATTTTTCATAATGAGAATTGTAGTGATGCTGGACTCTGTATAGCAGTGGAGGAGGAATCTCCATCAGCAAATTGTAGGCCATCTGCTGCTCTTTGCCGCTGGTGTAGCCATTATACAAGTTGTACACCTTGTCTGCAGTTTCTGTCGGGAAGAATAGATGAATGAATTAGAGACTGAAAAACAGAGATGGAAGAAGTGAGGAAAGTAAATAAGAGATTAAAATTTTAAGGGGATATGTAAGAATACATGCAGAAAACATACAGAATTTTAGACAACAGGGGTCAGATTGATTATCGGCCATGAAAATAAAACTAAACAAAAGAAAAAAGAAAAAAACAAACCAAAAAAACTGCTGTGCATTTTTTTGAAAGGTACGTTATCTACTTCATCCATATTACACATTTATCGGTAGGAATTCTCCATTCAGACACAAAACTTGTGGAAGACATGTTACATAGCATTTGAGGTGTTATTCAGTGGAGTTGTTTGTAATATAAGCACTCTGTCTTTAGATAAACTCTGAGCTTCACTTGGGCTATTACATTTACCTGACCTCCAAAACGCCACTCAGTCCCTTGCAATATCTAACAGAAGCATTTGCTCTTATATCAACACATACACGATTGCCTTTCAGATGCCTCTCCTTAATCTGAATTATTTTGGTCAGTAGATTACTTGGTCACTTGTTGGATGTACTTGTTTATGCTACTCTTAGGAGACTGTGCTAGTCATTACTGAAATGAACATGCGGGATAGTGTTCATGAATTTGTGCATTTTTAGTAGCAGCTGCCCACCCACAGAACTTTCCACCCCCATTGGTGCATTTTTTTGTGATTACAGCCTCACTCTAATTTGTCCCACCGAATAAATCTGGCCCTACCTCCTAAAGCACTCTCCTTCCCATATTTTGGATTCTTGAGTACTTTGTTTGACAAACTCTGTCTGCTATAATTAAAAAATTAAATTGACATTACAAATTGGTAGAGTGTCCCTTTACATTTTGCTAACCATAGTGTGCAATCTTGCATGTGCACATTGCATAGGTAAGAGCACAGTAGACAAAGTGGTGGATAAGTAGCCATTCAGGTAAACTGTGATTACATGAAAGGGATGCAAGGAAAAAGCAATATTAAATAAAGATGAGTACAATAAAGCAGAGTCCCCAAAAATGATGGGTGAGAGTACCTTCTGCTCGCGTGTCATCCACCACTGGACAAGATGTCCGTACTGAGACGAAGCTTGATTCAGAGTAACTACCTCGGCTATCCACTGCATAGAGAGTAAACCTGAAAGTAACAAAAAAAATAGCACAAGTAAGTACATAATTTCTCTATCATTTATAAGGTAAAATAAGGTACAAGTGAGCAAAAAGTACTCAATATTGATTTAAAGTCATATGTATGTCCTGTCACCAAAGAAATTACATTGTAATTTGCGGTGTTACTTTCAGAGAGTGAGAAAGCATGCACACGAGGGAAGAAATGCTCTTTAAAAAGTATTGCAATTCATTGTCAGCTACAATTTACCCTAAAGGAAAAAAAAATCTAAATTTTCTGTCCAGTTGGCATGTGGTTTCAGGAGGTTGTTGGCAGTTGAGAGATTCAATAAACTACCTGTTTAGCAATTGACTGATGGACACAGGTGTGGCCAACTGATGGGAAAACAGAAATTAAGAAAGGAAGCAGAACTAACAACAATAAAAGAAGGTGAGTATTTTTTTTTTTATAATAAAGCAGGAAATGCAGGGCTCCTGTGGGTCATCAGAGTACCCTTTCTTATTAAGAGGCACCTGAACCATACCCCACCCAATTGACCAGATATCAACAGCCTTCTCTTCCTTCTGCACCAGGAGCTGCTTGACTACATACATTGACCTGGCTGAAGCATGTTGAGAGGAGGAAAAACAGCAACAAAGCTGACCACCTTGGGGAAGTTGGGAAAGGGCTGCGAAAGGGCAGCTAATATGCATAAATTTAACCTGTACAGGCAGATCTTTGGTATACATCCAGACTTTTGGGCCCATCTAATGACAGGAACTGTTCAAACCTTCCTCCACGCAAGGTAGCACCTGCAAATAAGTGGCTAAGCTTAAGGAACTAACACCTCTTTCAGTTCTGGAAAGAGCAAAGGCTTGTAACTGTGAAAACACTGGAAAGGTGAGAGACCTGTGAGAAACCTTTTTGGCAGAGAGTAGGTTGAGCAATACGATGAAATTGTTGACAGAGAAAATAGTTGTGTTACCTTCTGAGTTTGGAATAACAGCTGCAAAGTCACCAGAAATGTGGAACCACATCCACAAAGGAATAGGAGGGAAGGACATAGAGCAAGCCTACAGGATGATGATTACAAGGTTTACTTTTTGAGCAGGCTGAACAGAAAGCAATAAAATCTCTCACATCCCCTCTCATTTCTAGCCTGTCACCATGTGACATGTGAGTATTAATGTCTGTTGATGTCAGTGAATAACTTAAGTGGCCGAGGAATAAAGAATTACTCAAAGGAGCAGCTTCCTGGAACTTTAACATCTTCCAGTACTTACCTCCCCTAACTCTCAGCCTCCTGGGTAACCAGCTCAAACTGGATGAACATGGGTGTATTATCAGTCTAATGGTGCTATCAGACCAATAACACTCTGTGAAACGCCACCTTATTGTGGTGTTATTATTTGTGTTATCCCAGAGATCCCAGGGACTATGATGTCAGGGGTTTTTGCCCTGGTAAGGTCTCCCGAGGAAAATTGGCCCTGAAGGGTAGACAATGAACTATCCACATGATCCCTATGCAAGACCAAGGAATCAAGGGACCAGTTTACCTTGTCTGAGACAGGGGTACCAGGGGTGCGCCCTGGAGCCACCTTGTGGCTCAACACCCACAGGAGGCTTTTGCGGTTGAGGCCCAACTGCTGGGGCTGACTCTTGGGAAATGAAACATCATCTCTCTTGTGGGGAAGATACCTGAGCTAGTGTGCCAAGTTGAGAAATACTGGCAAAACATAACCTCACCTGGTGCCTCGATGGAAGCTAAACGACATTGAGTCCAAATGACCCATGTTTGGCACCTTAATTTTTGAGGAGGTATGGTTGCAAGGTGGTTAGAGCATTTGTAGTGGTAATCCCAGGACCCAATGATGGACACAGAAGGGAGCTATCAAGATGAGAAAAGGGTCCTCTCAGGTTTGGTTAGCTTGTGGGACTCCAGGGGCAGCTGACTGGTTCTGGGAGGCCCAGAGGAATGAGGCTCTGCCAGTAGTTAAAGCAGAGCATTTTGCAAGGTGTGGGAGGAGTTCAGTGAGGCCATGGAACAAGCAAGGTGTTCTGGGCATATCCTACTGGGAGAACAGCACAAGGCTGTCCTCCCAGTAGGAGAGACTGTTCAGGATCCCAGGTCAGCTGAGAGACCTGGGAATGCATTGGTGTTGCCCTGGATGACCCTACAGGAGGTGTCCGATGGGAGGGAAGTCTGGACTTCTCTGATTAGATTTCTCCTCCTTTGACCTGGCCCGTGACATGTGGTAGAAAATGGAAGGATGGATCTTGGGCTAAAGGAATTCACTGGCTTCAGGGAGTGCTCTTTATGTGTAATTAACACCATATTGTCCAGACTGATATCCATGGAAACTAGGGAATTTAAGTCATTTAAGGAATTTAAGTCCTCACATACAAGGTCTTAAATAATCAGGCCCCATCTTATCTTAATGACCTTGTAGTACCATATCACCCTATTAGAGCACTTCGCTCTCGCTCTGCAGGCCTACTTGTTGTTCCTAGAGTATTTAAAAGTAGAATGGGAGGCAGAGCCTTCAGTTTTCAGGCCCCTCTTCTGTGGAACCAGCTTCCAGTTTGGATTCGGGAGACAGAAACTATCTCTACTTTTAAGATTAGGCTTAAAACTTTCCTTTTTGCTAAAGCATATAGTTAGGGCTGGACCAGGTGACCCTGAATCCTCCCTTAGTTATGCTGCAATAGACGTAGGCTGCCGGGGGATTCCCAAGATGCATTGAGTTTTTCCTTTCCAGTCACCTTTCTCACTCACTATGTATTAATAGACCTCTCTGCATTGAATCATATCTGTTATTAACCTCTGTCTCTCTTCCACAGCATGTCTTTTATCCTGTCTTCCTTCTCTCACCCCAACCGGTCGCAGCAGATGGCCGCCCCTCCCTGAGCCTGGTTCTGCCGGAGGTTTCTTCCTGTTAAAAGGGAGTTTTTCCTTCCCACTGTCGCCAAAGTGCTTGCTCATAGGGGGTCATATGATTGTTGGGTTTTTCTCTGTATCTATGAAGCGCCTTGAGGCGACTTTTGTTGTGATTTGGCGCTATATAAATAAAATTGAATTGAATTGAATTGAATAGAAAATATAAAGGTGCAAACTCATCTGGGAGACACTTTTTGACATCTTTGCACTTTAGATTTGCTTGGCTAAAATGCACAAAAAGGCATCAGCAAGAGAGACACCAGTCAAGCCACTTTGAACCAAAGTACAGAACTGGAAGACAAAATCTGCCATTCTGCTTTAACTTGATGGATGAGAAAGAGAAAAGGAGCTTTTTCTCTCCCGTGGGTTCCATAATAAAAACTTGCTAGAGAGTAATCTTTAAATGAGTGCCTTGCCCACTCAGCTGAAGCTCACTCTTGTGTCCTACCAGTCAGGTAATTCAGTACTGTTATTGCTCATTCTGTGGTATAAGAGAAAGGATTTGGTAAACAACAAGGGGAGAACAGTTTACCGAGCAAGAGGGTCTCTAACACATTTTTCATTCTAGATTTTTGGATCATGAATAGGTAAGTGCATTCTAAATGCAATGTCCACTGGCCTGTCAACAGTAGCTCGGGCTGATTAGCTGCTACACTTATTCTAAGTCAAACCCTGGAGTGAATCAGATCCTTCTGAGGCATTCATGGCTAGAATCAGTAATGGGCTTGCACCATAGGCAGACTCTGATGCAGGAATTGGACAGAACTTACAGTAAAAATAAATAAATAAACTCCAGCAATGCAAATCTCACAGGAATCAATCAAAAGCAGAAGACAAAACCTGGGAGGACAACATACATCAAGGAATCACTGACAAAAATACTGTCCTGTTAAAATTACACCCCATTATAAAGAAGCTTGCAAAACCATCTTCAGCACTACTGTCACTACTGTTAGCAGCAATAATGTTAAGAAATTATTTTCTGCATGATTTTATGAGTCTGTCACATTGTTGTTGAGGACCTTTGACCTAGTCTTCTTTACAACATTGTTTGAGTTTATTGAGGTTTTGGGCATTGTTTCATGCACAGAACAATTCCAGCATTGCACACTCCAAATTCAATCAGAGCGAAAGTCTAATCAGAATAACAGTAAAAGAAATGTGCTTGTGCAGGGTAAATAATGCTGGTGTTTACTGTGATCACATATTATGGACAAAGTTCTCCCTCTATTAGAGGGAATAATAAATAATATCCAGTTATGTGTCAGATTGATTTTCAAAGAAAGGAATCAAAAGCAATTAAAAGCATAATATTTTTAAACATTGTTTTCTTTGCCAGTGGGAAATTTTTTAAGAAAGTGAATAAAGTACTGAGAAATATTTAAAAGTACTTATAACATTAACTTTATGCTTTCAGAAGTACTTTCACAGTTACCACTGTAGAGACAACAGAATGGCAAAAAGGGAAACCACATAACAGAAACAAAATAAATGACTAAATTGAATTCAAATGTTAAAAACATTTTGACACACATGAAAAATAAAGAATTAAATTAAACTATTACTAATTTAATAAAAGTTGCATTTTTCCTAAGGCCATTTGGATTTGTTTCATGCACTGTGTTTTGAGATCTGTTCCCTTGCTGTCAAATGACTGTTTTGTTTGTAACATGACCTGTTTGGACATTGCTCACATAGTTTGTCTGGTGTTGTTATTCAGCAGGGTGGATGTGGTATTCCCCAAGAACCTCACTAAAGACACACGGACCTCACTGGCTCCTCTGCCCAGCAAAACAATGCCAGCATGTAACAGTCACATAGTTTAAATTATGTGGTCGCATACCGTGCAGATGGCTATAGTAACATAGGGGAGAATGACAAAGCAAAATGCAGTTTGGTAAGCGTGTTGGGAATAAAGATCTGATATTACAAGTTTCTTCTTTTTCCTTTTTTAAATTGCTTAAACGGTTGGATCAATGCTAATTTTTCACCCTGCACAATTTCACAGCAATTGCGAGATTCTTATGTACATTTAAAAACCCATTTAAGTCAAAAGATTAAGCCTCTCAGTGGCTCAGCTGTGGAGAAGAATCACATGCATTAATGATTACAGACAGATTTTAAAGAAAATGTATACGAAATTTAAAAAAAGACATTAAGACCGTCTTGCACAACAACAATACACGGGGGTATTTAAATTCTTAATGGGTCTCATTCATACAATAGTAGAAGCAGAACTATGGGTATAGTGTCTGAACCCCAAAATGGCACTAAGTGATAATAAAGTTCACATAGGAGAAAGAAGCAAATGGCCACCGTCTGGCCTGCCACAAAAATGTCAAATCATCAAGTAAGAGAACTGGCAAGATATGTAAAACCACCAAGACTATCTCCCCCTTACCCCAAGAGGCACTTTCCTTTGTCTCTTTGCTTTTCTCTCCACATTGCTTGCATATAGCTCATCACTGTTTATCCCCCATCTCTAATTCAGTGTCTGTCACATCTATTCCAATCTTGTCTGGCTGCACATGGCTTCTTTGGAAGGGGCTTGGTTTTGTCCATGTGCCATAGTTTTGAAAGCTCAGCACACAATGAACTGGACAAATGGCAGATTAATGTTTGAGTAAATTAACAATGTTGCCATTAAAGTAACTATTGTCCTCTAATTTAATGAGACAGTGGAGAGATGGGTGAACAAGAGATGACAAGACCGAAAGCTCAGACACAGCGCAAGGGAGAAGGAGTGAGGGAAAGTGATAGTGAGAGAGGATCAATTAGGGCAGTATTTTTGGCACGCCGAAAGAAGCTAGGGCAGTAGGGAAAGCCTTTTCCATTACATCAACATTTGGACACACATCAGATGACCCTGTCCATAAATCAATCAAAGCCAAAGAATTGTTTTTTATTGGCTGAAGAATTTGTGTCAGCTTACAATATCTCATTACTTTGAAATCCTCCAGCCTGAGTGGCATTGGACTGGTGTACCAGCCCTAAATAAAACTTCCTGCCTTTTAATGTAAATTAGAAAAATTAGCTCAGCTCTGAATGAGCTCATTTGCAGATCACAAAGACTCCACAGTCCAAAGTAATAATGACAACACCCCATTAAAAGTCATTCACTTTTAAATACTGGATATTTCTGGAAACTGGAACGTCAGGAATACAGTGAATGACATCTCACACCCTCAAAGTGATCATTTTGTTGGGTGAGCTAGTCTCTACCATCCACACACATTTAAAATCTGAAATGCATCAGCCCATTTCGACAAAAAAGCCATTTCTGTGTGAAAGAATATTACACTGTTAGGGTGCACACCCACTTCTGATTTAACATTTGTCATGTGTTGGCAAAACAAAGCTGAAACAAATGTATGTTGTTTGCTGCTGCTTGCTTTGAAGCATGTCACTGGTTTGAGGTTCTCATGCAGCTCTTTACTCTTGATAGCCATGACTATTCAAGTTATCATAACCACAGATTTGGCATTTTCCTACTGATTGGTAGCCCAAAATCAATAAGGGAGAAACCAAAAAGAAGGATAGACAAAAATGGAAAATAGTTGGCATTTTTTTTTAGAATGCTGTCATTGTGATTTAGTGTGTTGTGATTTAGTTCTGTGTATGTTACCTTTGTAAACCAGTAGCAAGCTGTGAGCAGTCACTGCATGGTTGGACACACTTGCTAAGGCTTGCACTATGCTGTTGAGTCATGCAATACTGTGACAGATGAGTCATATTTGAAATTATTATTATTATTATTTATTTTTTAAATATATAACAATGTCATAACAAAACGTAATTTGGGAATAAGAAATATTGCACTGTTCATCCTGTTACATTAAAACATATAACTATGAACTGAAAGTAATATTTACTGTTTCTTAAAGAGCATGAGACTAGCTACTGAGCCTTGTGCCCACACAGTTAGGCTAGCACCTTTCAGACCTGTAAGTGATCTGAACAATTCCTCCAAAGCTCACCAAGTAAATACTGCATAGAAAACAAGCAATGAGGTCTGTATTTAATGAGTGACCAGTGCCTCCAGCACTATAAAAAGGCTTCAATAAGTACTTTGTTCCAAAGACAAAATTGCTATATGAACAAGTTCATATAGAGACAACAGAAGCCTACTGAAAAAGAGGACACTGTTATCAAAACGGAGCTTTGAGTAGGGCTTTGCACAACAAACCTGTGAGAGAAAAGTTAGTTGAGGCATTTCATCACTGTTAGGGAGGATGCAGCCTAATAAGAACTCACCTTTGCAAAAGCTATCACAGTAGCCAGACAGTCACAGACAATAAAGAAGAAACAGACTGGTTTGAGAGGTGACACGAGTGCTAGCCAGGCAACGATGGATGTGGTGCACTTCAAGAGTGGGAAACCGCATAAAAACAATGCCAAGGAGCTGACATGGAGCTATCCAAACACCAAGAAAACAGTGCAGAGCAGATGGGAACATAAAGCATGTCCTAAATGTGGGGAAATCACCCTGCCACCCAGCATGGCAGTGCCCTGCTAAGAATGCAGAATGCAACAACTGTGGTAAACAAGGACATTATGGGAAAGTATGTCGTTTCACCACGAAAATTAAAAAAGTTGAAGAGAACTTGGGTGAACTGTTGTTAGGAAAATCACAAGGTACCATGGGTGGCAGATATTAACATATAGGACAGTAAGGTGGCCTTCAAAAATACATACTGGGGTCTGTGTTACAGCTGTTCCTAAGCAAGTGTTAGCAAGCACAAGTCCAATACAGATAGCTGGACCTAGAAAAACCCAGAAATTGTCCTGGTGGAGCAAAATTAACTGTAGTCAGCTGTAATCTTTATAGTGAGGGGCCTACAGCTGAAATTGCTGAGTAGAAAGTGTGAATCAGATTGATAGCTACAGTTGAGAGCACAGACCAAGAGGTAGGCCTGGGAAGACGTATCCTGAGCTCTGAGGGGGACTCATTCAGAAGCTTAGGCCATTAAGCTTAAAACCAGATCTATGTTGGAACACAATGACAGCTCCTGCTAACACTCATGGACAAAGTGAAAAAGCCACTGGTGAGGATAGAAAACCTGTGATTATTAGCTGCATAGAGGAACCAGCTGCATAGAGACTGTGTGTGAATGTTAGATAGAAAGCACTTAGGTGCCCCAGAACACTTCCAGAGCAGAACAGTGCGTCAGGTTACGCCAGGTCTAGAACATGTTGTCTGCCATGTGGACAATATCCTATTGTGAACAATGGAGCTTTGTGAACTGGTTAGGGAAGTTCATACCAAATGTGACTGAAAAAAGATAAACAACTAAGAAACTTTGTGTCCAAGAAGAATCCATGGTGATGGGGTCATAAGGAGTACCAAGGATTTTACAGCCCGAAGCAGGAACTGTTTCTTGCCCCAGGAGCAACAAAAAACTCATCTTATGGTCTGTGTGTGGTGATGATACAAAAGATAGAGAGATATGGCCACCATACTGATGAAAGATACTAAAATATATGTCAAGTCTGTGCTGGATAATCTTGATAGATACCAGTTGTGTGTGAAACTTGTTTGTTTACAAATCGTAAAATTCTGTGTTGAGGCTTTGGCCAGACAGGAACCAGTTGAAGGGATTGGTACAAGACTACTGGACTAAGAGGGCAGCTCTAGGTGTGCATGAAAACCTTTTTACTATGGCCTTCTCAACAATCTTTGGTAAAAATGCAGAGAACGTGATGGTCAGACAGTGTGGTGTCACGGACTAAGCAGTAAGATAGGTGAGTTAGTTCTCAAATACAGAACATGCATCAAAGAAAGGGCAAATGTAAAAGAACCTCTAACACCGATCAAATTTCTAGACAGTTCATGGCAAAAACTAGCTGGGATCTATTCACTCTAAGGGAAAATACCTTTTTTATTTTACTATTTCTTCTACATTCAGATCAGCCCACCAAGATTCAGAGATGTAGTCCTTTACTTGACATTGATATTTCTTTAACACAGCATTCCTAAGATACTTCCAAACGACAAAATATCACAGTCCTCAGGACATGAAATGAAAGAGTTTGCAGTTAACTATAGCTTTGAAAATGTAATCAGCAGCCCTAAATACCCTCAAAGTAACACTGAGGCAGTGCATGCTATTCAAACTGTTCAAATCTGCTTAAAGAACTCAGAGACCGTTATCATGCATTGTTGGCCTACAGAGAAGTACCTCTGAGAAATGCCTAGAGCTCTAACCAGCTACTCATGAGCAGTTGCCTGCACACCACATTGCCTATACTTCCAGGGAGGGTGCAGCCAGCTCTGCCAAACCTGCAATCATTGCAGCACAAGGAAAGGGCACAAAGATGAATGCATGCCAAGTCTTTCAATAGGAGGTACAGAACAAGGGACCTTGCAAAGTTATGACCAAAGGCCATCTTTGGAACTCTGATGTAAAAGCACAAGGCACAGTGATGATCCATACACAACAGCTCACTGTTCAAAAAGAGACACTAAGGAGAAATCCTTACCCTCAGGCTCTTGTACCACTGTTAGCACCAGAGCCTCAGGGTGAGAATTAGCAGGAACACCAACCAAAACTGGAGTCTTCTGCAAAGTTAGGGTCTGGGACTCAGCAAAAACCTCAGAGCACACCTGACATCAAGAGAACAAGGTTACACAGAAAAACAGCAAAGCTGCAGGGACTTACACTATCAAAGCCTAACTGTATATTGTGATAAGGTGATTTTTTTAGTGGGAAAAACAGGAGTTAAAAACATGCCTTGAGAATATTCTGTGTGTTATTGTAATTGAGTCATAGTTCACCACAATTTTAAAATAAGGCATATGAGCTCTAATATAATGACATTTAACCTTTCTGAATGATGTCATCAAAAATCAATAGAGTATTTACTTTCTGTGAAAGAGCCTAACACAACGCAAAAGACGTTCTTTATTGATACATACAGAGAGAAACCATGGTTGATGTTTGACCTGTATTTTTTCATGAGACAGCAGGAAGTTTAGGTGTTTTTAAATGTTTTGTTTAATGGTGAGCGGTGGTTATGTCTGTGCAGGTGCTGCTGGCACTCCATCAGAGAAGAAACAAGATAAAAGAAAAGCTGAAATACAGTGGTTGGTTCAGGAATTCAGGCTGGCAAAAGAATGGACAGAATGACAGAGGAATTTAGAAAATCTGTCTAACAGGTTAGGTGTCTGGAGACACTGCCATAAATAGTGTGGAGCAATTAGAAACAGCTGAGCATGTCATGGTGCTGGGTCGTTGACCCAGTGTTTTGTGTTTTATGATTATTTTCCTCTGTTCTAGTTATTCTTATTTTGGTATTCTGTGTCCTCCCCTTGTGCCCAGTTCGTGTTCTGGATTTCCTGTTTTATTTTGAAGGTCTGTGTGTGTTGTCATTGTGTTCAGCTTGTATCCTCCAGTCGTCTTTGTGTATTAGGATCAGCTGTTCTTCCCTCCTGCGTGTGATTACCTGATTACCTTGTGTGTGTATATATAGTGGGTGTCGGTCTGTGCTCGTTGTTGGCTCGTCTGTGTTCCATGGTGTTTCGCTTCCTCTCTCTGTCCCGCACCCCGTTTCGTATGTTCTCAGGTTTGTTATTTAGTTTTCCCGGTTTAGGTTTCTTTAGTCATTTGTCATTTCTCATTGCCTGTTTTGCCACCCCGCCACTTGTAAATAAACGTCACTCGTATCATCAGTCACTGCCTGCATTTTGGGTCCTTTTTCCTCCCACACCACACGGCTTGCCCCGGCAGCCGTGACAGTACGAGCCGACCAACCATGGACCCAGCGGCATCTGCACCTTCCGAGGAGCTTCGGGAGGAATTAATCGACTCAGTTTCGAGGTGGATTACTCTGTGGCTTGAGCATGAGGGGAAGGAATTTCGCCATGCCTTGGAAGCCCGGCTACAGCGGCTAATTTCTGACCTTCCCTGGTTGCTCAGCTCACTTCACCCACTCGCACAGGATTTCATTCTGAATGAACTTCACCTTCACCCTCCAGCCGCTACCGCTTCCCGACACAGCCCGGCGGTGAATGTTTTGCACGGCCCGCCGGGGAATCTGCGGCCCGACCCACCACATGTGGAATTACCCAGCCGGTCGGAGCTATCTCCGAGAAGGAAGCGACGTTCACGCCGCCGACGCCCATCGCCACAGCCGGGCCCCGAGACTTTTGAGTTGCCGGCTGTGGTGAGTGAAAAAGACAATAATCATGAGCCTTCCAATTTAGGGACTGTTTATTCTGGGGCTGTGTTCATTGCATTAGCTGCCCAGCCTGAAGCTTGCTTAGCTGCCCAGCAGCCACAAGCTCGCTTAGCTGCCCAGCAGCCACAAGCTCGCTTAGCTGCCCAGCAGCCACAAGCTCGCTTAGCTGCCCAGCAGCATTCAGCTCTGTCTCCAGTGTACCCGCTACCGTAGCTCAGTCGCCAAATCCACCACCATCATCATCTCAACCATTACTTCAGTCGCCCTCAGTTCAATCTCCTGTTCAGTCGCCACCAGCTGTGTCTCCGGTGTCCCCGCTAGCCCAGACATCTATGCAGTCTCCGTCTTCACCGGCTCCCTCTGTACGGGAGGCTGTGTCTGTGCCTCCCATTTTGGACTCTTTTTGTAGTACTTATTTTAGGCAGATGATAATGTAAACATTCCTCAAGAGCTGGCCAGTTCCGAGACTGTGATGCACTCCAGGGCCTCCCCAGAGTCTGAGTTTCAACCCGCAGTCGACTCTGGACCCCTGGAGGCTAAGAAGTCAGCCGAGGACTGTACCCTACTGTTGCTGCCTGAGCCAAACCCATGTGTTGCTCAGCTCCAGTCAGCGTCAACCCTGCCAGAGGCCCGCGCGCCTGCTGGTTCTGTTTTGTCCCTGCCAGAGGCCCGCGCGCCTGCTGGTTCTGTTTTGTCCCTGCCAGAGGCCCCCGTGCCTGCTGGTTCGGTTTTGTGTTTGCCAGAGGCCTCCGTGCCTGCTGGTTCAGCCCTGTGTGTGCCAGGGGCCCCGGTGCCCGCTGGTTCTGTGACTGTTTTCGCTGGTGGGTCAGAGGAGCCCGTCCAGCCTCATGCCTCGTCAGCTGGGGGGCCCGAGGAGCCCGTCCAGCCTCATGCCTCGTCAGCTGGGGGACCCGAGGGGCCCGTCCAGCTACCAGCAGCTTCATCCACGCCTGCAGCAGCAGTTTCTTCCGCGTCGCCTGAACCAGCTTCAGCTTCGCCGTCGCCCGGTCCAGCGGCAGCCTCTTCCGTCTCGCCTGGTCCAGCGGCAGCCTCTTCCGCCTCGCCTGGTCCAGCGGCAGCCTCTTCCGCCTCGCCTGGTCCGGCCTCCGCTTCAGCTTCATCAGCTTCGCCTGGTCCGGCCTCTGCTTCATCTTCTTCAGCTTCGCCTGGTCCGGCCTCCGCTTCAGCTTCTTCAGCTTCGCCTGGTCCGGCCTCCGCTTCAGCTTCTTCAGCTTCGCCTGGTCCGGCCTCTGCTTCAGCTTCTTCAGCTTCGCCTGGTCCGGCCTCTGCGTCTGCCTCGCCTGGCCCTGCGGTTGTTGCACCGCCGACCAAGGTACGTCCAGTACCTCAGCATTGCTGGCCACTTTCTGGGCCACCAGCCGGACGTCATCACCGTCGTGGGCGACTGCGTCGCCGCCGTTGCCGTCCGCACGGTCGGCCCCCAGAACTGTTTCCACGTCGTTGCCATCCGCATGGTCGGCCTCCGGATTTCCTTCGCCTGTATCGCCGCCACTGCCTTCCGCGTGGTCTGCCTCCGGAGATGAACTGTTCTAGTCTCCTGAGTTGTCAGCCTCTGGGCCGGCCTCCTGAACTATGTTTTGGGACCCTGTTCATGGACTCCAGTATGTGTGTTTGTGTTTTGGACATTCGTTTGGATCACTGGAGCTTCTTTTTGTTTGGTTTTGTCAAGTGACTCAGAGAGTAATAGTATAGATATTATACCAAGTTATTCATTAAAAACAGGAAGGAGCAAAAATAGTGTTTCTTACATAATTAAAAACACATCTGAATTAGGCTTTTACATGTTGACTATCTAAAACAGTAATAAATGTATAGTTTTTAGTTGTTTTACAGTCTGTTTGATTAAAATTCATGATTTATTATCTGCTGTCGAGCTCATTAAAGTCTCACCCCACTCTGTATACAGAAGATAACATTTTGATTAGCCCACTTACTTACATAAACAAACACAACAGAGACGTTTGAAGGTAGTACATGGTGACGAAAGCTGAAAGCCCAACAAGTAAATTTAGACATTATAAAGAATGATTTTCTACCCGGACAAATAAAGTCTGGCTGAACACATGCGACTTTTACTATCTGACTTTTTGGTATCAATGAGTTTTCACATAAATAATGTTAGATTATCCAGTACATTGTTTGTTTTCTGAAATTACATTTTCTCGAATGTGGCTCCAACTTTTTGTAGAGCATTTTAGTCTGCAATGAAACATTAGTGCCCTAGAAGCCTTGGTAATGATCAAGTATAAAGCCAATACCATTAGAGGTCTTATCAGGGCCTTGATTAAGACAAGTGGAGTTGCCTGCAAAAAAAGTGTCCTCAGACGTAATTCAGACGTAAGCTGTGCTCTTATCACAGAAAAACAACACTGTTGAGAATGTCTAAGCAAAGATACCAGTGTTACAAAGTAAACTGCTTGGGCCCTTAATATTGGTGTTTGTTAGTGGAAGCAGGACTTCTACAGATAAACATTATTGTTGTCCTCACAGATTCTTACTTAACAGCTCTCCAAAAAAACTTGGTTCATGAATTTTTTTACCCCACAGGAGAGTGGGACTTTATTGTAGCTTTAGAGGCTGAATTATATATAAATCCACCAGCCTCTTTAATAAGCACATGTTGTTAGTACCTGGTTGGAACCCCGTCTGCCTTCAGAATTGTCTTAATTCTTTGTGGTAGAGATTCAACAAGGTTTCGGAAATCTTCCTCAGAGATTTTGGTCCATATTGACACGATCACATCCGTGATGTGAATCTCCCTTTCCACTACATCCCAAAGGTGCTCTGTTAGATTGGGATCTGGTGACAATGGAGGCTGTTTAAATACAGAAAACTCATTGTCATGTTCAAATAAGCAGTTTAAGATGATTTAATAAGATGAACTTTGCTACATGGCCCACTATCCTGCTGAAAGCAACTATCAGAAGATGGGCACATTGACAGATGTGCCAACCAGTGCGGTCTTCTGCTGCTGTAGACCATCTGCTTCAAGGTTCGACAACAACCGTGCCATGTTCAAATTAAATCACCTTTCTTCCTCATTCTGATGCTTGGTTTCAACTTCAGCAGATCATCGTGGCCATGTCTACATGCCTAAATCTACTGAGCTGCTGCCATTTGATTGGCTGATTACATATTTGCCTTAATGAGCAGTTGTACCTAACAAAGTGGGTTTATATTAATGTGCATAGAGCACAGATAATTGATTAGTTTATTGATTAGTGAAGACAAGACACCAGGGCACCATGACTCTTGATTACACCATGAACAAACCACTCTCTGGTTAAGTGCTATTGGTAAAGCTACAGTATTCAAAATAATATAAAAATAATAAATTAAATAATCACTTTTACTACACATTTCTACCTACAGAAAAATAATAAGAGCAAAATTGCCGAGATGCAGTTTTAACTGAATTTTGTTTAATCTTAGATGCTCAGGTACTGCAAAATTACTACTGCAATTGTGTTGAATTTGTTCTTTGAATTTAAAAATGCTGTTTCTTGAAACCTCTGATCGTGACTGAGAACATTACAGAATGGAAGCATCTGCAGTGTTGACAATAAGTATGCAACCCTGGTTAAGTCAGTCCAGCTGTTGCTGAGGAGAAAGTAACAAAAATGTACCCACTAAAACAAAAATAATATATGTAGTAGGAAGTGTGCCCTATCCGGGGAGGATGTGGAATTGCTGGTATTTGCCTATTGTTGTTTTGTTAAGCTGAAAATATAATCACAACATAGTGCTTAATGGAAGGTTTTTAAACTCTATGGTAATGGAAAAAAATGAACATCATAAAAATGAGACAAATCGATTTAGTTGCAATAAATTATGATTTGAAACCCAGAAATGTGCCAGAGAATGACATACAAATTTAAATGAGTATGCTCTCTTGGTGACATACTGCAATCTCTGATGACGTTTGAATTTTAATAATCACAACTTATAATAACTTTTAAATCAGTGTTAGCTGAGCTTACAGGACTATATGCAGTCCTGTGAAACTAAGCAAACCCCATGCTTCAGTAGCTTGACAAACCACCTTTAGCAGCAATAACTTGAAGAAATTGCTTCTGTGTGACCTTATCAGTCTCTCACTTTGTTGCAGAGAAATTTTCTTCCCTCCCTTATTTACAGCATTGATTCAGTTTATTAAGATCTGCAGGCATTCTTTTATGCACAACTCTTTATTTAAGGTCATTCCACTGCATTTCAATTGGGTTGACTTCTAGAGTTTGACTGGAGCACTGTAACTGTACGAGCTTAATTTGTTTTGGGTTTTTTTTAGATATATGCCCAGATCAAATTGTTAAAAAACAGGCCTTTTTCATCAGACCTCGACTACCTTGAATGACTAGTAATATTGTTTTTCACCAAAAGCGGCACTGTGCATTAGGGCCAGACAACCGTGGCCTGAGGTGTTCAAAAAAACGTGTTCAGTTTTTCTCTAATTGAACTGTCATAAACTTTAGTCTGTCTCAGTGTGACAGACTGGTGGCCTGTGTGCCTCCCCTCTCACTCTATGGCAGCTGGGATAGGCTCCAATTCAATTCAATTTTAATTATACAGCGCCAAATCACAACAGTAGTCGCCTCAAGGCACTTTATAGTGTAAGGTAGACCCTACAATAATACATACAGAGAAAAAATCCAACAGCCCCCTATGAGCAAGCACTTTGGCGACAGTGGGAAGGAAAAATTCCCTTTAAACAGGAAGAAACCTCGAGCAGAACCAGGCTCAGGGAGGGGTGGCTGTGACCGGTTGGGCAGAGAAAAAGAAGACAGGATATGTGATGTGATGGTGGTGCTTAAACACAAGGCTGCAGCAATATTTCACGTCGAGAGATAACAATCCTCAGCACAAAGTGTCCTTTCTCCTTCATGTGCATTCAAAGGACAAAAAATATACTCTTTCAAGGTTTGAAAAGTTCCAAAGTTTGGACCAAGGAGACAAATGATTTGAGTGAGAAATAGAGGAGGCCAACTTTGTCCACTGGGAACAACTATTATTGAACATAAGAGGTGGCCTCCAACACCAACTATCAGCCACTTGAAAGGCAGTCTTGAGATCACTTCCCAGGCATTTCAACCCCTACTCACACCTCGAACATGTGACCCTTAATAACTCACACAATGGCACAGTGAGGCAATGGCTTACAAAGGATTCACACCTTGATTCCTGTGACTGCAATGACCAATGGCTTAATTCACACCTTGGCTCATGTGACCCCTCACGATTCACATGATGACTGGGGAGTAAATAACTCTCAGGATCACCTCCAAAGAGGACAAAATTATAATGGATGAATTACTTGGAACTCCCCATCAGTTTTTGGAGCTGAGGAAGCCTCTCAGATTAGAAGTGAAATGTCTTCAAACATCTTCAAGCATTTAGGACTAACATGATCTGGATGACTAAGAACTTGCACAGACATACAACCAGGAGACTGTGATTCATGTTACATTTGGAAAGTTGAACCAGCCTTAAAATTTATTTCACTCACTGTCTGGTTATGTTTAAGTATTCAAACTTTTTTGGTTTAGTTAAGGCACTAAGAAATACAAGGTTACTGGTTACTTTAAAGCTAAATGGTGAAAAATGATCCTATCAAGTGTGTGAAACTTTGACACTACAGGGGTCTTTTTCAAGCATGAGTCACACAGTACACCTTGTAGTTATCTATGAAACACAGAAAAATAGCTTTTTGACAGAAGCCATATTTGACACCCTGTGGATGAAAACAGGCTGAATAAGCTTAGATTATTAGATTCCTGAAAGTAGCCACCATTTGCTTTTTTGACAGCGCTGCAAGCCCTTGGCCTTCTCTCGATGAGCTTCATGATGTAGTCACCTGTCAGGGTGCCTTGTCAGGGTTCATTTGTGGAATTTCTGGCCTTATTAATGGGGTTGGGACCATCAGTTGTGTTGTGCAGAAGTCAGGTTAGTACAGTAAAGAGTAAAGAGGAACGACAGTCTATCATTACTTTAAGAACTTTGAATGTGTCCCCAAGTGCATTCACAAAAACCATCAAGCACTACAACAAAACTGGCTCACATGAGGAAAGGAAGACCAAGAGTCACCTCTGCTACTGGCGATAAATTCATCCAAGTCATCAGCCTCGGAAATCGCAAATTAGCAGCACCTCAGATAAATGCCACAGAGAGTTCCGGTAGCAGACACATCTCCACATCAACTGTTCAGAGGACACTAATAATGCATGAATCAGGCCAAATAGCTGCAAAGAAACCACTACTAAGGAAAAGCAACAAGCAGAAGAGCTTTGTTGTTCCAAGAAACACAAGGAATGGACATTAGACCAGGGGGAAATCCGTGCTTTGGTCTGATGAGTCGAAAACTGAGATATTTGGTTCCACCCAAACTTTACCTCCACACCAATACCTCCAGTTTCAATGAGCATAAATAAAATTTGCTAAACAGAGACATTCACTGAATTTCAATATTTTCCCTTTCTTTATCACTCATGAAGATCATATCGTTATAACTCTTTTTGAACTGCTTTTTGTTTGGACATTGCTTCAACTCCATACTCGAACTGCTCCATAGTTTTGATGCCTTCAGTGATAATCTACAATTTAAAGAGTTATAAAAATTAAAAAAAAACCATTAAATCAGAAGGTGTTTCCAAATGCTCGACTGGTATTGTATATTGTAGGGTAGTGTTTTGTACATTTGCATAGCAAGAAAAAGCTCCCGAGTTTGATCCTGGAAGGGGACTCAAATCCCTTTGTGGCTGCGTCAGGAAGGGCATCCGGCAAGAGAACCCGGCCAAATTAAACATGTGGAGCTACCTCTTGGCTCTTGGTGAATAATGGAGCAGCAAACAATCTAAACTTGATTTTCATTGTCATGGTGGCCTTCATTGTAAAATTCTAATTTTTTAGGGCCATTGAGGGAATATGTTTCTGCCCACTGATCTTAAGAGGCAGTGACAAACACCACTGGCTTGGTGTAGTTCAATGAGGCAGAGGGCAAAGAAGAGACTTACTTGTAGAGGCTGTCAGGTTCCAGGCACTTGAAGACCACTGAATATAGCACAGAGTGGGGATGGTCTCCACTCCTCCTCCCAGCAACAACACAGGACGAACCCAAACCAGAAAACAGATCATCCATCAAGCTCAGGACCTCACCTTATAAAGAGATAACATGGGAAAGAAAGGGAAAACAATGAAAGCATGAATTGAAGTCTGAACCAAAGAAAGGTTCTTAAAAAAGGTCACTTTGGAAATGTTGTTTGGCCTGTTTTACTATTAAATATTTTGAGGGGGGAAAAAATGAACAATTGCAAACGTATCTTTCAACATTGCATTTTATCTATTGTTCCATCTATTGCGAAACAATCCCACATGTTTTGGTTCCACCACATGTTTTAACATAAGAAAAACAACAGTGCAAAACACGAGCTTAGTCATGAATGTATTTCTACATTTAGGCATGGAGCTCTTGTAACTGTGCAATTTGAATGATGTTGTTTCACCTCTGCCTGCTCAAGCCGAGGACATAACAAATGGGACTTTTTACTGTCAGGAACCCATTCACATTACATTACAGAACTGTAAAGAGAACAGGATTTCATACACATTTTGACTTATTGTACATGCTGCTATTACACTGACACCTCCCTGAACACAGTGGTGTCTCAAAAAACAGCTTACTTCACAAGCTGTGCAAGAAAAGCAATGCACAATTGTTCATTTAGACACAGGCATACACAACATCAGTTTCCAGTACTCATGGGGGTGATGGAAAAAAGGCGAGACCTGTCAAACTACTGTGGTTTAAAAGCTCTCAAATAGTTGGATTTTAAACTATTTCTACATGAGGTAAAGGGCAGCTTAATTTTAGCTTATGATACGTGTGCCAAATTATAAACACAGAGAGTCTGGCTGGTGGGGCACAAGGGGATGGTAAGAAAAGGTTGCAAGGAAGAGAAAAAAGAACTGCACGAATGAATGATTTGACCTTTTCACAGAAAGAGCTCTGTGTATAGGAGGTTGCCCCCAAACACATTCCAGCACTATTGCAGGATTACTCCTCCAAAGGTCTTACCTTTCTAAACATCACTCTCAAACTGTGTTAATTTATATTGTTGTTAAAGTCCACGTGAGGCTGAAAGTAAGTTGTGAATACTGGTATCAGTTTTGTTCAAAACAACATCTCAGGGATGTTGGTGGTGTGTCCTGTAGCGCACAGTTCAAATACAAATTAAACTTTATCTTTTACCTTAAACAACTTTCAACAATAAAAAAATTCAAATAATACCAAATACCAAATCTGTTCCATCACAGAGTCTAAAAAAAAAATAAAATAAAAAAATAATACAAAAAACACAGCATGCACAAATATTCAGTAAAATAAAAAAAATTAAAAAAAAAGGTCAGGAGAGAACTAGTAAAGAGCGAGGCTGTACAAGAAAAAAGGCAGTTTTATGATTATGTTTTATGATTTTGGATGTGGTTGTGGAGAAGAATGATGTCGTCAGTGGATGTTTTGATGATCAGGATAAATCAAAAAGTTGAAACACGACTAAAGTATACTTCAGAAGTTTTTGGAGAAGTTGGGGAGATTTGTCATTTTTATTTTCATTATTATTATTCTGACTTGCAAAAATCAAGTAACAGGGCTACTGACAAACTGAGAGCTTAGTCTCTGACAAGTAAGTTATTGTTTGTTGCTAAGACAAAATTCTTGTTTTTTTTTTATTTGCTTGGTTTAAACGGCACTTTCAAAAACTTGGCAGACAACAAAAATATCTCTCTGAAGATTTGAAATAGCATATTCACACAAACCTTCTAGGACATGATTTTTGCATAAATTAAATAGTGACAAGTAAAAATAGATTAAATGATTAAATGAAAGAGATACATCTGGCAAGCTGTAGTAGATTACCCAGTAACTGCCATCAATTCATAACTTACTTATCTTGTATTAGAGATGCACAAGTGAGTTTTCTTAACAGTTATAATAAACACTTTAAGTTCTCCGTGTGCCTGCATGGGTTCCCTCCAGCTACACTGGCTTCCTTGGCCAGTCTAAGGATGTGCTCGGTTTACGTTAATTAATGATTTAGTAAGGTATTACTGGACATACGGTACAGAACGTATATTTAAGTAGCAGCATTTGGTATTAATTAGCTGATCAAAAAGACAAATTATTATACAATTATCAATTCAAAGAGTCACCAAAGACCATAGTGGGTATTAACATAACTAATAAATATTTTAATTACTCTTACAACAAATTGTTAAACCAATGAACCTACCCTCTTTCCCTACTAATTTACAATACAATTTATGCAGCACAACACAACCTAGTCCTTTAGACTGATCCTTCATAGGAACACTGACAGTTCTGGCACCTTGAGAGTGGTGAGGAGTACTCTGAAATATTGCTCACACCATGCAACTATAAAAAAGCAGAGCTAACAAAAATTGAAAGCATTCAGTTTTTGTTCAGAATAATAAAGACAGATTACCGTGCCTGATCTCTACCTTGAAAGCAACTCTAAATTCCTTCTAACACGCTTTGAGCATCAGTAAGAGCAGAAACGTGCTATATAAATACCAGTCCACTTACCAAAGAGTTGAAGAGAACATTTGTGTTTTAGAACTTGGCCTCACAATATCAACATAAGTTAGCATACTAGTTTTGAAACACAATTTTCTAGAGATCATTACCAAAATCTACAAGAAGAAGAATTCATTTGCTGCCATAGCACATAGTGCAGGATTGGGGGCAAGCATGTGTACTTTGGTAACCCCTTGCATACCACCTTCTGTTTTAGAGAGTATGGAGAAGATGTGCATGTCTATTTTCATCTGGTATCACAGGAGAGGAAACGTGAGGAGGGTTTGTGTGTGTATGCATCCCTAGGAGTGGAGAATGGGCTGATTAACTGAATATGTTCACACGTGCAAAATGATGTATGACTCAACTGCTAAAGTGGAAGTTTTTTTTACAAGCTATTGGCACACATGTTTGGCTGTGTCTATGTGTTTTCCATTTCTAGTCAAGACTTTCAAATGCGATAGCTTAAAAGGGGACATCTTGTAAGTGATTTCATATCAGAATTAGGTAAAGATAATCAAAATCCAATCCATTAACAATAGAATAAGAAATGTGAGCACACCCAGAAGCAGCATTTATTGTTATGAGGGTTCCTCATGGGTAGGCCTGTGGTCCGTCAACATTTCTGTCAATACCGAAGCCAAACAGCTCACAGCTGGCAAAAATTAAGGCCCCTGAAATTCTATTACGGTAAAAGCCATTTTGCGTGTTCTCCAGCTTACATGGCGATTAAAACCTCATGGTAAATGCCAGGTGACCTTTTTAGTAAGCAGAGAGAAGAACAAATAACAGCAAATCATGGGAAAGTGACGACTTGGGCTGACTGACAGTGTACAAAAGAACCACTCTGATTCAAACACATCCTGGCCTTGTAACCATGATGTAGCTGCAAACAAGTCATGATAAGTTTATTTGTACAGACCGATATCATATACAATGTCTCAAAGAGCTTTGCTGCGCCACAACAGAAACAGTTCCTGACCCAGGCTGGCGCAAAGTCTCTGAAAAAACAAAACAAAACAAGGAATACCCCTCTCAGAAAACTATGGCACGTAACAACACAAAAAGGAGGAGGTAGGGAGGGCAAAAGAGGAAAAGAGAATCAAAGGGGTCCTTCCTTCACGGAAAGCATGAGGTGCATAAGTAACAGCAAGTGGAAGACACAATAACAAAAATAATTGCAGCACACAAAAACACAACTGTGGTATTATAAAGGAGTAAATTTGTATGCAGAGAAAATCTACACATGTACTATGGACTTGTATTTATATTCACGTTTATGTGCATCTTCTGAACTTGGATGTGGAAATGTGTGCACATGTGGAACGGGACATGTGGGGGGTTTCTGTCTTTAAACCAAACTTGCCATTCTGTTATGGCAGACGTAGCCTTTCACTTACAGTTTCTAATTCATGCACTGTGTAACTGCTTTAGCCATTAGCTGTATTTGTCTTTCTGTATATGTTTTTATTTGAATGAGAATGTATATGCAAATCGTCAAGGTGAGCTGGTTTATGGATTAGACATGTTTAGATTTTTTTTCTTCAAGGAGGAAATTTGAAAGTATCAGAAGAAAAAAAAAATAATGTAATTGGAATTGATAAATGAACTTATTCACTTACATACAAGTGAGTAATATGTGAGATAATTCACTACTGAACACTTAAGCACTTTTTTATTAAACAAGTATAAGTAGTTACTTCAAAGTGCTGAATTTGTATTGTATAGCTTTTCATTGCAAGGAGATATTGGTGTAAGTAAGGTAGGGATTAATAAGGGTAGAAAATCAAAAATAATCTATCGAAGAGATAACAAAAAATTTTAGGAATGTCCAAATCACCCATCTGCTTCAGTCTCAAAAAAAGGAAAAATAAAAAATCGGAACCGGCTAACTCAGCAACACTAAAAAGTTTGAAAGACCACAGAAGACAACTAAAGTGCATGATGAGAGAATTATTTCCATGGTTAAGAAAAACAATTACACAACGAAGCCTTTATGAATGGAAATACAAATGGTTTACAACAAGGTGCAAACCACTGGTTACATGGATTCGACTTTGCCAAAAAACATCTAAAATGGTCTGCACAGTTCTGCAAAACGTTCTGGCCAGATGAAACCAAGATTAACTTGCACCACATGGGAAGATAAAAGTATGAAGGAGAGAAACACTCATGATCTGAATCATACCGCATTATCTGTCAAACATGGTGAAGGGAATGTAATGGCGTGGCCATGAATGACTCTCAGTTGAACTGGCTCACTCGTGTTTATTGATGATGTGGCTGCTGATAGAACTATCAGGATAAATGCTAAATTGTACATAGCAAAACTGATCAGACAGCATTTCACAGTGTGAATGGATGATGACCCAAAGCATACTGCAAAAGTAACAGTATGGTTTGTGAGATAAAAAACTAAAAGGGACGCACAAACGAGCAGCAACTGAAGTTTGCTGCAAGGCGTTACTAAGTATAAAAATGTCAGTAATTCTTCAAAAGTTATATAAACTAAGTGTGACCTGCTCCAGCATCTCCTCCATATCTGGGTGCAACCACAATAACTGCACTCCAGTATTTAACTATTGCTTCAGGAGTCATCCAGCCCAACCAGCCTTCTTCCCAACCAATGGTTGCCTTCTATGGCAGGCAGCTATGACCTTCTGACCACAGCTCCTAAATGAGTGTTTCTGCAACTGAGCCTTTGAAGATGGCCAACTCAGATGCTATGTCCCCCATCTCCCCTGGGATGCAATTAACTGTTCAGTAACTGCAGGGTTTACCATTTCTGTCCAGCAGTCTTTCCTGCCATCTGATCCAACTCACCACTAGTTGTTCAGCTCTGCTAATCTCTTCAACCTTGTGTCCAATCACTGACCAATGGGCTAAGGTGCTTTGGTAAAATTTAAACTTGTGCTCTGTTTTAGGTCAGACCATTCCTACAAATGACCTCTCTTCCAGTACATTATCCAAGATCCCATCCAGAATCGCCTTGCCATCCAGAGCCTTGCTCTTTGTGGCTCAGTCACGCAGAGGTGACCCTCTCACGCTCCAGTGCAAATTCCATGACTGCAGCACTCAGCCAGCCAGGGGCTTGTTAGTATCCCCACAAACTCCCTGGTTCCTCTCATTATATGTAAAATCTGGATAAGGATAGAGTCCAGCCCCTCTCAGCGGTTTGGTTCCAGAACCCTTGTGTAGAGGTGAGCCCAAATATAATTAGTTGGTACCACTCCACCTAACACACTACCTTTTTAAAAAAATATTTTTAAACAGATAAAAAAAGCTGTTAGCAAGCTTGTCTTCCTGATCTGGCTCCAAGAGCGGGTCCTGGTTTCCCTCACGGAGGAAGCTGCAGCATCTCAGATGCAATTCTTTTTTCTTTTTTTTTTCTTTTAATGAGACTGGTGACGTTTCATTTTACTGGAATTGTTGCTCAATATGATTCATGTTTTCTACAATCACAGCGTTGCTTTGTCAACGTGAATATAACCTGCACAACACACTATTCGCTGAACCTTTTCTTCCTCATTTAAGTTATTTCTTGAAAGCATTGTCTGTTGAGATGACATATTGTTGCTGAGCAGGAACTAATCCTATGGACAAACTCAGTGGAATGCTTACATCTTGATAACACATTCATTTGCAAGAGTAAAAAGAGCATTACGTCAGAGCTTTACAGTTATCTGAAATTAATCAACTTCCCTCCAGCTAATAATAATTGAGTTTTCACCCAGGCCATAGTTTAATCAAAGATAAGATATCATATTTAAATGTAAAATAACATATGGGTATGAATGAAAGCATGAAGAAACAAGTTTAGCAGATGTAATGACAAAACCGATTAATTAATTATTTGATTGTCCTTTAGGATTAATTTAAATGTTTAATTGCACTGTCATCCTGCCTTCCATAGTCATACAGTTCTGTTAAAGGCAGCTCTTATAGGGAGAAGGTCAAATGAGGTTACAGCTAGATGACAAAGTGGCATGCAAACTGAAAATTGTTTCATGGACACAAGCCTTGACTTCCTACTGTTGAAAAAATTTGATCTGACTTGAGCTATTAAAGCTATCAGGTGCTCTGGATGTTTATCAGATTCTTTATTTTTGTTTGTTTCCTTTTCAGAACGATGTGGCACAGTGGCTACCCGTGAATTAAAATCTGTTATGCAGTGACCTTACCTTACCTCTACATAGCAAGAAATTGGCTCAGAAGGGGTTGCTTTCTTACAGACTAATGGCCTCGTAGGGCCATATGTACCACGTCTGGTCATTTTTATTACCTTTGGCTTTGCTTTGTCCTTTTGGCCCTCCTGCTGAATCTGAATTAAGACAAGAGGTGTCAGTACTGACAGGCTGTTTGGTTGTATCTTACTGTTGTGCTGCACTGTTTGAAGAATTGATTTGCAGTTCCATCCTTTACCTGCTATACAAGGAGAATAGTGTGAACTCATGGCATCAACTAGTTCTGTTGTACAACACTGTGAGGAGACTTGTGTAGGGAGGCATTAGACTAAAACCACTTGTGTCAGCTAACACAGTGGCCAGCACCGGCATTGTGTTTCTGGACATTTACGCTTAGTGAGATTTGACTGAGTATACATACAAAATGGAAATATTTTTATAATGAAGTTTCACCAAAAAGTAGAGATGAATGAGAATTTTGACTTTTTTTTTTTTCTTTTTTTACTTTTTATTCTCAAAAGGCAACACGGGCAATAAAAAAAAAGAGGGAACATTTTCTATTGTGAATGAAGCTTGATGTGTGAGCTTCATGTGTAAGTGTTTGAATGATACTGGCCTGATCCATTTATAATTCTTATAACTTTCTTTTATAGCACATAAACTGCTTTGTATGTGTCCCTATACTGCTAAACGTACAAAATGTATGGAATTAATAGGGAACAACAAAGTATACATAATAATTTTGATTTACTCCTCTACACAATCACAACTAATATTCACACAAGCCACTAACATCCAACTTCCCACATATAAATATCCCATGATGTCACTGGCATTGATCCAAGTCCAAGACTGAGTTATTTTACCATCACTGCTTTGGCTTCCACAGGGGTTCCATTTATTTGTATCATCGCTTTAACAATTTATTTTCCATGATCAGTGTATCTTATTTTGTTTCATTATGTTTGTCTCCCAATAGCAGTGTTTTTCTTTTTTTGAGATGTTCATCCCGTTCAGGTTCTTCACTTGTCTTAGTAGCACAGTCTTGTGCTATTAACAACCCAGCAGGAACTGTCTTGGTGTCTATTCAGGGTGGGGTGTGTTGGCTACTACAGTGATACATTTAATTGCAATTTTCTTGCTTTAAAGGGACTTAATAAGTTGCCATTTCTTTTTTTTTTCAGCTCTCGCGTCATGGCACTCTCAGCTCTACTTCCAGCCATTTCATCTGCATATGTTCGGTGTGTAGATTAAACATTGTTTATTGTTCCAGGTCATTGAGCTTTCCTTCCTTTAAGTAGTTATCTTGCCTTTCTCTTTAACAATATTTTTTAGTTGCCAGATGGGAATCAAAACCATGATTCTCCTTCATGCTCCTCTTTCTCAGAATGTTAGCTTTCTACTGTGTCTCTTCCTATATAACACCATACAGTCCAACAAAAACAATTGCCCACCTAAATCAGCATTTCCCTCTCATTGTGTCAATATTGTGTCAATATTGTGTCAATATTGAAATTACAACACTGATTTAAAAAAAAAACCTTTGTATAAAGAATATCTTACACGATTATATAGCGTTTTATATCACATTTAGATAATGCATGCTGTAAATGCTGTCAGTTTACCTGTAAATTTACATGTAAATATAAACGGACTCAGGGCCCATAGCTTGACTTTATTTGGAGCACAAACACGATGGTAACCAAATTGTCCAGTCAGTGATTATAATAGCTGCAAGCAAATCTCAGCAGGCTTGCTTGTAGTCTTTCCTTGATAAGCATGGGTTTCTATTCAGAGTGCATATTTATTTCTACCATTTTGTGCCTGCATATGCCCCAAATTTGCAAAACAACTAATCAATCCTAATTTAATGCATAAATGCATTTTAAAATTGATTTTTTCGTCGCCACCAAATTCAACAAAGATCAAGCCCAGGCACAAACTGTGTCAAACAGACAAATATCTCATTATAAATAATGGGGACAAAACAGGCTGCAACAAACAATGATGAATGAAAAGGAAGGAACTGAGAGGCAGCATCCTTATCTTGTCTTAGTAATAATTCCATAATTCCAGTGCACTTCCATTAGCGAGAGTTTGGGGACATTGAATGATTGTTGTAATTAATGAGAGATGGAGAGACCTGTGGCGAAGACAGAGAGACTAACAATATGCGTGTGAAGAGGCAAAATGGGAAAGGAAGCAAAAAGGGAAAGGGACTGCAGAAAGCCCTTGGCCCCCTGCCTGCAATCTGCAATCTGCTGATGGTGAAGCTCGTGACGAGGAGGTGCACAGCGTCCATTTTTAGCGATGAGGTCATCTTTAATTAACAAAACAAAGAGAGTCAGCTGTGTCACTCCAATCTGTTATCTGCAACCATGCTCAAGGACACCCTTTATCTCCATATAATTCAATCTCTTTGAATGAGGGCTTATCGACGCATTGGGGTGCATTCTTGGTCTCAACCAATGATGGAGCTGTCACATAAACAGGGGAGGGGGATACCACTAGCTCTGATCGCATAAAAAAGGGCGACATGAGGAAAGAGGATAGGTATGTAGAAGTATGAGACATGTGATAATAGATGTAAGCAAAGCCGTGGAGCATCCCTGTGTTATTTATCCCAATAAGCTGGCTGGTTAAGCTAGAAGGAGGAAACTGGAACTAAAATAAGGGCAAAGATCAAATGGCTAATCCATTTCTGAGTCCAACAGTGCCAGCGTGAGGTGACATCATTGCTGTGTAACCCTTAGTCCTGCTGCTGTCTGGTTTCTCTCTCCTCCAGCTTGTGCTCTGTCTTATTCTTTCCTCGTTGTCTTCTCTTTTTTTGTATCTGTGTCTCTCAGAGAGACTTTCCACGTTTTCAGACAATCTCTTCTGTTTTTGTGTGCGTGTGTTCCTGTCAGTCCTGTAATTGTTCCAGTCTGCCATGCCCTCTGAGATTTTTTTTTTCATGCCACAAAATCAGGTGTCACACAGCAGTGACGCAACACACAGACTCACAGGTTTTTAATTAGCACCAAGTGTGTGTGCATTTGTGCGAGGGTTGCGGGGAGCACAGTGCTACGCTTATGAACGCGCTCACAAAAAAAGTGTCACATCAGCACAACTGTGATTTAAGGACAAGCCACTGAAATTAGCAGCTGAGAAGATAATGCAGGAATGGTACAAATGTGATGATGGAAACCAAACGGTCTGTTTTTAGCCAAAAAAAGAGGCACTAGTAAGATTTTTCTTTTCCCTTCTTTGTTTGTGCTTCACTGTTTTTTAAAGAACTCCCAGGGAGATCGACAAGAAACATAGCTGAGAAACAAGAACATCATATTGCAAGTATGTCACTATTTATTCCCACACTTTCAAAACATTGTCTTGCATCATTTTGCAAAAAAAAAAAAAAAAGGTTTAGCAGGCTGAGTTTCGGGCTGTGGTGCCACATAGCTTAAATGAAACCAGGTCAGTTCCTTACCATCCTTATCCTTCTTAACAAATATCATAAAAGTATCACCTTAATTACTTTACCATTACTTCAGGCATAAGTTAAAATGGATGTGCCTTCAGTATAGAGTATACAGTATACTAATTCTCTGTCACTCTATCACTGTGTCAACTTTTGGTTGTATTAAAACTAGACTTTCTAGTGTTTTAATAGTTTTTGCAAAATCTCTTACGATGTGTGATTATCTTATTTTTCACATCTGGTTTGACCCATTAGTGCTGTGCTGACTTCTTTGTGAACACGGCCTCTGCATTGGTGTGCCATCTAGAGGCTTGAGCCTGAGTCTGAAGTCAATGATTTAAACACATCCATTCCTGATCAGGAGAGTAAATAATATTTAGAGGGAGGAGGGCTATTCCCTATATTAGTTTACCCTTAGTCATATTATACTGACGGATGTTAATGGCGCTATCACCCCATATTCAGATGGAAGATTAAAACAGAAATAGTGTTTTAACCAAAACAAAAAGTGCCACTAATGTTCCGGGATTTCCTCAAATTTGATTCTGTTTCTAACAGATAATATGAGTAGTTAATTGCTTTCTGTGGCGGTCACCAGAGGTCACAGAGATATCCATTTTAATTTGACTGCCCATCAGGATCATTTTTCATGTTTAGAGGTTGTATATGCCCATTAAAACCTTTTTATCTTTGTAACAGATGCTGTGCACAAGGCACACAAGTTTAGAATTCCCTGTTCCAGTCGTTATTAACTCCTCACTTCACTTGCCTACATGCTATATTTTACAATAAGATAGACATTTTCTAACATAAGTTGCGTATCTGTAAGTTGTGACACAATTCTTTGGAAGCCCCTGAAGGAAAACATGGCTCACCGGTTGAGAGTTGACTTTGCAAAGATGCTTTAACTGTCAATTTCCTTGAAATATAAATAACTAATAATTCAAAGGCACTCTTTCCACCATCTTGGCTTGTACCCCAGTCTGGCAGGGTGAAAGCGCGCTGCTGTAAAGACAAACGCTGGGCCAGATTTATAACACAAGACAAATCAAGAGCATCACTGCAAAATTAAGCACTGCACTGTAATTTCTTTTATCTTGTATGTTTTATTTTCAGAAGTGAAAAAAATAACTGGAAAACGTTATTAACTACAGAGCCCTATACTCCACAACAGTATTTTTTGATTCTGCTTGGTGCATCACTGTGGATGCATTTTGCATGGCGGCGTCTCTGTCAACACACTGCAGATACACATTCTGGGGACGGGATTCCCCAGTAATCTCTCAGAACTATAAGAATTCTCTTTTGCACGCCAGTATAGTCTGACTGGAATAGGTAGTTGGAGCAAAAACAACACAATATTTCAAATCACTTCTACAGCAATGTGTCACCTCTCAAGTTATTTAAACCACACGTTTCCCAACTTCTACTGTAGCAATATAAACTCTGGGTTCCAGCAATAGTGAAGTTCAAGCTTAAAATGAACCTTTTTACTAACATTTCCCGTTTTACTATGTGCAAACTGGAGGCTTTTGAGAATAGCACAGAGGTATCTACTATGGACGTGATTGTATTTAAGCCCTTAGGGTTGCTAGTACAGCGTTGTCCACATAAACAACAAGATAAATGCACTAAGGGCTCATCTGCTATCCTTACTACTCATGATTTGTGAGGGACCAGGGTGAAGCCTTAAAAAAAAAGTGACAAATTTTCAAAAAGTACTGATAAGTAGGATAAGCTAAGGAAATTGTTTCCTAATGGCTTGTACAGATGTGGTTAGAATGGCTAACGTTACAAAATAAAGGCTTCTTGGAGGAAAAGGAGTGAACGGAGACAAATGGCAACAAATGATATATATAAAAAGTGAAAATAAACTCAGTTGTGGGCTGTTTCTCGGGCCCGATGAAAGTTTTAAGGTTGCAGGAAGACATGCTATTGACAGACTTCATACATCGCATTGTATTTTGTTACCTGCTTTTATTTTTAAGGCCTTTTTTGTTTATAATAGTTAGTACAACAGCCCTACCATATGTAAAAACAATATTGTCTTTTCCTGGATTCACGGCCAAATACAGTGCAAGTAGAGCAGGCTAAGAAAAGAAAATTAGGGAGAGGCATAGAAGTGGCATAAGAAACGAGAAGTCAGCGAGCTAACGTGGCTGGTTCTTACGCCACCGACCGTACTGATGGAGGGTTTATAACTGAATAAGGCACTTCCAAAGAACACACTCAAACTTTGACATGAAATTTCCAGTAAACACAGATCCCCTTTCCCAATTATGAGGTAACTGAGGTGTAGAATCAATACGCATCACCAGGCAAGACGGAGTCACATCAGAAACATTTATGAATATTAGCTTGGAGGAAGAGAGCTTTCACTGTAAAGATTTTCAAGGACTTTATGATTGCATCTATTCATGCAGGAAGTTGTTAAGGATGAAAACCCTAAGCCAAAAGGGTGGCACATTACGTCATTCAAATCAGCTTATTTAACCCCAGCTTGTGGAAAAAAGCATTTGAAAAATAAAAGCGAGTCTTCCTCTTTAGCGATGACTGGAGCGATGACTGAATTTACTTTTTTCTTCTTCTTTTTTTTTTTCCAAGAGTTATCCCCACACATTTCAGCTGAGGTGTGTGACTTACTCTGCTGATGTCTAACGGATAAATATGTGAGTGCAGCTTTAATTTGTATCACAAATCATGTAAAAGCAGGTTGCACATGCCGGTTTCCAGTGGATAACATCGGCCCTCTCACAATCAGAGAAGCCAAATCTGTGGACTTATTTATGTCCTGTGACTGACCTGAACAATAGAGGGACACGGTCTTTTCTCCTGTCCTCGTCTAGACAGCAATAACATAGAAACATGGCTTTGTGAATCCAATAAAGACTGCATCCAAGTGTCTGCATCTTCACACTCTTTCTGTCTGCCATCTGTATGAGTGTGCATATGGCTGTGTGTGCTCTGGATGTGTGACTCATACTCAGCATGGCTGAGTGTCTGTTTGAAGCCGTCTATATTTCTTTTATGTCAGACGCCAGCCTGTAGCAGTGTTTCAGCTTTGAATGGATGCAGATGCATCCTCAAGTTCCATTAACCCTCTCAAGGCAGGCGTTGCAGATTTGCAACAGTTAAAAGCTAACAACCTGATTACCCCATATACATATTTTATGAGTTTGTTTTACTCAGAAGTACCACTGCAGGTATTCTTTTGTGCATTAGCAACAAAAACTTAATTTGAGCCTGAGAGGGTTAATGCTGGCTTCGGCTATACCCCATCTCCTGGATGAAGGTACTGCTATTACTACTGATTAAGTAGGATGCGGTCATGCTCATCCCTCTCTACCATACATTGTTATTAGTGTTTTATCTAGCTTTTTGTTTCCAGTAATACTGAGAAACAACTATTATTTGTATGTTTTATGTTTACATTTCTGAACACCATAGGTGTCCTGTAATTTATCATGGAAGAGCCAAATGCTTCAAAGAGCACTTTTATAATAAACTAGTCCCTTATTCAACATTCAAATATAAAAATACAAAAAGTCACATCTTCCATAATATTCCCTCTTTAACACATGAAAAGTGAATATCACCTCACACTGCTTTATAGTGCCAACTGTCATCCCTGACTTAAGCTTTGGATCAGGATTTTTCCCTAGAATGGTCAAACATGGTTTTACTGTAATTCAGCCGAATAATCCTAGAGTGTACCCACCCTAAGATGTTGGAGAAGCTTGACTACGAGCTCAGTGGTTCATATCGTCACACAGTCTCGGAAAATGTGAACGGGCAAAATGAAGCAGAAACACTTGTTTCCAGAAAACCACCAAGATGCCCTCAAGCAAAAGGTTTATCCCCCAAACTGCTGCTTGGCCAACGAAAGCTGGCCTTAGTGGCAGCTGCCATAAGGAAATCTGTCTATGTGCATTTGTCTGTGAAAGGCAGGAGGAGCTGAGAAAAAAATATAGCACTGAGGAATGGCTCGGCTTTAAAACATATTACACTTTTTATACACAAGGTGAGTATTGTATAGTGCTCAGCTGGACGTTTTTTTTAATTTCAGCTTTTGGTTTCACAATTTGTTTCCCAGTAAATGCTTCTGAAATTCTTCTTAAATAAAAAAAAAAAAAACTAGCTGTAAGTCCAATAACTTCAAAATACATAAGTGTGAGAAAACGGCAGTTCTTGAAAAACATGCTCCTTTATTTGTTGAGCTCAGAGAACTGGATCTCTTGATTTTAAGAGGCAGCCTTTACAGTTAGGTCCATAACTATTTGCACAATGAAACCAATTTTGTAATTTTGCCTCTGTACACCATCACAGTGGGTTTTAAATCAAATTAATCAAGGTGTGATTGAAGTGCTGGATTTTAGCTTTAATTTAAGGGAATTGACAAACGTATTGTTTTAACTGTTTAGGAAGTACAGCTATAAAGTCCGTCAAATTTAGAGGCTCCACGTGTAATTGGCCTAACATCATTTTAAATAAATCATTTGCAGTCAGTAACAGCACGCAGTCTTGAACCCCTGGAAATCATCAAACGCTGCATCTCCTGTTTTGAGAGGATTCCAGAGATTTTCTACTGCAAAACTTGCTCTATTGGGTTGAGATCAGTTGACTGACTTAAGCAATGAAGAATATCACCAAACTTTGCATTGAGAAACTCTTGGCCTGCTTTAGCAGTACGCTTTGGGACGCTATCCATTTGCGCCATCTGATCAGTTTTGCAGAACGGGGCTGAATCTGAGCAGAGATTATTTCTCTCTACACTTCGCAATTCATCCTGCTACTTCTATCAGCAATCACGTCATTATTAAAAACCAGTGGCTTGGTTCCACCGTCTGCTATACATGCCCATGCCATAACAGCGCCTGCATCATGTTTGACAGATAATGTGATATGCTTCAGCTAACGAGCTGTTTCTCTTTATTCTCCATACTTTTCTTTCCCGTCATTTTGTAACAAGTTAATCTTGATTTCATATGTCCAAAGATTGTTTTAACATTTTTTAAATATATACTTTTTTCCTCCCTGAACTTGGCAGGCTCAGTTAGAAAAGTCAAATCTGGTCTTTCTGCTTTTGAGTATAATCTGCGATTTGTACATTGTCGTAAACCCTCTGTATTTATTTCATTTCTCGATTGCAGACTTTGACATTGATGTCTTCTTGAGGGTTTTCTTGACTTTGCTAAAGTTGTGAAGATGTTTTTCTTAACCAAGGAAAGAATTATGCAATGATCCAATAGCTGTCTACTGTGGTGACGCTGCAGAGCCAGCCAGCGCACTGGATGTACTAGGCTGTTGATTTGGCCACTCCTAAAGTTCTCTGACAGGTTTTTTTCAGCCTAATGATGGTCTCCTTCACTTGGATTGACATGTCTTTATTAAGAGTTGTAGTGAAAAGCTACCAAATGCAAACTGAATGCTTGGAAATGACTCCATATCATTCATTTGCTTTTTTATGTAATAAAAAGACAATGAGTCTCATTTGGCTGCTTTTTAATCATTTTCCAATAGTACATTCAATTCAAGTCCTAAAAAGTTGATGGGATACTTTTGTTAAACCCTGATCACACCACTGATTTATTTTAAATCCACTGTTTTGGTATACAAAGGCAAAAGTGGGTCATTAGAAGTGTCATATATATTAAGTAAACATATGGAGCATAAAAGTGCACCGCTTGTCACCAAACTCCTATTTGGGTTTATACTTAAAGAAAGTTCAGAAAGAAAAAAACACACAGAATAAAGTTAAAAAGACAAAAGATGAAGACAATGATTTCAATCTGCATTGTTCTCTGTTATAACATGAATTAGAGTGGTGACTGGCACATAGCAAAGTGAGTCACCCACACCATCTGCCCCTCCGTACCTCACCTCTGCCAGCATGCCGCTGTCTGTGCCCTCTCTTTCTCTGGTGCCCACGCTTCATTAGCTCCTCCCCTGGATGATGGATGGCCTGTCCGTGCATCCCAGTGTCTAAAGCCAGACCATCTCATTTCTCCAATATTATTAAATCTTGCCCTTTTCCCTGACTCACCCCACCTCCCGTCACTACCATGACCATTCCCCTATCCCCACAGTGCAGCGGTCAGTACCATTTACTTCCCTGATAAATTGTCCTACGTCATCTTCTCCCATCCTCAGTCTGAACTCCCACGCCTGTTCTGTATCCAGACAAAAGCTTTAAACTCATTCACTGCAAATGTAAGTTTAATTCTTCTTATTTGAGTCTTCTAATCAACTCATTAAACATCTTTATTCTTGTATCTGTCAGTGAAATCTCTCATCTTCCTTTCCGACATCGCTTCATCACCATTCTGAAAAAAAGTAGTCTCTCACTCCAGCTTGACCTAAAGCATGGCTCATCATTGTTCCAGCAGTACATCACCTGATGTGGGTAATTGATTTTCCTGCAAGCCCAATCCCATCTCAGATCTCCTAACATAAAGGTTTGGTTTCTAACTCAATGCATAACAGACTTTATTTATTATAGAATCAATAGTATAAACATTTCTTATTCTCAGCTTTTGTGTTTGTGAATGTAACTATTTGTACTTTTATATGTTGCTATGAATATATGTGGAACAAAGACCAACAATAAGAAAGCTTAATTAAAAAGATGCTTTTAGCCAATTTAAGCTTCTCTACCTGTGTAGATCTCTGCCTCTGAGGGATCCTCCACTCGTTTGTGCTGGATGATGTAGTCAGAAACTTTGCAGCCAATCAGAGGCTCCACATCCATCCACTCCAGGGCGACCATTGTGCTTGAGGGCTCCAGGTAAGGGGATAGGCGCAAACTAAACAATACAGAGAATACAAGATAGATTTAAAAAAAAAAAAAACACACACACAAAAAAACAGACATATATGAACAATGAGATAAAATGCTTCCACAACTATTTGGCATCCTCATCTGGAGTTTCACATAGGACTGTATCAGCGTATGCTTTATGCTGAAAGCATGGTCATAAATCTCAAATGGATAAGTGGGAATCCCACGTGTTGTTGTTATTGTGTTGGACTAGAGAGTGCACCACCTCCAGCTATATGTCATCTGACAACAGAATAGCAAACAGAGACTTGGAACAAAACAGCATTCCAAAGCCACATGTGCTCCAGCAGCTTTCCATGTGTAGTTTTCCCCCTTTAATCCCTCAAAAGAGATAAAAGAACAACATTTCAATTTTTGTCTGCTCTCCAGCTGTGTCTGTGACAATGCCATGAAAGAGGTTAGCTGTTTTGATGCTCAGTTTTATCCTTACACACAATAATAATACTTATTTCAGGTTCTTAATGTGTCTACCACTATCCAGAGTTGGAGATTTTGGCAGCTGCAATGACTCTTGGGCTTTTTTTTTTGTCAGGTCGTAGAGTTACAGAAACCAAAACTCTGTTTGTGGCATCAAGTAAGTCAACAACCACAATTCATAAACAAAATACTAAGAAAACAGGCAAAAGGTTTATGCATCTCAGAGTACTTCTATAACATCTGTGCAAAATAAACTGGAGTCTGATTTCAATATCACTTGCTATCTATTGCTTTAAAGGCTTTTGCTTCTTGGCTTAAAAGTCAAGGGTCAGCATATATTATAACATTTGGGCCCACAGGAATGGTACTGAACTGCCAAAGCTCACAGAATTTTCCCTGCACAATCATTACAAAAGAAACAGCTGTTAATAAAGGATGGAACTGATTATTTTGCTATTTAAATGGTCCAGTAAAACTTTAAAAAGTCACAAAGAGAAGGACCAGTCAGTTACCTCCATGTCATTTATACACGTAAGCTAGAAACCCTCAATGAATGTATAAACTGGCTTAGCCAGTCAAGAGGCATATGCATGCAGCATATGGCCCTAAAAACATGGAAGAAAAACTTTAAAATAAGACAAATTGTCAGCAATTCATTCAAGCTAAAACTCTGAAAAATGTATTTATAAAAACTTCTAATTTAAGGAAAACTACTTTCGGTGCTTTAGGATACTTACAATTGTGCAAGTGCCAGCTGCTTTGCAACCTAGCCCCACCCCCAGGGCCTCTTTTCATTCTGTGTTTTTCTTGTATCCATACACCCATTTTCTTAAACACTTATCAAGTTCAGGGATGCAGAGGGGGTTGGAACCTATGCTAGCTCTTATAGGTGAGGTACACATTGTATAGGTAGATGGTTTATTGGGGGCCTATGCTTGGCTTAATGATTGCAATATCTGTTATCACTCGCACCTATTCTGTTTTTGCTCCTGCTGCTGCTCTTCCAGCCTTTGGGTATCCATGCATTGGGAGGGTAGGGAAATATGATCTTATGTTGTCAGTTTCTTGGACTTGGACTTGATAATCCTCTGTGTCAACCAAACTATAATAGGGATAATTCTTCCGAATGCATTAATGATGTGTGCCATAATACAATTTATTGCTTTAATTATGCAAATCAAAAATAAAATAAATCCAGTTTGTTCATTTTTTAAGTTATGATTTATTTATGACTTTAGATGATTTATCATCTGAAGTCTTGCCCTTTCAACTTCCTGTTTCTTTTTAAAGATTTTTTAAGGCAACAATCGCTTGGGCGGATGACTCACAAAAGGCTCAGGGGTATTATTAGGACACCCTGAATGAGAGCATGTTCTTGTCAGGGAAGTGTAAGGGCCGACTGACAGTTATTAGAACTTCAGGGACTGTGCTTATGTCTACAGCTTTCTCAAGTGCCCCTGGAGTCGAGAGAGACAGGTAAGTGTGTATGTGTGCGCACATCCATGTGCGTATAAGTGTCCCTGCAGTGCACTGGTGCATGCATCCATAAAACCTCTCTTGTGTATGTGCATGGATTCCAAAGTGTCATGGTGTCACCTCACACTTACATCGGCTGCCTGAGGGGACTGCAGTTAGGCAGGCCATCTTTGCTGAAGGCACTCAGGTCACAGCGACACCAGTTATCGATGACATCGCCCTTTCCAGCACACCAGTATGAGCTCATTGTGGCGCTCTTTAAGGCCTGTAAAGGGTAACAGGTGAGAGAAATGCAATTATCTTTTGGAACAAGGGCTTACTGTCCAGCTATGCTTATCCCATCCCCCCTCCTCACCTCCCACCCAGCCCACCCCCTCAACCAGTTTCCTCCACTGGTTTCCTCCACATTACAGCACACACAGACATTCATCTTATGTCAGTCAATTTTTCATTTACCTTTGACAGTTCCCTGAAATGAACTCCAGGAGACAGCCACTAAAAATATAGTCTTACATTTGACGGAGTAAGGACTGGTCAAAATGCCCTCATGTTGCAAAATTGTTCAGAACTCAATGTAAGTCTCATAAAGATGTAACAGCAGAGGGGCGCACACACACACACACACACACACACACACACACACACACACACACACACAGTCAAAAAGAGAGTGACCTTTTCATACCCACAGTTCCCAATTACCAGAAGGCAGGAACATCACACTAGCATTAACACTGTGACACTATCACTGTGCTTACACTGTGATATCATAGATGCACTGTGACTTCTATGATAGAGGAGTGAGAGCTGTGACACTAGCCACCTCCCATTCCAGGGTAGCGGGTAGTGAGATATTAATAGATGAGATCATCTTCTGGCATCTCCTTGTGCTACTTCATTTACAGGTGGATGAAAAAAGTAAAAAAAAGGTCGTAGCTCAGCCATCTTCTAAAAGGCAGCAAAATGCCAATATAACCATCAAAGCAATAAAATATAATGTCAGGGCTTTCCTTAAAGCTGCAGGCATGCTAGAGGGTGAGTTCAAGAGAGTTCACCATCACTACGACTCCCCGTCACACTACAGATCAATGAGCACTCAGTAATTTATGTGCTCTAACTGGTTGGTAGTGTGTATAGGAATTTATTTTACTTATGTATTAATCACATTATTTTATTGTATAATACCTTGGTGCCACTGGATTTTAACATGTCTCACACTCATACAGTAAGACAGATGGTGGGGGTCTAGTAAGGAAGTTGGGGGAAGCAGACTCCACAGGAAGAGTCTTTTGTCTCTTCGAGGACTCTGGGAGGTAGCAAGAGAGTGTGAACCTTAAGGTGTGAAACAGCTGTGTACTGCCTTTTGTTCCTGGAGAAGGTATTTAACTGAGAGCCATGCTAGGCTCAGAGAGACTCTGCTGACCGTCTGCCCCGCGATCAGAGATGGGCAGTAACGCGTTACTGTAATCTGATTACTTTTTTCAAGTAACGAGTAAAGTAAGGGATTACTATTGCAAAAACGGTAATTAGATTACCCTTACTTTCCCGTAGGAACGCTGCGTTACTGCGTTACTAAAACCGTGATTTTTTTGCGAGAATGTCTCATGACAGTGACTTAAGCGAGTGTGTGCAGATCAACAATGGATCATATATCGAGTGCGGGAGAGAGTATGAGCGTGCAGCGTTTAAAGCGTGGAAGTACTGACCTTACTTTGAGTTTGATTCCATAAAAAGTGACAAAAACATTAGTGTCCGTTGTGCGTGGGAAGAAAACTTCTTTTTACACCGAAAAAAACCCTAAACAAGCACCGAGTGCGCAAGGACGTAATGGGAAATTCACAGAGAAACTCGCGGATTATTCAACTGACCGCTGCGCCACACCTGCACCAGGGTAAACCTCCGCCTACCCTACTGCTTTACAGGTGAAAATAGAGCAACAGGACTGCTAGTCTTTGATTTTATTTACTTTCTGCTGTGTTTTACTTGCATCTATTTGAAAGACTGAGTGTAAACACAAAAAATATTTTATTTTATGTGCTGGAATGTGCAGAAAATAGGTTTAAATGTTAAACTAATTTCTTCAAGTCAGAGAATGGTGCATATAATTAAATTTTTGCTTGATGCATAAAGTTAAAACAAGTTTAAAAAAAGAGACTTTTCCATTTGATTACATTTTGTATGATGGATTACGCAGAAAAAGTAGAATTGGGTTGACAGATCTATCACTTTATCACCTATTCAGGTTGTAAATCGTGTTTTTAAAAAGTAACTAAGTAACTAAGTAATTAATTACTTTTGAAAATAAGTAATCAGTAAAGTAACGGGATTACTTTTGGGGGGAAGTAATCAGTAATTAGTTACTGATTACTTTTTTCAAGTAACTTGACCAACACTGCCCGCGATCATGCAGGCTCTCCACCAAGCTTGGTTTTTCTGTTCTTTTGTGTTTTGATTAAAGAATGTTAGCTACCGCTCACCGCTCGTCTGCAGGCTTTATTTAAATGGAAAACTTCCACAACAAGTGTTACCTCATGCAGGCTACTTTGGAGACGTGCTTGATCGTGATCTCAAAAAAAGGGCACTGAAGCCGTGCAGAAACATTAGCATTGTTTACCAGGTATCCAACAAAAAGGAGGAAGAAGGCCCCTTATTGTTCGAACGCATGGCATATGACACTGATTCAAAAGCAGAGCAACTGATGATACTACGCACACATCTCTAAGACGACTGAGTACATGCTGCACACAAACAAAGTGAAAAACAAACATGATCATGATTAATTTCAACAGCTCACTGTTTCGTTTCATTTGAGAAACGCCAACAAAGATTTTCTGCAGTGTGTTGATTAGTAGAAGTGACATTCGAGCTGACTTTGGTCATAGGCCTGACCAGAGAGGCAAACAGCTTGGCCAAAATTGAGTCAGGGTATGCACTCAGAAGCTGATGTTAGCATTTCCATAACATTGCATTGTGAGCCTCAAAGAAGGCTCAACAGACTTTCATGGGAACTGACTTCTTCCACTCGAGGCAAAGTACCTTGAGAGCACAAATGACCTAAATGAGCAGCAGAGGAAAGAGTGAGGAAAATAAAGAGGGTGAGGCTGGAGAAAGAAAGAAAGGAAGAAAGAGAGAAATAAAATAGGACAGTGAAAAAAATCCACAAACAAAGGTGTGAAAATGGGGACTTCCAACACTGAAACACATTCCCTGACTTTACTAAGGAATGGATCCTTTTGCAGCGCACACTTCATCATTACATCCTCCAGTACAGTACTAGGGCTCTAAATTAGGTATTATAGGGGGCAGGCAAGCACTATAATCCACAGCCATATTATAATCCATTGGAAAACCAAAAAGGTTATTATGCCACCCCCCCACCCCCACCGGATGAACCCATGTGGTAAACTGCTGCCAGAAAACAACAACAGCAGTAGTCTTGCCACCTCAAATCAACGGGAAGCAGGCCACAGTGAAATGCAACACACACAAATAACACGGGCTCAAGGTCTATGCACGCACAGTCTAGGCAAATATGAGAAACGATCTCCAATACCAGGGGCAAAAGAGAGAAAGACCACAGGACCGCAGTGCCTGTACCACCATCAGATTCCTAGAAGAAAAAAAACCCCATATGGGTTTCTGCGCTTGATTGCATGGCTGCACATGTGAAAAACAGACAAAGCGATTACCACTGTGTTTATTTTTGAAGAGTAATGCAAGCCATTCTCCTTTGGGTAAACAGGGAATCTAATTTTGGTTTAGGGAACGAGGTGGGAGTTGGGTGGGGATGCAGGAGGTAAAATAAAGACGAGGATTTAAAGTTCAGCAGGAAAAAAAAGCATTTAATTACGATAGAATGCGTGCGGTGGCTCGTGGTGACGAAGACAGCAACGTATGCGGCAGGTGAAAGTGAAAAGAAATAAATATGCAGGAAAAAAATCCAGTGATGAAATGAACAAACACAATGAAAATCCCGGGTCAGAGTGTACGTGTGTTCAGTGCTGTTGCTACATAAGTCACAGTTGGCAAGAGGAGGCTACTCTACACTTTATCGATTAACTGCATATTCTGCATTTCCCAGAACTCCACAGATCCATACACATTCTGTAAGAACCAAACATTATCCATTAAGCTTCATATTAGAAAAGGTGGTGTTTCCGTAAAGAAGGCTCTCTCTGAGGACAGAGTCTTTGTGCACCTCAAACACATTCACTTTTAGGAACCTGCTAGTGCCTCTAACGCGCCGTTTTACCGGTTCGCATACACGGCACAACTTTGTCTCTGCTAACCTTATCAACACTGAACGAATCAAGCTGAAATGCAATCACTCCCCGCGTCAAATGTAAGACAAGAGCAGTGAACATTGAGGGCAACTGAGCATCAGCAAAAACTCAAGCCACAAATTCCGAGCTTTGACGTCATTTAAACCCTGCAGACTCATTGGCACCAAAACACAATTTAGACCTTTCACTTTTCTAGATGCCTGTCGTGACTTACAAGTAAGCAAGCAACGCCATAGTGACGTCTTTAATGTATTAATCTGTTTGTCTAGTCTATGCTGACCATATTACTGTCTGTATCCAGAGGCTAATACACAAAAACACTGGCCAGCTGGCCCAGAGTATTGATTTATAAAATAATCACCAGTGGTGGTAAAGAGTGTAAGACAGAGCACACACACACACACACACACACACACACACACACACACACACACACACACACACACACAGCCCACCATAATGATGTTCTTTGTGTGCGTGTGCGTGCATGCACACATGCATTTATCTGGCCCTTTCCATCATTCAAGGCTAATGGTGTTAACAAGGGAACCAATGGGCTGCTTCTAGGAACCTTCCAGGAAATGGGACAGTGGGGGCAGCTCAAAGGTTGGTTCAAACAGAGGTTGATAGTGTGTTTGAAAACTCTCAAATATTAGGAAGGTTTGGGGTTTTTTGGTGTCCCAGTTCTGCCTGAAGATGTTCTGAGCCGATCTGACCTTTCCAGCAAAGTAAAGTGATGGTTAGTGTGTTATCGTATTTTCTGTTACAAGATAGCATTAGGCAATTAAAAACAGCTAAGAAAACAATTATAACAATAATAACGATAAAACAAACCATATCCTTTACTGGGGTAATTATCTATGCTACTTTTAAGCATTCATTCTGTAAGTTGTATGAACACTAATGCACTTTTTGGGGCTTTGTTATTGGAAAGAAAGGTTTGTGTCTGTGAGGTCAAACTGTTTTGGCTGAAGCATAAAGAACAAGTCTGTAGTGCTGCTGATGTAATTAATGGATGTTTGTGGATGAGGATGTAAATAGTATGCACTGACCATGCAGGTTTTATAGAAAATTGTTTAATTATCTACCCTACAGGAGCGTTCGCCTTCCTTCTTTGTTATTGTTGCTTTAGTCTTTGCCTTTTTTCATCTCTCTCTGTTTTCCTCCCTCTCTTTGCTTTTTTCCCCCTGTAAATTGAATTGAATCGAATTAAACTAAATTAAATTTTAATTAGATTTATGATTCTGGAATCTAGAAAGTTAGTTTATAACATAAATTTGCAGCAGTATTCAGGAAGTGTTGTTGTTCTACAAACCAAATAAACTCTGTGACCTGAAGGGGGAGGAAAAAAGAACTTTATGGCTGCTCTGCAAAGCCAGTTAATAATGTCCTCCAGGAAGTAGGTGCACATGTTTCTTTGCCCAAGATGAAAAGAGAAGACTTCATGAACATACCTTCTGAGAATTCAGGGTGACAGAAACTCCACAATGGCATTAGTGCACTTAATAAAAGCATAAAAAAAGGAAACGTGTGCAGATCTGGGATAAATTTCTGTTGAGTGATGAAACCACACACACAAACATAAAAATCCTTTACTGACCACCACCTCATCTGTCAAACACAGTGGTTCTGTTATGTGTTTGGCATGCGTGGCTGCGGATGGAACTGGCACACTGCTGTTTACTGATTATTTCCCCGCTTTTAGGCGCGACGGCGTGAGCGCTGTATGAGTTTCAGCCAAATTCATCAAAACACACCACATCATATTTCATAATTCAACAGGTCAGTGAATTAAAAACACTATCCTTAGCCAAGTCAGGCATTTTATCAGTTGAACTAAATTCCACTTGCTAAAGGTGACAGTAAAGGTTTATTAGAGTCCACAACAACTGTCCTAAAGGTGAACTTGAGAAGCATTTGACATGATACTCCATTAAATATTTATTGTAACAGTTTTGTTTGACATGATGCGATCTGTCCAGTTACTTCTAATTGTATAATTGAACTTTGCGATATGTGTTACAAGGTATTGTATGTTACTTGCTCCCTATTCAGTGCCTACTATACTCTCTTGGTTAATGGTGTTGCCGTTTTCATTTTAAACCTGTAGTCTCTCATCTACTCTTCGGAAATATTGGAGACACACCCCTGCGAGGGGCTGCAGTACTGGATAATGGTCAGAGCATGACAGCAACAATTCTCCAAGATATAGAGCATTCTGACCCATTAGACTCACAACCAATTTGTTCAAAAGGTTTGCCATAATTCAGTCATAGCAACACAGAACTACTGGCAAGTAATAAGCTTATTATATTTTATTTTTTTTACCTTGGTTTTTTCTTCTGTGGGACTAAAAAAGTCTGTGGTAATCTGCATATGCATGTATTTATTTTCATACATGCATCTGCCCAGTAAGCAAGACCACCAGTGCAATTCCAAGACTGGTTCCAGTTGAATTCAAGTCAAGACTCGATCTAAAAGACGCCCTGCCAGAGAACAGAGCAACATGAGAGGCATTTATGACCAAAACAAAGACGGAGGAAACCTCAAGTCTACACTTCCAAAAATAATCATTATCATCTATAAATCCACCTAAAAGTGCAAATGAAGAATGAATAAGCAATCAAAAAACCCACAAGCTCTGGGACTGAAATCTTGTTCGGACTCAAACGACATGGATACACAGAATTACATCTTTGTGTTATTCAGCATTTGAAAGGATCACTTTTTAAAAAGGTAAATTGCCACTATTGAAGATGTTGCAACAAACTTTCATTGAGTACCAAAAAAAAAAAAAAACACACTGTGGACTAAAAAGACTAAAAATAAAGACATTTCTTGTATATTGTTACTTTATTTTGAAGTTTTATAACCATGCAGTATCAGTTCGCTTAGCTTTTATCTGTTTCAAAAGCCTATTTTCAATTTTCACTTTAGGTTTCTTTTTTGTTTAGTTTCAGTTGACTGTAAAAAAAAAAATGTTCTGTTATAGTCTTTACAGGGAAAGGCTGATTTCACATTGTGACCAAATCCCCTTCTGGTGTCACATGAGTCAGTAGTGAAATGGACGTGATGCGTCCTGTCAAACAATCAGGCAGCTGGGGGGGAGGTTACTGACAGATGCCAGGACCTCGGATAGGAGGGACAAAAGGAGGCAAAAAAAGAGTAAGTGGTCGACACATATAGATATGATCTCGGTCCACCTAATCATAAACTAGATAACAAAGCTTCTATTTTGATTGCTTCCATGGGCTAAAGGGGGAAAAAAGTACTTCATCTCTGAGAAAGCTTTTGCAACATGGCAGCTGTCTTTCCTGATAGACTCAGCCAAGTAGAAAGACAGTCTCGAGCAAAATTGCGCATGTGAGACGGACACACATAAAGGAAGAGAGCGACAGAGCGAGAGGGTGGTTGCGTGTGTAGCGAGGCAGGTCGTTGCTTGTCTCTAATGCAATGTAGGTATGTGCCATTCTGACTAGAAGCAGCTGTGGCCGAGAGAAGAAGAGAAAGCGAAGAAAAGAGGAGCAGTGATGGACTCCCCTCCCTCCCAAGAGGTCGATGACATCAATAAGAAGCTAATAATCCTGCCTCAAGCTACCTCAGAAGGGCTGAGCGATCCACTGCAGTCTAGCCCTTCTCCTCCTCCTCCTCCTCCTCCTTCTCATACATCTCACTCTCTAAACCCCCAGAAGACCACTAGTGGGTAGGGGAAGAGAAAAGGATGGATGGATAGCAAGGTGTTTGGAAGAGAGGCATTTTACTCTTCCTCACGTTTAGGTATTGATGAAGCCCACTATGGGCCGTCTACTATTGATTGTGCCTTCTTTTCTTTGGGGCTGTGGTACTTGTTATGGGAGGCACGTACAGGAAGCTATGTCGTGTATGTGCGATCATAGGTTCACATATATATACATATATATATATATACATACACAAATATATTTGATTGCTGAATGATTGATAAGGGTAAAGCTAAACTAAGCTAAACTCCTCCGTATATATGCATGCACATGTCTTAGGTGGACGTTACCTGAAATCTTGTTTACTCACACTGAGAAGACAAAGTTGTCAAAACTTAGGTATCAAAAAGAAAAAAGTGCTGAATGACCAAACAGAGAAAATATGGTCTAATATTTAGCCAGACCCCATTAGTAAATTTGCTTATGGAAAGGAAATGTGATATGATTAACTTTCTCTGCAAAAAGATCCAAAGACATCTGAAATGGGATGAATCATAGTGCAGCACGTGGCAATTAAGCTGATATTACATTCAGCTGTATATACTTGTTTAGACATGGGCGCGCATATCTCACACATATACACATCGACTTCCCCACAACAGAAAACCATGATGTCATCCTTTTTAGTCCCTCTGTATTACAGTATTCGTTTCCAGCGGTCAAAGTCAACCAACCAATGCCACCTAGAGTTGAATTCTTATAACTGCATCAGTTAAACGCTTCAGACAACAACAAATATGTACAGTTAGAAAGTTTGATTACATCACCATTAACTGAATGCCCAGTGGTGCAGTATTTAGCTGCCAGCTTGTCAGCACAAACCACCAGCAGTGTAAAGATGTGAAGACAGATGTGCATATCTATCTATCTGTCTGTCTGTCTGTCTGTCTGTCTATCAATCTGTATATATATATGGGATAATCATATTCATATTTAAATGATATGTATAAATGTTAGCAGATTAAATCTTGCAAACTTGGGAAAATAACAGGGATTGCGGTATTAATGATAAAATTAGGCATTTCATTAAAAAAACAAAAACATCTGATGTTTAAATAAAGTGGTGAAAGTTTATTCCTGTATGCGGATTGCTTTTGCTTTGAGTAGCATCACACCTCTTAATTAGGTTGACAGTTCACATTCTCATCTGTCCCTTTTCCCTTTGCACACATGCATGTGCACGTAAGCTGGCACACAGACACAGAGCCTTCTATACTCTCACGCTGCTTTCTCACCTCTTTGGTGACGTTGTCTTGGACCAAGCTGTAAAGGGGCACGACGCGGCTGACTTCCAGCAGAACAGGGATGGGGGAAGGCTGTTCACCAGTCCTGCCGTTACCAGTGCGGCCTCTTCCCGATACTCCGCCCATCATGGCTTGGTGATGGCATAGGTGGCAGCCAGCTGGACAGCTGCCCTTTTCTTCGCAGCGGATCTCCACGCCATTCACCATGTCATCAGATAAAAGCTGGCTCTTCTGCAGCGCCGACAGGTAGCTGATGAAGGGAAGTGACTTCAGCTCACGACGCCCGCCTCCACCAATGCCCTGCTCTGTTGCCTCTGGAGGGGTTTTTGGGGGAGAAAGGGGTGTTATATGGGGCATTAGTCAAAGGAATGAGATAAACAATTAAGTGCAATATTGATTTACTTTAAATGATTGATGCCACAGTGTCAGATTCTTTCTTTTTTTTACATGTACGCTTTCATAATTATAAAGACAATCCCCTTTTTCTTAACTCTGTAAAAATAATTTAACCTTGCTTGGAGAAAAAGAAGATTAGTTGCATAGAATATCACCATCTGGATTTACTTGAAAGAAAAAAAAACAAAAAACCGAATCCCTTACGACCATCAGCTGTCATAGACAAAAGAGGAATGGCTAGGGGATAAAAGAAGGAGGGAGGGGATGTGCCTGGTTTCTTCTCATAAGTGTCAATTACCACTTTTTGATGTCCTCACTGGAGTTTGGGGAGATTCTTTTTCATCATTTCCTCCTTAAGCAGGAAAATAACACATCACATGGAAAGAAGAGGAAGTGAAAGAAACAGGGGAGGAGAGAAATTGCTAATCGGGTGTTGAGTGATTGATTTGGAGGACACAGCAAGCCACATGTTTCAGTGGAGCACATCTGCCATCTGCGCTGATGTGGCAGATGTGCTTTTGTTTCCGTTTACTTTCCAACTAAGCGATAATATATTTTTTCTAAAACAATAAATAAGAGTGCACCAAAGCTTCTTTCATGATATAACAATTAAATATAATGCACTGTCTCGCTGTGCAACAAACTGCGGAGAAAACACAATGAGAAATATGCAAAATGAGACGCATATTACTGAAAACAAATCCGTTTTTATCAGTGTAAATTACAACATCAGCCTCTACACATGTACAAAAACAGCAGTGTGCAAAATCCTACTCTATAGTCACGCTTACTGAAAGTGTAGACAGTTTAAGTTTGCTCTTCCTCTTCATTGCATGTTCAGTTAGGCCAATTAGAGATGCTCTTTTAAAAGGCTTATTAAGAATTAGCTTTGCAGAAATGAAAACTGCAAGCATCAAATAACACATTTACAGCATTCAATGCATAAAAGAAAATAGCAGGCATCTTAGTAAAAAAATGTGAAATATTTATCTGCAAATACAAAAGAAACATTTTTGAACTATTCTAATTTGCATTACATTTATGTGGCATTTCCATGATCGTTTCAATTAAAAATTGAGGTAAGTAAGTAAAAAATTTGACAACAAAGTCGTTGCAACAATTAAGTATCATATCCAAAAAGAATACTGGGTTTAGACAAGTATACCAGAATGGATTCTTCCAGGATAATATTAAAAAGTGGCTCTAAAATAACCATCTGTGCTCAAAGTTTAGTTATTAAATCTAAGCTGTATTTCATGTCAGGTAGCTATGACTTGGTCCGTAAGTCTGTGTGTCAAAGAAAAGTTTGTGTGTCTTTGTGAGTTATTCCCTGTGTCCAGCTAGATGACACTTTAAAGGTGGGTGGTAACTTCATTTGAAACACAATGCAAACAGGCTCAATGGGAGGCCCATGAGCCCAATTACACTCACTTCACAAGGAAGCACAGACAATGAAAAGCGATGTTGTCTACCAGCTCCCACAATAAATCCCATATCACCTAAGCATTGTGCACCTGAGTCTGTGAGCCTGCTTATTTGTGGTGTATAAAGTACACTCCACACACATTTAGAGAAATTACCCCAAATTCGCAGTTTAAGGAGTGACCCAGCTTGTTACCTCTTTAGCTGTGACAGCTCTTTACTGTGTGAAATAGATGTGATGCTTGTGCAAGACTTGCCTGTCACCAAAACACTGTAAAGAGATAAATGTGGTGAGGTTACTTGCTATTAATCTTGATCTGTCTTTGTTAATTAAAATCTCTTTGTAGACTGGTTGCATCATAATTAAGTCAACAGGGACCCTTCCCCTTTGGCCAGAGTGATGTTGCCCACGCAACAACAGCAACAGAGTCAGGTATCTTTCTAAGGCAATTAGATACAGATACACTCACTATGGGCGGATGATGTTATTTCTTTAGTAAGACAACTGTAACAGGTCCATACTAACTAGTGATTTTAACAGGTCCTTGCTTTAAGTATAGATCTTGTGAATTATATACATTTCTTTTAACTAATATAGTGAAAAAAAGTGCAGCACAACAATTACGGCTCTAGGCTAAAAGAAATATTAAATATCTTAGGATATATCTTAAAGTGGGCCATTTTTAGATAGTCCTGTTAAAATAAATTACATCATCAGCTCCAACATTAAAGCCACGAGCTCAGTGTTGCAACTCTGCAGCTGACACAACAGCTCTCACCCACTGGGGACATGGGAGTTTTCAGCAGTGTGGTGTGATGTCTAGCACCAGACACTGCCAGCTAATCTGATGGGTCCTATGGGTTGTGGGGTGGGGCCTCCCCCAGGCTTGTTCCTGCATATCTCATTGATGTTTGACTGATATCAGGAGAGTTTGCAGACCAGGTTAAAAACACAGACTCATGTTGCCTTAGCTGGTCGGCGTTTCTGCAGAATAGGTGGGACATGACCTTTGGGGGAAGCCAGTGCTGTTAAAGCAAAGGGAGGTGCTGTCGCCATGCAGACAAAGGTTGTGTTTTGCCTGCAACAATGGTGGCACGTGTCAGAGTAATCCACATGATTGCCGGGACCCAAGGTTTCCCGGCAGAACATTGTGCTGTAACTGGATTACCAGTGGTATTCACTTCACCTGTCAGTGGTTTTAATTTTGTTGCTGATATCTGTATGTGTGAACATTCTAAGTAGACCTATTCTGACATCTAGTGGTCACTCTGTGTAATTACTGCCTTCTTTTAAAAACAAAGCTTGTGAACACTGCTTCAGGTATGCTATGGGAGAATAGTTTTCTCAGCTAGAAGTTTGGTTACTTGGTTACAAGTTAACCAGTTATCTAACTTAAAACGGGGTAGCTTTAATGGAGAAGGATATTCTGCTAAAATGACATTGCAATAATTTTATTGTGCATTTTACTGTTGATCTCCAAAAGTTGATTCTGTTCATCTGGACGTAGGGTTTTATGGGAGAAACGCTACGTCCAGCACGGAGTCAAGGAGGCCATTTACGTGAAAAGGGAAAGACCATCTCTGAATCGAGGAGGGGGCCTAAGGGTACATCTGTCACCATCTTACAATGCTGTGATTGCAGCCATTCCCCAAACTCTCTGTGAATGGTACTCATGGCCATTGATCAGTGGTCTTTGATCAGTGGGTTTTGGTCAGTGGTTGTTGATCAATGGTCATGAGAATTTGCATAATTAAGATTAAGGAACTGACCTCCCAGCCCATTGTTCCTTCAGTGGGCTGGTTTCAGTCATTATGCAAATGTACTGTTTATAAGATTGGGGAAACCTGCAGTCAGCTGAGACTGAAGAAGACACTTGGATGAGTGACGAAACGTTTCTCCCACAAAACGCTACGTCCAGATGAACAGAATCAACTTTTGGAGATTTACTTTCCTGGATGATTGAGAATGCACCAAGACATTTTACTGTTGAATTAACAAGTTGCTGGGAGAACACATATGAATCCATCTAACTGCATTTATATCACACCTAAACATGCAATGCTTACTCTTGCTTTTTGCCTCTGTGTTTATTCACTGCATATACCAATCTAACCAAATCGACAGAATTTTGTATTTAAAAACATTTGGTATGGAGTTGTATTTCTTTTGGGAATTTCTGAGGTCATCCAACTCGCTAGGTGGCGAGCTCCAGTAATCCTGAAAAAATGCGCTCTCCGTTTAATAAATGGCAGCCAATCAAAACAACCGTAGGGCTCGCCTCTGTGCGTATTGCGTAACATCCCGGTTGTGTGTGCGTGATGTCGTCAGCACTGCAGTCTTTACTAGCAGCTGCATAGCAGAAAGATACAGAACGCCCCGCAACAGCGCTGCACTTTTAACCAGCAAAACAGTGAAGTGAAGGTAATGTTTAAAAGCAGAAATGCCTCGAGAGACTCTTACGACGAGTCGCCTTGCTTACGTTTGAATGCACGTCCTTCAAAGTCAGTACTGTCGGTGAATAACACTACTGTTTATGTGCAGGGCTAAGGGCATTTGTCGTATTGTGGTGAGGCCTGCGATTTACTTTTCCTTTGCGAGTCTGGACTGCAGTGTCAACCTGCTGTAAAACAACAAGTTAGCATTATGTTGGTGTAGGATTTAACCTAGTACTCCCGTTTCTCATTAGCATGACACGGTGTATCTCTTAACTTGCTGATACACGCCATCACTCACCATATGTCGGTTTTCAGTAGCTCCACGTCATTGAACTGTGTCTATCTAACCGTTAATGTTGATCTAATCTGCTCTGTTATCTAGAATCTAACTTAAACTTGACCTGGCAAATAAGCGTGGCTGCATCCTGTGTTTATTTTTTGAATATCTGTTAGTTTCGCTTCAGTGTTACACAGTGTGGCACAATGTTACAGAACTTTTCATTTCTTCCATTTAAGGTGAGGACCACAATGGCAGCTGCTCTTGACCCAGATCTAATGAGGGAGGTTCTCGAATGCCCTATCTGCCTGGAAACCTACAACCAGGAACAAATGCGACCCAAGCTCCTGCAGTGTGGTCACACAGTGTGCCGGCAGTGTCTGGAGAAGCTGTTGGCCAATACTATCAATGGTGTCCGCTGCCCCTTTTGTAGCAAGGTCTCCCGTATGAGCAGCATCTCCCAGTTGGCCGACAATCTCACTGTGCTCAAGATTCTCGATTGCACTATGTCCTGCAGTGCTGCTGCCGCCGCCCTAATGTGCAAATCCTGCTGCAATCGCCTGCCGCGACAGTACTGCCATGATTGTGCCTCGGTTCTCTGTGAGCTCTGCAAAGGAGATGGCCACCTGCATGAAGGACATTCAGTCCAGCCGATACGGGTGGCTGCTGAACGGCGTCGTAAGGACCTGGGTTGTAAACTGGAGGCTCTCCGTGATGTTATAGGAGAAATTCAGAAAAAAAAGACAGTAATTGAAAACATTTCCAAGTCCTTGAGACTAAAGTACCGAACAATACAGCAGGACTACAGTACAGCTGAGCTACGTCTTCAAGAGGAGCTCAGCAGGTCTCGAAGGACATTCAGGACTTCCATGGCAGAAGTAGAAAAGCTCAACGCGCAGGTCCTGGAGGAGCAGACATATCTTCTTAACATTGCAGAGGTCAAAGTGGTGTCACGCTGTGATTATCTGACAATGCGAGCAAGACAAAGTGACATTGCCCTGCTAAAAGACGATGGCGGAGACAGTGATGATGAGGAACTGGATCTGAGGAGCAGTTTACCCACAACCTTTCAACTGCAACAGCCAGAGCTGATCAGAACAGAGCAGTCTAAATCTCTAGAAGTGGGCCAGCTGACCACAAGAACTTGCACCATCAATACAGATGATGAGGAGAGTGGGTTAGAAATTGCACTTGAAAGTGATGTAGAGGGGGCGGGAGCTACAGGAGGTGAAGTGGTGGCTCCAGTGGATCTTTACCGAGACATTGACATGGTTGCAGCTGTGGAGGAGGCAGTGTGTGGTTCGCCAAGCAGCTTTAAATCAAAGTCTATGGATGCAGGAGGAGGATCACCTGGAGCAGTGCGGGCAAGTTCAGGGCCGCCAGTCTGCCAGTTTGTGAAGAAGATGGGCTCTAAGGGAACTCTACCTGGGAGTTTCAATCTGCCTGTCAGCATCTGTGTGACGCCTCAAGGTGAGGTACTGGTGGCTGATCGTGGGAACTTCCGTATCCAGATTTTTAATCGCAAAGGCTTCCAACGTGAAATTCGGCGCAGCGCTAGTAGCATTGACAACTTTGTCCTGAGCTTCCTGGGGGCTGATTTGCCTAACCTCATCCCCTTATCTATTGCTGTGACTGCACAAGGCTTGATTGGTGTCACTGACAACTACGATAACTCAGTTAAAGTTTACACCATGGATGGACACTGTGTGGCCTGCCACAAGAACCAACTGATTAAACCCTGGGGTATTACTGCCATGCCATCAGGCCAGTTTGTGGTGTCAGATGTTGAAGGTGGCAAGCTGTGGTGTATAGCGGTAGACCGCAACGTAGGTGTGGTCAGCTACAACAGACTTTGCTCTGCTGTACGGCCAAAGTTTGTGACATGTGATGCAGCTGGAACGGTTTACTTTACACAGGGCTTGGCCCTGAACTTTGAGAAACGCCAGAATGAGCCCCACCTGGAGGGTGGCTTTTCCATCGGTTCGGTGGGTACTGATGGCCAGCTTGGCAAACAGCTCAGCCATTTCTTCTCGGAGACGGAAGACTTCCGCTGTATCACTGGCATGTGTGTGGATTCCAATGGAGATTTGCTGGTTACAGACAGTGGCAGGAAAGAAATCCTCCAGTTTCCAAAAGAAGGTGGATACAATATTTTAATCCAGGAAGGGCTGACCTGTCCTGTGGGAGTGGCCACTACCCAGAAAGGACAGCTGCTAGTGCTGGACTGTTGGGACCACTGTGTTAAAGTCTACACATACATTCAGAGGAGGCATTCCTCTACTTCTTAGAAGAACAACAAAGTGTTGTGTAATTGCAAAGTATAGAAGTTTGGAAAAGGAAGAAACATACTCTTATTTAACACTCTTTAATTTAGCTGCAGTCCAGTCAGTTCTCACTCTCATTTGGGTTATTAAATCAGTAGTTCAGTCAATTCAATTCAGGTTCAGGTTATAGTCTGCTGGGTTTTATCTTGAGTATCTCAAGTTGAATCCGGTTCTTATAATGCAGGGATGTCAAACTCATTTTACATTGTGGGCCACACACACGTACAGCCCACTTTGATCTTAAGTGGGCCAGACTGGTGAAACTCCCCTTTCTGATAGTGTTTAATCACACATTTAGTCCCTGAGATATTTCAATATAAAGAAACAAGTGCAATTTCAAGAATAAATCAGTTTTTCTACACGATATAGAAATGTTGCTTTGGGCTTAAACTGTAAGAAGTAATGTGTAAAAGTACAAAAAAAAATATCAAACTAAATTTATTTTCATTAATTGACAGAATGTCTTTTTTTTTTTTTTTTTTTTTTTTTTTAAATGCTGAACCGACTGTAAAAATAGTAGATGGTGAAAAAACAGGAGCTTTCTCTCATTTAATGGTTTACTGGTGTTTATTTACTTTGGTGAAGTATAAACGATCACTGAGGGGGTCAGTAGGAAAACCTGTAAAACTTATGAAAATATAGTTAAGTTTAAAATTTATGCCCTCCTTGACAATTTCCAAAGCCATCCAGTGGGCCAGATTGGACTTTTTGGCGGGCTGATTCTGGCCACTGAGCCTTGTATTGGTCTACTGGCTCTGATCATGCAAACTTTTAAGATTAAACACACTGGCATGCTATCTCTTTGGAATAAGCCTAAGATGCAACTGATTTCTAAGCTACTGAGGCACTGATTTTTTTTTTTTTTTTTTCTTCCTTCCCATTTTATTGGCTGCTGTACTCACCAATCAGCCTGGCCTTCGCTAAACATGTATTTACATTAAATAAAGCATAAGGCTTTGAGCCTGTGACGCACTTTATCGATACATCACTGTTTTCTTGTGTTAGGTTTAAGTAGCACACACTAACATTGATGTCGCTGAATGCAGCTGGCAGCTTTAATGTTTACTGCACAGTTAGCTCATAGCATAACCAAGTACCAGCATTCATTAAATTGCATTCAGTAACATTCAGGGAACATTAAATTTAAAACATTAAGGGTGTGGACTGAAAAGAGTCCAAACTCCAATATTATGTGCTGTGGTGGAACTATTAAACCATAATAGGGATATTAATGGAATTTGTTTATCTTTTTAATTCATGTTTTAGGAAAATTATTTAGGACTGTAAAGGTGAAAAACAGAACATTACTACATCTTTTAAAGTTAATTTAATGGTAGCCTTGTTAATACAATCAAAAGCACTTTTTATTCGGTTGACCACATTATCATTTTTTCTGTGGGGCTTTGAGAGCACATTATTGTCTTTTGTTGCGGTATTAAAGTTCTGTCCGTCAATCTTGTATACATCGTGCCCAAACACGAGACACCAGTTGAGAACATTCTGGAGCAGTCGTTAGGCTTTAGTGACATTTAAGCAACTGTCACTAAAATTCACAGCCTGAGCTGCATACATTTCTCTCTGTACATTTCACATTTGTACATTTTTTGTAATTTTCTTCCAGTGACTTTCCAGCCATGGCCTAACCACAATATCACTGAAATACAGACAGATGTAGCATAAAATTCTGTTATCTGCTTCAGATGATATTCCAGCTGTTTATCTCACTCATAGATTTTACCTCTGTTTTAGCTCTTTGTTTTCCTTTGTTTGGTTTTTGCTTCACCTGGTAGTTTTAGTCTAGTAGGATGAAAAACACAATAGCTTTTTTTTTTTTCTTACACAGAGCTGTTCCCATTATGAACAAAGCAGAAATGTTCTAAGGGGTAGGATGACCTTTGTAGTTTGGAAAGTGTTTAAAAGTGAAAAGCTCTGAGGGTGTACTCAGAAGTGAGAGTAATGGCTTAGCAAGCTGTGTTGAAGCTTAAAGTCAGAGTTTTCAGTGTCACGAAGGTGACTTTTTTACCTGGCTTAATCACCGTGGTAACCTATGCTAAACACATAACCTTGTCAGGAGCAATTTATGTTTAGTTTCAGTTCAAAATCAGCTTGAAGCACCATGTTCTCACTGATTCTTTAATTTATACCATGTGTTAAGTACTGTACAGATTCTTTGCTGGAGTAATATGTTTCATATATGCAACCTGTTAAGCCGTACCTCACTGAAACCACTGAATGCTGTAAAATTCCAACGGCACAAACTGCATCGTATTGTTACTGGAATTGGCATGCATTCAGTTGGTGATGCAGAAAATGTATAGATGTTTTTATGCATGATTCTTATCTGCTGCTAAGTCTGCTTTTACATTGCTGGAGCTGCTAGAACACAAAATGGAAAATCGATCAGACCATTTGTCACCAAGAATACGTATTCAATCAGTAAAATTAATTTCACTTTGAGCTGGCAAAAAACAAAAGAAAGTTCTTTATGTGCTTTAGTAGGCTATGTGACAGCAGCATTTAATGTTTAAATGTATCTGGTTTAAACTTTCAGAGCTCTAATATGCAGACCTTGCATTAGAAATTAACGGCAGCATAAAAACAAATAAATTATCAAGCCAGGTTTAATCATTGCGTGCACTAAATCATCAGATTGTTTTTCACCTATTAACGTCTCTGACTGGAAGAGGTGGCACTCGCGGGGATCGTTTTATGCAGAAGCAGAGTCATATAATAGGTGAAACGCTCCGTTTTGTGTTTGAGCGTGCTCGGAGCCTGAATCAGAAAACTTTTCTTAACAGAAAGTTGTTAACCACCATTGTGATACCCATTATCTCCAACTGGGGTTTAATGTTTTGTCATGCCAGCTAATATAAAGAAAGCCTGGCTATGTTGAACTTCCTTTGTAGTATACCCCTGAGTTCTGTTCCCTTAAAAAAGTACCTACAGCTGCATCAAATGCAGTCACGTCTAAAGGATATATACTATACTACCATCGCTAACACTAAACCGCTGCAACACTCATGTCACAGACAAGACAGATTTCTAAAAATACAAATGTTTACGAACTTTGTTCAAACCTGACATGCTCCATGGCATTGTTTCCTAATGCTTGCCTACTGGTTTCAAAATCTTTGTAGGAATCATAGCTGGCAGGAGCAATTGGAGTAGCACTGCAAGGATAATGATGATTGAAAACTCCAGCATCCTACCCCACACCTGAGTTTGTGAAACCGCGTTGGTTCCCTGTTGCTTTGTATTCTCCAGGTTTTCGTTCAATATTAGATAGCTTGCAACCAGAGTTCTCAGTTGTTGGTAGATAGGACAACAGTCATATGTAATATTTTGCTATTTCATGCACAGTGTCTCCATTCTGGTCTCCCATCAATTTGTAATTTATTGGTACACCATTTAAATTTATTTAATTTCTGAATTTAATGGTGGTGTGAGAAAGCTGATGCTTTTAGGATAAATAAACAAAAAAAAGAAGTCTTTTTTGTTTTTTAAAGACAATGATTGGCAGGTGGGACGGGGCAGACTGCAGACTCACTCTGTTTTAGCCTTAAAAATATTTTATTTCACAAAGCTGACCTTAACTCTGCACTGGAGCCCTATTAAGCAGCATGAGAATCAAACTGTGTAATAACCAATACATGTTTTTAATATTGCTACATAAGCAAAGAGGAGAAGAAAGTTGAACTGAAGTATCCTATCTAGTCTATCACACTCATATATTTGTGCTGTTACATTTTGGGTGATGTGTTTATTTTTGGGCTATGCGTTACCTTAGCACTGATTAATTAAAGACTCGTCTGCATGTCACCCTTACCATAAATTCTTTTAGTGCTGTACATTAAAGAGATCAATAAAATGTAATTACTGGACATATTCAAGCTGTTTAAAGTAACACAAAAATGCATAAAATGCCAGAAAAATCAAGTGTCCTTGTGTCAGTGTGGTAAACATCAAATTATCTCACATTGTCTCATCTTAATATTATTGTTATGTTTTTGAAGAAAGGTTATTTCCTTGCATATTTATTCAGTAATTCTACTAGGTTGTTATATTGCATTGTGTCAATGAACCAAAAACCAGTGACTTTTAAATTATGTTGTTGAAGGCTATGAATTTTACAGTGTGTTGAGCACATTGTAGACATCTCTGTGTCGTCCAATTCCTGTTTGTATTGTTAAGAATCTGAGTGCAATAAACATTTATGAAACGAGCAGATAAAATGTCTGCAGTAGTGTTTTTTTTAAAATGTATTTTAGTTGAATGTGAGCGTGCATAATTTTTCAGTTTCTCTCTGGCTGTTATTAAAAGACAGGATTTTAACCTTTTTTGTCACTGTAACTGATTAGCTGATTACTTCATTTACATATACTTAGATGCAGGTAATGGTGGTTGATGAGGACAAAAGTAGTAACACTGACAATTAGGCCATAATACAGGCAATCAACCCTATCAGTGTTTTAAGCTGTCAGAATAATGTGGCAGGATAAAGGGCACTTTATTTCTTACCTAAAATGTTGTACAAGTAAAATCTAGTTAACACTCAAGTACACACAGCTGGAAGTTATGAAACACAAACTTAGTTGGTGCTTCAAGTGCATTGCTGAAGAACATCACATTTTATGATCTTTATTAAGCATAAATAAAGTCCATAAAGTAAAATGGACATGCTTTTTTGAAAAGTCTCTCATACTTCTGTGACACATATATTTAGATTTGGGTTAATAAGTTTTTGGACAATAACACAATTTTCATTTTGCCACTGTATACCAGCACGGGTAATTTTATTCAATATGTGATTGAAATGCAGCTGTAATTTTAGGGGTTTAACAGAAGTACTGCATTAACCATTTTACATAATTATTTATACTTAGTCCCCCACTTTCAGAAGCTGAAAAGTAACTGTTTCTCCATTATTCTTTCATTGAAAATGAAGGAGGTGATCATTAGCCCGAAATCAGAGAAAAACTTTAGGAGTGGCCAGATCAGTCTGGTGCATTTATAAAAGAAGGATTGCACTGGTCAGCTCAGCAACACAAGGGCCCGAAAGACCTTTTGGTGACGTGAAATCAGCTGAAATCGATGATCATAATTACTTTCCTTGGTTGAGAAAAAAAACCCTGACAACATCTAATCATGTCACAAACATCCTTGAGAAGTAAAGGTAGCATTATCAAAGTCTACAATCAAGAAACACCTTTATAAATGGCAATACAGAGAATGTATAAAAACATACAAATCATTGGTTATATTCATGAACAGGGAGGCCCAAAAAGGCGCTTCTCAGTTCTGATGAAACAGAATAATGAAACCAAGATTATCATGTACCAGAACAATAGGACAGAAAAGCATGGAGAGCGAGAGAAACATCTCATGATCTGATGACCATAAAATATCTGTCAAACGTGGTGGAGGCAGAGCTGTGGAATAGGCCTGTATGGCTGCCAGTGGAACAGGGTCATTCGTGCTTATTGATGATATGACTCCTGATGGAAGTAGTAGGATGAACTGTTAAGTGTACAGAGCTACAGTGGGGGAAGTAATTATTGATCCCATGTTGAATTTGTAAGTTTGCTCTCTTATAAAAAAGTGAAAAGTCTCGAATGTTTTATGCTAATTTCATTTTAATGGAGAGAGATTAACCAACAATCTGGAAAATATAGCTTACATAAAAGTTAGAAATTTATCTGTGTGTCACTGAGCATTTGATCTTCAAGAAAAACATTACTTAGTGCTTGTTGGAGAAATCCTTGTTGACCAGCACAGCAGTAAGACATTTCTTGTAGTTGGTCATGAGGTTTTCACACATCTTAGGAGGGAAGTTTCATTGTTCTTTACAGAAACTCTCTAAATCAGGGGTGTTAAATATAAGGCCCAGAATCGGCCCAGAAAAGATTTGCTGCCAAGTGGGCTGCCCCATTAAGAAAATGTAAACGAGTGCATTTATTTTTTCCTATTGATAGACCCCCACTCCCCAATGCCATCCATAATACACCAAAGTACAAAGACATTTTCTGTGAATTAATGAAAACTTTTATTCTAAATTTATAATTAAAGGACAGTGAGCAATTACCTGCCAGAACCGTTTTCCTGTAATTTTACACATTTATCATATCACTGGCCCACTTCTCATCAGCTGTATGCAGCCTATGATGTTTGACATCGAGTTTGACGGGTCTACTCTAAATCCTTGAGGTTTCGTGGCTTAGTAAGTTGAAGCTCCCTCCACAGACTTTCTACAGGACTAAATTCGGGACACTGGCTAGCCCACTCTATGAAGTTATGTGCTTCTTCTTTAGCCACTCATTTGTTGCCTTAGTGGTTTGTTTTGGGTTGGAAGCCCAATCCACGACCCGTTTTCAGTGTTCTGGTAGAAGTAAAAATGTTCTCATCCAAGACTGTGTTCTTTGGGCCTTTTGTCTTCCTCCAAACAAGCTGGGTCAAGCTGATGCCAAAGAGCTTGATTTTGGTTTCATATGTCCACACCGCTGGTGAACTTAAGATGGACCTGTACTTGTGCCTTCTTAAGTAGGGGATCTTGCGAGTGGTGCAAGATTTTAGTCCATTGAGGCATAGTATGTTACCAGTCGTGTTCTTGGTGAATGATCTGACATGCCTTCAGATCATTAACTGCTCCTGTGTAGTTTTAGGCTGATCCACCACTTATCTCTTAATCATCCTCACTGCATGAGGCATGATCTTGCATGGAACACCAGACCAAGGGTGACTGATGGTCACACATACAGAGCCTATGGGAGCCAGAATTCTGGCGAAGTTGTATCAAATACTTATTTCATTCAATGATATGCGAATCAGTTTCTAACGTTTATATTTTTTTCTGGATTTTTAGTTGATATTCTGTCTCCATTAAAATGAAACTAACATAAAAATGATAGACTGTTCATTTCTTTGTAAGTGAGCAAACTTAAAAATTCAGCAGGGGGCCACTGATACTCTCTGTTATACTGATACTCCCTCCTAAATACTCTCTGTCCTGATTAAGACAAATGCTGGAAGCTGATCGGACAGCGGTTCATGACCAGTTAATAACCCAAATAATACTGCAAAAACAACCCAAGAGATTTTCAAGGCAAGAAATATTGGGATATAAAAATGTATAAAAATGGCTCTAATTCCTGAACAGTTAATGCAATACTTTTATTAAACCCATTTGAATTAAAGCTGCAAGCCTCCACTTCAATCACATCTTGGCTGTTTGATTTAAAATCCACTGTAATAGTGTACAGAGGAAAAATTATTTCACTGTCCAAATGCTTATGGACTTTTCTACTATAAACGTTGCTAGAATTGAAAAAAAAAAAAACACTATCTTGTTATATTGCTCTTTGTAAGGGGGAGGGGGGATGTTCAGCAGTCGACCTCTCTGACCCAGAATTCTGTCTTCTTTTTATTTTTAGAGCCAATAAACCTCACCGATCACCCAAACTAAATATCACTATTTGGGATCACTAAAAAGGTTAACAAAAACACAGTTAAAAAAGCAACAGCACTGCAAATGCCAGATGATGGATGCTTTTAAATTAACACGGTTATCTTGAATTCAAGTAATTTAACCGAAGGCTGAATTAATTAAAGATGGGCTCTTTATACACAAGTTAAGTTTCTATATTCAGATAAAGTTTAGACCCATGTTTCTGTTAACACTAGGGCTTGGTTTAACCCAGGTTCACCCTTTATTAAAACATGGTGTCCTTTTTGTATCTAAATTATCCCTGTGTTGTATATGAGGCAGGCAATTTCATATATTACTCCAGAATTCAGCAATCAGATATTTTGGGCTTTAATTGCTAACTGTTAGCATACTCACCTTTCTGGTACTGCAGCCAGAGCTGCTGCTGGGCCTTCTTGCTGGGGAAGTAAATGCTGCAGCTGAGCTCAGAGCCATACAGGGCTTCAGACACATAATGGCTGCCATATTGCTGAAGAAAAGCCAGCAGCTCGTCACGTGTGCTCTCTGTTGACAGTGTCTTCAGCACCTTAGAAAAGCCTAAAAAGTCAAGGACGAGATGAGTGAATTCTTGTCCAAATAGGTGAAAAGGATAGACTGGCCAGTCACAATATTAAAACTACCTGCCTAACATTGTATAGGTCCTTTTTGTGCAACCAAAGGAAGTCTAACCTGTCAAAGCATTAACTCCACAAGGCCTTTAAAGGGGCTCTGAGGTACAACACACAAAGCAGATCCTTTAAGCCCTGTAAGCTGTGAGGTGCAAGGTTGTTTTTTTTTTCAGCACAAACCACATATGCTTTTAAAGCTCATGGCATTGTTACCTATTATAGAAACTACACAGTTGCAGAGAAGGGGCTGCGTGGATTGCAACAACGCCTGGTGAGTGCTGCATGTCAAAGTAACATCCACATAATTGCCAGACCCAAGGCTTTCCAGCAGAACACTGGCCAGAGCATCATTCTACCTGCCTCAGCTTGCTTTCCTGCTGTAGTGCATCTTGCTGCCATCTGTTCCCCACGCAAACAACGTGGGCACACGCACACACACACACTCCTCTGTCTACATGGACACCCCAGGCTACTTTCTTTCACTGCTCCATTGTTCAGTTCTAACACTCACATGTCCATTGTAGACACTTCAGCTGTAGACATTCTGAGCAGCCCGTGAGTCTGCAGCCACACAAGCAGCAACCTTCACTGCAATGTGTTTTATGACACTTTTCTGTCATAGCCAGCATTAAGATTTGCAGCAATTTGCGGAATCAGACCACACAGGATAGCCTTCACTCATCACACATATTAATGAACCTTAGGCTGGTTCACTGGTTGTCCTTCCTTTAAACAATGCACGTGGGAAACACATGAGCCATTTTGTACATCCTCTGATCTGGTGGTCTAGCTATCGCAATTTAGTCCATGTCAAGTTGCTCTGATTCTTAAAATTGGCCATTTCTTTCCAAAAAATCTATGTTAAAACATTTTTTCTACTTGATGGCTAATATATCCCACCATTTGACAGGTTCTATTAAAAATATAAAATATAATAAATATAAATATTTATTACCAAATAACGACCCCAAAAGATACCTCAACTAATAGCTAGGTGATAGCATTGAAAACATGCTCTTATTCATCAGTTTCTTATATTCTGATGGCAGGTGATCAGAGTTGTATTATTCAGACACTGACCTGTAGCTAGGGTAATAGAGCTGAGTTTGACTTTGTACAGATTGCTGCGCACTCTCCACTGCTGAACCATAGGGTACCCAACAGCCTCGCTGAACTGGGCATCCCCTAAGGAAAAAAAAAATGTGAACAAACTGGTGAATTTAAGACAAAAAGATATCAAAAAGTTTACAGCTACAACAAATTTAAAACGATTTATAAATTTCAGAATTATGAAGACATACTGAAATTCAAAACAAATGAACAAATTAAATCTATCATTTCATTTGTACAGTTTATTGCACAACCATTGTTATCCATTACTGTCTTAACACCATTTATTATCCCAGCCCATATCCCAGCTGCTCCTGGATCAATGGTGATATATAGAGCAGCTTGAACTCCAATTGGATTGCTGACATTAGAAGTGGGAGCAATCTTGCCTTTCCCTGCAATTCAATTACCAAACTTTCACTTCAGTCTAGAACTAAATAGCCTCAAAAGTGAAGAGCAAGGGGGGAAAACAATAAACTGCTTACGGGAACCTTGATCCTGTGCCTTTGAAAGGCGTTTTACACCTGAGACATTCATGCACAGTGAAAAAGGGTAATTTTAGTTTGTGCGCATGTGTCCAATTGTTGTGAAAGCAGAACCCTCAGTGAAATATCTCAGGGGTCACTTTGGACCAAATGCCAATTTAGCTAATGGAAGGATTAGGGAGGTGTAGGTGCAGGTTCAAGACCAACATTTAAGTGAATCAGTCCCCCACAGAATAGGGTTGAAAATTAAATAAATACATAAATAAACAATATACATAGTTTATAAACCCATATATTTAAATAGTGTTTATATATAGTTAGTGTGTTTTTGGGCATCTATATGTGTCATTTGCTCTGCATGTGCTCACATTTTAAGATGTATAGGGGTATTGGCCTAGGGGTATAAAAGAGGATTTTGTGATCAAACCACACCTTCATATATAATATTAGATGATCTTGTTCCCTGGATTTCACAAAACAGACGCAAATACAAAAGAACAATCTACATACTGAGATTTGTGGATTTATGAATTTCAATCTAAATCTCTTGTATCTTCTTGATCCTGGGCCTTTCAAATAAGAAATTGTTGTGTGGGTGCTATATTTTTTTTTTTACTTTCTCAAGCAACAGGCTAAAATTGGATAACAGAAAGCTATTCCTAGCAAAAAGTGCAATAAATTCAATGCCTTTAAAAGAAAAGAGAGACACGAGAAGAAAACATATTCCCAAACTTCCTCAAATGTTCTCACCTGTGAGTAGCTGCAAGTTGGGCAGGGGCTCTGACAAGACTCCTCGACACTGTTCCTCTACCGGTAAAGGAATAACCATGAGACCATCAGCAAGCTGAGGAAAGTCCTTAATAAAATTGTTGTCCCTGAGAAAGAAAAAGAAAGACAGAAAGAAAGAAACTTTAAGTATCTAAAGGAATCTAAAGGTTATGTTTAACAGTCAAGGAAGCAGCTGAACCTCATGAAAATTGACTGCAGCTCAAAGCATCTGCAATCCTGGCATGTTCCAGTACCTTGTCCAGCTGCTAGTGTCCTATATCATTCAGCGATTGGGATTTGGAGATTTACTGTCTCGCGAGTTTCTTCCATGATAATATTTTATGTGCTTTTGGAAAAGGAGTTTGTCCTCCTCTATGCACAGGTAAAAATAAAGGTGTTCGGCTCATCGGTTCCTTATCTTAGATGTGATCAAAAAGTTCTGGGAATAGGGCCATAAAAATCAAAAACCCTTAAAGGATTTAAATTTGGCTTATCTCCAGTACAAGGTCATATTTTTTCTGCATGTCCAGACAGTTTCCAGTGCGGCTTTTATCTTTAGATCTCTCCTGGGAAGCCCCTACATTGGAGGACATCAAGCACATTTTCCAGACACACAAGTAACAGAGGACACAGTGGGACTTCCACAGAGGTTTTAAAAATACCAGTTGCACTGAAAATAGTCCAAAGACGATGAGCTTAAACAGGAGGGTGGCCAAATATAAATCAGGTAAGGTTTTTGAATTTTTATGGACTTGTCCCCGTTAACTTTTTCATCACTTTTTTGTGCACTGTACTTCATAGTGAAAATTTTAAACTATAAATGTAACAAGATAATCTTTTTGCTTCTTTTTTTTTTTTTTTTTAAATCTCAGTAATCTCTTTCACCCGTGAGTAGAGGAAATTCCTAGAAGGCCCTGCAAACAACAACAGAATGGGTGCAAAAGCAAAATATACGTGCAAATACAACATGTGAGTGCATGACGCTTAGAGGCGCAGTAAAAGCCACAGTTGTGTCCACCACCTTGAGGGCAAAACAAAGAGCAGCAGGCGAAGGTAACAACAGACTCCATAAAAATCTTTTTCTCATTTTTGGTGAAGATGATAAGTACATGAAAAAAAAATTATAATAACAACTGTCAATAGTACAGAAAGCCACTGAGGTCATAAATCATCTCATTCTCCCTGCTGTTCGACACTTTAATAACGCCAGCTGGCGTTTAAAAATACCATTTAAAATGGCATTTGGCATTTATAAACACCATTCGATGTTTTAATATCACCAGCTGCCATGTATAAACGCCATTCTTGCCATTTAATATTACCGGCTGCTGTTAATAAACGCTGTTGCAAACAGCACTGGAGGACATACAAACACCTCTGTTATCCCATCATCCTCTGTGCCAAGAGAGCAAACGTTAATAATATAATGCCAAAGCTGCTCGAAATTCGAGGCTAGCTAACATACGGTCCAAAGATGTGTCTGTCACGCTTTATTTTAAGGCCCGGACACAGAATTAATGTTTGGAATTGGTTTTTACTGGATGGCATTTTAAAATGTGACATGTTTCAAATAGTTTTGGCAAAGGAGGTTTAGTGTCTTACAGCACGTTTCCTAGGCAGGTCTCTTTCGGTACAATTTTGCGTAGAGTCTGATAAAGTAACTCTATCTAAGGTGTGACACAAATACTGAGGTTAAAAAAACAAAATACGTAGACATAAGTACCAAAGACACGAGACAAGATGATTTCTGATTTTATGGCACTGAAACTGAAAATTCTGGCTCCAGTTCAAGTTTATGTTGACTTAATTAACTAACTTCTACTACTGCATAGTGGTTGCTAAACTTGAGAAAAGTAGAGAGCCATCCTACATCCAAATACCCCCATCAGAAAACCTCTTGCTTTCTGTGGGGTTTGCAGTGCAAGACTGCCTACTGGCAATATTATTATTTGAAGAGCATAAAATGTGGAACTGCAAGGAGAATTAGATGAATTATGACCTTAAACGGTGACGTTTGTGGGTCGGAGGTTAGAAGATAAAGAACCACACACTATTCTATAGGGACAGGCAACAAAAAACATCCATAAATGCACACATTTTCAAAAACCTTTTTCCATTTCTATTGATCTGCTGATCTGCACCTCTATGATATTTTTCAATGGAAAAAAAAATACTTGGGAAAAAATATCATTAAGCCTACATGTAGAGATATAAAACTGCTGTGATGCATTTCTTTCAGTAGCTAGGCCATTGTGGTAGAACTGGAGGAGCCTTGGTTCATTTACTGTCAAAAAGATGGGTTGTCTTACTGCATCCTGAAAGCATGGAAGGCTGCAGCAACTTATTCCCTATAATCCACTTTTATAGGACCAAATCTCAGAGCTCAGACCTTGTGTGATAGAAACCCTAGGGCTTGGCTTGACTATTCTTGATATAAATTTTTTATCTTGCTTCTCTCTTTCTGTCCTACTCCTTTCTTTGTCTAATCACAAAGCCTGTTAGATGCAATCACTGCGAAAATGGAGGGGTGGAAGGAACAACTCAAGGGCAGAAAATGAGAACAAAGAGAGACAGAAGAGGTATAAAGACTAACATAGTTTATTCTCAGAGAAAACATATCGATTGCTAAACTATATCAGTCAGTTTCATCCAGTGGCTCATGGGACCTAAGGTAAAGGTGTGTGGACCAAGATCATGTATACCTTTTTGGATTTTCAAGCCCAGATTTGCGCTGCTCACTATATCCATTCAGATGGTTCAATGTACAGATGATCAAAACAAACAAACAAAAAAAGGTGGGATCAAGACTTTTAATGGACACCTGGATGGATATAAAAAGTTAAATGTTCTTAAACTTTCTTTTTCAAATTCTTTCCTTGAGGGAAAGACAAAAGGAACAGATGTCATACCAATCTCAAAGGTAGATTCTGGCATCTGCACAGGTAAGTAGGTGAGAAAGCAAATTCAGAACTGACAGAATGTCAGACTTCGATTTACCTGGTTTTAGCTTGACTGCAGTTTCTCGGACTGTGTTTATGTGTGTCTGTGTGTACGTGGCAGGAAAGAAACTTGAAACATTTATTCTGCTGACAGCTCATTACAAGAAGAGACATTTATTTGCAACGCTACAACCCAAACAAACCAAGGTGGTTAACAAGATGAGCCAGTTGCTTGTCATTCTAGAAAGATCATCTTCATCTTGCACAAATGGCTCCACTCATGGCACCACTGCTATGGCGAACTTATCTTACTTAAGACTGAAAAATTACATCTTATAAACTGACAGGCAGCTTATGCAACGAGCAACAGACCTAGCGACAAATGTGTGGATGCTAATGTGCGCGCCAGCTCACTGATGTTGCTTCCTGAGACTAAAATGAGATAAAGTCGTGATTAACGCTAATTGTTTCCTACACCTGTGCTTCTTTTTGTTGTTGCTGCGTCTGAACTTAAAATGCTTTCAGAAAAAGTCTACAGAGGACTGTAATAAAGCATCGACTATAACGGGCCTTAAACAACACAATGGTTTCACTAATAAGACTTTTTTTCACTGAGGACATTTTGACTTGCCACGCTTAGAAAAGCACAGGTGGAAATGAGTGACTGCTGATTTGCATTCAGCTGCTCTGGTTCAGAAGCTTGTTACAGTGTGTACAGACTCACCTGCCACTCTGTCAGTCTGTCATGGCTAACTGGGAAATTGGAACAGAACAGAGCTATCATTAATGCTATTTTTAACACACGTGCTGTCTGCTGCAAAGAAAAGTAATGAAAATAATAAAAATAATAAATGTTTTCTCGTCAGATTTCTAATAACATTACTGACATTCAAAATGTCAGCTACTCGGAAATAAAATACTAGACTGAATGTAGTCCATCTGATTACAAGAGCTCAGATTTCTTTTGTTTTTTCAGTAGAGGAACTTTAGAACTCACTAAAGTGAACTTAACATTACAAAGTACTTTACACATCTCCATATGTAAACTATGCCTGCTTGTTCATGATTTATGTGCAGCTCATTTTTTAGCCAACTAAAGTTACATGACTCACATGCAGCTTTACTACTGCAAGCAACCCACCGCACACCAGACTACATATGTGAGTACAGGCTTGCTGAGGAAATGCTGGCAAAGTTGTATATTTACTCATGTTTCATTCAATACCCATGTGTCTTCATTAAGGGCAGTGGACACTAGACTCCCTTTTGGCCAACCAGGCCTTCTATCCTGCTTGAGTCTACAAATGGAAAATGCTTCCCATTTGAATGAGAATCTCCAAAATACAAGCGTATGAAATAAGTAAATAAATAAAATATATGGTCGAATAACATCTTTTTAAGACCATATATCTATCTACGAGACACTTTACATACAGATATCCTTATTTATTTATTAATAGTAGAATCAGTGTCAACATTTAATAGTCCAACAGGATAAGTGGCTACAGCTAATTAATAGAGGGATAGATGTTTTTCTTTTTGTGTCTTTGAATGTTCATCTTTCATCTAATTTCAGATGGCTGTGTCTGTTTGTGCTTTCCCACATATGTTTGAGTGGGTATATTTATTTTGACTTTGTGACTGTGTAACTGATATTGAGTGGTACTTACGGAGAGATTGTTCAGGATAATTGGCTCTTGTGCAGTTTAGAATAGAAACCTCATTCCCACATCTAAACACTGATCAGCAAAGTTCAACCGCATTCACTTCATCTTAACTACAATGAGATTCGCCAACAATTCATTACCTCAGATTAAAGAATCGTATCAACAAGAATATACTTTAGATTAACGATGCTTTTTAAAGCTGCAATTATTGGGAAAATCACATCAGTCCCTTCTTGTTAATTTTTGCTTTTTATGTTTAAGCACACCAGTATTGTACATGTGAGCTTTTGGTTGAATTGTAGGCTTACTCCAATAATTTCAAGTGCCCACTTTGACACTCAGAACTCCATTCTTATAATCAGCCAACTGGCTGCCCGCCTGTCATAAACCCACCATATGCTCCCATACGGTCCTTCTAAAGATGACTCAACCTGCCTTTGAAAAAGCTTCCCTAACAATGACAGGACCTAACTGTTTCAGCAAATTGTAAACCTTGCAGGATGGTCTATTCCACTCATTTAGAAGCTGCTTTTCTGGACTGACGCAAGCACTAACAAAGACACCCTAATTCCCAGAGGAAATGAGTATTGAATATACATACAAATCCTTGGTGCTGAGCTCACAAAGGCTATAGCCTGATTATCAGTGTCTGTTCTAGCTCAGCTGCTAATTGAGCATGTGTAACCGTTTTGGGTCAAAGCTGAAAGAGCACTTTAAAAATGCGTTTACAGGGCACACTCTGAATGGCCACTTCAAATCTTGCAAATCTTGCTTTCACCATTCCGAATAAACAAATGAAATCAATACACTAAAACTGATTTAGCAGGCATGTAAAACTGCATCATAAGCGAAGTCACATAAAGGCTTATCAAAGCATTTGAGATTTTTAATATAAAAAAGACAAAAACATATTAAATGCCAGCTGCATTAAAAATCCTTGAAGATTTGATGAAAAAATGTTACACTTGCAGTGATAAGAGTGATAAGAGTAATTCCTGTGCATGTAAAAAGGAGTCTGGTATGGTATTTATTAACTAAGGGATAGTTTATAAAAAATAAAAAAATAAAAAAGTAAAAATAGCTAGAAAAAATACATTGCTGAGTTAAAGGCAAAAATATTTCCACATCCAAAGTTTAATATCAGTCTATTACTATTTAATAGTCAAGTTCCACTTATACTGTCCTGTGTAACGATCCAGCACGAAACTGCATCCTGCCACACTTTAATGACCACTTACAGAGAAACACTGGAGTAGAAAAAGTGCTACATACTCTGTTTATGCATTTGTGAACGTCAAATAGTCTGAGCTCTGTACTGTAATAATCAATAAACACTGTATAGATGAAAAACTATTAGGAAAAGGAGGAAAAAACACAATAATAATTTTTGCCACTAGAGGATGCTCTGTCTCTGTGTGAAAGCAATATCTAGTGGTATGACCCAATGTACATAGTTTAAGTATTTATGTGTTTTTGTCCCTGCACATTATTGAGTAGTCTGCAGGAGACTTTATTCTAATGTGCTGAACATTAACAAAAAAAAAGTATAAACAGCTTCTTCAGCAGTCGTTTTCAGCAGTAATAACCAGTTGTACGCATTATCGTCACATTACACAAAACACTGCCATATGTGAAAGTACAGGTATTTGTAAGTATGTAAGATTCACAAAAATGCAGGATTTGAGGGGTCACAGTGCTGGTTCTGATCTTCTGGACTGCGGTTTAGAACTCCTGAACCAAAGGGGGCCTTTTTAGGATGCATCCATAGGAAGTGATTACACTTCTGAGGTGGAAAGATTACCTATCGGAGAAAAAAAAAGTAAAAAATGAGAAAAGAAGAGTTCGACCTGAGAAAGGGTTGACGAGTCGTGACAGGGGAGTGATGGTCAATTTACCACAGAGAAGGAAGAAATGTTAGAGCAGGAGGGGTTGGTAGAATTGCAGGCTAACAACAGTCTTTTGATCTCTATGTAAGCAGCCACTGGGTGCCAGCACAGTTCAGATAGGGGGAGGGTTGTGTTGGAGGATTTATGGAAGCTAGGGACAAGTAGGGCTGCAGTATACTGGGTAAGCTGAAAGGGTGTCAAAGTGGATGAAAGAACACCAGGAAGGAAAAAGGAAAATACCTTTACCTGACGTATAGCAGGAAAGAGTGATTTATTTGCTTGACAAAAGGAACATTTTCATTTTCATATTAAAAAAATCCAACAAAAAACAAAACGCAAACACAAGAAGCAAGATGCACTTCACCCGGTCTTGTGTCTGAGTCTGATATTTACTGGAAGTAGAAGAAAATTAATAAAACCAACCAAAGAAAAGACTTGCACTGGTTTTTCTAAGACAACTCTCTTACATGAACATCATCTCTTGATTCCATGCCAGTGTTTTGATAGTGTTTAAGATACACAGTTGGGTCAATAGGGTTTTTGGACAATAACAAAGCTTCTGTATTTGCCTCGTTACACCCTCAAAGTTGATTTTAAATAAAATAATCAAGATGTGACTGAAGTGCAGACTTTCACCTTTAATTCAAGAGGTTTAACAAAAGTATTATATTAACTGTTCAGGATTTTTTTTTATACATAGTCTCCCATTTTCGGAAGTTCAAAAGTAATTGGACAACTGACTGATAAGACGTTTCATGGCCAGATGAAACCTGTTCATTCATTATTGCACGGGAAATTAAGCAGATAAAATCTTGAATTAATTCTAGGTGTTGAACTTGCATCATGTAGCTTTTCAATGGAACTTTCGATGTAAGGTCCATAGAGATGTCAAGGCAAATGAAAGAGGTGATCATTAGGCTGAAAACCCCAAATAAACCTATCAGTGAGATTGAAAAAACTTTAGGCATGTATGGCTACCCAATGGAATGGGTCATTAGTGTTTATTAATGATGTGGCTACTCAAAGAAATTGCAGGGTAAATTTGGAAGTGCACATGGCTGTGTACTCTGCTCCCATTCAGCCAAATGCAAAACTGATCGGGCACTGCTTCACAGTGTAAATGGATAAAGACCCAAAGCACACTGCGAAAGCAACTCAAGAGTTTCTCAAGCAAAGAAATGGGGTATTCTTCAACAGCCAAGTCAGTCACCTGCTGTCAAGTTAATTTTATTTATATAGCACATTTTGAAACAAGAAGAAGTTGACCCAAAGTGCCTTCCAAACCATTAGAGCATGCTTTTCAGTTACTGAAGACAAAATTGAATCCAGAAAGACAGAAATAAAATTCAGTAAAGGCCTAGGAGAAGAAGAAGAAGAAGCACAATATTTGGTGATGTCCAGCTGTTTTAGATTTCAGGCGGTCATTTAGTTGATGAAGTATTAAAAACAATCTTTTAAAATGATGGTAGTTTGTTCAGTTAATGTTGAAAACCTAAAAATGCATAAAACACCTGAACCCTAAAACAATTAACAATGAATGCTTTTGATAAAAATCAAAAATTTATTTACTGTGGCCTGACAGAAAGATGGTCCTGGACTTCATGTGCTTACGTGGCTTCACTCCAAGTATGTTAGGTTAACTGGTGAGTCTAAATTGGCCGTAGGAATGAATGCAAGCATGAATGGTTATGTCTTTATTTGTGTTAGCCCTGTGTTAGACTGGCAGTCTGTCCAGACTGTATGCTGCGTTTGGGATCGGGTCTAGTTCCCCGATGACCTAAATTAGTTTAAGCAGAAGAAAATGGCTGGATGCATAGATAGATGGATGGACTGGACTTCATACACAACTTCACATCTTGTTTTTGTGGTGGTATAAAGATGCAAAATTACCAAAAAATGTAATTTTTCAAAAACTTATGGACCTAATTGCACAACATGCAACTGCCACTGGACAATACAAGTTGTGCTCATGTGGCATGGTCTCGCCATTTCTCTCACCATTCTCAGTGTTTGTGTTGTAAATAAAGAGAGTCTGAAAACAACTGACAGAAAATATGACATCCAGCATAACACAGCATGCTTGTAATTTCTATGGCTGCCATGCTGTTTGGATTTATCCATAAATGGGATAATTACCTCGTGCCTGAAAGAGGAGTGTGAAACGAATGGCATTCCAAACAAAAGAAGAAGCCTCTTGTTCGAAACAATTGTCTCTGCCACAAAATACACTTTAGTATGACAATATGCAAAAAAGTCAACTTACAACAAGACTGAAAACAGCAGCTAGCCTCTTCAGTGTCGATCCAAAGTCATTATATATCACCATGCAGAGGCTTTGTAGCGTTGGGCAGACACCCCACGCTGCTGTTCATTTGATTTAATATTATAGCCTACCTTTACTGTGGATACAGTAATCCATGTAACTTACTGCAAGATAGTTTTTAGCCACTCTTTTAATAATATAGAAAAGATGGAGGATGTTTCATTCATTGCTAAATGAACATAGCTGAATTTTGCCAGTACATCATATAACTTCTGAATTAAAAATTTTATGTATCCTCTCACAGTATCAATCAACCTTTCTCTTTTCCAGCCTGTTCCCTACCACAGCTTTGAAAATGCCGTCACATTTGCCCTTGAGAACCATATCCGCCAATTTGTTGAAATGCACAATCAAAGATTTATGAGAGCTGGGTATGTAGACAATCCAATTGCATGTAATATGCTTAACAGCTGTAATATCTGTTATTTGAATAAACACTTGCTGCGAGTGGGCCAGACAGATGAGTCATAACAAAGATAAAGCACCCAGCGTCACTAAGGTCACAGGCCCCGGATGAAAAATTAAACAGTTATTAAGGGGCAATATCAAAAAAGGCCAATTTGTAGTGTAATAAAACAATCAGAGATGTTTATCTTGAGAGTTGTGTAACAATCTCTTATTACATCTGGAGCCACAGCTCAGTTGATAAATGATTCCACTGAGGGGAGGAGATGTGGTGACTTGTCATGGCCAATATTGATTAAGCTGGGGAGTTGATGCTGTGAATGAAGCAGCCTTGAAGTAGAGTGGAGTTTGTGTGAGTGTACGTGAGTGACTGTATGTATTTGTTTGTGTAGGTAATTACGTATATGCAGCCACATGCTGAGGCTGGTGACAACAAAAAGTGTTACCAGTGAGTCCAAAATGGCACCAGTCAGTGTTTTTTGTCACTCTCGCTTCCCTTCAGTCACACACACACTCACACACACCAGCAAGCACAGTTATATGTAGGCACGACACATAACCGCTCATCCTCCCTTTCAGTCCCCTGAGTCGTGTATACAACTGAAATACAATGTGAGTGCGCATAGATTTTTTTTTCTTTTTGTACCTTGATATCTCTGTTGGCCTGCTTTAGGAAATTGTAGAAATGAACTCTGGTGGCCAGGATCATTACCATAGAGATGAAACTCAGCAATGCAGAGTGAGGGGGCATACAGGCCAGTTAAGTGTGGAACTGATTAGAGCCACAGCTTTTCTAATTTTATATTACTTGCACTTTCTCACTTGCTACAAACCTCCCCCATTTGTGTCTATCCATTGTAGCAAACATCTGCCTCTCTATCTCCCTTTCTCTTTCAGTCTCCTTTTTTTTTCTTCTCACTTTTACTCCAACATGGACACCGCAGTTTTACAAGGAAGCCAAACCAGCAATTAAAAATTCTGTTCCTGACAGACTTTCATGTCATCACTCTGAATGCAGAAAAACACTTCTGAGCATTTGATTAGAGGACAAGAGACTACAACAGGAGGTTGTCTTTTCTTACTTGGCACAGCAATCAAGCAACAGAGCAGTTTGGCTATTTTCTTTTTTGACACGCTAACAAGAAAAAAGACACAACAAATTCTTTATTTTCTGTCCTTTTGATAAAGACAGCGAAATAATCTGACTAGCTCTTAAAACTTTACATGACCCTGGGACTTTGAGCTGAAAAACAGGGAGTCTTAGTTCAATAAAACAAGCTCTGAAACTCACTTAAAAGACCTTGAGGCACACGTATTCACTTCTATAGGTTATTTAAGCACCAAAACTAAACTCGACATTATTTTTTCTACCAAAAGAAGGTCAGCTTTTATAAACGTCTGCTTCATTTTCTTCTGTTCTGGTACATAAAAATACACAGATGGCAAGTCTCATCACAATTTTTCCACAATCTCATCATCTCATATTTTATTAACAGTAATGGGGCAAGACAGCAAGGCGGTTTTTGCATTCTTTTGTTCTTCAGTGTAATTACAAAGCAAGATGACTGACATCAAGACCTGATTAAAAGCTATTATATTATCTTCTATTCTGTCATTCATATATTTGTGATTGATATAACTAACTGAAGTGAACCATTTTTTTGTAGTAGGCATCTTGAAAGCTAGGCTCTGGAAATCACATCACAGGAGTGGTAATTAACTCCTTTATAGTTCAGCCTTGCAGGGGTGAGTGTGGGTGAATACTCATTGAAGTAAATTTCATATAGATGAATAAAAGTGGCCCTGTGGGTAGGTAAAAGAGGGAACCTGGATGTGTCACCTCAAGGATCACAGACTGGTTTTTGGGACGTGAAATGTCACCTCACTAGCAGGGAAGCAACCTGAGCTAGTGCAAGAGGTGGAGCTCTACTGAGATGGGCTAGATTCTTTTTCTGTAATGGCCGAGGAGGAGAATTGCTGGTATGGGGATACTCACAAGCCCCCTCCTGAGTGCTGTTTTCCCCAGAGAGCAATTTGTACAAATTCGAGTTGTTGTCTGTGAATATGTGATAAATAGCAGCTCAGAATACCCAGCTTTTGGGGAGTCTTTGGGTGGGGTCATGGAAGGAATTCTGGCTGAGGAACCATAGTTCTCTTGGGAGGCTTGCATACTCATGTAGTTATGGATAAGGACACCTGGAGAAGGGTAATTGGCAGGAACAGCCTACTTGATGTAAACCATTGTGGTGTTATGTTCCTGGACTTCTGTGCTAGGTATGTGTGATTGTTGTTGTATTATATGATAGCAAAAGAAAATAGCAAAAGAGCTGTCAGGAAATATGATTATAAGGTCATCGATGCCTTTCATAGCACCAATCTGAGGACCTGTTGGTCGACACCAGTGGTGAGGTAAGCTGTCAGGCTGAAGAAGGAAGCTTCCCAGGCTTGGTGTGCCCAGGGGTCTCCTGCAGCAGATGGACATCGGAGAGCCAAAAAGGTTGTGGTTTTGAAAAACTCAGGAGTGGGAGAGGGCCATGGAGGAGGATTTTTGGCAGCCTTTAAAGACATTTTGGCAAGCTGTACAGTGACTTAGCATGGGGAAGCTGGGCATGGCTCAACGTGTTGGTTGGGGAGCAGAACCGCTGACATAGATATTGTGGGACCTAGGAAAGAGCACTTTGAGGAACTCCCAAACTCAGCCAAAAAATCCCTATGTGTAGTAAGGCCGAGCCTGAAGATGCTGGGAAAACTCCACTGGCATAGGTCCCTAAGGTAGTTGAGAAGCGACCCCATAGTAAAGCGCCAGGCATAGATGATTTGGCCCAGAGATGTTATAGGCTCTGACATTGTGGGGCTGCCTTGGTTAACACACTTCCTAACTGTTTCATGGAGGTCTGGTACAGTGTCTGTGAAGTGGAGGTCTGGAGCAGTGGGAGTACAGGGTTCCATCAGTGTAATCAAAAGTGAAGCATGTTTTCAGTGAGTGTTGGACTCCATCTGTGGATCATCAGAAGAAATGCAGGCGTTTTCCCTGACTGACACGATGAAGGGAAAGACAAAGCTTTCAAGTTACCAGCCCATTTACATCCCAACCCTTATGATGAAATCTGGGTAATGACCATAGGGTGATGTGGATTTTTGGAATTGCTGCTCCTGCATGCTGAAAGGAACCTGCTAAGGTAGTTTGGGTTAGAATGTCTAGGGGGCGTCCTTGGATGTTATTTGGGCATGGACAACTGAGTTAAGACTATGGCAAAGACCTGGAACCTGTTGGTGAGATTATTTATCTGATCTGGCTTTGAAAAAACCTGGAGGAACTGAAAAGTGTAGTTGGGGAGAAGAACTCCTGGAATACCCTGGTTAGTCTGCTGCCACCACAACCTGACAGATTAGCAGATGGCTGGACAGATTGATGGTTGGATGGTGAGATGGGTAAAATTGAAAAAAAAAAGGAAGAAGCTTGAAACTGGTATCTATTTATGAGTTGATATTAATAAATAATTTATGACTAGAATGTTTACAGCACCAGCCTGCAGTCAGAATGACGGAGAGAAAGGAGAGTTAAAAAAAGATAGCCTTGTAGAGGGGGCACTAAGTTACACACAGTTCACTACTATTACAGTATTTTATTATTCAATCATAAAAACATTTCCCCACCAATTTCTGCGTAGCCCATCTATAGCCATAGAAGGAGAAAAAATGTCAAGGGTTATGTTTTGCTTCATTGAGCACATGCAGCGCTATTGCATGCACATTGAAATATGATTAATTTCCACGCTTTAGTTAATGCACGGTCATGTTATACAGGTGTACAGTTATACATCGTATACAGAAAGAACCAGCATAGCATCTTTTGATGCATGGCCATGATGAAACCCTGACCATGTTCGGCCTGATCTACAGCACTGACATATTATTGTTCTGTCTATGCGTAGATGAATAAATCGTGTGTTTTAAATGTACAAGGTGAGCCATTTATATGGATACACTGTAATAACATGGGAATGGTTGGTGATATTAAAGTCCTGTTTGTGGTACATTAGTATATGTGAGGGGGCAAACTCCTCAAGATGGGTGGTGACCATGGTGGCCATTTAGAAGTCGGCCATCTTGGATACAACTTTTGTTTTTTCAATAGGAAGAGGGCCATGTGACACATCAAACTTATTGGTAATGTCACAAGAAAAACAATGGTGTGCTTGGTTTCAACGTAACTTTATTCTTTCATGAGTTATTTAAAAGTTTCTCTTTGTTCACAGCCATTGACATGTCGAAGAGGTTAACACGTAAGGAGCGGATCGAAATCGTGTTCATATCTGGTGAACGCAGTAACCGGGTGGACGCAAGAAAACTGTCACTAATGAAGAAACATCAGTGGCTGTCCTAGCTTCATTCAGCAAGCGCCCACAGCGTAGCACTCGCCGCATGTCACTGGAGAGTGGCATTAGTCTAATATCCCTTCGGCGGATATTAGCTACTCACAAATGGCACCCTTACAAACTCCAGCTACTGCAGCATCTCAACGAGGATGACCCAGATCGGCGCACAGAATTTGCAGAATGGGCAAAACAAAAATTGGAACAGGACCCTCAGTTCACGCAGAAGATTTTGTTCAGTGATGAGGCAAACTTTTATGTGAATGGTGAAGTTAACAAACAAAACCACCGCTATTAGTCTGACACTAACCCACATTGGATGGATCCCTCCAAGACTGTTGGAACAACAAAAGTGATGGTTTGGTGTGGTATATGGGGTACAACGATAGTGGGTCCATTCTTCATCAATGGAAACCTCAAGGCCACTGGATATTTGAAATTGCTAAATGATGATGTGTTTCCCTCTTTATGCACTGAAGCTGGCACGTTCCCTGAGTTTTTCCAGCAAGATGGTGCACCACCACATTATGGGTGCCAGGTCCGAGCATTCCTAGATGAACAGTTTCCTGGAAAGTGGATTGGTCGTCGTGGGCCAATTAAATGGCCCCCAAGGTCTCCCGATCTGACCCCCTTAGACTTTTATCTTTGGGGTCATCTGAAGGCAATTGTCTATGGTGTGAAGATACGAGATGTGCAGCACCTGAAACTACGGATACTGGATGCCTGTGCTGGCATTTCTCCTGCGGTGTTGCTATCATGGTAAATGGTAAATGGACTGATTCTTATATAGCGCTTTTCTACTCTCCTGGAGTACTCAAAGCGCTCTATACAACATGCCCCCTCACATATACTAATGTGCCACAAACAGGACTTTAATATCACCAACCATTCCCATTTTATTACGGTGTATCCATATAAATGGCCCACCCTGTACATTAGAGAATTCTTGAGAAAAACACTTCAGCTGTTGATGCAGTGACTCACTTACTAGCAAAGCAGTGGTTTGCTTACATTTATGTATTAAAAAATGATATTTGACATATATTTATACAGGGAGTGCAGAATTATTAGGCAAATGAGTATTTTGTCCACATCATCCTCTTCATGCATGTTGTCTTGCTCCAAGCTGTATAGGCTCGAAAGCCTACTACCAATTAAGCATATTAGGTGATGTGCATCTCTGTAATGAGAAGGGGTGTGGTCTAATGACATCAACACCCTATATCAGGTGTGCATAATTATTAGGCAACTTCCTTTCCTTTGGCAAAATGGGTCAAAAGAAGGACTTGACAGGCTCAGAAAAGTCAAAAATAGTGAGATATCTTGCAGAGGGATGCAGCAGTCTCAAAATTGCAAAGCTTCTGAAGCGTGATCATCGAACAATCAAGCGTTTCATTCAAAATAGTCAACAGGGTCGCAAGAAGCGTGTGGAAAAACCAAGGCGCAAAATAACTGCCCATGAACTGAGAAAAGTCAAGCGTGCAGCTGCCAAGATGCCACTTGCCACCAGTTTGGCCATATTTCAGAGCTGCAACATCACTGGAGTGCCCAAAAGCACAAGGTGTGCAATACTCAGAGACATGGCCAAGGTAAGAAAGGCTGAAAGACGACCACCACTGAACAAGACACACAAGCTGAAACGTCAAGACTGGGCCAAGAAATATCTCAAGACTGATTTTTCTAAGGTTTTATGGACTGATGAAATGAGAGTGAGTCTTGATGGGCCAGATGGATGGGCCCGTGGCTGGATTGGTAAAGGGCAGAGAGCTCCAGTCCGACTCAGACGCCAGCAAGGTGGAGGTGGAGTACTGGTTTGGGCTGGTATCATCAAAGATGAGCTTATGGGGCCTTTTCGGGTTGAGGATGGAGTCAAGCTCAACTCCCAGTCCTACTGCCAGTTTCTGGAAGACACCTTCTTCAAGCAGTGGTACAGGAAGAAGTCTGCATCCTTCAAGAAAAACATGATTTTCATGCAGGACAATGCTCCATCACGTGCGTCCAAGTACTCCACAGCGTGGCTGGCAAGAAAGGGTATAAAAGAAGAAAAACTAATGACATGGCCACCTTGTTCACCTGATCTGAACCCCATTGAGAACCTGTGGTCCATCATCAAATGTGAGATTTACAAGGAGGGAAAACAGTACACCTCTCTGAACAGTGTCTGGGAGGCTGTGGTTGCTGCTGCACGCAATGTTGATGGTGAACAGATCAAAACACTGACAGAATCCATGGATGGCAGGCTTTTGAGTGTCCTTGCAAAGAAAGGTGGCTATATTGGTCACTGATTTGTTTTTGTTTTGTCTTTGAATGTCAGAAATGTATATTTGTGAATGTGGAGATGTTATATTGGTTTCACTGGTAAAAATAAATAATTGAAATGGGTATATATTTGTTCTTTGTTAAGTTGCCTAATAATTATGCACAGTAATAGTCACCTGCACACACAGATATCCCCCTAAAATAGCTAAAACTAAAAACAAACTAAAAACTACTTCCAAAAACATTCAGCTTTGATATTAATGAGTTTTGTGGGTTCATTGAGAACATGGTTGTTGTTCAATAATAAAATTATTCCTCAAAAATACAACTTGCCTAATAATTCTGCACTCCCTGTATATAGAAAAGAATATGTTTTGGAAAATACTTAACTGAATTTTTCATTTTCAATTATTGTACAAGTAATTTAGATGTGCACAATTCAAGTGCCATTATTCTTTGAGCATGGAGTCAGTATGGCATAACCCACAAATTTCCTGAAGCAGGAACTAGAACAGAGAAAAAATAACTAACAATAAAAGGGATCTGAATGCTTTTGAGCGATTATGGATATATCGCGTTATTATACTTTTATTAAGAGGACCTAACAAAAACATGATGACATGAGCTTATGAAGGAAAAGAGGACTATAAGTCATATGTTGTTTTAGGGGGTCTACCAGAATATATGTATATATTTTTTAAACACATACTTTAGGTTAAAATAAAGCAGCACCTCTTTTTATCCTCTGGCTTTAAGGGACACCTGCCAAAAGTCCAGTTTGATTCTGAATATAGCCTTCTATGAGCTGTCAGATAACAAAACCCTGGTGTTCAACCCTACATGTTTGAATGTGAATTGGACCCAGAACAAAGAGAGTCTTTATTCATCTGCCAAAACAAGAGTCCAGGTAAAGGCTAAAGCCTTGATGGGTGTATGTTTTAGTGCTAGGCATCTGCCTGCCAGCTAAATTATGTTAATTCCATCTTACCTTATTTTGTGAACCTTGACGGAGAGATAATAAATGGGCAAGGTAAGAACATTCTAGGGTATTTGCTTTCACCATAAACGGTCACCCTGAGTCCCAGTCTAGATTTTTTTTCTTTTTTTTCTTTTTTACAAACAAAGAAGCTCATCAGTTTCAGAGGATCTTATAGACTTTAAAAGTTTTGATCATTCCCAACGTCAAACCTGTGGGCATGATGTTCAAAGCTTAAGGGAATGTTAGTTAACTGTGCGAAATGTTAACACAAAAGTAATTCCAGTGATTGTGGAGACATAAAAGAGTAATCCAACGGGATTTTAATTTCTCTGATGCCGGGAGTACATAAAGACTGCTCTTGTCACAACATTTGATGTACTTTACTCATGGCCTAGATACTGAAAGTTGGCAGAAGCTTCAGATGTGTGCCAAACTATACTATATACCACTAGAAAAGTGTTATGAAATTGTGTTACTCAGTGACGTAGATTTCTAAAAGGGGTGAAAATCTAAAAAGTTGAAAATGTAGTGCTTCCTCTGTGAGACATTAACTTTAAGTGTTGACTATGTGATTTGGAACTTTTCAGATATTTCACAAAGATTAAAAAAAAGAAGAAGAAAAAGAGGCCAGACTGTTTGTACATGTACATTGTGGATAAACCTCTGGTCTTTATGGGGGAAACTGATGGGAGACTAGCTTATTAAAAAAACTGCTGCTGGCTGTGCTTTAACCGCCTTGAAATCAGTTATCATCTGCACTTTGTGTGGAAACAGAGCTAACCTTAGCAAATAACTCTGATTTATCATTGTAACAAACACGTCCTCTTCTTAACTACCTTGGCCAACATGTGTGATGTACGAATCTTATAAAAAGTCTTTTGTCATATCAGCAAGGAGAGCTTTTGGTTAAAATCACCATGTCTAAATTAATAAACATCCAAGTTGAACAACTGCAGGCTCCACCAGCACTCAGTTTAGCATCAATGAGAAATTATTTGGTTGAATGATTATACAAAGTATACCAGCTGTTTTGTTAATACACCACCTAAATGTAACACTTTAAAACCTCCTGTAGATATTAACAGTTAACCACATCACATGGCGCTCAAGCCTTTGAATTAAACTGTGATTCTTTTTTTTCATACACTATATTGCCAAAAGCTCCCATGATGATACTACAGTCATACTGTTGTATAGAATATGATGCATTACAGTAAATTAAACAATCTAAAGAAGCATTTAAAGTGCAGCAGTATAATTGATCCATATAATACTGATTGTGAGCATTTTTTGGCAGAATAATTACTTTTACTTTTGATACTTTATGCACACTTTGCCAGTAACACAGTTTTATGTGTAGTGTGGTGTTTCCGTGGTGGTTTATTGTTACTTTTGCTAAAGCAATGCTTCTTTAAAACTGTCTCCACCTCTGTTGTAATTGTCAGCTAATAGTAAATAATAATTGTAATGCTAACTATAGAAGTAATAATATTTTACAATTCTGAGCTGGGGATAGGATTGGGAAGTTGAAATATCCTGGAGGAGTACAGCAAGCTGCAGAAGGCTGTCAACATATTTATAAAAACAAAAGACAAGCATGACATAATTGGTATTCTTTAATCTGGTCCAATTAATCTCATCTGTTTTTCTTTTTTGCCATGTCTACCTTTCTGTATAAGTTGCTGCACATCAGAGCCACACCTTGCAAAATGAGTGCTCCATGTACTTCTACTCTCCCACATGATTTGTCTACATCTGTATGAGATGTGTGACTACTTTATTACATCATGCACAAAGCAGCATTCGGTGCACTACCCCCACCCCCCGCCCCAGCATTTCTCTCGCAGTTACTCTTTCCTAGTGTTTCACTAAGTTTTGATTGGCTTTACTGTTTTGATTTAACTTTTTTTTTTCTAAACACATATTGCTCCCTTTACCAACCCCCCCTCCCCGTCCCTGCTTTCTGCAGCCAAACAGCAGGTAGTCGGATACAAGCCTCTCTAACATTAGTTGAGGCTAGGGTCTATTAGGTCCTGCCTCGCCATGTGAGTTACTGCACAGAGAGTGAGTGCCTTGGGAACAATCACGCTCACAAAAACCAGCGCACTGACTCACACAAGCAAACACATACCCACACAAAGTTAAATCCAAACCCACACAAATGTTTGAGCACTGCACACAAAGCCCTCGCAATCTCCCAGACATGCTCACCTTATGTGCACTCAGTCATAAAGATGGAGGAATCACTGAGGCTTTAAGAACCTCCTCTTACCCTTACGCTTCCTCTTTTGCTAAACTCGGTCTGCTAAGGTGCCAAGGTGTAAATAAGACCCAAACTTTCCAGAAAATCAACTGGAGCAATGTGAGGAAAAAATATCCCTTTTTGGTCATTCTTGCTTTTTCATTTTCATTTTCATTTTCATTTTTTAAGTTTAATATCCAAATTATTGAATAAAATTGAATGACTAAATACTTATGCATCCTGTATACTTTCAAAAATGATACCCATCAATTTGCAGAATTAAAAGAAATAATGAATTGCATATGCTTTATGGCTATGTACAAGCTAAAGCAACATGGCTGTTTAATGTAGAGATAAAACCACATTTATAGCAGACGGGTATTAAAATAATAAAAGCAGGACTTGAGCAAACAGATTGTGGAAGCTAACGGAGATGAAAATATTTAATAAAATGAGTTCACAAGAAAGAGCCTATTATTTACAACAAATAACCTAACCTTTTAAATCCCATTCACATTGAATATCGAAACAGCAGTCTGTGTGCATTAGTGTCTTATAACATATAAACACAGGGCTTTGTCTCGACACTTTAATGTAATCAAGTATTTTGTGAGGCTGCTGTTGTACAATTCCGTTGGGTTGTATTTTTTTCATGTAAAAAGAAAAGGCTGTTTTCAGCTTTTTTCACAGCTTGCTTGAGATCCTAGAAGAGGCCTTTGAATGTTGCCAAACTGTACTGACTGCATTTACACCTGGCTGCGATCCAGCCACCTCCAGACATCACATACATTTCAGTTTCTATTGCCATACACTTTATCTGCAATTTACAATGCATTAGCAAACAACCACAATGCATTTGGGTGTAAATGGAGTCTTCATACTCCCAAAACTGTTAAATCCCACACTTCCCATTTATGCACCTAAATGGGATATTTGGAAAAGTCTATACTTGCCTTGCAAACATCCACGTTTCAAATGGCATGACACCAGTTTGTAATGGATTAGGTAATGGCTTTCTATAATAAATGCATAGACTGTGATTGCAAATAACACAGATAGCACTGATGGCGTTGTAAGAAGATATCTCAGCTAGAGAAAACTCCACACAAATACATACAAAATAATATAGAGCTTTTTTGAAATTTTAAGTGACACGACAACTATGACCTTCACAAATAAAAATAGTAGAAAGACTAATACAATACACCATACTGTCCTACATCTCAGTGTCGCAAGCTGTGGTAGCATTTATTTGTTTTCTCATGAGCCAGACACATTAAATTGGTATGAAATCTGTCGAAACAACCAAATGTTTGAATACAACAAAGATGCCAACCGATCTAGTAAGTAAAAATAATTATGCATGGAGATATATGACTATCTGAATATCTAAGTAAATAAACATAAGTGCTTTAACGCCAGGATGTCACACACACACATAACTCTGTATGAGTTCACAATTCTTCCATGCACACCCACACACATATGTGCACAGGCAATAGTAAAGAGATAAACACTATGCTGAGAATTTAAGAAAGAAGGAGCAGGCACATATTTTGGAAGAGAATTAGGAAGCATCCCATCAACCTTGAGCAGCTTAACCCTTCACCTCAGCAGTCTGTCTCAGTGTCTCATGGCTACTCATTATATGGGAAGAAACTGCCTTGTAATGTTTGTTGACTCAACCCCCCAGTAGACGCTACCCTGTGTGCACAAAGGAGATAATCACTGAAAATTACTGAGGAACATGGAAATGTAGTTGTGTTTATGCCTGAGAGCTTTGTGGGCTCCTGGATTCACAAATTATTCATGTTGTGGTATCGTCTTCGCCTGAGAGGTGAGCAGTGATGACGACTTCTAGCAGAGTACCTATCAAAAGTGGTTTTGTCTGTTTCTTCTTTTCGGTATCTTTTCCCTTTTTTGCAAAAAAACCCCCATTATGCATCAACGTGACAAGAGTGACAGCATCACCTTAACAAAGCAAGTGGAGCTCATTTCTTCTCTCTCTCAATCATTGCTCGTCTTTTGTCACAACCCAAATGTTTTACTGCATTTACCATGAGGCATTCTCACTCTGCCAACTATTAAGGAAAAAACACGCGAGCAATATGATATGCTTAAATTAAATGCTAAAATCAGTTAACTAGAGTCAGTTAACAGGTCTATAGAGAGCTGTGGGGTCAGGTTCCTGTGTTAATGCACTCTCAATCACCTATGATCATGTGGCAGTTCATGAAAAAAGGTGTTTTTTGAGGCAAGAAAGGGAGTGTAAACTTTGAAATGCCAGGAGGATATCTGCCGCTGCTCATTACATGGTGTTGTGAAAACAGTAGTGCGGATATTCTTCTTTGGATCAGATTTGGATCTGTTTTGTATTCTGTACCATTTCTAAAAAAAATAGCATGGCTGTTTTAGAGGTTCAAAGTTGCATGACCTGTGAGGCTCACCCTATCCCATTTGCTCTTTTAATGTATGCTTCGAGTTGTTAATTGGTACTTAGTGATTGCAGTGGTGTATCAATGTATATATGTATGAGTCTGTCTCTCTCCTATTTGGATGCTGCCTGCTGCTTTCTTATTCTAAATTTACAGGACTAGGGTGTGCGTGTGTGTTCATACATTCACATTTACCCTTCATGCAGTCCTGTATCATAAAATGAGGCAAACTCAATTTTGGATGAACAACAACACATGACATATTATACTAAGTACACCCCATCATTTTAATAGCTTGTATAACGGCTTCTAACTTGAAGTGTACTGAAACAATCTGAAGGTTCTTTATCAGTGTCTCACATCGTTAAGGAGGAATTTTACCCCTCTTGTCTTTACAAAAGAAGCTTTGTAGGCATTCACTGAGGTCTGGATTTAGACTGGGTTCTTTTCTTCTTCAGCCATTCTGTTGTAGATCTGCTTTTATCCTCGGGTTCATTGTCCTAGAATACTTTGGTATTTACTTTAAGGTGCCCAAGTCCAGTAGCTTCAAAGCAAGCCTAACTTATCACTCAACCAACATGCTTAACAGTGAGGATGAGGTGTGTAGGTTCTTAGTTATCCAGGTCATGTTAGTCTTCAGTGCTTAAAAAAAAAGGCAACTGGACTTCTTCAACTTTACCTCTCATCCAAGAGGTTGGAGGTGAATGAAAGGTGGAGAGTCCCAGGTATTTAACCCCTAGTGGGGTTTGTTCCCTGTGGACGTGACCCTGAGTGTTGTTGACCTACTACTGATCTTGTGAGTCATCACATGATCCTCAAGAGCATGAGCCTCGTCCTTTTGGTGGAGGTGTCAGCTGAGTCTTGGCTTTTCAATGTTGGGCCATGTGTTTGTGGAGTGGAGTGTTTTTAGTAAGCGTGGTCCTCTGCATCATGGCCAAACATCACTGATTTGATCTTGTCTAGCCAAAGGACATCGCTCCTAAGCTTTGCTGCCATGTTCTTTTTAGAGAGAAGAGGCAGTAAATGTACTGTCATGAACTTTAACATTTAACATGTTTACTGAGGCTCATATAGCCTGAGTAGTTTGGGTGCAGCACTTGAATTAGTTTTTCTGAGCATTACACGGTCTGACCTTGGGGTAAATTTGCCGGGACATTAACTTGTGGGAAGACTGGCAACTGTTTTAAGTGTCCTCCAGTTCTGAAATCTCTCTCTCACTACAGCGTGATGGACTTCAACATTTTTTAAATGGAAAATTATCTTATATGACTTCCCAGACGAGTTAAATTTTCACAGTTTTCTGCCTTTTGTCTTAGGTTTTGTTAAATAAATAATGATACGCTGTAATAAGCCATGCTTTGTAATTCATCTGAGATTGTATTTACCTAGCACCTGCTTAGGACTAGATTACACTTAAGTCCTGATATGTAAGCCATTAGAATCAAAAGTGAGTGTACTTTCTTTTCACCATGGCTCTACAGAGTCACCTTTTCAGGCATGGGCTTGACACTGATGTACCAATTACTGGCATCATGCACCATATCATTATGGTGCATGTAAGTGCACAATTAAGTAAATAGAAAGGATGCAATCTTAGGATAAGTTTTGGCCTTTAGCCTGCATTCATTGTCAGGTTCCTGGATGAAACTGTAAAAAATATAATCAATCTTTTTGGGCCAGATTTCTTTTCCACAGCGTTTTATACTTCCACATCCACATTTACACATGTAATGAATGAATGCTTGAATGACATCGTAATATTGTGTTACTGTTCTGTAATTTTACAGCAATATGCAAAAATCACTCCCCGGGCTTACCTCAACATCCTGTGCAAAGCAAAGTGTGATCAATATAATAACAAATGTATGCAAAACAGTCGTAAATCACGGATTATATTTCATACTGAAAAAAAAAGACCTGTGAAGCTGTGAATCAATTTATACAATTCATCTCAATCATCTAATATTTCGCTTTGAGGTGCTGGTGCATAGGAATGGGGTTTTGTGTGTGTGTGCGTGTGTGAGAGAGAAAACCAGTAGACTGTGGAGGTGAGAAAAATAAGGGCTGTGGAATAAGTCTTGCATCTGCATATCAAAGAAGGTGTGAAGGGAAGTGTAGAAAATGATGAGAATAAGAACTGTAGTATGTTTCTACAAATGCGTAGAGTGTGAAGTATGTTCTTATGGGAGCAAAATCATTATGAAGACAAAGTTAATGTTCTTTTGACAAATGACAGTGGATTTGATAAGCACAGTAAGTACCACAGCAAGATAACATGGCATAATACACATGTTTAATTAATGACACTGCAAGGCAAGTACCAACCTACTGTGAGCTGAGCCTTTCTGGTTAGACTTACCCCGGCTCAACTTTCCATCGTTAACAGAAATAAATTGAAACAAAGATGAAAGTTTAGTGGGGTCGATGAATACAAAATACATTCTGGTTAAACAAAAATTTTCACCACAGAATTTGACACTGATTTAAATAATGGATACACAGAGTAACACCTTTCTTTTTTGTTTCTAGTCTAGTCTCTAGTCTCTCTTCAAAACGTACTGAACCATGTACTGTCGGTCTATTTAAATGCTTTTCATGTTTCGTTTCAGACATACTCTGCACCTAGAGACGTGTGCGTTCTTTATCCAAACAGGCACATCAGCCTGGAAGTGCACTTTGCCTGTCATCTGCATGTAATCAGCCAAGTGTGCCTTTAACTGCAGGGAACCATATAAGTGTAGCTAAGTATGCATCTTGCAATTAGCATGGAAATTTTTCTAGCTTCAAAGCACAGGTGCAAATTGCACAGGTGTAAGAAAATGAAGGCTGAGATGGAAAACATGAAAAGTGCTCTATAAATGTTCTCTCTGAAGTGTGACTTAACTTCTTGGAAAGATAAATAACCACAATACCTAACTAATTCCAAAAAGAAAAAGTGGATGGAGAGCTGTGGCTGCGTGGTCATTTTACTTGATGTTCAGAACTGAAAATAGGGCCCTTTTAAGAGCCAAGTAGATTTGTCTGCAGTTACCTTGACAATGTCAGGGAAACTCTTTATAGAAATCATTAGTGAATTACAATTTTACCTAAGTTGAAAAAACCCCACATAAGTCTCAGCTAGAGCCAAACATGTTTATCCATAATGTTTGTAACTTTGCAATTATCTAACTTTTATTTTGATGTCTTTTTTTGGTTTTTGACCATTTGGTTTTTGACTGTCTCTTAAGACTTCCAAGTCACTGTGCCAGTGACCGTCACAGAGCACAACAACCATACTTAAAGGATGCTTAATAATCAGCAAAATGTACTAGACCTTGCCAAACAACCTTAGGGTGTATAAAGGTGAGACATTCACTAAAAAGGAGGAACATGAAAAGTTAATAGTGTTGTAACTTCTCTTTTTCTCTCACTGTTTGACAATTTCTTCATTTTAAAGGGATATATTCCTGCTATTAAGGGAACTTTGATTAATTCTTGCCTGCAAGAAAGGATTTGAAGAAAATTAAAAAGAAAAAACATTAAAGAAAGTTTTTAAATTTTAAGAAATTTAAAAGCAGGGACCAAAAACACATTTTAACAATATCATATACACTATATTATTTTATATTGATCTCATAAGGTAAAAAAACCAGTATGTCACTCATTGTGTGTCTCAGGTCTGCCAACGCTAGTTGTTTCAATTTTGTAATGTCATCAGAGTCCTGGTCTTGAGTACATGTGTATTTACTTTCTGTATTTAATATAACCCAGCTCATGGAGTTGGAGCCTGGAGGATCAGGCCCCACTGTGCAGCCTACTGTTTGAGGGCAAAGGGATAAAGACTGCCTCTTTGCCAGGGTTTATAATCCTCAAACTGTGCCTTTGTCTCATCTGTCAAACTGTGCCTTGTTGAGTGTATTAGAGGAAGTTACCAACTGGTTTAGCCTCTCAAACCTTTAGGAAACCTTGGACCTTTAGTCCCCAGTTTAAGCTCTGGACATGTCAGTCTTTCTTCCAAACTGTCTAAAGATAACTCTTCAGTCCCTGTTTAACTTACAGCTGATAAGGTGATCACAGGTAACTATCACAACTAACCCCTGAGTGGTTTCTGTTATATTCCAGGAATGCTTTTAGAACAAAACGACTGGTTGTGCATCAGAAGTTAGTGAGGTTGATGTCTGCAGCTACTTTTGGAAAAACCCGAGGCGTATACTAAGTGTCTATACTCGTCATTGTGGGTACAGAGAAGGTCGTCAGATGTTGCCTTTATGGGGGAGTTAAACCATAGCTTTTCATTCCTTTGAATGCTCTGAAGCCTCTTAATTTATAACGTGAGATCCAAACAAAACTCTGAAAAAAATATTTTCAGTTTGTATTGACCTGTTCTGTATACTTTGGTAATTAGTTGACATTTCCTGAATGCATGAAAAAACTAATTTACTTTAAAACAGTGTTAGATTGGTCATCTTTTACAATAACTCCCTCTAGCTAATACATGCATTAGTCTGATTCTTTCTGTTTAACAGCTTCTCTACGTTCCAATAACATCTTCAAGGACACTGCTGACACGATTGTGTCGAGTGTTAAATCCCAAATAAATGGAACTTAATAGCATTTAGAACTGCTTCTTTTGAAAGCTGTTTATATTAAGAATATAGGGATATTAAAGTAGAAGTGTCCTTTTTTATACACTTATCTGTGGATTACTGAAATGCTGAATTCTCTGAGGAATTATGTGAAATTACAGTACCTGAATTATAGCACACTTCTGAGAGAAGACTTCACACAAACACCTTACAAAGGCTCTTATGTTAATATTATTCAAATTGCTTCTTTGACTATAATTTGACCATTTTAAAATGAAATTAATGGTGTAAAACTGCAGACTCGAAACACTTACCTTGTGTTCACCACCCTTCCTGGGTACAAGGAGATTTTAGCAGGACGACGATGCCCAAAGAAACTATTAATACATTCGGATAAATTCTACCTAGATCTAAAATTTTAGCCATTTTTGAAAGACGGAAAGGTTTCTCTCCGTTTCTTAAAAGTATGTGCTGTAAAGTCATGACCCTGTGCCAAGCACAACTATTATGACCCACAGGGCAGAGCAGTTGAAAAGCATTTTATGGTTACCCTGCTGAAAGCGGTGCCTATATAGTATGCGCATGAGATAGTGATGACAGACACAGAGAATGTGAGATATAGGCTGAGCATGTTTACCGTGGATACTGTATTTGTGCATAAATAGACCCTATCATCTCTCAGTGTTGAGCATTTCCTCACAGACAGCATGTGACTTATCAGAGTGAGCCAGGTTTTCAGAGAGCTGACAGTTTAAGGAGAACTGCCATGGGATAAGTCTCAATCCTCACTCAACCATTACACTCTCATGCCCTTCTCTCTCTCTCTGTCACACACACGTATCTACATAGACACGCACACACACACACACTGAAGCAAGCACAGACGCAGCAACCCAATGGCAAACCCTGACTACCGATTTTCAGAGCTGCCTCAATGTGTCTCCCGAGATGCAGAAAAACTGTTCAGATGTGAAACAGCAGGTCTCGAGGGAAGACTAAGTGTCTACAAGTTTAGTTGGAAATAATATAAAGACAGATTCTTTTTTCAATAGATAAGAAAACAATAAAAGGGAAAGAAAAAGCATAAACTTATAGGACGAGACACGATTCTAGGTAAGATTAAAGAAAAGTGAAGAACAACATAATGAACAGTCACTAACAATTGAAAGAAAAAAGACATGACACATGAACATTAGTCTGTATAGTCATGTAAGTGTAATGCGTGTACTTGTAGACTAGTTACCGGAAGGTCATTTGGAATATCTGTCCCAAGTTGACTTGCTGGGTTTTGTTGTTGTATCCATGCAGCATCTCACCAAACAGGGTGTCATTGAAGTAGACATCCTGCTTAGGGCATTTTGGTCCATCACAGTTGTCTGACTGCAGGAGACAGGAGCGCCCATCGCCTGCCAGCTTGTACTCTTGTACGCATCTGAGGAGGAAGGAAACACTGTCAATACAATGTATGATATGCAATCTAGGAGACCTTGTTTACACTTGAGGTGAAAGCATAGTGCTGGCAAGATTTGAAACAGAAAATTGAGCTGTAGCAGGCTGATTGTGATTTGAAATACTGACATTATATACAAGGATGTTCCCATGTTCCTACTTTAATTTTCAATCTATAAAGACCAATACAGAGAAACTCAGCATGCCAAAATCGTACCGATTTTCTTTAGAATTCCCTCAGACTAATAACAGCCTGACACAGACAATCACAACCAATGTTTTGAAAAGACATTTTTCCAGGTTTTCAGTTTATATACCATTAAATCTACTTTCTTACTGTCAAAGCCAAAATGCTTTTTAAATATGCAAAGTGCTACAGTCGCAATTATCAATGGTGAGTTTGTGGACACAAGCACTCTGGTGAAAACCATTTTAAAACAGATTCCAGTGGCACTGGATTCAGCAGACTCTGCAGTTAGTCACAATTATAGCTTCCACTATTGTGTGCAATCCTGTCTTACAGACCAGGCTGAGCAGTTAGTGCTGCTGGATAGGGCTGAGCGCAGGACTCATGCAATTGTTCATGTCTCTTCACCTCGATGGGAAGGAGATGTCAACTGCTGTTGGCAATACTCAGATGTGGTGGAACAGGGGCTTTCTGTAGTTGAAGGCAAATCTGTTTCCATTTTTGTAAATGAACAATTTGTATAATTACAGAACAAAGTTATAACATTCAGATGATTTTATTAATTTAATCTGTTTTTTCCCACAGGCCACTTTTAAAAAGCATTGTGCATTTATTACAGAACATGTGGATATACAGGCTAGTGATTTAGTAAAATACATTTATGAAATTAAACAGGATATCATGGTAAATGGACAGAGCCTCAACTTTCATGTTTGCCCACAGTGTAAGGGTACCAAATGATCTGGGGAAAATGAGGACATCATTCCAGATCAGACACAGATCAAGAATGAGGTCATGCTTCATGTTTCTTTAGGCTTCTGCTGTTAGGTTTCCATCAAAAAGTCAACAGATGCATTTAGACATGTTTTTAAGTATCCTTTTATCAGTTATCAGGTCCCAGGAATTAAGCAACTTTCATTGGCATGATCAGAACAGTTTCCATAAATGATCAGCCAGTGTTGAGATATAAATACCCTCAAAGAAGACAGCTATTTAAAGAAAAATGGGAAGGACAACCCTAAAGCTAACAAAAACACTGACAGAAGTACTTCCTGTATTTTTGGCTACTATTTGTAGCCCTTTTTCAGACCTTTCATGTTTGGAACAACAATATAATATTTAATATTGCTCCAGGAATATCACTTCTTTTAGAAATTGGGTAAAAAGACCAATATAGAAGTTCAGGTCTTTGTGGCAGAAATACTCACTAACCTGAAGGGTTTTATTCAGTGTAGATCATTCTTTTCTTTAACCTAACCTTAAAATACTTCCATGTCCCAAAGCTGAGCATGTAACAGAAAAATTATGATAACAATAAATTCTAAACAAGAAAAAAATATTTAATCAGCCAGCTAAGAACAACCTTGTTTCTTTTTTCATGCAAACTCTAGTCTCACAGGTGGAAGTCCTGTGTTTGACCCATTTGTTCACTATTCACATCTTTTCCAGCTGCCACGGACCACAGTGCAGTCGTTTTTTTTTTCAGTGTTTTTCATCAAGTTGCAAAGTAACAGTGTGATTGCACTGGGGAATCTAAGCAGTCTGCACTCAAATGGAAACCTAAGTATTTACAATATACTGGGTACAATCAAAAAGTTCTATGAATAAGTGCAAACAAAAACTATACCTAACTGAAATTTGGCATGATTTCCCCTTCAAGAGTATCTTCATTCTAGAAAATGACCATCACACGGAGGCTCACTGTCAGCCAAAGTTGAAAGTTTTTAGCTAAGAGTCCATTTTCATTGAATGTCATGTCCAGGGTGGTACCAGGATAATAGTCATCCTCTTTGTTTTCAACATTCACAAGGATGTGCACTACCAAAAGATCCCCCTGCCTCAGACTGTCAATGCAAAGCTCCATTTGTACCATGCAGAGAACTTTGGCATGTGCCATGTTGTGCTGGAACTCAGTGCACTGACAAGGCTGGAGGTTTTTTTTAATCTACACATATAAAATCCTCACAGACCCATCAGATTTGCCTCCCTGTGACTTCCACTGCTTCCACAAAATGAAAATCAGGTTAAAGGTTCACTGTTTTGACGCAGTATCTCCGTAACATTCAGGCACATGTGCCAAGAGAACAGAACGGGGTTTCCACTGAGCAGTCTAAAAATAGTAGCTGGGCTAGAAGCTGTGAACACGATCTCAGAGGTGAGATTCACTAATATTACTTGTATCAGGTTTGAATTGTTTGGACAAATTCATGCAAGTTTTCTTTCCACATCTTTGTATTGTGTATGTTTTTGTAGATTATGCTTGTAATGGCTATACTAGAACTGTATGATATGTATTTGTCAATCTATCTATATGGCTTTCTAGCTATAGTGTATTCACTGGTTATTTCGTATTTAGTATTTTTTGAAAATTTACATTTGTGTAATCGAACCATCACTCATGAAACCTACTTTCAAAGAAAGCTTTATTGGCACCCTGCAGATGTCTTCTCTTTCTCTATTTACTACTAGCTATTCTCACCCGCAAAACATGAGTATGTTGCTGGAACTTGGGTCATCTTCAAGGGGCACAAGCTGCTGGAGACACAGCTGTTCACAACCTCCATTGAAGCCATCCGTACAGTCAATGCCCCTGGAGTAGTCATAGCAACCTGAGCCATCCTTCATTGGCCTCAGCCCCTCAGGACACTGTAAGAAAAAGAAAGAAGGAAAGGTGGTGGGAGGGATACAAGCAGGGGGTGAGGATAAAGGCACAGAATAAGAATAGAGAAGAAGAGAGTAAAACACAGAGGTCAGAATGTGCATTTTAATCAGGATTGAAAAGTACTGAGAGGACAGAGATAGTAAGACTGAGAAGATAAGACAGTAGTAGTAGGGAGTAAGACTTTCAGAAAGAACAAATTCAAGAAAAGAAGAATTTAAGCCAATTATATTTTTCTGATACAACACAATAAAAGGTGGAGGCGCTTAAAGGATTAGAAAATTAAACAACGGCAGCTTGGAATCGTTACCACAGCTCATTTTACTACCTGAGCAGTAAGTCCCCCCTCAGTTCACACAAAGGCCTGTGTTGGTGTTTTGTTTTTTTTTAAAATGCCAGACAGAAAGAAAAAACTCAGAGGCGAAAGATTTAGACACAAGCACCAGCAATTAAAATGATTATCATTTGTGAAATCATTCCACGCTGATAGAAGTGTGATAAAAGAAAATAATAAACTTAAGCATTGCAAATGAGCCAAGGGATTTCAAGAAACAGAAATAGCCACTCTTGTTTGCTGGGAATTAAGTCAACTGATACTTTTTACATGGATAATAATTAGCAAAGTCATTAGTGACTCACTAAAAAGTGGCGCCCTACCTTGCAGTAAATTATTGATACCACAAGCTTTTATCACTGGGTTGTTGTGACATTTCATTTCAATATGAAGTATTAGTTCAACTTTGAGTTCCCATCAACCAAACACAAAACAAATCACATTTATCTGAGTATGTCAACTCGAGCCAGAAATCTGAGGAGGAACAATGGGTCCAGCACCCTAGTCATTTGCCTGGCTAATTTAAAGTGCAGAATTTAATTTATGAAGTGGATTTTTAAATGAATTATATTTCCTCCAGCATAAGAAATACTAATTATTCAGAACTGCAAAAGCAGCAGATGTATTATATAAGAAAGTTGGACTCCATTAAAAATGTAATGTTACTAACAATAAATAACTTCTTGACTTAATAGCTTACGCTCATAAATTATATTGCATTATTCATCTCATATGTAAACAAGATGCTTATTACACAAACAAAACAAAAAGGTCAGACTTTTCTGCTGGCTCAGCTTAACTGTCAAGTCAACCAACATGCTGCTAAAACAATATTGATAAGTGTTATTATATCAAAAAGCATAAAAAATGTGTGTGTGTGTGTGTGTTAATTGTTCTAACAATTAACAGAATATTAGCAGAATATTAAAATATTATACATTCTATATATAAATCATATATCATATATTTTCACTGAAGCTGAAGCTTTGCCAGCTCCACGATGTGAATCTCTCATACCATCACATCCTAAAGAATCGCTCATGGACTGATGTCTGATGACAGCTGAGCACAGTGAACTCCTTATGTTCAAGAAACCAGTTTGAGATGATTTGAGCTTTGTGACATGGCATGTATCCTGTTAGAACCAGCCATCAGAAGATTCGTATGATGGTGGAAGTCATAAAGGGATGTACATGCTCATCAACAAGATTCGGGTAGGCCGCAGTATTGCTATCATGCATAGTTAATACTAAGGAAGCTAAAGCAAGAAAACATCCAAGAAACTACCCTCCACATCATTACACCACCGGCAGAGTGATATACTGGAGTGAACCTTTGATACAAGGCAGGATGGATGCATGCTTTTGTCTTATTTAAACCAAATTATGACACTACTATCCAAATACAGCAGCAGAAATCATCTTTCCAATCTTCTATTGTCCAGTTTTGGTCAGCCCATGCAAAGATGTGGTTTCCTGTTCTTACCTGACATGAGTGGCACCTGTCATGATTCTTTTCCTGCTGTAGCTTCTCTGATTCAAGGGCATTATTATATATCCTGTATTTAAGCACTAAAAAGTCTGATTGGAATTTTTAAAAATATATATTTTTCAAGAGACACCTGGTTAAGGGGGCAGCAGAAATTGCAGCAAATATAACACAAGTGAAGAAAGAAACACATTTGATGGTCTTCTGGACATCTTGATGGCAACGAGTGGTTATTTCAGGTATTGATGCCTTCCCATCAGTTTGAAATAGTCTAACTATTTGCTCTGAGTTCTGACATCAACAAGGCACTCCTAGAGAATTTACTGCATACTTGCAGCTAACTGGATATTTTCTCTTTTTTGGACTATTCTCTGCAAACCCTAGTCATGGCTGTGCAGGAAAATCCCAGGAGATCAACAGTTCCTGAATTACTGAGATCAGACAGTTTGGCATCAGCAACGTTGTATCACCTTTCTTCTCCATTCTGATGGTGAGTTAATAATAATAATGGTTTATATAACGATTTATATAGCGCTTTTCAAGGCACCCAAAGCGCTTTACAATACCACTATTCATTCACACACTGGTGGAGGCAAGATACAGTTGTAGCCACAGCTGCCCTGGGGCAGACTGACAGAAGCGAGGCTGCCATATCACGCCATCGGCCCCTCTGGCCAACACCAGTAGGCGGTAGGGTAAAGTGTCTTGCCCAAGGACACAACGACAGAGGGATCAAACCAGCGACCTTCCGGTTACAGATGCGCTTCCCAAACCCCTGAGCCACGGTAGCCCTAGAGTTTGAACTTTAGCTGGTCATCTTGAATGCACTGAGTTGTTGCTATGTGATTGACTGATTAGATATTTGGATTATTTGTTGCATTTTTTAACATTTGTTTTCTAGTTGGCAATTTTTTATAACTACACCAGGAAGGCCACATCCAACTACTGCAGTATACAGCAATAACCTTTGAATTAGCTTAACTAAACAGAAAACAAATCATTCCTCTGTGTAGTGAGAACCAGGATCCAGTAGCCCTGACTTTCACAAGTTAACATATGTCATTACTGAGATGTTATATAATGTTTCCTACAAAGTGTGACATTACATGCTGGAAAACAACAACAGAATTACCACCCCATATGAGTTTCCAGTAGGATGCATATAGTCTCAGAGATACTATAAATAGTTTCCATCTCATCTTTGAATATTTGACAGGTTTCAGCTGTGGTCAATTTACACTTTCAGATGTGAGCCACATGCTGAAAATGTGTTGGTTTGCCAGCCTTTCAGTTTCAAGTGTTGCTGTAATGTCTTCCTTGCTTGTATTGATATCTGCCTCTTTTTGCTAAGAAACGAGGACTGTGAGAGACTGAGTTACATCAGTTTTCTAGTCCACAGTTCAATTCTTTCACTAACTGCTACTCTGACTCATCTAGAATCCTCAAGTTTTGTGTGCCAGCATAGGATATTTTTGTAGGCGTGCAATGACAAACAGCTAAAATGTCTGCTGGTTGTGGTGTATTTATTCTTAAAGAACAAAAAAAAAACAAAAAAACAATGCTATATACTAAACACTACATATTTCTCAAAGTTCAGAAAGTTAAATGACTTTATTATTTCTCTGAGAACTTTTTCTTAGGTTAGGAAGCACAAAGGAAGAGGTGGTGTTAAAGGGTCTAGTGCACGTAAGGAAGGTTCACTGACATCATTAGTCACATGCCTGCAGACACAGTCGTATAGACGCTAAAGGGAAAACTATGTGTAGCTATTTATTAATGACTGACATAGGCAAGGACTCACATCCAAAGGCACCCTTTTCCCCTCAGTTCTGGTCATCAGATGAGAAGGAAAACAACAGAGAAGTGGTATATATTGTTGTTTTGGACTAGAACAGTTGGCATTTCTACCTCCTAGAGATAGAGGCGTACGAGGTGTGTGAACTTTTATCTCTAAGAGCTTTCAACTATCATAGTCGTTATGTTTCCCTGGTTTTCTGCTTAAAGATTTCCAAAGAGATTATTAATCTCATTAAATCCAGCAGAACTGTACAATTTAAGTAACACCATTTATTAGTAACTACAACAACACATAACATAATAGCATTTCTGGAAACAAATGCTTTATAGTAGAACCATTTAAAGGCCACCTTTTGCTCAGACTGTTTCAAATCCTCATTTAGTCCAAAACAACGATAATCAGGATCAATCTTATTTTGAAAGGTTTCCTGAGATCAGAAATAAGACTTTTTCTTTGGCATAAGCCTTCTGGAGAAACAATTACATAAATCATATGGTTGTTTTAAATAAAGCTTATGCAATACAGGACATTAGCAGAGAAATCAAGTTAGAAATGAGATAAAGACTAATAATGTTAGAGATGTTTGGAAATGCATGAAGTCTATTAGAAAAGTATTAGAAAAATGGGAATGTTCATTAACTGTCTAATACATCTAAAACACTTAGGCCATTTATATGTATAAATATATATTTAAAAAATCCCCATTCGGCCTGGGTGCAGTCTTTATCCTCTAAGCTCAGGTCCTCTTTCAGTGTCCTGAGAGCTTGAGGATCTTGCTCAATATCTTTGTTGTTCCTAGCAAGAGACTTGCCCTTTGTAAATAGGATAACCAGGTGTCACACGTGGAGGAGTACAAAGAAGCTTTATCCTTTGTCCCCATTCCCAGATACTGAGTCAATGTTCTGCAGTTGGTCTGGCTCTAGTTTTCAGTCATCACTGCAGGAAAGACACATTTACACAGTATTGCTCATATCCAGAGGCTGTGAAGAAAGCGAGCAAATCTATCATCGTGGGTCAAAAAAGCTTTGCAGATTTTTCGTGGAACATAGTGAACAAACAAGCAAAAGGAAATGCAGCAACAAATATTAAATCGATTGAAGCTGGTGGAAGTCAAGCGAGTTTTTGCACTTTTTGTACCTTTTTTTGACATGAAGTGACACAGTAAGGAAGTAAGCAGGTGAGTCTCACACAAAGTATGGAAAAGTGTGTCTCGCAGACGTGCCCTTTTCTTTGGTCTGACATGCTGTTGCTGCTCTAGTGCAACATCCAGTAGTTTGCTTATTGCTCCTTTACTCAGTTTAAGACTTTTCTAGTAGATAAAGTGTGCCAAAAGCTCTGAAATATCTACCAGTAAATTCTTAAAATGAGTTGTTATATACACTGATCAGTCATTACATTATTATTAGGTGTTAGGTGAAGTGAATAACACTGATTATCTCAATTTATTATCCCCACAAGGATCTTTCTACCTACCTACCTATCTATGAATCACAGTTTCTTTAATATCACATGGATGACCATTGCATTTGTATATGTTACTTGGGAATGCCCGTTACCAGCATGCACTACGGGAAGCAAGCTGCTGGAGGCAGTGTGATGGTTTGGGCAATGTTCTGCTGGGAAACCTTGGGTCCTGCCATCCACGTAGATGTTACTTTGACACATACCACCTACCTAAGCATTGCTGCACACCACATACACCCTTTCATGGAAACAGTATTCCCTTATGGCGGTAGCCTCTTTCAGCAGCGTAATGTGATCTGCCACAAAGCAAAACGTTTCAGGAAAGGTTAAAGAAACAGAACAACGTGTTTAGGTGTTGTGTCTGTGGGATGTGCTGGACAAACAAATAGATGCCCTACTGCACAACATACAAGAATTACAGGATCTGTTGCTAACGTTTTGGTGCCTCAACAGGTCAGGGCTGATTTAGCAGCAATGCAATATTAGTCTGGTGGTCATAATGTTATGCCTGATTGGTGTATATATGAAGTGAAAAATGTAGATGTGAGGACAATCTAGGCAGTGAACAAGCACAGGAGCTGACACTTTCACATATGTCAGGCTTTAATTTATACACTTTTCTGTATCAAATTCATGCCTCAAGGATGCGTTTTCCATTCTCAATAATCTACACTAACAAGTGCTCAAGTAAGTACAGAAAATAGTCTGTCTTGCATTGAACTTAGTCAAAGGAGAGGTGAAAGTTCTTCTGATTGTTGGTTTGCATGCCAAGGCTTTATTTTTGCTCAAAAGTTCTCTGAGGCCCAAGAGCACAATTTAGAATCCTACGCGATCATCACCCACCTGTGCTTCAGAACTGTCTTAGAAGGGATCAAGGCTGTTTGTCTCCACTTATGAGAAGATTAAACTCATAATTTGATGTCTCATAATTTAAACATTGTGCTATGTTATAATATCTGTCTGTATGAAGATGAAATTAATGCAGTATGGGTACACTTCCTTTTATTTTATCCTTTTTTTAAATTTGTATTTTTGTTTACATTGCGGGAGTCATTTTTGGATTTTATAAAACATATTACTCAATTACATTTGTTGATCTCCTGAGAAAACCAAAGCCAGAAACAATAAAGAAAAAATATGAATTATGCATCGCTTATGTGTGTTCTACACAAAATCCCATATGTTCACCATTCGGTGGAAGAGCACTTTAGTCTCTGACAAGATTGGAGTCATTCATCACATTAGAGCAGAGCTGTGGGAATAGCTATCTGTAATTCAGAATTGCTATGCAGCTCTCTGTGGTTGAATGAAAGTTCTTAAGGTTAGCCATTAGTGCAGCCCATGAGCTACTTGCTCTTTCTGCCTGGACAACTCTCCAAAGACACAAGAGTTCGGGAGGGGAACGATTTGTATTTGAGACAAATGAATTCCACTCAGTTCTTCTGAAGTGATTCTGTGATGGCAGCACACCAAGAACAAGCCAGTAGTGAGAACTTTTATACTTGTAGACACAACTTTCTTGCATCTTATTTTGTTTGTATAGTAAATCATCTTGACAGCTGATCACTAATTAAAAATGTATAATTAAAACAAATAGTAATTTTATATAATTTGTATGTTATTTAATATATTAAATATTTAAAGGAACGTGTTTATATATATTTTTTGTCTTTTAGAGGGTTTAACTGCATGCTTAAATGTGATGGATTTGAGGCTTTTATATTAGTGTTCAGCCTTTAAACCTTGTCCCTGAACGTAGACACTTGACATCAATGTAGAACACCCATCATCGAGGGTAGCATATGTATGTACTCTCTGGGGGCTATTTAAGGGAGAATTTCATGACAGCATTAAGAATGGGACTAATGGCATTTCACTCCTGTTAATTCCTTGCGGAGTAAAAGTGCAGGGTAAGTAGGCCTGAAGAAATTAACAAAAAATGAGTGAAGAAAGTGTGTAAGAAATATAGCTGTACATGTAGCCGATCTCTCTGCACATTATACACTGCACATAGATCACCCCTCCAAATTAACATTCTGAATGAATGCAAGTCATTTCCCCCAATCACCCATTAGGGCTTCTGCCTAAATCAGGAACTGAGTATAATCTATTTAGAACTCTTTTCCATGACGATCATGTCAAAATTAAGATGCTAGATGTTTGTACTTAGTAGCCATCAGATATTTTGGAGAAGGAAAAGGCAGTGTGAAAAGCTGAGGATAATAAAGAAACAATATGTTTAAAAGATGTGCACTGGGTCTTCCACGGGACAAGAAAATATATATATTTAGAAAAAAACAGCAGAGCTTTAAATAACAATGGCAGGCAGAGGAAAAAAATCAAATATTTTAAAAGCATATTTGACAGCCTAATCTAGTTTAGAGATGGCAGTGATGCATGCCCTGCGGCTCTTCTGCTGCTTAAATGCGTTAAATTAGGCTCCACAGTTTTATTGCCCTAAGAGCAAACAAACTTACTAAAGAATGTATTGCATCTTGTGAGTTTAACTGGGATATCCCAGTTTGGAGGTTTATCCTAGTTTTGATGACATCTGGGATATGAGATTTATGTGCAACACAGACAAATCTGGTTTTGCATGTCCCTGTACACATTGGCAAATATTAGTATCCTTTTTGCTAATTAGTGCTTGGTATTTGCACAGGTGCCTGTGATGTCTGTAAACATACACTGTTAGTTTTGGAAGTGCTGACAAAATCTGACATTTGGAAGACTAGCATCCTGCAATCTATTTAGAGACTTGTCGGCATCTAGGTACAATCACTCATCCAAAGTACAAAGTATATTACATTGTTTTTTATTACAAAAAGTGAAAAGAAATGTATCTTTCCATGCTTCAAAAGTAAGGCTCTATTACTGAGCCTTATACTGTTTTATATCAATTGGCTATAGTGCCCTCCCAGATAGTTAACAGCATGCGCATTGGATATACACAGCACATCCAGCCTTATCTGGATTTTGAGCTGGAGCTAATCCATTTAATACAGTACAGTTGTGATGTAACGTATAAACGTGCAAAGTTAAAAATAAGATGGGTTAACAAATCATGAGAGGGACATGTGTGTACATATATCTGAACGAAATGAATGCTTTAAACCAAGAAACACCAAAATGCAGTTGTAATGAGGTACAATGAGCTGCACTCGGCAGAACAGGGGGAAACGACATGATGTTCGTTTGTAAGGAACACAGATTAGTAGGGGCATACATGGGATTTTGGGCAGAGGGATGAGAGTTTTCATGAGTGTTGTGTTTGGGCAGACATGCCTTTTATCCTCTCTGTTAACTGATGTAAACTAGAGGCTGGCAAGCAGAAATCTGGGTCCACACTGACAAGGCATCATTTAAGTCTTGATTTTTCGAGTGTGCCACATCTTTTAATAAACTCTTGCATTCAGGGACAGTATAGAAGTTAAAATTACATCAGAGACAACAATATCTGTCTTCTGTAAACAACACACGTGTGACAGGCCAAAATGAAAATGTGAATTTATTGCTGCTTGAAGCTAAAAAGCAAAAATACATCTTTGCCAACACTACATTCAAGCAACTTTACCAGAGATGTCCCAAAAGAGACATTATCTCAGGAAAAATATGCCACTAATATCCCTCCATCTGTTCAGTGTACGAGTATTACCATTGGAAGGACATATACTGTAGCAGAATATGGCAATGTGCTACAAAGAAAAAAAAGAAGCACTGTATCATTATCAGATTGTCAAATTTAAAGCATGAAAATGGCCAATTACCAAAAGAAAGCCATGGTTACAGAGATAACGACTTGATTTTTTATTTTTTTTTTAAAGGAAATGGATATAATATATTCATCTATCCTAGGAATACCAGGTAAAATAAAAGTGACCAGCTCTTTCCCATTAGAGACCCGTCACTGGTGGAATGATTTGCCTGTGGACATCAGAATGGCAAATTCTTTATTGCCTTTTAAATCCCTGCATAAAACATACATTAAAATCAAAGAGCTTTTATTTCATCATCCCTGTCTTTTTTCCCTTATGCCTCTTATATGATCATTGGTTAGTTTGCACAGGTGTACTTTGAATTCCTATTTAAATGAACAATAACTTAACCAAGCAGAATAAATTAATTTCCCCCCACTTCTCTCTTTTTCTTCTTACAATTAAGTCATAACAAATATGCAATAAAATGGCTTTAAAGTGAACAGTGTGTGATTCTTAAGACAAGTGATGAAAAAGGAAGCGAGTGACATCCTGTCTTTCTAAGAATCTGTAGAAAGTGAACACAGTCAAAATGGAATAACAGATATCTCCAGAACTTACACACTGGGGCTGACTAGAATTTAATTCATTGCAAATGCATTTCAGCTGTCTTAAGAGCAGCAGACAGCCTTAGGGGACTGGCTCCGAAAATGGATTTTAAGCCTTCCGTGTGACATGTTGGTGCTCTGTGTTAGCACCCATTCTGACAAGGGTGGTTAAAATTACACCAACCCAGGAGAGTAAGAAAAGCAAATAATACTGCCGTGTCTGTGATTCTCTGAGTTAATCTCTGAAGACTAGAGGGTTTTGTCAGTGTTTTTGTCTGAGTATTAATCACTGGCACACAGAGGCGTGAGACCGTTTGGAATTATTTCAGAGTATTTTTTTTTCTATCTAGTTTTTGAAAATGTGAGTTGAAAAGAAGTCTTCTCAAGCTGACTATCCCTTTAACTGATAGTCAGATTTTTTTTTAAATAAAAAAGAAGGTTGAATTATACCGCACAGAGGAAAACAACTGCTGCTCACAAAAGAATTTTGTTTGACTCATCAGAAATAAATCATAATCTTGTTATTTGGCGATTACTGAATGCTGACCAGTTTCAACTAAACTCAAAGCCCAAAGGAGCAAAAGCATAACTGTGATCAATGTAAAACAAATGATGCTATCCCAGTTTGACAATTAAAGGAAGAAAGACAAAAAGTTAGGAACTAAAAGATGCAAAGCTGTGACTTAAATAAACATAATGCTGATCATGTAGACTTCTTGTTCTGGGAGGTAGTGTGGTCCGGTCTTATATCTACTAGCCATTTGACATATGCGATGGTGTTGGAGATGCCTATTTCTTCCAGTATTGCTGAGTCACAGTTCTACTTGGTCTACCCTTATGCCTTGTTCACCTTAAAGTAAAACTTGCACCTTTTGAAATGTGCTGGTATGTGTATGTTTAACACAGCATTTACGTCGATGGTGAATGGTCTCTGTTTGGTACTTTTTCACTTTTTAACTGGCGGTTACTTACCGAGTGTTTTTCAGACAAGTCGCCGTCTTCCATGCAAACAACGGCTGATTGTACCAATCTGCTATAACCAAAGAAATTTTCTGCTAACCTTGGTTATAATGAGCTGTTAATTTAGTTATTGTTGGCTTCCTCCAGCTTAAACTAGTCTGGCCATTTCCCCCTGACCCCTGGCTTCAACAAGCAGATTTTGCCCAGAGTACTTCCGCTTAAGATGGATGGAAAAATTCCAGTAAATCAACAGTTTCTGAAATACTCGGACCAGCCAGTCTGGCACCAATAATCATTGCCACATTCTAAGTCACTTAAATCAACTTTCTTTCTCACTCTGATGCTTAATTTCAACTTCAGCAGTCTTGACCAAGTTTAGTGTATATGCATATACAATCTACGGCTGCCATAGAAGCAGCATCAGCTGCTAATGTTGTGGGTGGAGTGGGTTTATTAATATGGATTCATTGTCAGAGTAACCAAATTAGTGGTAAACTGTAGGGAAAAACTGGCAAAGGGGGTGGGAGAATAACTTGATTTATGTAGAAACATGTTCATTAAAGTGCTGAAGTCTTCTTCTGCCTTGGTGAAGTCTGCCAGCCATGGTGTACATTGCTCCTTAATGACAGTGTCATGAATCAGTTTTTTTGTCATTCATCATTCGTAATCAGTGCCAGACAAATTACTGCAGGTTGTGTAATCACTGTATAATAAATGTAGCAAAAGTGTCACTAACAAGGTTTTAATGAATACTGTAAACAGAATTTTTTGTTGGAGTAGCAACTGTATGTTTCTTTCAGTTGAAAGAAGAGGAAAGGTAAACAAGAAAATTGCTCTATACTGTTTGTCTCTATTCGACAAAAACAACCAAAAGACCTGTCGATTTATAGCCCCATCCAAGCTCTTAATGACTCACAACACCAGCCTCCAGCAATTGAGACGGCTCATCAGTTTAATTACTTTACAACTTGGGTCCACCCCTTTCTGTCTAAAACCTGGCACTGGAAGCATTGCCCTGCTCTTGTTAGTATTCCACAAGAAATTCACTTTTGCACTGCACTTTACAACGCTACATGTAAAATGTGACTAAGGCTTAAGAAGCAGAAAGGATGAATGGAAGACGGCGCCAACAACAAATTCATTCACTATCTATTCATAGTCAATTTAAAATGCATAGCAGTGGTATGGAAAAGGGCTTAAAGAAGTAAAGTGCAGATACTACAGGACCATTTCTTGATTGCTCCAGTTGCGGTTGTCATTACAGCAGTGTTGGGTAAGTTACTTTAAATTAGTAACTTACATTACTAGTTACTTCTATCAAAAGTAACTCAGTTACTTCAAGTTACTCGTTACTTTCAGAGTAACTAGTTACTAGGGAAAGTAACTTTGGTTTTACTCAGAATTCTCTTGTTAATGTGTTGCTTCCGTAACTGGATACCCAGCAAGATTGCCAGTCTTCTAGCTTGCTTACTTGCCACAAGTGCACTGTGCCACCTACCAATAGAAAGGAAAAAATAATGTGCACATTTCCACGAGAGAAATCCCACGCCTGATTCTATCCTAGCCTGCTTTTTACATCCAACACAAAAACTGCAGTTGTGGTGCTTTCGATTGTACTCAGAACTCGGAAATTCTGCCTTCTGAATAGGACGATGTAGGTAACAGCAGACTGCAGATGAGCTGCATACAGAGCTGGACTGGGACAAAAAAATCGTCCCGGGCATTTTGACTAGACCATTATAGGAAAAATCATAAAGCCTTTGAATGAAAATAAACACTGTTGTGACAGTGATGTACACTGTTCTGATGGTATATATGTATCAATCTATCAATTGTTTGTTGTAAGACTCAGATAATTATTTTTTTAAAAGTGAGACATTTTAAATGAGAATAAGAAAGTATTTCCTTGTGCACCCCTTTCCCTTTTAATTCCCTACATGGACACCTGGCAACACTTTGCTAGACCCGCCCCTGCACAGTTACCAGCTGTCAGCTACTTAGAAAAGGATCCTGGTGTTATTTGTCTCTCAGAAACAGTTCATAACTTCCCTTCAAGTCATTCATGTTAACTAAAAGGTAAACCTGTTTCTCCATCACAGCTCTGATGATTCAGTAAGGACATCTCCTGGTTTCATCTTCATGTTTCCCTCTCACCACATAACCAAACCGATATCATGACCAGCAGGTTTACAGCTGTGGCTCCAGCAAACATCAGCTGATACTAGAAATTAATATTAAATACATTCTAACAACAGCTGATCAAGCTTAAAAGTGCTGCTGTTGTTTACCGCGACATCCGCTGGTTTCCTCTTTCTGGCGCAAAGTGGGCGATAAACAAACAAGAGAGAAAAGCCGATCAGCTGATCATTGATCAGTTTCATGATTGAAGTAGAAACAGGAGAGGGAGGGTGAGAGGATGAGAGAAGAAGAGGCAGCTGTGCAGCGTAAACACAGAATAACTCCAGCTTTGTGTCTTTTTCATTGTAGCTGAAATCCGGGGCAAACTGTTCCTTTTCACCTCAATACGAAACGCGTAATATTTTCTCTGAATACGAGACGATTCCGTTTTTTACGGGACGGTTGGCAACTCTAATAATTAACCTTATGAACAAAATAAAGTTCAACATCAGTAACATAGCACCCACCCAGCTGTATAGAAACTCCGTCATGCTAGCTAGCACGCAGTACGAAAAAGTCAGCATAACGAAAATAAACTCCACCTAAACTTGGTTCATATCTGACCCAGATGGACTGCAGGTTATAACTTCTTACCTGAAGTTCAGTTCACCTGACACTCTCGGACCAGCGTCCGCTTCGGGTCTCTCCTCTTGCCTCCCTTTTCCTTCATCCACCTGCTGGCCTCAACCACTTGCTAATGTTATTGAATCTGTGGAAGCTCCGCGATAGCCACCACACGAAGTAACGAATAACGAGCCTATTTAAATCCCAGTAACGAGTAACGCGTTCCTGGTTTTGGCATAATAACTAGTTACCGTGCTCGTTACCACAATAATAACGTAGTTACTGTAACGCGTTACTTAATAACGCGTTAGTCCCAACACTGCATTACAGTAAACCGATTTCCTGATTTTATGTTAGTCTTTTATGAATTCTGCTTTTTCATTAAATTACTTGGACACATCATGTTAGCAAAGTGATATAAATATATTGATGGTAAGTCACATTGTTAGAAAATAAACTTATAGAAGTGATGACTGTTACCTTTAAAATTCTTAATGAGCATTTTTAGTAGGGAAAAGCTATATAAAAAGTTATATTATCTATTTTTATTGGTGGGACGCAGTACTGGTCCATCGTGGTGAAGAGAGAGCTGAGCGTAAGAGCGAAGCTCTCAAGTTACTGGTTGATCTACTTCCCTACCCTCACCTTTGGTCATGAGCTGTGGGTAGTGACCGAAAGAATGAGATTGAGGATACAAGCAGCAGAAATGAGCTTCCTCCGAAGGGTGGCTGGCCTCTCCCTTAGATATAGGGTGAAGAGTTTGGCCATCCAGGAGGGGCTCAGAGTAGAGCCGCTGCTCCTCCACATCGAAAGGAGCAAGTTGAGGTGGTTCAGGTTTCTGACAAGGATGCCTCCTGGGCGCCTCCTGGGTGAGGTGTTCCGAGCATGTCGGACCAGGGGAAGGCCCTGGTGCAGACCCAGGACACGCTGGAGAGATATCTCTCGGCCAGCTGAAGGAAGTGGCCGGGGAGAGGGAGGTCTGGACTTTTCTGCTTAGGCTGCTGCCCCCCGTGACCCAGCCCCGGATAAGCAGAAGAAGATGGATGGATGGATGGTTTTTTATTTCATTTCATTTGTTGGCAGTTTGAAGGCTGATCTGTATAGTTTCTCACTCTCTCTTGATTCATACTCCAAAATATGAAAGTGTTGGAGATATCACAGTTATATACAGTATAAAACACATGGAAAATGAAAAGGATTAATATTTGCATGAATGCATAAACGAAGGCTTGAATGTAGCATTACTAGTGTAGTGCAAGTCTACTACCATCTGCTTACCATGCACCCAGATGAGTCTAACTGTCGATCAGACACACACTTGAAATTCTTTTTGCAGCCACCATTATCTTTAGAGCAGTCACGGGCAGGTCCAAAAGATGCCAGTAGGTCCTCTACATTTTCAAAGTATGTGGACATCATGGCCTCTTCCCTGAAATTGAAGAAAGTAAGGGTTACAAGAAGAAAGTTCAGTTATCGTTGCGTATGTTTTAACACTACACATTTTTTTGTTATTATTAGTCCTTTATTTATCCAGGTAAAAAATCTCATTTCCAAGAGAAACATGGCATCATGGCAACAAAAGTTAAAAAAAATAAATTAAATAAAATTAAATTCAAATTAAAATTTATTCTATAAAATTATACTTCTCTCCTATTTTTCCACAATCAACTATAAATGCCATTATTGCAAAATGGAAGCATTTAGGAACCACAACAACTCAACCACACAGTGGCAGACCATGTAAAATCACAGAGCAGGGTTGAAACACTCTGCTTGTTCCAAATCTCCTCCAGCATTAACATCAGCAGAAAAACTGAGCGCCTGGAGCTTCATGGCATTGGTTTCCATGTCTTCTGTAGGTGTAATATGTAGGCGGGCCAGTACTTCTGTCCATATAATGTACCTGGGGCACTCTACCAGGTGAAGTACAGGACCACCGCTCTAACCTAATCACACAATTATTAGATATTTCACTCACAACCAGAAATGTCGAAAGATTTAAAAGATGGCCACAGTAAGCAAGTTTTATCCACTGTATGCTATAAATGTCTGACATGCAGACAGACAGACATTTCCATTCTTACAGAAATGCCACTACCACGTTAACAAAACTAAAAAAAAACAAACAAACCTCAAGTATGTTTTCAGGTCAGTTTGTGACGAAGTCTGACTTGAGATCCCCACATATGCATATATATATATATGTGTCACTGACAGTAGTGCGATCATTTCCACTGCCAAATGTGGCACACCAAAGCTGTAAGCTCATTGCTCTGTGCAGTTTAGCATTCTCCGCCATGCCTATATGCTTTATGTCTACTATCAGAGGAAAAGAAGGGGCAAGCAAACCCCATGTTTTTGTTTGAAAGGAAACAAAGCACTATCTCTTGCAATGGGACCACAGGGACCACAGTGTGTTGTGAGGGTGACTTGACTTTAGAAACAGCAACAAGATTTTGAATGATAGGAAGACAGATGACTTGCTTTAGGAGGAGGGTTGTGAAGTAATGTCACTATGGCTATCTTTCTATGTCTTTGCATGTGTATTTAGGCACCACTGAATCAGTAACTGATACACTGATTTTACTGTTCACTGAGTTAAAATGTCCAACATAAGCCATCTTTAAAGTGGGTATAAACCATCAAAAAGTAATTTATCTCTTGGAAGTGATAGTGAAAAAAATATGAGAAAAATACTACATTTGACCTTGACAACTTTAAGAGAAAATAAAATGCAAAGCCTCAAAAAAATCTATGAACGTTCAATGAAAAGCATCTTATTGATGTAAGCGAGAATTTATGGACAAGATATTAGACACAGTCCTTTTCACTGAGGCAATATGATTTCTTTTTCATAGCGTCTGCTATCAAGATTTGGAATAACTCTTTCGATTAAGGGATTGTTTAGGTTTAATAACTGTTTTCAATTTAGTTTCACTGTATGCTACATATGGAAAATAATTGGCACATTTTTCTCGTGGTGCAGTACTATGGTTCACTGACTGACACATTGGGACTGTCTACTTTGCAAATTTAAAATGTTTCTGACATAGTGTGGCAGTAGCAAATGACTCGCTGGCCTCGCTGTCACACATTCTGAATGTTAAATACAAAACTCTAGCAAAATAGCTCTAATAAGAAACCTGTTTTATCTAAACAACTTTATCTATTTATTTATTTTTATTTATTATTTATTATATTTATCTTATTTGTTTATTTTATTTATTTTCTATAGGTGAAATCTAAATGTAAGGTATCTTTCCAGCTACATGCTGATCATTTTAATGTTCATACGGGGCGACCACGGTTCAGGTGTTGGGAAGCTCATCTTGTAACCGGAAGGTTGCCGGTTCAATCCCCAGCTCTGTCTGTCTTGTTCGTTGTGTCCTTGGGCAAGACACTTCACCTACCACCTACTGGTGATGGCCAGAGGGGCCACAGACTGTAGCTACAACTGTAGCTCGCCTCCACCAGTGTATGAATGTGAGAGTGAATGAATAGTGGAATTGTAAAGTGCTCTGAGGGTCTCGAAAAGCGCTATATAATCCATTATTATATAATTATGTATACATATGGACCGTTTGATGTGAACTTTCACAGCAGCTGAACATTTTCACATTTCTTTGTTTACTGTTGGTACATTTTCAGATATTTTGATGCTTATAGTCGTAGATAAGTATTGTAGCCATTGGAAGCAGTAATATCCACTGTCAGTCCTACGCAGCTGTCATTTATTTATAACACAAAGAAAACAAAAAGAAAGTTTAGGCACAGTATTTAAATGTGTCTTTAATTAGTTGACAAAAACACATGGGTTTGCCAAAAATGACTTAATTTGTGCTATAAATTGAGCAAAGCAGTCGACTGCTATGAAGTTTCTTTTCTTTTGTCTACCTCGAGTACAAGAACGCCCACACATCCTGGATGCACATTTGAACGGAGGAGGACTCCATTCGAACAAACTTAGATCTCGTTCTTACAACGAAAGGTGCCTGAACTGCATCAACTGTTTCACTGTGGAAGAGTGGGATGTGAAAGCCAAGATATTTAATTGTTATTATCCAGAGAAAGAGCAGCAGGCTTGAAGAGGACCTCAATCTCAACTCTCCACATTGGAAGTTTAATTTGGTAAAAAAAGGATTATCAAGTGAGGGACAAAAAACAAAAACAAATAGAGTTAGAGCTTTGCCAAACATTTCCAATATCTTTGAACATTATGGTCAGGTTAATTATTTATAACTACTCCTTACTCCTTCTGGAGGGTTCATCGGGGTGTCCATTTGGCCTTAGGCACAGGGACTCTGACGTATAATTCTCTGCACACTAAATATATACGCAGATCCATGGAACAAGATGTATTTTTCTCTTTTACACACATTTAGTGTGCTGGAATTACTGAGAAAAAACTCTGGGACATGATGTCACTAAACGTACTTCACATACCTAAAAGAACCTCATGTTGCCTTTTTGTTCATTTTTTTTTCTTAAGAAATCTCTTTCTTAAGAAAAGCAGGGCAATGATTATCTTACAAGAAGGTCCACTGTTCCAGAGCCAAGGACCCTGCAAGTCAAACGGTGGGATCACTGCAACACCTAATCGGCAAAGAGTAGACAGCTGTTGTCTTTGAGAAAATGGCAAGGAAGCTCGCCATTACAACATCGACTTTAACGACCCTTTGGGGAAGGTGCCTAATTTAGTGTGTGAAGTTGAGAGGTACCAACAAAATGCAGTTGGGCTCAACATTATTCACAGCTTTGGCTCTGGAACCAACTCCTTGATAGACGGTGGACTCGGTCCTACACAGGAATTGTCCATCGTGAGATTTGCCAGATCGATGTGGATACTACTGACAAATCACCGGCTGGGTGCTGCACAGTTGGACTTTCTCCAGGTGGATGTGAGGGTCACCATCATGTGGCTGCGTAATGCAGAGAGAAAAACTATTACAGCTGTTTGCGCATATGCGCTTATTTTTTGGGATGGTAAGCAACAAGGATTTTCATGAACCGAAAATCCAGGCCAACAGTGGAGAAAGAGTTTGCCAAAGTGCAGCAGAAGCTAAATGGTATATTTATTTCATAATATTTTGGATGTTAAAAATTCATTTATGTATATTACAAATACTTAAAACAGCATCAAGAGTGCTATAAAGTTATATGTTACAAATAATTAAAACACTCTTGTTGACAGGGCCTGTTATCCTTGGATTGGCGTTTCAGTTTGTAAAGCTTTGACATTTCTTTTTTTTAAATTTTTGCAAAAACTGTAGTGGTTGAAGATATCTCTATAGCACTTTTTATGCAAGCATGTAAAGACGAACCTTTTTCCCCATCCACTAGACCCAGTAACCCTTCATTTATGAAATGTAGACCTTGCATAACATCACACTCATCTTTAGTGGGCAGTCTGGATTAAAGGGCATGGTTGGTTATTAATAAAAACTGAATTTGTTGGATGCACATGCCACACTCCTTAGCAGGAAACATGAGTCACCTTGGATACTAAAAGACGCTCTGCTTGTTCGGCTTAGAGTGAACGTGGTGTATATGCCTGAAAAAAGGGCAGTAGGTGCAGATACATGGTTTATTTTGTATACCAAATATATACAAGGTAGGGAAATAGAATTTAAATTTACATCTTGTATGCTTCCATTATGCAGCTCTATCTGATAAACTGTGCAAAACTTTAGCCAACCCTGATTTATTTATGTTTCACTTGGAAAATAGGAAACAAGTGCAGCAGTTTCTTTATGATTTATTATTTATTGAAACATGGTCAAACATAAATTGGAATGCAGTATATAAGACAAAAATGAATTTATATAATTCAAGCAAGTTTGAAAGTCAATATTTGGTTTACACACCTTTATTTTTCAACATATCCTGAACTCTCTTAGCCAAGCTTCTTGTAATTTCTTTAGGTATTCAGAAGCAGTTGTAAACACTGACTCTTCTACCTCTCTCATCACTCATCACTCCATTATACGTGTTGTCAGTGATTTTCAGACCAGTTTGGCATAGTTCAGTCTTTCCAGTTTCAGTTTATAGGTGTTTGGGAAAAATCTCGTTGGTGCAAAAATACCATTTTATGCCTGTCAAACTGAGTTATCTTTGGCATTTTTTGTTGATTTTGAACCAAAACTGGTTCATTATGCTCGAATGATTCACAGGTTGGCAATAGGTGGCTTAGCAAACAAACCAACAAGCAAACGAAAAAGACATTCCTGTGAAAATCATCCGGTACTGGACTGAACATGAGTGAAAAAGCAGTCAATGTCCAAAGAAAAAATTTCAAAAGATCCTCAGAAAGCCTGGGGAATTATTGATCTGGTTTTGTGGAATCAAAAAGAAATGAGTGGGGCTCAAAACTTTTGCACACCAATTTATAGACACACACACACACACGCTACAGATATTCTTTTACACACAGGTAGTCATACAGTGAGGAAAGGATGAGAGGCAAGTTTACAACTAAGACAGTTGCTCAATGTCAATGTCAAGTATGTGTAATTGCTCACAGGATAAGGGTGGGTAGCTCCTTGCTTCTGAGGCCAGAGAAATTTAGTACTGCTACTGTCCTGCGCTAAAATGTAATTAAAAACAAATACAGAAAAACAAACAAACAAACAACCAAAAAGAGTTTTTCTGAATTAAAAACACCACGTGGCATTCATAGCATCAGTTTCCTTCTGCAAGGTACTGAAAGCACTGACAAATGACTCCTTAATTCAGACGAAAACAGAGGGTGGGTAAGGTGAGGCAGATAAAAATAATAAACCTAAGCTGTGAGATGCATGCTAACCAGTTCTCCTTATAGACTTAGTAAATAGCAAGTTTAAAAACAGGCAAGCAAACAAAAAATGCATGATACAAGATGAACCAGAGACAGAATTCTTCTTTGGTATTTCATCATCTGTCTTCTATCAGTCAATCTGAAGAAATCTTTGTAGGAAGTAGACAAGGCAGAAAGCCAGTTTTGAATGCTCACGATCGATCATGACTCTAAGGTGCCATTGTATGTAAAAACAAAGAATGATCCTTTAGTGGAAAACACAGAACAGGTTCAGGAAAGCAACAGTGTTTTGGTGCAAACAGAAATGTAATTTCTAAAACAAACTCTTAAACTCTAAAATGCCACAATAATATATTTGAAGGTCTCGAAAAGCGCTATATAAATGCAATCTATCATCATCATTATTATTGTTATTATTATTATTATTATTTAGAAAGACAACACATTTTCTGCAGCCAGGTTTATTTAAGATGGAATGAGGTGAAGTGAAAAGCATTCCTGCGATATAAAATTATTTTTGAAATCATGGAGGGTCAGTCCTCTGTGTGAAAGATGAGAGAAACCACCCAGCTTGTTCATAAAATGCAAAATCCATCATCTGTGATAGTACTGGGGAGCATTAGACCTTACAGCATGGCTAAATTGCATATTACCGTGCAGATGATGATTCACTTGCTTATTTTAGCAAGATCCTGTCAAACTACATTTTACACATACTGCATTGGCTACAGGAATAAAGCAGCCTGGGTGGTAAACTGGTCTGTCTGACAGACAGGCTTGTCAGGCAGAGAACGTGTTAAACAAGTTGATGTTAAAACAGGTGTTTCCCACCCCGAGTTTTAACAATTGCTAATTATAAATTTAATACAGTGTTTCAGTGATTTGTAAATCATTTATATCCAGAATCTGACATTGTTTCATTTCAAAATCATTACCTAATCAAGATCATCTCTTTTGGCATTGTGACTGTTGCCTGACCCAGAAGCCCAATGATTGCAGCTAAACACTCACTAATGTACTTGTTATTAATCTCTCTCTCTGCCTCTTGCTTTTCCTGATGATGAATGACCAGGCGACTCTGCTCAAAGTTAGAGCGCTGCTCCAGCATGATTACAGAGCCCGTTATTGGTCTGCCCCTGCACTTGATTAATGCTCTTGCCCTGGCTCTCCACAAATATGCTGACTCTCATCAAGCACTTTCGACATTGAATAGAGTGCATTTTCTTTGGGCTTTCTGTAATCACTGAGGAAAAAATGTAGTCAATGAAAAAAGCAGGTAAACGTAAGTGATAATATAAAGATTGATGCATCAATTGTTTGATTTGACTATGTAGTTGTAAAACATTTTTTGACGTATATTTGGAGAGTGTGGAAGTGAATTTATGTCCGTTTTTCCTGGGCTGAAACTCGCAGTTGCAGTTGTATTGAATTATTGGCAATGGCACAAGCTAGTGATCATTAATCACTAGCTTGAGGTGTCACCAGCTACTATATTATTCCTTATTGACAAAAATCCTATTTTCAAGATCAGTTTAGGGGCCTAAATCATTTTGTATTTAGGTTTCCATGAAACATTTCTGAATACTGACCTCGGTTAAACAAAAATCAGTAGAAACGCAATGCAGGATAACCGGGTAGCTTTAAATTGCAGTAAGTAAGGCAGTGAGTTGGAGAATTGACTTTTAAATATCAACAACTTACAAAAAACAAAAATATGACAATGTGAGAACTGAATAACAAGAAGTGTACGTATTGAATGCATTGAGCTAAATAAAAGGATCAACCTAAATGTCAACGCTAAGTTTTTGATGCGCTAACACGAGCAAACACTCAACTCAGCAGAACAGTGCAAAACAAATGTTTAGGCTTTATACATGGATCCCAGATTGAATGTTAATACTATAACATGTGTTTACATTAAACAGAAAGTAGTGATAAAGACAGTCTTTACTAATAGCTAAGTCACCATTTGTGCTTGTTAGTTGGCTCACACAAAGAAGTCCATGTAGATAAATAAATTAGTATTGGCTCTTATTTTATGGCTTTATGAATTATGTGCAATTTCAAAATGTTGCATGTACTGTACTTACACCTTTGGTTCTTGAATTTTATACTAATTGATGCTAATAATGAACCAGAGCTAAGGGCAAAGAAATATAGAGAAACATAGTATTGATATTTGCCAGAAATATGCAGCGTCTGGCTTTAAATACCAGGGACTATGTGAAGTTTAAGGGTTAGGGCTAAAGGGAGAAAAACTGAAATAAATTTTGATGGTCTTATAGACAGTTTGGTGTAAAATACAATATAAAAACTCCTTTATAGATGAATAACAGAAGAAGTTATTTGCTTTCCCCTTTGAAGTGTGCATCACTTAAAACTACCATAAATATATGTACTGAGAGAGAAATCAGGAAGGCTCTTTAATCTATTTCTGCATCGACACTCTTTGTTGCAGTGTATTGATATGAATGGATGTATCAAACATTCCAGCAACACGCTGTATTTTAAATCTTGTGTCATTAAAACTCACATGTGTTTTATTATAAACAGTGGTGGGATATAATGAATTTTCAGTTATTTTACTTGAGTTTATTCTTGTGGAAATCTTTTACTTTTACCTCCTCCATCACTGGAGCTTATCGTACACAAAGGGATGAAAGAGACAAAATTGTTAACTGATGTATCATTTATAGCGCTAAACTAGGGCCAGAATGAATGCAGATGTCTCGAAGTTGTGGTCACAGCACTTCATCATCTTGCTAGTGATAATGAAGGGGACATTTTTGTAATTTCAAATGAAATGTTTCTATCACCTTAACAAATATCAGCAAGCATACAAACTGTTTGTGTGCAATCTGTCGCACAGTTAGCTAGCTAAAAATACAGCTGCTATATTTCCCTGGGACAGAAGAGAATGAGACATCACTTTACCCAGAGATGGAGAGAGATGTTAGAAAGACAGAACATGAAAGGCAAAAGAGAGAGTCTGATATGAAGACAGCATAAATACTAAACAATTAGTAGGGGATGTAACATTTACTTACATATTGCTGCCTTCAGTTTATTCACAATGAGCAGTAAACCTCAGAGCAGCAGGAGCACAGGTTAGCTCATCACATTATGCACACAAAAAACGACTGGCGTTACCAACAGAAAATTATTACCTCAGCTAAGGAAGTTATGTTTTTGATAGTGTTTGCCTGTTGATGTGTATGTCATTATGTCTGTAAGTACAACAGCTCAAAAAATCTTGAATTCTGATAAAAGGCTGAAGAATGGTATGATGTTAGCAATGGCTTACATCCACCAAGATCTTCAAGGTCAACTTAATGATTTATTGGTTGAAAATAAAAAAAGTTCACAGTGATATAGATATAAAAGATATAAAATGACAATAGGTTTGTAGACTGACAACAACACGTTGGCATGAGTTGCATTTAAAAGATTATAATCATTTAAATACATAACTTTGATACATATACGATGTTCTATTAGTATTATTTTTTCAAACATTGAAATTAATGCTGTACATGGATTATAGCCACATAAACTATGATACTCAAAATAATGTGAAATATATTCAAAGGAGTTTCAACAGGACAAACACCTGCACTTTGCACTTGTTTTCATTGCATTACAAACTTCCTAAAATATGTTTAAAAGTTACAAATAAATACTTCCCAGAGAGCGAGCCGCTTTGGTAGAGGTGTGTGCTTCTTTATTGCTTCTTATTGTGAGTTGTGTTTTCCTCACACGAAGCCACTACAACTGAAGATACAACAAACCTTGGGTACTCCCTCCTGCTGAATTCCAGTTTAACACTTGACTATAGTCATTTTGCTGTTTAGGCATCGAGGCAAAGTCACCCTCTACAAAGTAAGGCCGAGAAAATTGAGCTGTTGTTTTTTAATTTTGCTTCACTGGTTGTGTCCTGCATAACAGATTCAAGATGAGTACATTTTTTAAAAATTACAATTTAGATTGGAATAACATTTGTATTCTGATTTACTAATATTACTTTACTGATAATATATTATCCTAAAATGCAGGCTAGCTTTGTAAAAAAAAAAACAAATAGCTGGTAGAAATGTCCTTTAAAGAGATACTTGTTACTTTCTTATTTAGAGTACTTTTAAGAGCCTGTACTTTTCACTTTAACTTAACAGAGTATTTGAGTAAAGACTGTGTCTATTTTTGCCACTTTTGTGATGAGAAAATGAGAGTAAAATAATAATAATAATAAAAAATAACAAAACCCCCACACACACAGATACACACAGAAAAAAAGAACATGCCATTACCTCGGGCCAAGATTGGCCTTGACTTTGCTTATCTGAGGCAGCACTGCTCATCGTGCCCTAATTTGCTTACCCATAAGGAACAAAAATGAATTACTCTATGATTTCGATGCTCACTCCCAAGGATATCCAAAAGTTATTTGTCACTGTATGAAGGAACACAAGAAATAGAAAAATAGTAAGCTGGTTTAAAAAAGAGAAAGACGCCTTTAGGATGTGATTTAGGATATTATAGCATGAAAAGGTAAGTTCAAGTTGACACTTACCATGACTGTCACTATATACTGTATATATGTATATGCATATATACAGTGTCTGTGAGCTGAATGACAGTGGTAAAATGGAAAATGGAGACGCATACTTTTAAAAGTCAGAGCTATGCTACTTTTCACCACTTTCAACATCAACATGTCTATCATGACTAACTGACTACATCAGTGCCTTCACAAGCACTTAAGGAAAGAACATCAGCAAGAAACCCCAAAAGCTCCCACAGGACTTTGTCCCACAAAAATGTTTTGGATAATGAGCTGCCTGCATAATTCATGACAGTGTGACAGGTTGTTTAGTTTCCAGTGGTTATGAAAACTAATCATAAACTAAATACAGCACATCGACTTATTATTCTAGGGGTTATTTCAAAATTAGTCTTGGAACATGGAAAATAATGTTGGATGGCGAGTGTAAATGGCTGTGATTCTATGTGTAAGGGTTAATGTTTAATACTGTATGTCTTAGATATAGCCTAATAGAGTACATCTAGAAGTTAACAACAACAGCTTTCATAGTGAGAGGCAGAATGTGCTTTCCAAAAGCAGCTATAGGTGTAATTTCAGGATGTGAAAATGGCACTTTCATTAAGTCACATTACACCTTAACCTAAATCGAACCCCTGTGCTGCAAAGTAAAGAAAAGCTAATCTCCTGTTCTCTCTGAAGTGTTCAATTTCCAACTAAAATTGTGCTTAACCCACCAAGATCTATTCATCATGCAGTAACAGTGGCACTTAAGTCAAGAAAAACAAAATGCACAAAGGAGATAATTGCTTTAAAATAATTGCTTTTCCTCTTGGCTAAATGGAAAGGCTGATCTTTCACGATTCAATTATAAATATTCAGAATCTGATCTGATCAGCATGTGGCAGAAATATGGCTGTAAATGGTTTTTGCTCTACAAAAATATCCTCTTTTTTTTTTACCCCACATCACTGATTATAGCAGGATTTCAAAGTAAATGAAAAACCTGGGCTAATTAATCGAGAAGCATGCTCCCACTTCCGTCAAAATAAGCATGTGTACAATTGCCTTGGGATTTCTGTGCACCTGAGGCAATTTCATAAAGCCTGTGAAAAACAGATTTATGCAGCAATGTATAAAATTTGTACTCTGTAATTACTCCAATTTAGAGTTTTTGTATTACAAAACAGTTACTTGAAAATTTGATATCAAAAACAAAACTGCAGAGATGGTTAAAAAAAATCCACCAGTCAGATAAAGTGAACATTTTCTGATGTTTATCAGGTTGTTTTTTCCATTTATGGGTTGATTTCTGTGGTGCAGTGTTACCTGTGGCACTTTCAGCATACAATATATGATACGGTTATAGGAGTTTGAGAAATGCTAGAGTGATCAGACACTTTTTTATAAGATTAAATGGCTTTTTACAATATTGATGTCATACACATGCATAAGACAAAACAATTATTCAAATATAAAGCTTCTGAAATTATATAATTAAAAAACAACCAAACAAAAAAAACTTCCTTTTGCAGTGAACTCTGCTGCATTAGCTAATTTTTTTAGTTGGCCATAATACCTTATCAGAGCAACTGAAATGCCACAACAAATTGAGTTTGTAGACCTGTTATCTATACACAGTAAAAATGAAAATAAGCTATTTTAATCTGAGTAAAGTTTTATAATTTAATCATTTAATTTAATAATTTATTAATAATTTTTAATACATTTATAATTGCAAATGGCTCAAATAAAAACATTTACCACTGGCAACAAACATAATTTTGTCAGTCAAACAAACTTTACTACATAGTTGCCCTGATATACTTTTTCAAAGCTGTGTAACAAAGACTTGTAAATTGTAGCCATCGAAGAATAACTTTCCCTTGAGGGTTAGGGTTAAGGTTAGAATTAGCATCAAGCATGTGTGCATCCTTGCGAGTGTACATGTATGTATATGCACTTGCAAGCATCTGCACAGACAGCACACTAACACAATGCTAGCCAAGAAGCCAGAGTGACGTTGTTGGTGAAACCTGAGCTGACGTACACATTTTCATCAGCCTAGCATGCTTTAACTACTTATCAGAGGTTCCACATTGGTGTCATATTATGAGATGATGGAACCAAAATGTGAACTGCAGACATTTTAGTTTCACAATCGTCAAAAGTCAAAAGCATAAGCACCCGGTGTGTGACGTGACAAATGTTACTTCAAAATGTTTTGAATGGCTAAGGGATCATGAATACTAAAGATGTGGTATTTGATTTTATTTAAATTCATTTTGGTAAGCAAATTGAAGCTCAGAAGGGGTTCAAATGTGTTCAAGAATTATCCATCCATCCATTCTCTCCCACTTATCCATTTCAGGGTGATGGTGCTGGAGCCTATCCCACCTACCTGTCCCACCCTCGACAGCTTGCCAGCCCGTGACAGGTAATCGAGAATTAATTCAACAATACTATATAACTACATACTGTATGTTTAATTTAGGTGTGTCGTACTTGAACTGTACTTTACATGTTTAGATCATTTGAAAGAAGGAAGGGGATATTCCAAAGACAGCGAGTATAGCGGTACAGGCCAGGTACACAGAGAGATGGGGGAGCCGAATAGAAATGCAAGCGTTTTGGGAAAAAGTGAAGAAACAAGTGAAAATGTAAAATGAGTGCAGAATTGTTTCCAGTGGTAGCACATTCGAAATGTGAGCAATGTGAGATGCTACACATCTAGTTTTTTACAAGTCAACCATACAAAACTATCTATTTGCAAAAGGGAGAAACAACAACTGAACAACAAATGACGAATGAATATTGCTGGTCTCTGAGTGTCAATTTGCACCAGATGGTATCTGCAGTATTTGCAGGCTATGAAAAATTAGGCTATAAGATACTTGTTGTTCTCCATGAGTCTATCAGGTAAGCATCAGTCAACCAGGGGACTTGCAACAAAAGTACCTACATGGATACTTCATGTCAAGTAAACCAAAACGTATCGGTCTGAAAAAAATGCTGTGGCTCCAAAGCATTCTTAATATCTTCCAGCTGTACATTTTTGGTAGTGCGCCCGGTTGTTTCAGTTGCTGGACACAACTTGTTATTGAGTCAGACTGACCTGATCTCCCCTGGATCTTCCGTAACCAACACGTCTGTCTTACAGCTGGCAATGGGGTTGATTGACAGTTCCACCGGTGGCACAACAAAGCTTTTGCTGACAGGCAGCCACAGCCCTTGGCCCAGACTGTAGAATGATCTGTGTTGGCATGATCACAAGACATAAATGCCAGTTGCATTACCATCACATAACCACAATTTGTTTTACACAAAAGCACACACTGTGTGCAAACACAGCAGTATTTGCAGATAGAGAAACATGCAAAAGATTCTATGAAAACAACAATGAAACAACAATGAAAAACATATGTTTAAAATATGAGATGTGTGGTGAGGGTCTCACATGTAGAATTTGATGTATGTTTAATACGGATCATGGGCAATTTCTCAGGTATTTGCATCATTTATTATGTGATAGAATAGAAGAATAAAACATATAAAGATATTTGAACACATATTAAAAAAAGTCTTGTAATTTTCTTTTCCTTTTTTAAATAATTATTGTAAGAAGCAAGTTAACTATGAAGACCATGTGTGACTATATGCTATAGTCAAGTAAACTTTTTTAGTGAACAAGAAAATAAGTTCAAGCTTATAGTTATAATACTGTTTCAACACTGCTTAACATATTTTCTCCTCCTTCAATGTAAGTCCAGTTCATTGCTTATGAATGCAGTTTATATGACCTGGTCAGGGTGTTATGAATATAATCAGATTTTGCCAGAGACCTTTCTTATGAATGAAGATTAATAGCCATAACAGGCAACCCTGCAGACATGTTTCCGGGGAAAACACAACATCAGATATGATGATAGCAGAGCACATGGTTTAGCTTTGCATAATGCACTCAAATGCATCTGGACAGGTACTGTAGGCCACAAAATCCCAGAAAAACAGGGCCTGTCAAGAAGGTTCGCATTATGTATTTGCTATCAATCTTTCGTTTTACTTCGCATAAAATATATTATTGAATTTCTTCATCATTCGCCACCATCTTTACTTTATTTAACTTTATTCCCAGTTAAATATTGCTGACTTACAACCCTTACAACCTGGCAAACATGAATGGGTACAAGGTCTGGGCGGCTGTAACTTAGGGTGTAGAGCAGGTCATCTACCAATTGGAAGATTGGTGGTTTGATCCCTGGCTGTTCAAGCTTGCATGCCAAAGTATCCTTGGGCATTGAAAAAGGTGGTCTCTAATGTGTTCATCAGTGTGAAAGTCAGACAGATTGTACTTTGGCACAGAACAAAAGTGCTTGTATAAATATGGGAAAATGAGGTAAATTAATTAAAGCGCTTTGAATGTTCCAGTAGAGTAGAAAAGCACTATATAAGAACCTGTCCATTTACTATTTCCACACTTTTCTTTCATATGGATCACAGTTCCAAACATTAACATGGAAAACCATCAACTTGTACAAAACACAGCTGTCAATATATTGACTAAAATAACAAATTTCAGTTCTTAAAGACATTTGTTATGGGGCCCTCATGTCTTCATATCACAAGGTGCTTATTTTTTCATTGTTCCTTTTCAAGGAAAATGTAAGCAGCAACCCTGGTTTCCTATAAAACTCCCCATCTGTGAAAGCACTTGGTTTAGCTCCTCTATTCACTGTCATAAGACTGTCCAGCTGAAGAACATTAGAGTCTTTTCTCCTCCTCCCCAGAACAGCATTGCTAGAAAACTGCTTCATCTTTACTCACTTTGTTGACTATCTGTATCAGCATGTTCACAGCTGAATCTATTTGTGTTCTGCAGCTGTATGTGTATGTGATGTCCTTCGTCTTTCTTCTCTCGCAGACTCTCGGCTGACACAGTGCTTAATCTATGAAAGTTTAGTTGCTGCTTTTGTGTGCTAGTGATGCCCGAGTCCTATCTCCAACTTACTGTAGCGTTTTTAACTACTGAAAGATGAAACAGGGTTTTGCTTGGTATTTTGCCTTTAGCGCCTCATTTCTTACAGTGGACTCACAGTGGCTGGCAAACGCTGCAAGGTCATTGTGATAAGGAGTGAGATAACGGTGACAAAGAGCTGTTCCTACCTACGTATTGGAAGGGTAGAGAGCATGAAATCGAGAAAGATTTCACAAAATCAAAACTTTAAACATTCCATGCTTTAGTTACACAGTTAAGCAAAACTAAAGGGAAAATTGACCACATTGACCAGCTTTTTCTTTTAAATCTCTATAATCAGGTTTACCCTGAGATTTTCATTTTTACACTTCTTGGAAAAAAAAAGAAATAACACAATGACCCCATCAAGGATGAGAAGTGTAACAAAAATGGCAGTAAAAGTATTTTAAAGGAATCCAATCAGGCCTGGTTCTTGGGCTATTCTCTACACACTCAGAGAGATCCACCATGGGGTGTACTTGTGTGTCGATTTGCCTTTGTCTATGTGCATCTGTCAGGTGCTCATCTCCATGCTCTGTCACACTCATGCACAAACATACAAGATGACACAAGAAATGCCACTTTCATTCCATTGTGTGTCCACAGAGTCCACAGATGGCCAGCACAAGTTAAGCGCTGAGGAGGTGCACCAGAAGGGTCTTACCTGAAGATTCTCTCCGGGGCCTGCTCTCCTGTAACTAGGTCATACCCTTTCTCCAAGTTAGCATATGGCCATGGACTTGACAGGGGAAAGACGATAAAGGAATGCATGATCAAAGACAGCGATTTATCAGCATTTTTAAAATAATCTAACAGATGTTTTTATGTAATTCCATCAAGTCTTCTCATTTATATTGTTGTTTTTCATGCACAAAGCCTTTTAGTTCAGCATTTTAAGTAATTCAAAGTGTATATAATATTATGTATAAAACATAACTGAATACAAAAACTGAAAAACTGTCATTTAATTAACATTTCTGTCTGCTGTACAAGACTATACTGTGTCTGCTGCTACTCTTAAAAAAAGAAAAAGCAATGGGCATTTGATTGGTTACTGGACTGAATCCAGGGGATGACAGGTGCTGGTGAGTAACAATGTGAGACCAATGATGGGTTAGGCCAGCTAAGTGTCAAACAAGGTCAGAGTCAGAGGGATCATTTCGGTGCCTGTCAAGCACTCTTCAGTGACTTTACTTCTTTCCCATTCATGCGTTTCATCTCAGCCCTCCACTCCTGTTTTTTTTTTTTTTGTCAATAACGTCCCTTCTCATTTCTAATTTCTTCAACCTATACACCTGATTCCCTTTAAAAAGACTACTTCTTCAAGCCTGTATTGGTAGAAGTGCATGTTTTATCATATTAACTACAAACTGCTATTTTCCAAACCATGTAGGAAGCGTTCTAAGTTTCTTTTCATTTTAATACTGAGATGATCATCCTGCACAGAACTGCAAATCCATCACAGTGAAGAGCTCACCTTTATTTTAAATAAAGTTAATATAGTGCAATGATGTGGTTGTACTACCGGCTCTGAAGTCATGCGTAAGGTTGAAAAGTATAAGTGAATCTCTACATTAGTGGAATAACTACAGACAACACAACTTACCCTTCGTTGCGACTCCAGTCGCTGCGCACACAGAGATGCTTATGAACGGGATCAGGGGAATAACCCTCATGACAGCTACATTCTCCTGCCGTACAGAGAAAAACAAACATGCACAGTGGCAGATATTTATCTATCACCCTGATCTCTTCATTTATTAGAGATGTACCAAACTAAATGTTACATGATGTAAAACCTAATTCTTTTCAGGGAAATATTGTACCTAGATTTATTTCTGTCATGTTGATTGTGCAGTAATTGCCATATTCACTACTGTTTTACTTCCAGATTACAATTCAATAATTCAGTTGTATATATTTAACACCAGTTCATGCCTGTAGCCGTCTCAAGATGCTTTATACTGAAAGGAAAAGACTTTACACCATTAGAAAGAGAACATAGTTAAAATATTCTTTATAATCAGTTTTCTATGTGAATGGCTTGGTTGTCAAGGGGAAAGTGAAGCTAGAAAAGAATAGCATATGGAGACAACCACAGCAACAACAACAAAAAAGACAACATATAAACAGCAGGAGAAATTCGACAATTAATGATATGTAATACTGTCATATCAATAATATTCAGGTATAAAAAGTGGGAACTAAAAGAGAAGCTCACAGTGGATGATCCCAAATCTTCAAGGGTGAGTTCAGGGTCACCTGATCTAGCCCTAACTATAGGAAAAAGGGAACCAAAAGAAAGTTTAAAGCCTCATCTTCAATGGACAGAGGGCATCTGTCTCAGGACCCCTAGCTGTGAGCCAGCTGAACAGTAGAGGATTTATACATCGGGGAAACCAACACAGAAGAGCTACCTCGTCAGGCCAGGACTCTGCAGTGTATTTACACCTACAGGCCAGTGGACACTCTTTCAATGAGGAGGATGTACACATGTTGGACAGGGAGGAACGCTGGTTTGAGCGTGGAGTCAAGGAGGCCATTTACGTGAAAAGGGAAAGACCATCTCTGAATCGAGGAGGGGGCCTAAGGGTACATCTTTCGCATCTTACAATGCTGTGATTGCAGCCATTCCCCAACTCTCTGTGAATGGTACTCATGGCCATTGATCAGTGGTCTTTGATCAGTGGGTTTTGGTCAGTGGTTGTTGATCAATGGTCATGAGAATTTGCATTATTAAGATTAAGGAACTGACCTCCCAGCCCATTGTTCCTTCAGTGGGCTGGTTTCAGTCACTATGCAAATGTACTGTTTATAAGATTGGGGAAACCTGCAGTCAGCTGAGACTGAAGAAGTCACTTGGATGAGTGACGAAACGTTTCTCCCACAAAACGCTACGTCCAGATGAACAGAATCAACTTTTGGAGATTTACTTTCCTGGATGATTGAGCATGCATCAAGACATAATCTAAAATAAATTGATCATATTTAAAAATGAACCATTAATTTATCTGAGTTATCTGAACAGTCTTGTACAGATGCGGTTTGTAGACATGGTGATGCTGAGAGAGATCAATAGGAGTGAATGAGTTTAAATTAAAATTTGCAGTTTATAAAGCTGCTGTACTTGATGATCCCTTTGCGAGTATGAGTAAAACTTTATTTGTAAAGAAGTTAACAAAATCATTACCACGGAAAAGAACATACAAGGTTCAACAGAGCTATGGCTCTTTGTCAGACTGGCTATGAACCTTGGGGCGTTTTTCTTTTCTTCTATCAATGATGAATAGTAGCTAGTATGAGCCTCACAGTGGGCATTTTTTTAAAAATAAATTAATCAACTCTTTCCAGGCTAGGTGAATTTCCTATAAATTAGTGAAACGCCACTTCCTTTCCAGCTTGTGGGTTTTTAAATCGTTCCAATAACTCAAACTTGTCTGATATGTTGCTTTATTTTGCAGAGGCACCTTTGCTGTGAGGCTGCAGCACTATAGCCATGGCACATTGCATTTTATCTATCTATCTCTCCATCTATCTATCTCTCCATCTCTCCATCTATCTATCTATCTATCTATCTATCTATCCATCCATCCATCCATCCATCCCTCCCTTGGTTACATTAAGTAAATTATACAATATGACTGTTATGAGTGCATCTCCTTTCAAACAGCTGAAGTCTCAGTCAGCATTGAAAAGACAAAGCAGTAACATACATGTGATTAGTTATCAATGCGCTGATCAGTGTCATGAATTCCACTGAGAATCTGACAACTGGCTTTCTGTTTTCTCCCAATATTAGGACAAATCTTTCATCATCCTCAACTAAGGCATTTTTATCCTGGCTTCTCTACAGCTGGTGGGACAGATTGCACTGCAGAACAAACAGAGACGTTCAGACAGGGCTACAGCAGCTTTTTGCTGGTGCATAGCAGTTTAGGATTTACATTTCTGATGCTGCTTTCCTTGAGTAGCACTGAAGTTTAAAACCACCCCTTATTTTCAATATTGAAATTTCCTCATCAGATCAGTCACAGTGGGTAATTAGTATTTCGATGTGATCTTTATGCTGCCTAATATAATAAATAAAATAGAGGCAAGTGCATTTTAAGTGATTGTATACATTTGTGAGATTTTGCCAAGGCTGGCTTCTATAACCTTTGCATTGCAGTGCTCCCAGAATAAGTGCTTTTTGTTGACCTGTACAGAGGGATAACCCTGGAAAAATGTGTAATGGCCACCCTGTCTAGGCCATTCAAATTTTATCACTTAACGTTTAATAATTCATTGGTTGATATTATAGTCTTGAGACTGACTCAAGGAGTGATGCACCATCAAGATCCTGTCAAAGAGTAGCTTTCAGTGTGGCCTTGCTAAATGAAAAACTAAAGCTCTTGAAATGGTTCCATTTTTTAAAGTAGTAGTAAAATATCACAACATTCATCCAGCCATTTCATATAAAAGATCAATGAACAGCACAGAGTTTAATTAATCCAATCCAAGACTTTAGAGTGCTGTGAAAAAGTATTTACCCCTTCCTGATGTCTTATTTTTTGCATATTTGTCACACTTAAATGTTTTGGATCATCAAACAAATTTTAACATTAGAAAAGGATAACTCAAGTAAATATAAACTGAACTTTTTAATGATGATTTTATTACAGGAAAAGGGTTAGCCAAACCTATTTGGTCCTATGTGTAATTATGTAGTTAAAAGTGTTTAACCTCTTTTTTTGGAAAGCTGAGTTAAATTTTACTAGTCACACACAACCAGACATGTTAAATCAAGAAATCACTGTCAGACAATGTGAAGTAGTCTAAAAGATCCCAAAAAGCAACATACCATACAACAATCAAAGTCATTTATATCTATCACTTTGAAAAGAGTTACTAAGCCACTTCTAAGGCTTTATGACTAGCAACTGTCCACAAATGGAGAAAATCTGGAACAGTGTTTGCAGCCTGTTACTGCTAACATAAAACTCAGCGTTTCATAAAAAGAACATCATATCAACAGTCAAAATGGTGGTGGTAGGGTGATGGTTTGGGGCTACTTTGTTGCTTCAGGACCTGGATGACTTGCCGTAATAGAGAGAACCATGAATTCCTTCTTTGAGTTCTCTACCAGAAATTCCTGAAGGAGTATGTCCGCCCATCAGTTAATGGCCTAAGGCTCAAGTACAATTGGGTTATACAGCAGGACACAGCAGCAAGTGTGACTGCAGTTCTTGCTACCAAGAGTGGCAAAACCACTTATTAGGTTTAGGGCTAAATTACTTTTTCACATAGGCCAAGGTAGGTTTTGATGGGTTTTGGTGAATTAATTCATCTTTTCAAATCTGCATTTTATAATAAATTTTTTTTATATTAGTCTAACATTAAAGACTGTTTGATGATCTGAAACGTATGAAAAAAATTAGAAAAGGCAAAAATACTTTTTTATATCACTGTCTTTTTAATAACTTGTGATATTCCTTTCTGTCCAGATTGCCACATTCTTTAACTGAGGTCTTCCAACACAGCCTTTTTAAACAGGGATGTATTGGGAAAGAAATTCAGAAAACAATATGCTCTCACGCACAACCCAAACGGCAGGCGGATAAAGAGGATCAGTAAGTGACAGGCAGGCCTTTATGGACTTTTTGGCATTAAACCAGCTAATCAGATTTTGTCCCAGTACACCTGATGGCCAGTGTGCCACTACCTATGGACAAATACTGCTCACAAATGCAATTTTTGATTTTACACTTTTGGCAGGATTGTAGTCTTTATGAGCTGGTATATCAAATAACCATGGTTGGTTTTGTTACACTAAACTACATTAAAGTCAGGGAAATATTAAGGTTTGTGTTAAAATTACTACTCTGCCACTAAAGCTCATCGAATGTGGTCCTTCATTTTTGGCAAACAGATATCCTTTTCATGTTGCAAACACACACACGCACACGCACTCACACACACACACACACACACACACACACACACACACACAGTTCACGTTCCCATTGCTAGTCTTCACATACATATTTAACCTAGTTATACTGCATTCCTTCAGACTGCCAGAGGCTGCGCTTAGAAAAATCAATCTTGTGCATAAGCAGTCACATCACATGTTACCACACATGTTGGTAAGGTACCCTTATTATTCTATTCTTTTCTTTCTCCTTGAAGTCTGGTAGGAACTGGGAACATTTCCATTATTATGTTAGTGCCAGAGTAGCAACAGTGATGCAACCTGAATTATTTGTTTTGTTGCATATATCAGCAAAAATGCAATAGAAGCAAAACACATTCAGAGTGCCATCGATTTTAGAATCTGGTGTTGTTAAATACTGTAGTCCAGTTGTGTTTGTGTTTAGAAGATACCTCATTTTACTTTATTTTATTTGTACAAAATAGAAAACTACGTAATACTTAAATTGCTGGAGCTCTGTTGCTGAATGAACTGGCTGAGTGTGTCTAGACTCTAGCTGCTAGCTGAACGCTTCACTTGCACTGTGTCATGTAATAGAGTTTAGGGCTTACATCACAGTTAGAATTTGGCCACATTTCCCACTGATGCCAACTCAATGGACTTTCTCTTTGAATAGAAATAAATAAATAAACAGATAAAAGCAACAAAAACAAATATATCTACTCTTATAGTTAATTTTATATTGAAAGTGATATGATGTGATTCATATGAAGCAAGATGTCACAGATTTCTATAGTTAGATTTTTTTAACCACATATCCAGAGATTCAGAGAGAGAAATGGTCACACTGTTTTTAGTTCATGATTCTAAACTTTAATTATCCTACAGTCATTTTGGACAGTTTATTTGACATGGTCCTAGCTTGCTCAAATTGTATAATCTTTCTGTTTCTACATCAGCATTCGTACTGAAGAAGAAATGCAGCTGAACCCATTTGGTTAAAATTGATGATAAATTACTATAATTAAGAGAGTTAGTATTTGAGTACATGAGTGATTTGTGCATCTTGCTAACAGCAATTACAAATGTAATGTTTTGCTTTGATTTACATGTTTGTTTGAAATGGCTCCCGATGACAGATATTTGGACCTAATAATAACTGTGGAGACAACACGGCTCTTTGTAACTAGCTATTTCTGAGAGGAATCAAATTGAAGTCACGAATTGGACGTTTTTTCCTTTAGCTTTGGATTTAATTAGAAGGCGAAAGCAAAACTCTCTCCCCTATTTTATCTTGGCTATGGTACTATTTCTTGTCTTGGCAGTGTATTATTCAATAATGACAATAATAATAAAACAATAATAATAACAACAACAACATGCATTTTTGCTCAGTACACGCCCCCTCAGTCAGTATCACCTGAATCAGATGGTTATAACTAGACATTCCTTTTTTATCATAAGTTGTGTTTACAGTTTAATTAACAATACCAGCTGTGGCAGAGGTATACATAAGGCCTAGACATAAAACCCATAGTGCTCCCACTAGATTGTCAGGAGAGGTAGATGAATTGTACAGCAGTACAGGCCTCAAAGCTGCAGGAGGACTGTAAATCTTTCCTACCTTGTTTCAGATTAAGTGCACCAGTCTAGAAGCACATTTTCTGTAAATCTTAAACAGCCTGTGTAAATAATCATTGAAGCAGGGCTCTTACCTTTCTGCAAGCGCATTTAAAGGAGGATCTAGTGATTAACAGAAATAGATAAGTATGCTTGATTACACATTCTGCTGAATGAACTAACCTTTACATGACTTGCAAGCTCTGGATTTTTGATCTCCATCTAAAAACCCAGAATGGGTGTAACATATTAAAAGGAAGATTTGAAGTAAGAATTAATGGCTTGTAGTAATTTCTTTTTAAATCTGAGGAACAACAGCAACAGTGAGCGTATCAGAAAAGCGTGGCAGGGAGGAGATAGCCAATAGTAAAACGTCTCTCTGAGCAGAAGAGAAAATGCAACAGTGTGGTTATTAAAGTTGAATATCACTGAGCTGCTAATGCAGTGTGGTAACTGCTTTTACGTTCACAGTGTACACTTGGCTTCTGTTATCAAGATAACAGATTCCGGGGAGACACTGGTTCATGCTCTCATCTGCTCTGTTTTAGGTTTTGTTGCTGATGTTTTGGGTCATTAAATGTATATTCTTATGAGCTACTTTACTTTATTTATTATTTTTGAGAACAACATGTTGAAAGATATTTAACAAAGTAATTTTAATGGCTTTAACTCTTGTTTTGATCTGATGTTTTTATTTTTTCAGGTTGAGTAAAACTTTCTGCTCTTGTTAACCTGGAACAACTCTAACCACTAAAATGTGTATTGACAGCTACTCTCTTTTTTTCTTTTGGATGGATCAGTGCAAATTTAGTGTTTTCATGTACGTCCTTCTCTCAGGGCTTTGAAAGAGCATGTTAACTCAGTGTTAACTCAGTGTTAACTCAGTGTTAACTCAGTGATTCCCAAGAAATGGTTGAATAATCAGAATATAGTGTAGGTCTAATTAAGAGCTAAATGCTTCCAAATAGCCATTTGTTAAAACCAATTATTTAACTGTGCTCAGAGAGTCCCTTCCCTGTACATTTCGGCCAGGTGTCTAAACAGGCACACAGCCTCACACCACCTAGTGATAATGACATCCTCTGTAAACACCAGTTTAAAATTGCCAATAAAATTTGTCACCATCCTTTCCTCATTCTCTATCTCATTCTTTTGCTCTCTCACTTTCTCCTCTTATAAATTAAGAACGTGAAATGTATAACAATGGCAGGTGCTTGATCGCACGAACCATCTCTCTTCCTCTTGTATTAAACTGATGCTATAAACGATGTATGTCATCATAATAATTTCTCTGGCTGTCTGGATAATTTTCAAATTTCAAGGTTTATGATGTTAGCACAGAAAAGACTTACTGTTGTTCTGGTGCCTATTTGCACTTGTTATAATATTGGAGAAGGCCTTAGGCATTATCATTGGGCAGATAAAATATAAGTGTTTCCTTTGAGCAGTATGTGTTTGTGTGCATTTTAGTGTGTGTCCGGACGCGTGCTTACGAGCACAGTTTGTGCTCGAAATGAAAAGCTAAACCAGGGGTATAGTATACTGTACATGTTACACACCCTAACAGTTTCATTTCCAATTACTTGCGGCAGGAGGAGCCAGAGAGAAAACGTTTTAAATGAGGAAAACAAAAGCAGCCAAGGAGGTCTGTGAGTCTTTAGGAAGTTATGCATGATGAGAAATGGAAAGGGTTTAGCAACAGCCTATGTTTAGGGAGCATGACTGTGAAAGGATAATAAAGTGGTAACTTGAGTCATGATATTATCTGACATTCATTTTAAGTAATTTTCAAAAGATTTTTAGCTGTTATTTGTCCCAACGTACATATACATGGGCAGATATTATAGTTCCAAGTCTAATTAAAGTTATCTATTGCCCAGCTATCAGACAGCAGGAAGTGTTGCATCATGTATGTGTCTACTGACCTCCACTGTAGCACTTGATCAAGGAGGGAAGGTGAAGGCACAGATGACTGATTATCCAGATACAATGATACAGTGTCTAGTAGTCAACAGTGCCTGTCATCCGACATGACACTGAAGCTGGATTGATGGAGATAATAGAAATGCTGTGTGAGACCATCCTGAAAACATACCTCTTGCTATTATAAAGGACAAGATGTGTTTGTATGCATGCTGGGAGTAAAAAATGACCGATTTAAATATCTAAACCTGCATTTATGGTATTCAGTATAGAGTATACACTGTATAAAATATGTTTATTAATGAAACAAAGTTTTAGTGTTGTTTTTGGTATTGGTATTGTTGCTTGGTAAATATGTTGCTTGGTATAATAAGTATTTGTTGGCATTTAAACCTTAACTTTATCATTTCTGCCCAAAAGCCAACAGAAAACAATGCCACCATTCACAGCTTGTATTAGATTCAAGTCAACATTTCTTCTTTAAATATATTTTTCCTGTCATCCATATCAGTCAGTTTTTCAATGTTGTAATATTTGGTAGCCCTGCGAGTGGTCTATCTATCTATCTATCTATCTATCTATCTATCTATCTATCTATCTATCTATCTATCTATCCATCCATCCATACATCCATCCATCCATCCATCCATCCATCCATCGGGGTCTGGCCATTTTACTTGGCTTTTTTTTTTACATCCAAGTAAACATTACAAGTGCACTTATAGTTATGTTTTTATATGCTAAACAAGTCCTTCCGTCTCAAAAATATATGTATGCTTGGTTGGGTATAAGTGTGCTATATTTTACATTAGTTATATAAATGGAAAGCTTCTTTGAAGAGCACCTTTCATTCTACTTCTGGATGGATGTGATTGCCCTGAGGAGATACAACAAATGTCCATGTTGTCATTGATTAAATAATCTTCTATAGAGGACAGATGAAAAGAGAAATGGATGCAGAAAGATGAGAGCAGAGCTAGACTCTAGTGCTAATAAAGTCAAAATGCTCAGCGTACTTGGAGTTGAATGAGTAAATATAATGCGCAGATGCAGACCTATGAAATACCTAAGTGCACACACTAAGATTTCACAAATACATGCGTGCAGCTCCATCTCTGGCATCTTCCTGTGTACTCACTGAGTTGAGTGTCTGGAACTCTAATACATTATGCATTAGCCCTCAACACGTCCTTGACCAGGGTTACATAAATTTCACATACATTACAGATGTAATCCATTCTAATGAGCTTAGACTTTATCTACTTGGGCATGCAAAACACAACGGAATTAGGACACTCAAGGCAAGATAAATATCATCATGCTGCATACTTAGCATTTGTTGGTAAAGTTTTAATGTCAGCAAATGTAGGTGTAAAACCATACAGCATGATTGTATACACGCTGCAGACACTGCAGTGGCAGCTGGTGATTTTCCTGAATGGGGCAAAAGACATTAAGGACCTTTGCTTACATAGTAGAAATGCTGTTGCCTCATATGCTGAGCTCTGATGTAAGAACTTTTGTTACTATTATTTGAGTAATTTACTCAATAAATTAACCACACACCTTTGCTCAGCTTGACTAGTTCATCTCTTTCCCTACAGCAAAGAAAGAAGACTTACAAAATAATGTGGAATATACATTAACTCCCATTTTATTTATAACATGATGAAAACATATTTTCAGCTCCTTTCAGTGCTTTTAGGCCAACCAAAAGTTAAAGCAAAGTAAGGATGAAATGTTTTACAGAAAAAGCCTACCGTATAATTGATCTATTGTTTCTGTCTTGTTTTCTTTCGATTTTTCATTTAAATTGTGGAATAAAGGATAGCTTCTCTATAATTATTGTGATGAATGCAAACAGTGACAACCTCTGCTATACACTTGTATTTCTACGTGGCCTCTTCACTGACAGTGCTGCCGGTTTCTTGTTAATTCCATTGTTTACGCAGTTTCACTATGACAACTTTACAAATTTATGGGAATAGCATGTCTATCATTTTATAGCAAAACATTCTCCTGCGGAGGGACTCAAATACTGCCAAAGGCACTGACATCTCCGACACGGTACACTCTGGTGTCTATGCCCTTACTGACAAGCGGTATCAATATTGAACATAAAGAGCCATGTTTATACTGTTTATAAATGAGAAAAAGTCCACATGAAAAACACAGGGTTGTGAGTGGCGGTGTAAATCTCATGACTCTGAACCAGACGACATCGACTGTTTGAGCTTTATTTTATTTTTTTAGCTTACTTTAACTTTTGGGTTTATGTCATAAAATACAACTAAAAGTTAGCACATGTTATGTTAATCAGTAAAACATCAAGATAGAGATCTCATTGTAATGTCTTCTATATACACCTGCACTTTTTCCACTGTTGAAGTACTTACCACTTTAAAAAAAATGCTAAAAACAAGGGTTTAGGCTTAATGGTTAGACGTCAGTGTCTGCATATTTGTATGCACCAACCTGTGTCCTGATCACAAATCTGCTCACAGGGTTCAGTGGTCCTCTGGCCGCAGTAATCCTGGACCCATTGTGTGGATGAATTGGTCTGATAGTAGAGAGTTAGCTTTGCTGGATTTAACCAATTAGAAACATCCAAGAAACTGCCCATGCTCACCACAAAACTACTTCCTGAAAAAAAGAAAAACAAAACAAAACAGGAGCCAATTATTTTGCATGAAAAAAAGGCAAAAATAAACAAACAAACCACAGAAAAGTAGAACAGATGTGATTGTGTTGTATTTATGCTCTAGGTTCGAGGTTCTATTGCAAAATCAATTGGAAAGTAGCTAAATCTTTTGTTTTCACTGTAATTTCATTTCCCATCTGACCAGACTGAATTTAAATGAGAAAATTAAGACCTATAATGTGTATAGATTGGGTTTTGTTGGTAATTGCAGTAGAGGGGCTAAAAGGGTTTCACGAGTCAATCAGTAAACGCTATGCTTAATGACGCTGACTTACCTTTCTTTCTTACTGCTCTCAGACCAATCGTTAAACTCCAATCACCGAACAAGATTATCTCTAATTGATGCCAATGAGTTTTGGTTCCAAAGGGAGCTGTGAGAAGGCTTTCTGGATTCTTATACAGCTATATTATGGGTCATGGACGGTACATTTGCAGAAGCATTAACAGTATATATTTCTTTGTCCAGGTGAATTCAAAATGTATTAGAACATCTATATATTAAAACAAAACAAAACAAACAGGTTCAGTACAGCTAGATGAACTGCATCAGATGGATGTGTGCAAGTCCTTTGTGCTGCGGTAAAATATACAGCTCATATGAGAATAACAAATAATGTTTCGCCTTTACATTCTGTAACAAACAAAGCAATGACATCCCAAAACTCATCTGTTCTCTCTCTGTTATTTATTTATTTTACCCTTTTAACATTTTGGTTGTTCTGAAGTCCTGACAGAATACACTGCCATTTGTTTCCTCCTACACATGAAAAGTCATCAGCTGCTTCTTTTCATTTGACAGAAAAACACTGCCACAGTACAGTGTGACCAACACAAAGCCTTCAACAAATGTACTTGGTTTTCCCTAAAAATTAAGTACCAAACCATGTGTTAGCATTCAGTCTTATCGAGACCAATGACCTGCATGTTTTTGTCTGTTACATTTGATAGCTTGTCAGATGATCCCACATTGTTTATTGGTTTAAGTGTCTGGCGTAAAACACATTTTGAATCAATCAATGTGTTTTGAACATTTAAAATTAATAAGTGCATAATTCTGTATAAGTGAAAGCAAAATAACGATGGTAACAATCTTCCCTAGATATGAAAGACCGCTGGTGTTCTTGAAAGTAAAGTGTTCAGTACCCAGCAAAATGCCAGAAGCCCAAAATAAATCGCTAAAAGCCTTTACGAGGTCAAAGTGACCAAAGGTAAGCATGACAAGGCCCCTTTCTGCCAGTAGGTCTCATTTACAGTGGTACTGGCTGAAGTAAATTCTTCTGCTAACATGCTGAGGAGAGAGCTGTTACGCAGCCTTCTCTGAGTCCTGTAAAGAAATCCCACTCGGGGAGTAGCAGCATTGTTCACTTAGCTCTGCATATTATGATTCAAATGCAGAAGAATGGGGAGAAAAAGAAAGCATTGTATATCAGTGTCAATGCAGTAGTCAAAATAATGACAGCAATAATGAATGGGTGCAACAAAAAATTTCATTGACTTATTGACACATATAATTTTGTGTTATTTTTCGCTAATAAGTTGTTTGTGCTTTCCTCTATTGTATACTGCTGTATTATTTCAATTATGTACATAATGTCATGTTTTTGATAATTGAGTTACATGACTGGGTATCTAATTGATAAGATTCTTTGACAGACAGATTTAAAATATGAGTATTTTTGCAAATATAATTAAGGTATTTACACCATGACTCTAAAGTGAATGTCGGGTAACAGAAAAGCAACACTGGAGTAATTAGAGGAAGAATATAAAAACATAAGAATATGTCGGTACACTTAATTCCACTACTAGTTGATTTTGAGCTGCGTATCTCACAACGTTGGCCAAATGATCTGAGTCTTCTTAATCTGCTGCTCCAGTTTCTTGTTACCAGCCTGTAAATAACCTTCTGTTCTCTCTCTGTCTATCTCATTTTTTTTCCATTAGGCTCCCATTAGCTGTAGCCTTAGTGATTATTATAAATGCTTTGTAGTTGTTTTTGTTTACCTTCTACTGTCATGGCAACTGGCTGCTCACATTCAGTTTATTCATCATGCTAATGGCTGATATCACCACCTGACTATTCACCTGCATCGTACCAGCATATATTAGATATAGAGCAACTCATGTCCTTTGTGTCAACTTATAAAGTATATAAGCAGACAGAAGAAATAGAGCATTTCGTCTGTCTGCTTGTACGTTTCCTAAAGTGACTTATAGTTATGTTTTGCTTGCCAGTTGGAATTGTTTTGTTTGTTTATCTCTTGGATTTGTTTGTTTGCTCTGACTGCCTGCCTGCTGCCGACTGTATGCATGCCAGACTACAGGGTTAAGCTGCCTTTTACCACATCTGCTCTGCCTCAGGTGTCTGCTTTTCTGTGTCCGAGTTCCAGCACACACAGTTTGTTTGCAGGGGAAAAACAAAACTAGAATCCTAAAACCCTTATCTTAACTCCTTCGAGGTGTACAGTTTATGTTCACCCTGCAGTAAACAAACATGCAGTATGGAATGCACAACATGATTTTCCTCGTCCAATATCGTATTCTGTAGTGGGGCTTAAATGCAGTAGTGAGTGTCGCACTACAGCAAAGCTCATGGACTCGGTGAAATTAAAATACATGAGTGCTGGTTTATCATGAATATCTATGATTATTTCATTAAATTCCAAATATGATTTTTGATACCTCGCAGGCTGATCATTAGGCCAAAGGGGAGCTTCAGGGGCATCCAAAAAATTGAGATAATTATTGTGTATAACTTGATATTCCTCACTGCTAGTGGCAGTAGAAGGTCAAAAGGTTACTAAAATAAGTCAATAATCATTCTCCATATTAAATTTGAAAGCGTCCTCGCTGCCAGTGGTAGAGATTTACACTACACTATGTGTGTTATGGAGAGGGAGAAAAAGACAACATTATAGACACTCAAAATAACCATGATTATTTTGTAATACATTTTTTGAGTAATTGCCCCACAAAGCTCAGAAGTAAGTGGACAAACTTCATTGTTTTTAATACTTTGATGAAAATCCTCGAGTCATTGACAGGCGACAGGTTCCTATGCTGTGTCAAGTCTTTATTGCGGCCACCTTTTGTTGCTGTTTGTATATGGATATGACAGCCTTACATTTTGTCAGCAGTAACAAAAAAGCATCTTGCTGTAAGCGCTCTGAAACATCAAGCCATCTTTACACGTTGACAATTATTTGCCTCTTTCCTTGAGTACTTTTCACTTGGCTAGACCTTACTGTGGCTTTTATCTGCTTAATTTGACATGAAATAAGAGGAAGCAGCTTTTGTTCATTAGGCAATTACCCAACTACTTTAGAATCTGAAAATAGGGCCCTATGAATAAAAATAGCTAATTTCTAAACAAAATTCATGTGATAATTTTGTTAATCACGTTAAATGAAAACCGATAGTCTGCACTCTAATCACATCTTGATTCTTTCACTTCATATCCACTGTGGTGGTATACAGAGGGAAAAAACAAACTGCGTCAATGTCAAAAGACTCTAACGGTATGTTTATTTTACTGTAGATATCCAATAGTTACAGAATATATATTTTATGTACGCCTCCGTTTTTGTGAAGTGTCCACGGGCACACAAATTCTGAGAGCGTGGGTGGACAAGAAATGAGACCTCAATGGCAGAAATGCCTTTTTGACTGATATGTGAAATCTTTCAGAGATGTAGCAATCATTAGTTAAATTGCCTCAGCTCTTCACTCTCTCTTACTTCACTTAGCTCCTTGTACATATTCAAGTTTTCTCTCTCCTCCTAGTAAGGTTTGTTTTGCGGTATCGTGTCAACACACAGACCCAATTTACAATTAGCTCACTGTCAACAAGGAATTTTAAACAGATTAAATAATACTCTAAGCTGTTGCATGGGTCTGCTGCTTACAAACTCCATTTTTGTGAATTTAAACTTCTTTTGTCAACAACAAATGTTTTTGTGTCCCCATGTGAGCATATAAATTGACAGGAAACGGTATCAACTCCTTATTGACAGAGAAGTTCTTTATATTCGATTTCACTGACTATTTATTTAGTTTTTATTTTTTTTGGCAAGCATACTTTCTGTCTGTGAAGCCAGCTTCTAATATGGCACTAATACAGTAGAAATATATCTTGGAGTTCTTATGTAACATTAGATGAATATGCATTGTTTGTATCAGGCTAACTGAAAAGATAAAAACAATAGGTTAATATTTTAATCTACAGCATGCAGTCACATGAAAAAGGGGCTAAATACTAAAAGCTCAGTTGAAAAACAAAGAATAATAATAGCCATAGTGTGTGCACAATGCTCTTCATCACTTTAATGGCTTTAAATGTCACTCAGTTTTTGTGGTGATAATAAATCTTTTTTTCTTCCATTGCGAGCTTTCAGCGCGTGGGCTTTATTGTTCTGATTTTTGTTCATTTTTCGGTTCTAGAACATGATTTTCTTTTTTGTTGGATGAATGTTCATCTTTTGTACCTTATCAGTCGTGGAAAGGGGGCACTGAAACTGAAAGGCATTGAAATTGAAAACCACAAATCACGGTTGAGGGGGTGGAGAGTTTAATGCAGGCCATGTGAAAACAGAAACGGAGAATGTTGAGCTAGCCCCGGTCCATTAGCTGTTCCTCCTAACAGCAAAGACTAAACTAATGACATAATACGTTTCAGTGCTCAACAACAACATGCAACTCGACAGTTATCTCTACAGTACGCTGCTTGACTGACAACTGTAACCAGTTATTGTTGGAAACAAACAAAACAATAAGATGCTATACTATGTGGGATAATGGCTATTATGATAACATGCTCCACAAATCTAGCATATCGCTTGTATTAGATGTTTTCAAACTGCTGCTTGGGCTAAATAACCACACTGCATCTTAGTAACATTTTGATGGGTTTAATGTAAGTATAATAAATCCTTGCATCTTCATCTCCATGTTTGATTTTAGTATTTGCGGGTTTCCAGTCAGCAAACAGATCTGTGTAAATTGGACCCAGGAGTTCTGTGAGCTGTCAGATCTACTAAGGTTTTCATATCATATCATGTAATTTGAATCAAAATGAAAGAGTGCATGAAAACAGTGAAGTGTAGTGAAGTCAGTTTCCAGCAAAAGTAAACACTTTTTGATGCTTTACTCGTTAAATGTTCTGCCAAGGTCTAATAAATGCCCTGCACTTACCATCCGCAACAAAATGCTCTGGCACATGGAGGGTGACCTTAACAGTGAGGGGGCAGGAATCCTGCGTAGCATAGACAATGGCAATGACACATGTGCTGATAGTAATCAGTGTCAAGGTGACCTTATTTAGAGGACTGTGTGGATGGCCTGAAGGGAGAGAAAGAGAAAAAAGTAAAGGTAGACAGTTTAACAGTGGCCCTTTTGTTTTTATTAGAGTCTTAAACAGGTGACAGGACCATAATACACACAGCCACACAAACGTTTAACAAAATCATCTCGTTTTGCACTGTCCTTTGCTGAAAAGCCCTCCTCAAAGCCTTGAGAATGCAATTCATTGTACTGCTGATTTATGAATCCAACCCTGTTTCAAGTTTGGCCTGTGTAGATATGACTTGGGTTACCACTGCTTCTGCACACCCCAGAATCATTTGCCAGTATGATATATGATCTTATTGCTACTGACAGGGTTATAGATTGGTTGTTTTGGTTGCCCTTTGGCTCTGTCAGGGCTCTTATTTCCAAGCTAAGGTATAGGAAATGAAATTAGCCGCTTAACCTCTGTCTACAGATATTTATCATGGGAGAGAAGTTGGCATGTTAAACAGAAGCTTACTGGGATGTGTGTAGGATAAGGTGATGATAGAGTAGCTTTGGAAACACTGCTCTAATGCATTGAACAACCTGAAAATGCACTTCATTCAACATCACGTCATATTTCAGGATCTGCAGGCTTCAGAAATGCGTGAATAGCTTCTAGGAAGGGAGCTTCCCAGTGTGTATCCTGCACTCTGCAGGTTTGTTGCAAAAGTCAATAGAAATGGTACAACTGCTCATGGTAGTCTGTTCTCTGCAGTAGAACTCATCACACTGTTTTGTTCAAATAAATAAATAAATACATTTGTTTATATATTTATTAATTTCAATGCCCAATAGCTTCCACAATGGGAATCGACTAATGCTCTGTGTGCTAGTTAGAGGTATGTTACTACATCATTTAGTACCACTGAAAAACACAGCCGTGTACAATTGTTCTGTGAATGCCAATTTCAGCTTTCCCCATATAACGTTTGACTGATCACATTTGCAGTGTTCAAATGGTCAAACAGACTGAATAAAAACAAAGCAATATCATAGAAAAGAAAGTTTCACCGGTATTCCCCTGTGGAAAGGCACTTTAATCTTGACAGAAGCTCGGAGGTAGTGAAATGCAGCTCAAGGCCAAACAAGGAGACAAAGTTAGGGTAATGGATTGACCCACACCGACTTGCACGTCTTACTCACTGTGATGGCTTTGTGAAGGGACAGAAACAATGGTTGTCTACAGAAATAGTGGCTGAGCAGCTAATGTCAGTGGGGTGCGGGTGGTGTCACTGGGCTTGTGAAGGGTTCCCTCAATTACTATAAAAGCTTACTGAATAGACAAAAGCATGTGCACTCACGATGGCAAACACTTACATTATGGTCACAAACCAAGCATCCTTTCTGTGCTCAAACACACGCATAAAGCCACATGTAAATTTTAACTGAATGCACAAATACAAGGCGTGCACTAAACTCTTTCTGTTTACTCTCATTCGCCTCCCCTCTGTCCATCATCTAATGAAAGAGCTACCTTTTTATACAGGCTGTAACTTTAACACAGGTCATGGCCATGGATTTTATTTTTCCTCCAAGCTGTAAGGCCACAAAGACTTGATAATAAAATCTGTCAGACCAAGGTGTCAGTTAAAGTAAAGACGCCTGTTCTAGGTCATTTACACTCACAGGCAATTAACCATTTTCAGAACAGTTGTGGTTAATTGCGTGTTCACACTGGACCATTCTGTGTTTAAATGTATGTAAACAGGAAGTGTAATGGTAGGAAATGAAGTGACAGAAGGCTACAGAGCCAATTACAGGGGTAGGTTCATTCAATTTGTTCAATTCGTTCTTGTCCTTCATTCCGAAAAACGTTGCAATTATCTAAGACCATATGCACATGCTTGATATCTGAAATCTTCCCAGCTGCTGTCTCCAATGTACAGAAAAATAGAGACATTTAATTGGAGAATCCGCTTTTAGATGAATTCTATAGAGTTAAGAAGTTTTGTTTGTTTTCAAATCATACATTTCCTCTCTTTTATGCTTCTAATAGAAATCACAATTGGAAAAGCAACTAAATTGCTTTTCTAATTGCTTTTAGATCCTATTCCCACACCAGAGGGCTTACAACCAAATTAATAAGATTATAAAGTGGTGTGTGACTTATTGTCCTCCTGACCTAGTGTTGTTTAGGTGAACTGCAGACACAGGGTTTAAAAACATCATGATTTTCATCATTTTTGTCAGCTACTTTATAGATATACACAGACTATGTAATTCATATACACACAAATCCAAACTCTTCACTATCACATATCACTATGGGAGAGGAAGTTGAAAATCATGCATTCAAGTTATGTGACTCAGCTTAGGTCATCACAAAACTCCCATTGACATCAGCTCATATGTCTGCTTTGAATGTCATTGAGCTGTGCTGTGGAACAGCACTCCCAACCCCACTGGGAACATACATGACCCCTTCCTACTTCCAGCTATGCTGACAATTCCGGAAATGACTAGCCTCATTTGACTCAGCTTTAATGTTCTCTCTCATCATTCCCTCTTATATTCAAATGGGATAAGGCTGGCGTTCATTTGTTTTTGTATTATACTCCCTTTTGACTTTAATGTCTGCTCAGCAGCACGCAGTGGCTAAGAGGGTCTCCTGCTGAGTAAGTTAATGTGTAAAAAATGTACGACATTTATTATAATACACCTGAGTTTCTTCCCACCTTTGCTGCGCCTTCGTCCTCTGTGCTGTTCTGTATAAAACTTCATTTGGTTGTCATCTTCAGGCTCTGATCCCGATTCCCCTTGAGGACCAAACACACCTCCAGCCTCTGGTGGTGAAATGTTAAGACAAACAAAGGCAAAAATAAATCTAATTAGAATCATAATTCAGTTGATTGTTTGTTTTTCAGATATAGAAAATATAATGCAGTCGGGGTACAAGCAGTTATTCAACCTTTGGGTGTTGTGTATATAGAGCAGGACATAATATATTTTTACAATATGGACACAACAGTACACAGATTTTTAACTAATCAAATTTCCACTTCTTACCACCTTTGCTGCCACTCGTGGTTTGATCTGTTGGTGAGTTGTCAAGTGTTAAAAAGTCTTTGGAGCTCAATTTTCTAATCATATTAGGTAAAGTCACCGGAGTGTGTGCATATTTGCATGTCTGACTCTGAGTTAGAGTGACAGCAAGAGCAGGGCTGTGAGTTAAGAGGCTTTGTTTATTACTGCTTTGGCACTGCAACATCAAAACACACACACACACACACACACACACACACACACACACACACGCACACACACGCACACACACACACACACACACGCACACACACGAGGGCTGACACACAGTGATAACAGTCAGGGATTTGCAAAGTGTAAAACCACTGAAGGATAACATAACATAAAATATCTGTAAATGGCTTCAAACTACAGTCTCAAACCAGATTAAAAAATGTCCAGTAGACGGTTTATGTTAAATATCTTTATTATTGTACCACGCACATTCTTTCATGTATCATTTAAGTTTAGTCATAAAAAGGATCTTATGCTAATAAGATCCAGATTTCCTCATGGTTATACATATGTTTTGCTTGTATTACCCAGAGAATCACAGTGATTACACTTCCTAATCTCCTGGAGTAGAAAAAGAATAAAGGACAGAGTGAAAATCAATGCTTGTGATGGCCATAAATACACATCTAAAAAAAATGTTTCACTCGATGACTACGAGTTAAAACAAAGACAAAGAACCAAATTAGGATAAGTGCATTATGTCAATACACTTATTTTTATGATACATGAGGACAGCTGATAATGACACAATGACACAAGCATTTACTTTTCTGCAAGAGACAAAAGCTTTATCCCCACAGGAATATGACTTTTAAGTCATTTTGAAGCCTTCGTAATTGTTTCATTCCTGGTATATCATTAAGAAAATGCAGTGCAATGTGGATGAAGGGGGTACTTAGAGTAAAGTAGTTCTTGGCCAGCATATGGTGACAAATTGATCATTTCGCATAAAATCAAGTCAAATGACAGCTCGCTTGTACGTCCCTTACAAAAGTGACCGCAAAATATATATACAAAATTAATTGGATTCATTCCAGTCACAATTTAAGTGTCAGTGTATAAAGTACAAAAGCTTGGTTATTCTGAAAAATTGATGGCTAAGGAAATTGATCAGGGGCTTGGATGCTCTCAATTTAGGGATGTCACATTGTGTGAAGACTAGGTTGGAGGACGGTAAGTTTTTTTTTCAGAGTGTAAAGTAAGCAAAAGTGAGCAAAAATAAGTAAGATAATAAACTAACAATATTATGAAGATATGGTGAACTCTTCATAGTGAAAAACAGAATAGAGACCACCCACCACAGGCAAATAAAGAGAAAAAAAATAGGAGCAACTCATAAGAAAGTACACAGATCTAACACCGTTTATCATCTTGAAATCTAGTATTTTTTATAGATGTCATTAAGTCCTTATTACAGTAAGGTAGAGAAAAAAAATCCTTTCTTCCTTGTTCATTGGACAGAGTCAGAATTTCAAGGCAAGTGCTGAGCAATGTCAGGTGAAATAGACTCCTTCATTCACTTCATTAACATTATGTTACAGCTCATGAACATTTTCAAGCATCATAAAAGATTTTAGACATGATTAAAAGGTCTATCAAGTCTGTGTAGAAAGCATACACTGAAAGCTGTAATCATTCTTTTGGTCTCATGCACTTAAACAAGTCTAGAGTTGAGTTGGAATTCAAGTATAAGTCTGGTGCTGTTTGGAGAGTGAAGCCAGGGCAATGTGCTGTAAAATTGGTTCTGGATTTATGCATAGTCTTAGAACATGCCCAAAAAGGTGGTAGAGGAAGAAAAGACAGGGAGTATACTGTATTTCAGGTAGGTCTTTTCTGTTACATCTAATGAGGAACAAGTGTAATTTATTGAAAAGTAGTAACACATACTGTCTCTATGCAATATTTATGCATATTATTTAAAACCTGTGTATGTCTCCTGGGCCTTAGGTTAAAGCAAGTCAAATTTTAATATATAATCTCTTCTGTTAGTGCATTTATTAAATGCATGAATCTTTTTGCCCACTACACTAATTACATTTTAATATGACTTGGTTTCCATTTGAAATTTATTGGAGATGCAAATAAAAGATTAGAGACCTTGTTCCAGTGATAAAGAATCTTTAAAGATGTGTCCCAGTCACAACCAAATTTTAGAAATGCATCTGACTCATGACTAGAAATGTTGATGTGTCATTGTGGTGGGTGTAATGCCTTTAAAGGTAAGTTTTAACACAGTGATGTCCTGTTTAATACTATTAAATGTATTAATCATATGGTTGCTAATCAAACACTGGTGTTACTTGCATAAGTTCTTCAATCTAAATGCATTGTAGGCTCAAGTCGTAAAGTACAAGTTTCTACAGTAGAACCATTGCCGACATGTTTTTTTTCTACCGTATTTAAGTATATCAACTTACCACAAGTCATAGTCTTTGAAGAAATGAAGATAATGTAGTGGTGTGGATTGAATGCATTATAAAAACAGGTGCAGAATAAAAGAGTCTGTGTTTTAATTCTGCCCCTCTACTTATCTTTGTCCTATCCACCCTCACAATTTTAAGGTGAGTGTTTTTTCTTCTTTTTCCACGTGGAGTTCAGTGTATGCTATGAAAAGACCGTCTTGAGGTAATATGCTGAGCATAGCAGGACAGCGGCTTCCTGCCCTGCTTTGCTTAAATCATTGCTGCTTTTTATAGGTGGTACCATAATGTCCCATCTTTGAGCTCTCTGGGGTCATAAAATGCGTGCCTTCTTGGTTGAATGGTTAAAAAGGGCAATATATATTAGAAAGGTGAAGAAAGTGCTGGCCTTTCAGAAGATACGGAAAACATTCCCGGTTATTGTTTTTGTTTTTTTTTTCTTTTCCTATCAGAACATAGCCTGGGCTCTGCAATGCCCTATACCGTTATTGCTATGAAAGCTGCTTTGGCACTTTGTCATTTATGTCCCATTAAATGAGTCACTCAGTGAAGGCAAACAGGGTCAAAAATGTCTCAGTGTCCTTTAGTTAGAAAGAAAGTTCAGATTATGTAAAGGTGCTTCAGGTCTCCACTAATCTCCTGCTGTTCCCATCTCAACTTTGAATGCCACTTGAAATAATCACTAGAAGAATGAATGTGCTTCCTGCAGTTTTCAGATGTGATTTGGACCTTGAGTAACTTTGAAAAAAGGAAAAAAGTGCTTCTTCATAAAAATATAAATTGCCTCACACTGTGAAATCTATCAAATTGACTGTTTGATTAATAATGGACCCTTTACAGAACCAGTTTGCACCATACTGGTTCAGAATCTTTACTTGTAATTTCTGTCAGATTGGGATGGGACTTGGAGTTTCAAATTATCCTCTATTAGTGTTCCCTATAGTAGATCTGACTTAGCAATGTTCATTAATGGCAAAAAAAAAGATTAGGACTGCAATTTCACTGTTATTCATGTGAGGTTTATACAATTTTTTGAAACTGGGAGAAATACACACCACTGTGATGAAAAACAGATAGAAAGAAGCAAAATCAGTGGATAAAAGGAAATACTGGTTATAAAGGGATTGTCACTAAAATGTAAATGAATAATCAAGAGACAGGGATTTTCACACTGCATTAGCAGCTCAGTGAACATCAAAATGAATTTCAAGTTTAATAACTGCGCAGTCACAACTCTCTGAACTCTCTTTGTTTGGTATTATAAAGTGGTCAGATAGTGCTTTCATTTATTGCCCTTTTTCCCCGACCTTTTGTGAAGTATAATTCTTTTGCACCTTTTGTCTGCTATCAGTGGGATTTTAAAAGAAAGCGGAGCAGGTTCTGTTTGCCCGTCAAAACCTTCTTCATTATTTCATAAATACAAACTGTTAAGAGGTTCAGACATGCATACATTTTATTGAACTTAGTATTTAAAGTGAAATATCAATTTTTCCCTCAGTTAATATGGTTTTTCATGGTTTAAACTGAAATAGCTATTCATACCATTAAGGATGCAGTGACATTGCACTGATCACACAAAGGTGTGCTGACAGGCAAAGTACGTGTGCAATCCAAATGACAGTTAAATAGTGCTTCCAGGCTAAGGCACAGATTTGATAAATAACACACACAACAATATGTCTGAAACAAGGTGCAAAAGTCTTTGAAAATCTGGCCCTTGGCATTTTCTATTTCACTGCTTCTCCTCCTTTTCCACTACACTTCTTCTTTTGTCAGTTCACTTTTTCCTGTTTTCATCTTGCTTTTCTCTCCCTCAGCGGTAATGCCTTCAAAATCAAGTCCCATAAAAACGTCAGCACCCGGCACTGTAACTAAACTCGAGCATGACTGTACAACAAATTTCAATTACTCGGGTAGACCAATCTCACTTTTACCACCCATTTCACAGTCCCCAAGTCCATTACATAATTTCCGATGCCTCTCTTTGTCACATCCTCAGTTGGCATGATCTGTTTTCCCTCCATCTGTTTTGCTATAAAAAAAGAGCATACAAATAGCACACTAATTTTACTCTCAACAAGACATTTTTTTTGGCCATTTTTTTATGTATTAAGGTCAAGTTTAAAAAGTTTTATTGTCACAGGCACAGTAAAACTAAACACATCAGTTCCCATTGAAATTACTGGACAATTAAATTATTATTTTAGCAGTTACCCTTCACAGAAAGCTTATAAAAATTTTAAATTCTAAATTTTCCAATAAAAAAGAAACAACAAAGGTCCAAGAAATTTACAAAAGCACAAGTAATACATGTGCATACAAAGAAATTAGTTAAAGACTTGTGCCAGATATAACTGAATTGTACCTGTGCCTTGTGCAAGTTTACAAACAGATCTTTGCAAATTAGTGCCATCCATCTACTTACCCATTCATCCATCTGATTGTCTGTCCATCTGTCCCTCGATCAATGGTTTATTTGGGTTTGAGTCTGAGCAGACAAGCCCACATTTCCCTAACCTTGGCCACCTTTCCCAGCTCATCTGGGGGTTCAGTCGTTCCCAAGCCAGCCAAGAGATATAATCGCTCCAGTGAGTCCTGGGTCCCAGGGCCTCCTACGAGTAAGACCAACAAACCACACCAAGGAGGTGTCTAGGAGCAATGACTTAGCTCATTATCCTATCTCTCAGGGAGATCCTGGTCACCCTTTAAAGGAAACTCATTTCCGTCACTTGTATCTGTAACCATCTGTCATTCTGTTGGTCACTACCTAGAGCTCATAACCACCACTGACGCACTGACGGTAAGACGTAAATAGACCAGCAAGTCGACAGCTTCGCTTTTATGCTCAGCTCTCTCTTTCCCATCACAGATTGGTACAGTGTCCACATCACTGATAACACCACCCCAACCAATTTGTCAGTCTCATGACCCACTCTCCCCTCACTCATCAAAAAGACCATAGGATATTTAAGCTTCTACACTTGGGACAGTAACATATCCCAGACTCGACTCTGTTTACAGCTGAGAATCATAGTCTCAGACTTGGAGATGACGATTCTCATTCTTATTCTTATTCTCATTTCTCACCAAATCATCTGCAAAAAAGCAAAGATAAAATTTTGAGGACATCAAAGTGAAGACCCTCCACCCTCTGGCTATACCTAGATATTCTGTACATAAAAACTATAAACAGAATTGGTGACAAAGGGCAGTCCTGCCAGAGTTCAACACCCACCATGAGTGAGTATGACTTACTGCCGCAATGAACCAAGCTAATGTTACAGTTCTACAGGAACCAAATGGCCCATAACATCTGGCCAGACACCCCGTACTTCAAAGCACCTTCCACAGAATAACCTGAGGGACATGGATTGCATCCCTTATCCAAGTATACAAAACACAGATAGACTGGTTGTGCAAGTCCCACATACTCTCAAATATCCTTGAGAAGATGAAGAGCTGGTCCAGTGTTCAACAACCAGGACAAAAACTCCCTACTGAATCCGAGGTTAAACTGATGGTTGAACTCTCCTCTCCAGTACCCTGCCATAGACATTCCCAGAATGGCCGAGGAATGTGATCCCCCAGTCCCCACCCTCCAATCCCCTTAACTCTTAAACAGGGAAACCACAACCCTAATCGCCTATCCAGAGATACCACACCAGTGTCCATGCTATGTTGCAGCAATGTGTCAGTCAGGACAGCCAGAACCTTAAGCAATTTTCATGCACCCCAGGGGCCTTGACACTGAGCATGTGTTTACTATATCAGTGACATGACCCCCAGAGCGAGGCAAGTCGTCACCCTTGTCCTTCTTCCATGGTGTCACTAAACTCCTAAGTTTTTGCATTAGCCACTGCCAGAGCTAAACAACATTTGGGTTGCCAGTACTTCTCAGCATCTCAAGAGTCCCACAGGTTCGTAAAGGGAGCCTGAGAGCTCTCTTCACCTCTGGTGTCCACCATCTGGTTACAGAAATACATGCATGACAGGTAACAACAGATAGAACATAGAACTTGGTCCAGTTGGACTCAATGTGCCAAGTCTTCCTTGGAACGTAATCAAAGCTCTGTTTGAGGTGGGAATTTAAGATTTTGTGGATCAGTGCTGCCTAACTATATGCTTGGGTACACCAGATCTGTCCAGCATCTTTACCTGCCACTTTATCCAACTCAGCACCAGGTGGTGATCAGTTCACAGCTCGGCACCTCTCTTATCAATGTTTCCCGGGCTTGCTCCTGCACACCCGCAAGCCATCCACTCGTCTAAGTCTATGTATTTAGAGTCAGCTGTGCTTTTTGTGCTAGCTCATGAATCATTCTGCTGCATCATTGTTTACTGTGCTTCTGTGTCCTCCTTAGTGTCTTGTTCAAGGACTCAGTCATCCTGTCTGTGAAAACTACCTGCTTTACCTCATGGAACTTTCAGTTCACAGCCAGATAAGATTAGTCATGTCAACACAAACACCTGCTCCTCGCTGGTAAATTGCTCTGTCTTGATTCTCACCTGCCTTCCCACTCTCCATCGCAAAAACCCACGTTCAATCGGATTGCAGCCTGCTTTCAATTTGACTTGTTCTGTTTCAATCCGCTTTTTTAGTCTGGAAAATTCTCATCCATGACAGAAACACCCTTCGACGATGGTATGAGTTTTCACATTGCATAGTTTCTACACTCGAGGGCATTCTGCAGCTTCTTGGCAACATGTGTTTGGAATGCCAGAAACAGAACTATCAGTTGATCCAAGCTGGGCCAGGGCTGATGGTAAATGAGTAATCCACAACTTGTTGTGACAAAAAAACAAGGTTATTTTTAAACTGCACTGTCATATCATTTTAGCAAAGAATCGGACGCAACTTCACATGACAAATGTTGGGAAGGCTGTTTATATTTTATATGTCTAAAAGTCAGATTTTTAAATCACCAAATATCAGTATCAAACATTCATTTTCCCTTTTTTCAAGACTTTGAAAGAATACAATACTTTCTTTTTCAAAGTATTATTCCTTATCGTTTCTTCACAAAGACACACACACTAATACATATATATATCTTTAGGTAAGTGCGTAGGAAATTTAATAAAAATGTGTGAGATTAAGAGAGTTGAAACAGTGATTTGTTTTCATTAAAATGTTAATTTATACATGATAATAAGAAAAATATATTCCTGGCAGAGAAAGTTTACAGAAAAAGGTCAGACGGAGAATAAAAATAAGACTAGTAGATAAACAAAGAAAAGAAAGAAACAGTAGCCATAAACAAAACAACTGTGAGAGAAAAAGAAAGTTAGGTACCACATTTATACGCTGAAGTGAGGTGATTTGGTGTTAAGAAGGTTTAAAGGGAAGAGGGAGAATAAGGGAGACAGTGTGATTAGCAAAGAGCACACTCACATGTGCGTGCGTGCACAGTGGTTTTATAGAGAACAGACAGTCCTGGAGTGAGAATGATTAGCGAGATGAGCAGATACTGGAAAGCAGGGAGGTGAGGTGATGAGTTCAATCTGAACAGTAAAAGCTAATAATCTTCTTCAAGGGACGATGGCACATCACACCCTGGAAGAATGCTACAATACACTAAACAATACAAGAGAATAAAAGACTTCCACACTAGCAAAAATAGTGACACATTTCTGCTTCTGGAAATGAAAGTGAAAGATTAACCAAGCAATAAGACTGAACTAAACTGCAGTACTCCTGACATTACCAGGATTCTTTACTTACAGACTTTTTCTTCTGTCTAGACAGTGTCTTTTGCATTTGGTTAACCTTTGGCACAAGCACCAGGTAAAGAAAACTATTTTTTTCAATTTGCAGTAATACACTTTTTGAGGGAATGGTATTTAGGACCTCTCCACCCTACATTATATCTTGCATGTGAGAAAAGTCTGAAGTAGGACTACACATAACAAAGACACCTAACCCCACACAAAACTGCACCAAACAACCGTACCAGGAAACCTCCCCAACCTTCCATGTGCCTGGGATGTCTCAGAGGGAGGACCTCAAAGACCACCAAATGACCACAGTGAAACCTCCATGCATCCAGTGTGACAAAATACCCATTAAGCGGACCATAAAAACCCAATTAGAATAACAAGACCTACAGTGCATTAATTTAGATCTTCAACTGGCAGTTGTAATAGCTACTTAATTAATAAAAGAGTCTACGTGGTTATGTCAAAAAAATCTACAGCTAAGTCACAAGTAGAAGAAGACCATCATTTGTGGGCGGAGTCTGATTTTCTAGAGTGCTTGAACTAATAGTGGATGAAAGCAATGAAACTTTTATCATGAGAAGACAACAGAGCCTAAATGCTAGGCAAATAACTAGATGTACTACACTAGGGGTTGGCAACCTTTAATATCAAAGAACTATTTCTGAGGAATTTTTCAGGAAAGAAAAAATAAAACTGCATGCAGCTGAAAAAACAAGTAAAATGAAACAAAAACCCCATTTGATTATTATAATGTTGGTGATATAGCTGATTAAGTTTAAATTAACATATCAGCATTACTAATAGGTGTAAATAATTTAAAAACACATGTGACTACTCAGCAGGGGACTATTTATGTTTATTTGATACTTAGACTTTGCCTTTTGATTGCAATAATACAATGTGTTGCTGTAATTATGAATAATAGAAGTAAAATAATAAATTCTGAATTTTTTTCAGACAAAATGGAACTACTATGGAATGAAATGGAAGCAAGGAAAACATATCTATTAGGTCTACAAGCAATGCGTTTGTGCAGTTGAATCAAATTAAAAGTATGCTTCTTTGTAAATAAATAAAGAATATAGCAATCTAACAGCTGTAAAAATCAAAAGTAAAAAGAAGAATATTTAATAAAATAGACAAAGACACGTTTCAATATATTCTGGCTAAAGTTCAGCTGCAGTTCAAGCATACTTGCAAGCCACCAGTGTTGGTGGTGAAAGGAATAAAATGTGTGCATGTACTTTTAAAATGTTTAGTAGAGAGACTCAGAATTAGCCATGATGAAGAAAGATCCATGCTGGCCACTGAGGTTCAACAAAATGAAATGTTTGAGGCAACATGTGACTCTCATTTAAGTTCAGCTACAGTTCCTCCACTCCCTCCATTGGTCTCTCCAAATGTTCGGTCTCACGCTCCCTCCTCTCCTCCAGTTGTTTGGATATATCTCTATGGCACATCTAGTGTGTGTTACTAACTTCCAGAACTATTGGGAGGCTCTATGATCTGCCATTGCTGTAAAAGACAAAAAGATTCATCGGAGTGAATGGAGATGACATGACTGTTCAATTCAGCAGTTCAGATGGTGGTACTAACAAAAAGACTAGAGGCCAGACTGGAGACGGCAGAGTTAAGGATGTTCAGATTTTCACTGGGAGTGACCAGAATGCACAAGATTAGAAATGAATATATTAGAAGGAAAGCGCAAGTTGAGTAGTTTGGAGAAAAAGTTAGGGAGGCAAGGTTGAAATGGTCTGAACTCATGCAGATGAGGGTTAGTGTGGGTATATCGGACAAAGGTTGTTGGATACGGAGGTGCCAGGGAGGAGGAAAACAGGAAGATCACAGAGAAGATTTATGTGTGCAGACAGTTGGTGTGACAGATGAGGATGCTGTCAATAGGGTGAGATAGACAAAGATGATTTGCTGTTGCAAACCCAAAAGGAGTTGTTTTTGTTTCCGGAAAGAAGAGGAAAAATAGGTAAAGGATGAACTGGGTCTGTCTGGTCATAAACTACAAGAAAGCTACGACAGTGCAAAGAAAGCTAAAGAGAACAGTGTATGGAATCTAACTCATTAGCTGAGTAGCCAAACAATGACTTTAAAATATTCTTCCACTTGACAAATTTCCATTAACATAGATGCATGTACCTGCTCTATATGTTTACAGGGTAGCTTTAAAATGTAATAACAGTATACTATATCATGTGGCAATCCTAACTGACAATATAAGGTTAAGTGTTGCTTTTCTAGAATACCGTTATACAGACACAGATCAATAAAGACAGTCCTTCACTCTTTCAATGTGAGGGAGCACCAGTTGTGAGAGAAGTGACCTTTAATAGGTCAGGGTACACTTGTCAGTGTTAGTTTAAAAGGAAAAGAAAAGAATAAGTGAGAGGGGAATAAACAGATGTCAGCACTGTAGCTGATTTACAATAGCTAGGATGAATGGTGACAGGTGTGTAAACAAATACTCTAATTTATACTTTGCAATCGTATGATGCATTTGGCTTCAGTTAGATTCCCGTGACTTTGGGAGCAAGACAAATTGACCTGACTTACTGCTTATGTGTGTACTGTAAGGTACACACTGCACTTTTCTGTAGGTGGATATTGATGCTCTGTGCACAAGAAGTGTGCCTGTGAGTAAGCTGAGCTGACAGAAGAACCAGTCCCCACATGGCTCAACAACTGGCAATCACATTAAGACACAGCTGTATTCAGCAGTTAGACTTTGTAAGACCAGCAAACTAAATATTTTCAGCTCAAACTCAATATAAACTGACATCCACATTCATACAAAAGGGAAAGTATGTAAATCTGCCATTTATAATGCAAAAGGCAAACGCAAATGTAAGAAGTTGCAGTCATTTGATTTAGCTTCACAAGAAAAGACTAAAAGAAACATGTATGCAAGAGGATAAAAACATTATAGTTTATAGCAATTGTAGAAATCCCTTGCAAGTTTGATATAGGTTGCATTCATTTAAAAAAAACCTGACTGTTCTTCATTGTTCAAGGATCAGGAAGAAAGGCCTGAGGTGTTCCATCCAGCTACACAGCACCAAGCAAAAGAGATTCAGTTATATAAATTAGAAAATCAGAGAGATAGGAGGGAATCCAGATGGTACAATCTATGATTTAAGCTGTTTGGTTTCGGTCCCAGTCTGTCTATTTTTAAGGAGAAACTGTATGTTGGTAAAGGATGCCCACAGGTAAAGTGATGGTGGGATGATGCTTTTCTCATTCATTTTTCTTGTATCTCTCATTCTCCCACTGTTCTGTTAGCACATTCAAAATATTCCCAATCAATACTGCTCCACTCTGCTGCTGGTGGTTGTACCTCTAAGAACTGCACAAACACACACACACACAATCCAATTACACACACACACACACAAAAAAAACCCCAGGCGTGCTGATAAGTTATTACAGAGGGCATTGCATTATAAGTGCCACTGACACATTTTACAGCCTAAATTTATGAGTTGCTACCTGATAAAATGGAGAGAAAGGACTTGAAAGGGTGGGAGGCTTAACAATGTACCACTTGGCTCTTGCACACAAACGGTTCAGTGTTTGTGCACTCATCTCTATATTTTTTTTAATTGTATCTAACCAGCATCAAGCGCATACCAGCCAATTTAAAGCTAATAAACAAATGGTAATTTGTAAGGAGACCAGTCAGGGAATTTAGAGGTGTTATTATGGAAAAGGTGAGATGGGATTTGAGCTGGGGGCTGAGTAATTTTAGATGAAGGCCCTTGGCAGCTTGCTGTATTCTGATTCCTCATCTGTTACCGGCAACACAGTGCAGAGCACAGCCATTAAGGTTAAAACATTATTGGCTTGCCCCTGTAGCTATCCTAGTATACCCCTTGTTGTCTTTATAATCATCCCTGATAGAATTAACACTTGTATAATAAGTTAAAACTTAGCATACAGCTGATCCAGAATCCAGTGCTCTTAGTTATAACCTGGATATAAAGCACATCAGTGGTGGTGGTGGTGGTTTGGGGGGGGGGGGGGGGTGTCTTATACTTCTGTAAGGTAAGGGCAATTTTATTCAGATTTTTTTAATTAGAAATTGAAAACATATGTCATTTGCTTTAGGTAAACATATTCATGCAAACTTCCATGAAAGCGCTTATTTAGCAGCAAAATAGCCCCAAAAGTCCCAGACTGCTGGAATAAGGCTGAGATCTGAACGCTCACCAATCCATGACTGATGTTTTGGGGGGGTTTTCTATCCAGGCATTGTTTTTGCTGCAATGGCAGTGTGTTTATTACTGTCCTGCTTTAGGAAAAAAAAGACTGTTGTATTTTTCTCAAGACATACTTTATACATAGTGATGACAATTTAAAATAAAAACTTCAGTCAGCTTTTCTCCATTTCCCTTCTTTAAGAATGGGTCATGACTGCCATTCTTCAAATGAGACCATTTATGATGAGGCTTCAGCAAACAGTATATGGATCAACCGATGGGCCAGATCCAAGTCCTGTGTCAGATCTTCACCGGATTTTTGTCCTATTTCTTAATGATATGACTTTTAGATGCTGTTCATCTGCTGTAGATAGTAGATTCACATTTCTCTGAAAACAGTCAGGCACCGGGCACCTAAAATGAAAGACTTCCAGAAAGCGGAGAGACCCTCTGCTCAAGGTCACTTTAAAAAAATGTGTTTCCTTGGAAGTAAAAATACAAGGAAAATATAAAGAAAGGAGGGGTGGCTCAAGACATTTGCACAGTATTTTATATGTTTGTGATTTTGCTGATCTCTTCAAGCAATTTAGCTGCTTTAGTTATATTTAGTTACGTAAAAAAACAACAACAACAAAACTTCCTTTGTGACTCACAATAAGTTAAATTACAGGTCAGAGTAATGCATCTTCAATAATTTCATGATGTGGCCTGATGACATACCGATTTAAAGCAATCTTAAAATAAGCAGACGAGTAAGAAAGTGAAGCTGTTTAGAGGTGGGAAGTAACAAAGTTACTGATATGAAACAGTTACTGATATGTAACAAATTCTATTTATGTACAGTAACAAATACTTTTTACTCTACATAAGTAGAATTTTCAGATTTGTACTTTAGTATTTATTTTTCTGTCAACTTTGAATTTAACTGCACACATTTTAAGACAAATATCTCCACTTTCTACTCCTGATATTTTGAAAATAGGCTTGTTACTTTAGGTTTAATGCATGCGAATTGAGTTGGATTTTTTTTTCATGTCACTGTGCACCTCAAACTGGTTTGAACCTAAATGAGTGGAACAATAACAATAACAATCCTATTGGTGTATCCATTATTGGTGCTTATCACACAGAGCAAACTGAAATAGGCAAAAAATATAATTTATGCGTCATTTATAGCACTACACTCAGGGCTTAATGATGAACTGTGGCCAGTGTTTGGTTGGTTGCAACACTTTCATCAAAGCAACAGAAGGGGAATGAGCAAAAAAGAAGCAGCATTTTTAAAGTGGCAGGTGATTTCAAATGTAGCATTTCTAACTACTCAACAAATCACAGACACACAAACTATTTCTGTGCAGTTTGTCATACAGTGTTTCAGCTAGCTAGAGGTACACGGTTGCTTTATTTCCCAGGGAGAGAAAAGAATGAGTGATAACCACTCAGGGATGTAGGAAAGAGATGACAGGAGAGGAAAAAGAGAGATTATTTTTAGACAGTCATTTTAGAACAGACATTTAGAGCTGACTGTGGTGAAGTTAACAGTGATGTTGATCACTGTACGTGGACTGGTGGTGAATGGCTGTGGTGTTCAAGGTCAATGTTAGGTTCCATCAAAGGGAGCAGACAATTACATTTAAGCTAACAGTGCTGATTACATTCGCTCACTGAATTCTACCTACATACTAACTTTATAGTGTCAGTGGCTTGGAAATCAGCCATGGTAGCTCATGTAAAAGTAGCTTATATCTTACTGAATTAAGTTTGCTAAATCCACAAAGAGAAATGAATCTCAGTGAGGCAGCAGCAAAGGTCATCTGCAGTTTCTACATGAAGCTCATACTGAAGCTTAAAATCACAACCATAGAAATTCTTTTTTTTTAGAAATGACTCTTTTCCCCACATTACTACAGTACAGTGGTACCTCGCTATAACGCGGTTCACCTTTTGCGGCCTCGCTGTTTTTTGTGTGCAATTTTGCATGTTCTTTTTTGTTTGTTTTGGTTTTACGTACATGCATACAGCGCATTGTGTTCTGCGTCCTGATTGGCTGTAGACCATTGTCAATCAATCTCGCGCCATGTCTCCTGTACAGTACAGAGCGCGTTCAGCTTGTCAAATTTACCTAAATCTTCGATCGCTAGCAGTGTGACTCTGAAGTGCTGTACTGTATGTTTGTAAGTTTTCTCCTCAACAATCACAACAATGTCAACGAAATGTTTTATACCGTCAAAGGCAACCGCCTCTCTCTGAGAAAAGTGTGTAAAGTGTGTAGTGAGGGGTTTCACAGCCTTAAAACATCTATAATAATTATAAAAAATAAAGTTGGCTACTTCGCGGATTTCACCTATCACAGGTTATTTTTAGAACGTAACTCCTGCAATAAATGAGGGACCACTGCACAACCAACCTGTCAAATCACACTTTTGACCCTTGACTATTAATATTCCTGGGTAGGTGTGGAGGCAATGTCACTCATGTAGGCAAAAGCAAATAGAAGTACTTTTCTTCATATTATTTCATATTCCATTTGTTTTTCTCTGCTTCTGTTCTACATAACAGATGTTTAAGCTGTGTGAATTAATTAGAATTAGAATTTTGAAATAAAGCCTATTGATATGACAGCGGCGGTTCTGTTGGCAGTGTACAAAAAATAGCTCCTGGAAGAGTTGTTACTTTTACACCAATTCCATTTCAGAACTGGTGCTTTTTCACTTTCACTTGAGTAAAGAAGTTGACCCATTTAGAGTATTTTTTAACACAAGTACTCAGAACTTCAACTTGAGTGCAGAATGTCTTATACTATTACCACCTCTGCCTGTGGTTTCAAAACCTACGATCTCCATTTGTGTAATTTTATTTGGTTCTCCACCTTCACTTTAACAAGACAGAGCACCCCAAAATTATACAAGTTACTTTCACAGTCAGCAATAGAAAGCTACTGGTCAATTGAGCATGGCGGTTTTTGTTACTACTTTTTATGCATGTGAGGTTTATTTTTTGTGGAGTCTATAAATTATACATAACCTTGATTTGCTAAAGAATATGAACAAAGTCTCTTACGTGTTTTTTCTTTTCTCTCAACAATAAAATACCAGCATAGATAATAAAAAAAATGCTCACATCCAAAAACAACCTGCAACCTGAATATTGATGCTGCTGCTGTAGGCAACATCAAAGAATATCCCCAGACTCTTTGATTCAAACTATCAAAGACTGTGGTTAGTACTAAGTAGTGGTACTGACAGATTATAGCAAAAGGTGGGCTATGAAAACAATACTTTAGTAAACTTAACAGCTTGATCTTTGGCTGCCTTTATTTGGTTAGAAAATGCATTTGAAAATAGACAGGGGCAGTAGTAAATATGTGAACAACATTTCAGGACCTACATCACACCCACAACCCACAAGGGCACATTCCTTAAAGAGAAAGGTCGCTCAGGTTATCGCTTCAGCTCAGGTTTTACCTTGTTTTCTTAATCAACCAGGCAGCCACCAGTAAATGTGGATAAACACATTCAGAACAATATACACAGTCAAATCAGTGATCTTCAACGGATCATTCAGTAATGATATCAATTAACACTTTGCTAAATAAACTCTTAAAATTGCTTCTAAACTGAATGAAATTGTTGTACTCTCCACTGAACTTTATGTTTCTAATGAATACAGCAAAGTACAACAGACTTTCACTACAAGCATTTATTTTTAGGCAACAAACCAAATTACTAAAATTAACCCATTAAACCAGTATCTAACAACAACGTCAAGAGACATTCAGCTTAACAAATATCATTAGTTTCTCTTCATGGTAAGTAACTCTGAAGCTTAAAACGAGGCAGCAAGGCATCTGAACCAAGTTAGGGCCTGAGTTGTAAACAGCAGAAAAAACAAAGACAGGGTCTTTGCTGATCATCAACTATAAGTCTGAATTTCATTTAATCTATCATCTTACCCCAGCAAAGATATTTTGTAGCAAATTTCTAAAATGTCTAAAATAACTCTCTTTTTCTAATTACTTTGATGATTCTGATCAATATATTGGACATTAATCTGAAATAATATTCTACATTTGCACAGCCCTTTAAAAAAGGACCCGAAAAGCTTACTAATAACTTTTCAGAAACAATGAAGGACATAAAAAACGTAATGAGACTTAAAAGTAATACATATTTTAATAGACAGTGTTTAAATGACCACCTACAGTATGAATAGAGGATAACTTAGAGAAAAAGGAACTTGGTCAGTTGTGTTGACAGAAAACTGTGTGATATAGGTTGTCTCTCGCTGGGTCTTTCACACAGAAAACACATAGAGTGTTTTGACTTGGCAGTAGATCAACTGTATGGTGTGCTGTAGAGAAATCCTAGGGGCTGCACACCCACAGCTGTAATCACTGTGTTTTGTCTGCACTGAAGATTGAAGACTACTGAAAGTGGAGCTGAGCACAGAATGAACTCAAGAACCATGGAACACAAACTCTCTCTGTCTTTCTCCCTATGACACACACGCACGCACACATGCACGCGCGCATGCAACAGCAGAGAACTACTTTCATGTGCTACTTCAAAGCATCAATTAAACAGAAGAAAACCTAGATAATAACCATAAGGTTATCCTCTTCGTAATGAGCCAAAGTATTCGTTGTGACACATCAAAACACCACACTGCTTCTAGCCACCACATGGAAATGCATTAACACCACAGTGGGGAATAGAATGTGCCGCGGTGCATGCAAATAAGGGAGGAAGTTTTTAAGGACAAATCTTAATATTTGACGAAACCACAATGCGTTGTGACTTCAAAATGTTTTCAGAATGCTGTCTACATCAGAGCAATGAAGTTTACATACACCAGTTCTAGTTCTTACAAACAAAAGTGTCACCCTGTAGACCTACATACAGGCTTTGAAAAGAGTACTAAGGAATGCCTGAGATGCTATTCTCATATATATATTTCTTGAAATAAAGATGGCTTGTGCCTTTTTTTGTTGTTTGTTTGTGTATTTTTGACATTTTGAGCACTACAGCACGTGTCCACTAGTTCCATCATGTTCAAGAGAAGGCTTCAAACCTGGTGAACTGTCTGTTAAAGCAATAAAGTTCACCTGTCTCTTTATATATATAGAATTTTTCCTTTGGTGGGGTTGCCCTTCAATTAATTGGGGCTGCAAAGGTCCTTTTGAAGAGGTGCCTAGATGAGTTCACCAAATGGTGGCACAACACTGGTAAAAAACAAACAAACAAACAGCTCAGTGTCTATCAGTGTGTTTGGAGACACCAAGTATCTCCAGAGCTCCTCCTTTCCAAGCTACTGAAAAAAGAGCATGCATGGTTAGAATGTCTGCTCTTCCTTTTAGACCCGCTATGTACATAATGTCTTGTATTCAGAGAGAGATGCATGAAGAGGAACGTGCAATACATATCAAGGGTTTGTTTATATATAAATGGGCTCTTTTATCAGAATGGCTTCCAAAATGGAGCGTGGCTTTCCATGTGTCACCTTGTTTTGCTGTGCGTTATTTGCAACTGCCGCGATTCATTAAACGTGTCTGCGTAAGACATCTGACTCTGTTCATTCTGCATGAGTTGACCCGGTCACACAAGATTTCCTTCACAATACACACCAGAAGTCTCTCTTTGGAGGGAAGGGTAGCAGCTCGCAGCACTTCAATTCCAGGTGATTAGATCCAGTGTTCGTAAGGCATATCCAGCATATCTTAGTAGTACAATGGCTAGTGCATGCAAAAGAGATCATTTGGGTGTATCAGATAATTAACCTTTCTTCATAGCAACACTTCTCCAAACTCAGAAGTCTTAATAGCTTGCACAATGCAAGCACTGAGGTCATTGTGTGTAATACTATTATTGACTTGTATCTGTGTGAAACATGGTGAAGAGGAGTTTGGCACAGATGCTCTTAGACAGATTTGAAGTACAAGATAGATCAATTTACTATCTGCAAAAGGCTCCACTTACCATATAATATTCTAAAAAAAAAAAAATTTAGATAGCTGCAAGCTAAACACATGTTTTGCTCATCATAATTTTCTGCCATCACCACAAGAGCAAGTAACATTTAAATTAAAGAGAAGTGAAAAAAAAACTTATCCAGATCAAAGTTTTGGATGCAATTACATTTGTCTGAAATCTGACTAAAATGATGATGGTTTGAGCAATCAGAGTGCAGTTTGCATCATATAACCGCTTTCATTGTGCAGAACTTTATTCTTTTTCTTGATATTAGTTATTATTATCTGTAATACATTTCTATTAATGGAAATAGTGATGACTGTGTAACAGGAACATTTATGCATAAAAAAAAAATCTGAGTCCAGGTATGAGATGGTGCTACGAGAAACTAGGCCAATATGTGCTGACAGGGAAGCAAGAAATGTTGCCACAAAGCAAAATTTCAATATGCAGACTTGTGGATGCCAGTAGAAGAGTAGATGAACAGCTGCAGGGTTTAGCTGAGCTGACACAACTGCTACTGTAGTTTTCCACACATTCAGTTACAGTTTTTTTGTAACATCAATCTGAAGCAAGTTAACCAGCGGACTTTGATTAGTCAGCTATAGCCATATTCATCGGACAATCCTGCACTCGTGCAACTCGTGTGCCCACAACACTTCGTATTTGGTCTTGTTCCAACCCCAATACAGATTCAGGCAAAAATCTACAATTCACCCTAATGACTGACCATTAATGGCATGCTTTCCCCACCGTCTCTCAGGTTCCAGTAAAAAATGTGTGTAACTGCTGGAAATGATTGTGTGTGCTGCTGGTTGTTGATGCCCCACGCATCATATTCTTACAGTACCTACTGTTTTTCCTCCCACTCAGACACTGAGGACAAGAGCTTTCCTATTCTGCAGACTCATCAGCTGCCTGTGTTCTCCCTATTAGCATTTTAACTTCCTGAATCTCATGTTACAAATCATCAGTATGGTATAGAAACTGACTATAATGACTGCAGTATCTTATCAAACAGATAAGATACTGGGGGGCAACAAAAAAACAATAACAGTGAAATCTTGTGCTCTTTTCTTTGTGTAGTGACACAGGGCTCAGGCTCTGGGTTCCAAATATATCTTAAGGATAAAATGAGCCTATAGTCCATAAATTTAAAATGCTTTGGGGAGTTAGGACATATGATTATTCTGACTTGGGAGTGTGCCTCAATGTTTCTTTTAAGAATTGCAGTGATATACAAATCCCTTCAAGTAAAAAACAAAGCAAAAAAAGACTTTTTTGTCTTTATTGTTACCACCCATATTCCATGGCAGATAACAATCAACCTGTATGGTCATGTCATTTATGTCAGTGACATTATTTCCACAAGCTCAGTTTAACCAGCTCTTGTCACTTCTCATCAACTATAGTTGGGCTGTATCGTGCTCTACCTGTCTGTCCCACTTAGTTAGATTTGTATATGGATTCTTGTATTGTTGCGAGAGATACAGCCCAGTGTTCATGTTCATGTTACACTGCCAAACGTATTAATAGGTGATAATAAAGAAGAAAATAAAGTGTGTGTGTGTGTGTGTGTGTGTGTGTGTGTGTGTGTGTGTGAAGGCATATGCAAATACACACTGCAGAAAAGAGAATTAATAAAAATTCCAAATATTCCAAGTACAAATAAAAAGTTCTACCAAGCTAAGAAATAGAAAATAGAAAAGCATCTGTCAACCAATCTACTTTCCTTGGTGCTTCTCATTAAATCCGATGTAATTAATTAATTTCCCTTATGCAGCACTAACCAATAGATATGACCAATAACTTTTCACCTTTAACTGCTCATAGTAAGTGCTTCTTCTATTATCATGTGGCCCATACATCTACACTTGTGACACTGTTTCACCTCTAATTATATGCTCTCAAAGGAGACTCTTACTATTGACACCAGAGAGGACATCTCTCAATGACGCCCTTCACTCTGTTGAGGCTACATGGATTTAATGGTAAACTTAACCTTATATCTACTACATAAGTAATGCATAACAGCAAAGGAAATGCATGTAGTACATTAGATGCTAACTTTATGGTGATAAGTGTCTAGGGTATATGCTAGACCAGTGTTTTCCAACCTTTTGGAGCCATGGCACACCACCAAACAAAAATGTCACAAAAGGCATATTGATAATTTTTCCCCGTGCACCAGACATAGCGGAATTGGTTGAGTTTGTCCCCAGTATACCTTTTTTGCTTTCTTCTGATCACTGCTCATGCTAGGACCTTCATCTGGGTCGAAATTTTCAGCAGGACCCAGATGAAAGCCCTAACTTTTTCTTTTCAAATATTTATCAATTTATGCGCTGAGTTGTCTCACTCACGGCATGACTATTATGTAATTTCTTCTTTGTCTTCTTCTGTTTTACTGGCAGTTGTCAACACATTTAGTTAGAGCAGGTAGTTGTACTTCCCTCTAGTGGAAGAGAATGTAATTGTTCTGCCCGTTACTCATGCAGGTCGCTTAGAGCAGCGGTCCCCAACCCCCAGCCCATGGACCGGTCGTTTGGTACTGGGCCACAAGAGTTGAGGCTCAGGCGTGAAATTTATGTTTTTTTTATCTTTTTTTTTTTTTTTTTTTCCGTGTTTATCGTTAATTCGGTTTCCCTGGGTCTTTTCCCGTGTGTTATGAATAAAACTTTGGTTTTTTTGGTACTGGTACTGGTTTTATTTTGTTGTATTTATCCGCGACACCTTAAAGGCCGGTCCATGAAAATATTGTCGGACATAAACTGGTCTGTGGTGCAAAAAAGGTTGGGGACCGCTAGCTTAGAGTACTAATCAGGTGTAACCAGATAATCTTCCAGAGCACACCTGATCATTTCTCACGGCACACCTATGTGCCACAGCACAGTGGTTGGGAAACACTGCACTCGACTACCTTACTATGCTTATAAGAACTTTTTTCAAATTATTCTTTCTGATAAGAAGCCCTATTTATTTCGGGTAAATTTCTGATAAATACTGGAGTGAACTTGTTCTTCCAAATCATATTTGATGAAATAAAGCCAAACAAATTATAAACTGACAGAAATGATAATTGATGAGGTTAAGACTGTATAGTCAATATTTAAACATGCTACTGCAGAACGTAATCAAAGTGATTCTTATAATGCATAAACAAGTGATGGTATGTTTATGAACTGTAGTGGATAAATGAAAGCCTGATACTGTAGGTTAAATGCATTGTGCATGTGACCTCTATGATGATTATGCTGAAGCAATGAAAGCACCACAAGATGTGAATGCCGAATAATGAACTGAAATCAAAACTGGATAGTCTAGTTATTCTGCATAATTTTCTGTGGACAAACTTGTGATTGTGTATGCACAGACACAGATAAATGATTAATGACTTCTAATATACTAATATATTGATTATTTGGACTGGAAATTACCCAGAGGACTACAGATGGAATGCACTGGTAATAAACTGTCCTGTGTATTGTTATTGTTAAACAATAAACAAAATTAAGAAATTATCACCCCATCATTATCACTTAGGTCTCAAACTATTAGTATCAAGTGGCAAGGATTAACACATACTGTCCAGTATATAGCGTAAAATGAAAAAGAACATGCAAATCCTCTTGTGGTGTGTGTAGTATGTTTTTAACAAAAACTTCAAATTTTTTAATGACTTTGTGTCCTACCTCTGGTGTGGCTCAGGACCCTCCGGCGGCCTGTTGACGAGCTGTGCATGACATGCTGGTAGTGAGACATGTCTGTTGGTGTGTTGGGAACACGGAAACTGTCCTGGAATCTCTGCATCAAATCCTCGACTGACTCGGTGTTTGGGTCAATGGCTATGAAAAAGAGATGCAAAGTGAAAATGGCAGCCATGTCAAAAGGCTTTAAAGTAACACTGTGACAAATGCTCAAGATATTCTAAAGAGATATGCACGGATACAAAGAAGCAAAACAAATGTAGCTTGCTTTCTTTTTTGTTTTTTAGGAAAGATGGGGGATTAATGTCTGATATACATGTAACACTAGGTTGTGTGCCTGTGTTGACACTGTATCAAGAAAAGAAAAGAAAAGACATCTAGTCAGTTTTAGTTTTTTAGGGTTTTTCTTTGGTGGGGGGTGTTTTGTTTTGGGGTTTGTTTTTTTTCCTGGACTTTAAATGATTCCATCAATTCAATATTGCCTCATCTCTACAGGGATCCTGCCAGTGCTTCCCCTGATGGCTCAGTTTCACTCTTCCTGATGAATGACTCCAAAACAACTGGTTGTGGGGAAAGCAGGGAGAACAGAAAGAGCAGTTTTTTTTCTTTACAGATTGAATTTAACAATAGAAAGGACAAACAATTTCTACGACTTGTTCAGATGTCCTGGCTCATTTACAACAGCAAAAAAGAGAACAGAAAACATTACGAGTTAAGACTATTTTCCTCTTATTGCTTCCGAAGCACACAAAAAGGTTGAAACTGAAACATTAGATAAACACACACACACACACACACACACACACACACACACACACACACACACACACACACACACACACACATATACATACATATACACACACACACACATATATATATATATATATGAATAATAGATAGATTGTATACATACATATATATATTATAATATATAAAATGTGCTTGTGTGTTACACAATGCTTTTGACACATCTTAGGCTTTCAATATGTGCAACCTCTAATGATTTCACTGTCTGTAGGCATTAACAGTGGCTGAAAAAGAAATCCTTCAAGGAAAACTGTGAAAACAGCTCTGTCCCCAAACTTACAGTACAGCCAACTCCAAATGATGTGGCCATTCATCACCCCAACTACCAGTACCCCCACCTATCATCATCATCTTTTGATCTGTCAGTCTGGCTCTGAGGTGCGCTCTGTCCATGAATAATGGTGATGTGGTGCTCCCAGTCGATGCTCATCATACATGCCAATGAGGAGGCAAAAGCAGAGGAAGAGGGAGATGAAGAAGATGGAGGTTAAAGTGAGGAGGCAGAAGTATTTACACTGATTTTGATTTTAAATGCAACCAGTAGCAGAGGCAATGCAGGTTGCTAGAGAACAAAATACTATCTTTGAGTCATATGTATTTGTTTCAAAACATTTGTGGTTAAACTGAGCTGAATATAACTACGCTTTCTAGAAACCACCACATCCCCAAAAAGAGCCTTATGTGTCCTATCTTCAAGCCACCAAGCAGATACACTCCCTTGATAAATTACACACAAAGGATTATGTTCATAATGTCCATTTGTTTCAGACACAGCTTTATTCTAGATGAAATGCTATTTGGTGTTTCACATAAAAAAATAACGCCATGCAGCATCACCCCTCTGTTAGCTTTGCATATATATTTGTAACTTTATTACTTTGTCTGACACAGTAAACAGCAATAATGAAGTGCACTGGACACAATATCTTTAAGCTCCTTGGCCAGGGTGTTACTTTATTGAGTAATCCAGTGGCTCCCAGTCGATGTGCATCATACATGCCAATGAGAGGGCAAAAACAGAAGAGGGAAATGAAGAAAACGGAGGTTAAAGTGACAAGTTATTTAAGTATTTACACAGATTTTGATTTAAAAAATAGATTTTGGGTGTAGTTTTGGTTTTAAATGGAACCAGTAACAGAATAATATGTCTTTGAGTCATAAGTATTTATTTCTAAACATGTGTGATTAAACTAAGTTGAATATACTATTATTATTTCACATCAAAATACAACCTGATGCAATAGATAAGAGGAAGCGATAGAGGCATACATGCATTTTGGTTTATGCCCATGCATTTAAATTTAGGTGTTCTTTTTAAATTTCTAGACACCATTCATCCCCAAACAGATCCTTATTTGTGCTCTAGGTTCATGCCAAAAAGCAGATGCAAAGAATTATGTTCATAATGTCCAGCTTGTAACAGACAAGCCTTTTTTTAAATGTTTGAATAATTATTTGGTCCTTCATATTAAAACAAAACAATACCATGCAGTATTAGCCTGTGCTAGACAATTCCTACTTTTGTGTAACTTTCTTCTGACACAGTAAACAGCAATAATGAAGCACACTGGCCACCGTGTGTTTAAGCTCTTCTGTCTGGTTGTTAGCCTATTTAGTGATCCAATACTTATAAACATGTAATGACAAAAGCAATGTCAATTATGCAGCAGTGTCAGTTGCTACATAACTGATATTAAACATTAATATCGATTATGCAACAAATGTACTTTTAACCTAAAATTAAAAGAGAAGCAAACACGATGCTGTTGTTCATTGTTTACAAACAGCTGTGTGACAAATTAAAGGAAGGCTGTCCCATAAATCAGTTCCTAATCTATCACAGGTTTTTATTTGAGCTGAGCTCTAGTGTCCCATAGATAAGACATCATCTTTCTGGAAGAGACAGCTCTGGTTAGATGTTCCAAAACACAATTTTTAATCATAAAAGCATAAATAAAGCAAACGAATTAAGTAACATTATACAAATGGTTGACCCAAACCACGTCAAGAAAATTTAATCAAAAGCCTCTAGCTATAGTAGTCAAGATACAGCATTGTGTACAGATGAGATCCCAGATGCCCAGAAGGCAGCCAACATGCAGTTGACCTAAAGGTAGCCTAAGGGGGTAAAAAAAAAAGAACTGCAACTTCAGTGTAAGTCTTAGGAAAATGGCAATATTGTATTCATTTGTTAAGAAGAAATATGCACTGATAATCAGTGCAGGAAAAAAAAGGTTTTGTTCTGTATATCCGGTTCTTTCAAGTCCACCATTATACTGGACCCCAAAGGTTAAAGTGACCAGATGCATAATAGCCTTAGTGAGCTCCATTAGCTGTGGCATTCATGCTAGTGTTTGTCCTCATAGTCAGCAAACAAACAACAAGGGCGGGGAATCTGTTATATAGGCTTTGATCTGTCATGACCGAGGAGAAGTTGTGATACCATGTTTAAGGTTAACTGCTTGCATGCATATTTCATGGTTTAAAAGTCTTTATGTGTTTCTTTTTTAGATCCCAAGGGAGAATAAATGTTAGAGAATAAAGAATAAATGCTAGGTCAAACAGAAGTGCTTAGAGCCACAGTCTCCTTGAAATAAATTTAATTTGTCTCGAAAGGTTGTCAAGAAACTTTCTCCTACATTTTCCCCTCGAAGAAACATACAAAATCTTAAAATAACAATTTAAAAAATGTAATTATGAATTTATGGATGTATACTTCAGTATTGTATACAACAGGAATGACAAAAATATGTTTGCCTGTACTTTTTTTCTGTTGTCTTTCTCCAGTATAATCTCTTCCTATTTTTTGGGTTGCTCTTCATTTCTCATTTCTGTCAGAGAAAACTATCAAGATATTTTATTCTGACATTTGTTTCTCCCTAGACCCCAAGTCCACCGGCTTCTCATTTTGAGTTCAATGTCAGCTAAAGCTCTGTTGCCTCAATTTTCTCCTTTTCATCTCCCTTATCTGCAGTTACTCCCTTATCAGTGCTGAGTATGTGTTAACAGTGTCTCATAAGCAGCGGATGTCAACAGCATGCTGCCTCAGTCAACTTATTCCTGGTGGTCTCATGATGCCCACTACAAGGCAATAACAATTCTCAATTTTCTGTTATTGTTCGGATGCACAATTCTGCTTGTTTATGGTTTATGCAGGCTTTTGCAAAAGTGTGTATTAGCTGGCATGCAATTGCTTTTGTATATAAATATTTACAGATAGCTTAACTTCTACCCACTTTTACTTCCAACTTCCTCTTTATGGAGGAAGTAGTTGCATGGAAAGCAGAGCGGTTTGCACAGAGTGATCTCCAAACCCAGCTTTCACATTTAGACTGGACTTCATATTGATATAATGATAGTGAAAATGCTATCACACCAACTATTTTCATTACAGTCACAAAATAGGCTAATTCAAAGCTTGTTAATAAATTACCTTACATACTAGCTAAATGTTAATATCTCAAAGACAAAATCTGTCCTTTTAAACTGCCATGACCATGGAAACTATCTGAGAGGAAAGTGTCTGAAGTGTCCACTCCAAACATACTGCAATCGGCCTGTTTCTCCTCCTCCATCTTCTGCAACTCACATTGTCTGGCTTCCCCTGGGAGCTCATTGTTGAGCAATCCACTAAAATAGGATCGAGGAAGGTAAAATATGCTGCAATTTGCTTTCTGATGGACATGTACTTGGTGTTCTCATTAGGTTGCAGTAAGGTGACAGGAAAGCATCACTACTCAGGCAAAACAAAAAGCGCTAGCATTTGCAAACTATTCAGTCCCAACAGTGTTCATCAACAAATAAGTAAAATCAGTAAAAATAATTAACAATATTTACTCAGATTGCTTTTTCTTTTGTTGATGGCATTTGGAGTGCTTTTCCAAACCTATTTTTGTAGAAACAAAACTCAACAGGAGTGTTAGATTTTATCTAAATTATTCCATTTTAACATTGACAAATTTGTCAGTAATTACAAAAGAAAGCTAGCAACACGAATTAGTAAAATGTTGGGATCATAACGCAGGCTGAATTGTCATTGTTAACTTAGGACAAGACGTTTGATTATTTTATCAAAATAATAAGTAAGGTGAAAATATTTTGAAAATAGTAGAACAAAATAATGGTGGTTGAGGTTGTCACAATCACCAGGGCAGATTGCATAAACTAATGTATCATGACATTTTTTTTCCACAGCAAAACTTGATGGTAAATCACTAATTTGCAGAAGCAGAGGTTTCTAAAATTGTACCGCTGGGTAAAAATCTGATACAACCATGCCTGTACCTTGACAGAAAATGAAATCCAGCACCAGGAAGAGAAACATTTGTTCTGTCAGCAAAAAGTGCATTGAAGGATCAGCTCCTCCAACAAGCCAAATGAACAATGACTAGGCCATCTTCCACTAAATTGCTGATACAGCCCATGGGAATTACTGTTTGTGAGAAACTGAAACCTTTAACCATGACTCTTTGTCTATAAATAGTGCTTGACCCTATTTCTCTTAGGCTCAAAAGACATTTCCTCTCTGCGGAAAGTCAGTGAAACACAAGGCAACATTTTCAGGCTTCTCATCCATGTCCCATGCCCTGAGGCAGGTGGTGATAAAGCATGTGTTGGAGCTTAGGAGATGGCTTGGGCTCTGTTTCTATACATGCACACTAAATTGTATCTTAGCAGCTGACAATAGGTTGCTTGTCATATTATACCACATTTCAATCCAAACTGCTTGTTATAAAGGTCATTTATAACAAGCAGTTTAGGCTGATTTGTCCAGCATAGGCTTAAAGAATCCAACATGAGTTTTCATGAACTGAAATCTGATAGGGCCTCAACATCCACATGACAGAAAACATAACAAACAAATAAAAAAAATAACAGCAACAACAAAAACAAAAATCATGGATAGACCAAAACAATTGTTGTGGTATCTACTTTCAATTCAAGCCTACCTAGACCAAAACAATTGTTGTGGTATCTACTTTCAATTCAAGCCTACCTCTTTCACATACATGTTTTAACATCTAGAGTAAGTTATGTATCTTTCCTATTCTTAGCCATCCTGCCTAGAAGCCAAACAGCATTCATATTCACGGAGGCATGCAGTCACAAGGGAAATGACAGGAATATTTGTGTAGATCTTTAGACCCTACAAACCCCTGCCGCTTTAATTTGGAGAAAGTCCGCAGGAAGAAAAGAAGCTGAGACCCCAAGAAATTAAATTCCTGCAGATTTCAATTTTTTTATTATGTTTCAGTCTCTTACTCACTTCCTCACATATTTTCTGTGCTTTTACCTCTGACACGCAGACGCACATGCAGACACATGCACATGCACTTCCTCCAGTCACATCTCTATTCCCCTGGTTTTCTCTCGTCTTTCACAGCTTGGGGAGCAAATGGGTACAGAGAAGATCAATGGGGGTGAGTGGGATGGTTGTGTGGGGTTGTGGGTAGGGGGTTGGATAGGGTAGGGAGTTCACCCTAGCTCTGATTCCCACTGTGATTTAATACATTTGTCATTGTTTCAATATGAACAGTCCAGTGTAGCTGTCTGGGAAAGCCTTCACAGCAGTGCTTCTGAAATTCTGACATGTACATGAGAGAGAGTAAAAGGTTAGACAGAAACAAAGGAAAAGACAAAAGTGTCAGAGAAGACAAGGGATCCAGACATGAATGAAGAATGGCTAAAAGGGAGCCTGAGAAGGGCAGAATAGATATGGGTAGACAATGGTCTCCACTGGTGTTAAAGAAAAAAGAAATGAAGTGATGACTAGAATGAGATGCAGATAAGAGACTCAGTAGGAAGAGCACAGTGGGGTGGAAAAGGGAAGGGATGATAATGATAAGCAAAATATTCAGAGACAAAGACAAATTCAAAAACACAGGGGAATAGCACAAAAAGGGTGAAATCTTCATAGTTAAACAATGCTGAAACATTGATTTAAACTGTACATTGACGAGAATTAGAAGCCCTTACATCTACTGGGCAGTAAGATGTAATAATTATATAAAAATGCCTCAGTTTGTGAGATGAATATGCTTCAGAGGAACAAAATCCATGTTTGACTTTGCCGTTAAGACAATACAAAATGAAAATGTTGTATGTTCAAAGAACATTTGAACATTCTCAACTACTTGAAAACATCTAATGTCCCATCGTTAGACACTTTCCCTTTCTGGTATTTCCTTCTACTTGCATATTTTAAGGCCTGTGTTGCTTGCAGAGGCAAGAATAAAGTTCTATCTATAGCTTGGTTTTTGCCATGGGCCAGAATAAAATATGAATGTGTCTCCCCGTGCTGCGCCAGCTGAACATTGCAGGCCAAGCTCTGACCTCCAACTGCTCCAGACAGGCTGAACCTCCTGACTGGTAATCACAAATACGTCTACGTCAAATACGTCTACGTCCCGACATTTAGGAACAAAACCTGGCTTAAAATAATATTTTAGATGTCCTTATCCATTATGACACAAGACTCCAAAAAATGTTTGGATAAAGTATTCTGTGAGTAAATGTTTAATAAGTAACAATGCTACAGTCGCATGCAGACTATTCCCAACAGGAAACACCAACTGAAAAGTATTTTTTGTGCTCAAGAAAAGCACAGGACAGACTGAGAGCTGGAAATGATAAGCAAGATAAGACTTAAAGAAATAAATGGTCTGTATTTGTATAGCGCTTTACTTGGTCCTAAGGACCCCAAAGCGCTTTACACTATACACAATCGTCCACACATTCACACACTGGTGATAACAAGCTACATAGTAGCCACAGCCACCCTGGGGCGCACTGACAGAGGCGAGGCTGCCGGACACTGGCGCCACCGGGCCCTCTGACCACCACCAGTAGGCAATGGGTGAAGTGTCTTGCCCAAGGACACAACGACCGAGACTGTCGGAGCCGGGCTCGAACCGGCAACCTTCCAATTACAAGACGAACGCCCAACTCTTGAGCCACGATCGCCCCAAATACTGCTTTTGATTAAAGTAACTTTAAAAAGTCCGAGATTAGTTAAGTTTTTCTTTTCTGTATACACTCTAACCTCTCTCAAAATGTACCTCTATAATGCTTTAGGAACACTTCTAAGTCCAAGTTTTTTAAGTGATATAACCTTGGGAGGAGTTTCTCATAACTACATTTAGCGTTTGGATGTTCTCACAGTACACCTTTAGTGGTTGTATTGTGAGAATATCTTAAAGAGACTTTCACGATTTTCCCAGCATAGACTAGTGGGGGCAGCATGGTGGTAAAGTGGTTAGCACTGTTGTCTCACTTGTCTCGAATCCAAAGGCATGCAGCTAGTTGAGATAGGTTAATTGGAAACTGTAAATTGCCCGTGGGTGTGAATATGAGTGTGAATGGTTGTCTGTGTCTGACCCTCTAGGGTGTACCCTCTAAGCCTTGCGGCAGTCGCGGCAGATGGCTGCCCTCCCTGAGCCTGGTTCTGCCAGATTTTCTTCCTGTTAAAAGGGAGTTTTCCCTTCCCACTGTTGCCAAAGTGCTTGTCATAGGGGGTTGTCTGATTGTTGGGGTTTCTTTTTATTATTGTGAAGTCTTTACCTTGCAATATTAAGTGTTTTGAGGTGACTGTTGTTGTGATTTGAGGCTATATAAATAAAACTGATTTGAATTGAACTGAATTGAATAGTAACTCCTACCTTACCAGTAACTTTAAAAATTGTCAGAGGACCTCTGAGCAAGGAAAGGACTGACCTCAGTGAGTGAGTGTTGTTAGGTATGACCCATTGTTTCAAAATGTGTTTGTTTAAAACAAAAGAAAGAAGGAAGGAAAAGCACTCCATTATACTACTTATGTCGTAGTACAATGGATATGGTTTGTGAAACAGATAGGCCTAAACTTTGTATTTATTCTCTGTTAATAAAGTAAGTAATTATGAATCCTACTTTATGTATGTCTACAAAAGGTTTTTACACTGTTCTAATCGCGTTTTGGGATAACGTTTAATGGCTAACATGGGACCACCTGTTAGAGGTCATGGAGCATGCAAGTGACACTGTGACTACTGTTATTGTTGTAGAAGGCATTAGGCTGATAGCCAGTCTAACATTAACGTAAAAGTCCATAATTTGATTGTGTGTGTAGAGCCCTGTTGTTTCTGGCTTTTGGAGACTGAAGAGATCGTTTTGTGTGTGCATTATGAATCCAACATAGTGAAATTTACTTGTGTTGTAACTTTAAATAGAATATAGAGACAAACTGTTCCAGGGTTAACCCCACTTTCTGTGTAGATCTCTTGTGTTATTTTTCATATTTAGAACATCCTTATAGTAAACATAATGGTTATAATATAATCACAAAACCATTAACTCTGGATATGTTCAATTGCCATACTATTATTCTTTTTTATGATTATTAATGACACCCAGTGATTGCACAGTCAGGCAGTGATGGGGTGTCTCCATGGTAAAATGATGTTTAACTTTTGACAGTTTCCAAAGACAATGAATATTAGCAATTATTTCCAGATCTTGCCTGAGAGTTGCTAAGAAATTTCCAGCACATGTAGGAGCGGAAATGAAGCAGAAAAAACATTATGCAAATATAATTATGATAGGGTGCCAATTTATCACACACTCAGATAATTTATCACACCCAGAAACAATTCAGTTAATTTAATATACTGCAAGCAATAGTATTCCACAAAGTGCATATTGACCAAAGGCAGGCTGAGGAGAACAGCTGCAGTTCTGGATTTGTCTCCAATAAGCTAAAATGGAGTACCTGTTTATTTACCATTTTAAAAAGAGGTACATACAGAAGATTTAAGGTTATTTTAAGGTTATATACTAAAACTTTCACAACTTGATCTTTCACACTGGAATAAACTTCTTAAATAATTAGTGTTTATTGTTTTGCAGATCTGAATTCCATTTTAGAAATGTATTCTTAAAAATGCATTTTAGAAATGTATTTCTGACCTAAGTTGTAATTTCAAATATTATCTGAATTATTTAAGATTAGGATTTTAGTGTCTGTTATGCTATTTTTACATTTATTTTCCTACTTTGTTTTTGTTTTTTTCTGTTTCCTTACCTATAATTTTAATGGACAGACTGTTGGGAATCATGGCAGCACAGAAACATATTGATGGCTGTGGGTGACCAGCCTTAACCACATTTCAAAAGAGTCTCATAAAGATGGCTCACGAGATGGCATGTGATCGACCACCATGTATTGATTTAGTGCTTACAAACTCATTTCTGCAGGCATTTTTTTTGTCTGGCCCTGACAAAGGCTTCATGTTGGATCAGATTACTAAGGCTTCATTTCTCAATGAGTTGCTATACACGGATTTACTGGTTTCTAGTTCCTTATTTTTTCTTTGCTGCTCAAAATGATCTCATCAGCTGCTGCACTGTGCATGGGGGGATTTGCTCATCTTGTGCTCCTCTGAAACTTCCTTACTAAACAATGCACCAGAAATTGTAGGAGACTGATGAATCTGACACAGGCCTTTTTCACACTGGAGTGGGCAAGAATGACTAGAAGTTTTTTAATCTAGCCTAGAGCTCAAAAATCTCATTTCAGTACACATTTATTGGATTTTTTGACTTACAAAATCTTAGTCTTTGAACATGTGCATCCTTAATCTTCATCGTGGGATGTTTTTGTAGACTTGTGCATGCTATAGTGTGCTTTATATTGTATGTGTTTGTTGAAATACGTCACATTCATCTTACTGTGATAAATTCACATCATTAACAACACACAGCTTTACTGCTTTCTGTGGATGGGGGATAGGAAGAATGTGAAGTCTTGTCATGATTCCCATCTATTTATCACGAGGAAGGAGAGCGAGCTTGAATCAGTATTAATCAAAACATTACCCCAAGGTAGCTTGACTGTGCCAAGCTGGCATCCATTTCCCATTAATGATGTCACATTAGTGATCTGAAGCCCGACACTAGATTATTACTCTGAGTTCAATTAAGGCTCAGTAAACACTTAATAACTTTGGCAGTGAATATGGAGTTGTTGATGACAATAATAACAATACTTCCTTTTTTTCCCTTTTAAATCCCACTTGGTTTCAAGTGGGTGAGCGCAGTCCCAATAATGAAGGACTTTAAGAATGCACAGTTAAGACTATATGTGAAATAAATGTCAAACAAAGTTTTTGCCAGACTTTACCTAGCTATTACTGCAATAAATAACAAAGAGCCACATGCCTATATGATTCAACGCTGCTTTCCTTGAGGACACTGAGAAGTTTTGGATACAGTAATTACTGTTTTGTGGTTTTGTTGTAATATTTATAAACAGTTATATTGTTTGCTAGATGTTTTCTGGTCCTGTGTTCTTGCTATAGAAAAAAAGAAGTGGAAAAAGAAACATTAACTTACAGATCCATTATTTTTGGAAGAAATGTGCTTTTACTCAGATTGGGGGTAGCTGCTCCATAGGGGCAGGGAACTTAAAAATCTACTGTAGCAGCAGGATCTTCTGTCTAAATGCATTCTTCTCTTTTGTCTATTTTAAGCAAAACTTAGCCACATATCTGAAGTTGTAAAATCTAAGTATCATCCCAATGATTCTCAGTGGGTTACATGTGCTGTCCAAGGCTTCATCAGTGTTTACAACATGAAATAAATACAAAGTAACTCCATTCAGCAGTTTTTGCAAGCAACATAACTTCACTAAAAGGAATAAAAGGCCCAACAGGAAGTAATATGGACTATTAAAACATAATAGAATCTTCAATTTGCGTTTAATGTTTCTTTTTGCTAATGAGTTAGATCCCATTACTAGTGAGAACTGATATAAAGCTATAATTTTAACATCTGACTAGCAGCATTGTACTTGCCTTAAAATTAAGCCTCAGCTATTTTAAGACCATTTTTTTTATTATATCAGAAATTATGTTCTGCTTTTTATCCACCAAGGAGGCAAAGCCTTAACCGGCGAAGCTATGTTGACAGTTTTGTTTGCCTGTTTGTGTGCTGTCTCAGTGTCAGATTAAACAAAACTAAAAAATATGAAAGAAAATGAATAAAGAAAACCTCCACGCCTAATTTAATGAAAATGGTGGAGGATGAGCAAAGGAAGAAATCAATACATTGTTTTGAATCTGGATATTCATGTTTAGTATATTACCATTATGCATGCCCATCCAGTGTGCCACATGTAATCATTTTAATCCACATAATGCATTTTGCCAATCACAAATGTGTTACAGTTTTTCTCAAATGTTAAAACACAAAAGCCAATCCTGTAACCCAAATGACCAGTAGTCTAAACACATTTACTAAATGTAGCCACCATATTCCAGTACCATAAACACATGTCACATGAAGACACAATTCACAAAACACAACCCTCTGTACTCATAAATCTAAACACATTTTTCCTTGCTAAAACACATGTTGCAAAACAACTCTGCTCATATTCTCAAATGAAAGCCCATGTGATGCAAAATGCTTGCCACAGTCACCAATCTTTGAACACAGGGAACACACCTGGCGTCAGTCACTACACACAACGACTCAAAATTGAAGACACCTGTTGCTAATGATGTGACCCCACCTATAAAAGCATAGTTTGGTGAAGATGCCAAACAATCACAATGGATGAAGGCATTCGAGCGTGCGGAAGGAGAAGAGCTGCAGGCCAAAGAGGAAGAGGGGTTGAGATCAGAGGAGGAAGAGGTGAAGGCCTAAGAAGAAGAGGAGTTCGGAGTAGAGGAGGAAGAGAAGGAGGCCAACAAGAGAGAGGAGAAGGTCCAGGTGGGAGAAGAAGACAACCTTGCACCATCATAACAGATGATATGCGAGCAACAGTAATTGATCATGTCATTGGCCATGGCATGACAATGGCTGAAGCGGGACGAAGAGTACATCCAAACCTGAGTAGGTTCACCGTGGCCACCATTATCAAGGCATTTAGACAACACAACAGGTATAGTACGCTATTGCTTTCTTTGTCACACTACAGTTTTACAGGCCTGTGAAAGTGGTCTGTTACTTTACATGTAGTTTTACATATAAATCAGTCAATTGACAACACATGTTTCTTTCTTTAGAGCTGAAAGGATGCCACATAGAGGTGGGAGGGTTGCCATATTCACAGCGGCACAAGAAACCCTCATTGCAGATATGGTCCGTGAGAACAACTGCATTAGACTCCGAGAGATCAGAGACAAAGTCATTGCAGATAATGTAAACTTTGAGAACATTGATGCTGTCAGCGTGTCCACAATAGACCGAGTTCTCCGGCGCCAACAGATGAGGATGAAACAGGTCTACAGGGTTCCCTTTGAGCGCAACTCTGCGCGACACATAGAACAACGTTACGAGTATGTGCAAGTACGTATACATCCATGTCCACAGTACAGAATACTGTGTTGCTTAGTGGCCTACATTACTTCTGGACAATACTGTGCTACCTGATTGACCGTTCTGAACACCTGTACGCTTTTCCATGTTCACAGAGGATAATGCAGTTGGACGCGATGGCCAGACCCCATGAGTACCTCTTCCTGGATGAGGCTGGCTTCAACCTCCAGAAACGAAGGCGAAGAGGCCGTAACATCATTGGCCAAAGAGCCATCACTGAGGTTCCTGGCCAACGGGGGGGTAATATTACTCTTTGTGCAGCTATGGGTACGGAGGGGCTTGTCCACCGGCATGCTGTCCTTGGGTCTTACAACACCCAACGTCTCCTCACCTTCCTAGAGGAGCTAAAAGACATCCTCCTGGACCGTCAACAACACCATCCTAGGCTAGCACATCACATGTATGTGATCATTTGGGACAACGTCCGCTTCCACAAAACACACCAAATCAGAGAGTGGTTCACCACCAACAGTGACCACTTTTTGAACGTCTGTCTGCCACCCTACTCCCCTTTCCTGAACCCTATAGAGGAGTTCTTCTCATCATGGAGATGGAAGGTGTATGACAGACAGCCATACACAAGAGAGAACCTCGTACGGGCAATGGAGCTGGCCTGTGCTGACATCCCAGTGGAGGCCTTCCAGGGATGGATTCGCCATTCCAGGGCGTTTTTCCCGCGATGCCTAGCAAGGGACAATATAGCCTGTGATGTGGATGAGGTGATGTGGCCCAATGCAGCTCGGCGACATGATGCCGCACAGTGACTGTGTGTAATACTGTAAAAAGACCGTGTAGACAATAAAAAAGACTTCACACCCTGATCATGTTTCCGAGAGTACTGTTGTGTGCGATAGATTCTGTTTTTGCATTGAGTTGTGTTACAGTAGTGTACGTACATGCAGGATGTTTTTATAGATTTATAGTCTTCATGTGAAACTCACAAATCTAAATGCCTAATCCTCTGCAGGGTTCTATGACAATCCGTTACTGTACAGTTTATAAAAATATGCATTGGCAGTTATGAACCAAAGAACCTTCTCACAAATTGAGCATTGTGTTTTCAATTGTTTTGCTGTAGTGTGTAATGCTGTGTATAGTGTTTACAGTTTTGACAGCTTCGAGCTGCTCTCTTGGTGTGGGAGTTTGAGTTTTGCAGTGGGAAGGTGTGGTTGTGTTTATGTAGCTTTAGAGAAGGGTGTTGTGTTTGGACATTGGGGGACCTGGTGGTAACGTTTGTGACATGTGTTTTAGCATTTGAGAAAAACTGTAATGTAGAATTTGTAGCAGTGATATGCGTCATGAGAACACATTTTTATCTCCTATACAAAATTCTCCTGTGGTGTCTAAGACATCTTAAAACATTTTCATGGTTTTGTTTAAGGACTCGTGCCATGCTAGGGAAATATTGGGGTCTGACTTAAAGCACAGACAATATAGAGCTACTTAAAACACAGGTTTGTTTGAAACTGCTATACTTTATGACTATAAATCCCCGTCCTCTTTTTGTAGATATCCTTTTCAAAAATGTAAGGTGATCAACGATAACAAAAAATATTATTTACTCTAAACTTTAGTTACCTTCTCGCCATAGACATTGATACAAGCTTTTCTATAAAAAACATACGTTTGTTTTGTTCTTTTAGTTATTGCATTCAGTCAGAGAATAATGTGACCTTGAAAGTTACTTTCAAAATAAGTGAGATACATTACTACCGAGCCTGTTACTGCACTGTTCATGGATGAACCAGTGAGGTGAATGCATTCTGCTGCTTACCTCTGCTCCAGAGTGTGTGTTAGATAGGACTAACAAGAGTCATTTTAAATGGAAATTGGATGGATTTGCTTGTTATTAATGTGAAGACCAGTGGCCCCATCCCAGATGCCCTCAGGACTGTGTTGGCAGAGCAGCGGTGTGAGTCCTAGGCCAGTCACTGAATATCTGAAGTAGTTAGTCACTCCTTGGACTTCTAATGCATTTGGTTTTGGGGAAATTATATTCTGAGAATAAAGCTTTTGTGGTTTTAATCTTGTATGTTTGCATATAGACACATTAAAGGTTAATGCATGAGTCAAAAAACTAGTTGGGCCATTGAAGAAAACGAAAACATGCAAGGGCTAGGTTAATAAGTACATGGCAAATTCTGTGAATACAAGTACTAGACTAAATTTTAATTAATCTATTAAATTAGACACATAGTGCAGCCAAAACCCAATAAACAATGCCAGCCACAAAGAACTTCACTATGCTTTTATGGTTGACAGTAATGAACCACAGTACAATCACATAACCCTTTGTCCTCTAGACAGACATATTGAGCCTGTGGGCTTGGGCCATTTTATCCCACTGGGAGGTAGTTGTTGACCATCCAAAACAAAGCATTAGTCACATTAGCAATTTATCACCATCCACCATTAGCTCATTTTCCTGTCAGTCTCTCTACTAAATACAAAGAACAGTGCACTTCAAGTCAGTTGTTTCTGAGAGAGTATCTCCATTTAAATCTAAGACTATGGAAGATTTTGAATAAGTTTAGTTTTATACCAAAATTTAACAGTTTGATATTACTGAAAGACTGGATTCCTAAATTACAACTTTGATAATTTTTTTGATAACAACAAATTTACAAAATAAACACCTGCTTGGTATGGGTGTTTTTGGATAAGGGCTGCTTTATTTGAGACCACATATACGAGATCTAAAAGAGACTGAGAGAAGAGGATGAATTGCTAGCCCAGTACACTAAAAATGTCAAGGATAAATAAATAGAGGTAGATCTTAATTTTAAATTGGTCACTTTTATGGATGAATCATGTCTTTAAATTTCTGTAGCTGAAAGGTTAATAGCTCGTGAATCTGTCTCTATAGTTAATCAAAGGAATTCAAAGAACTGGAGATTAAATTGATGTAAATGTGAATATGGACATTTGTGTCTGAAAGTACTATATCCTAGAGTTTTGCAATTACAGTGAGTCAGGTCAGTGTTTTGTTCAAAACTCTAGAAATAATGATGATTAATAAGATGATTTTATCATCTTATTAATTTTTCCTCTATAAAAAACAAATGCAGACACTGCATCACACAACAGGTTTTCCATAGATTTCCCTTCTATAAATGTTTTTAAAACATAGACCAGTACTTAAATAGGATGATTTAAACTCAGAAAATTAAAATATCCATCAACTTCATAATTCTGAGCATGTTTAGCATGTTAATTGATTTAAATTTGTGATTCAGTACAGAACAAATAACCAAGGAACCCTACAATTAGTTATCGCGGTCCAACAGAGAAGGTTTGTGAGGGTACTGTAAACAAATACTTTATGCATAGCTTGAAATTACGATGTTTGCAGTGGAGTTTTAAATTTTATTGCCTAAAAAAGTTTTATCATTACTTTATACGAAGTGGAGACCCATGACTCTTTTTACCAGAGATTAAAAAGCCGCCCACTGACACAAGTCAGCATTTAATTGACGTGACAAGTGGCCTCTGTCGCTTGACCTTCACAAATGATGTTAAATGACAGTACATTAGATTTGAACTTGATACATATGGTAGCTGAATGGACGGATATGACAGCCAAGAAGCAGCAGTGTATGTTTGAGACTGTGGCTTCCTTATTTTAGTAGGAAACAGTAGGACCAACTTAAAGATAGTATCGTTGCGAATGTTAGATGATGGCAGGAATCATACAAAACTACTTATTTTTCTGAAAAAATATAAGCAGTACATGCTGTGCAATCAACAACATGGGTGGGCTGGCCTTAGCCAAGTGAAATGTCCATGCTGAGTAATCTAAGCACCTGGCACAGAGACACTCCATGGATGTACAAAACATGCTCATAAAAGCAGCACAGCTACCACTGAGCACGACACATTTCCTATGACACCTGCCATTTCTTTTTTTAGTATGTTGCTCACAGCTGCATAATAGGAACAAAACCAACATCATGCAGTTAATATGACAGGGATCCCATAAATCTTAATTTCATGCGTGCAGTGTTCATATTTCCATAATTCTAATTTCATTTTCAAGGAGAATGTCTTTCAGACAACCAACCTACCTCGTTTGTCAAAATTATGCTTAATATCGTCTTCTTTGCACATCATATCTGGATGTCCTTGGATGCCAACTCCATAGTCATCTAGGACCTTCCCATCACTAAGCTTGTTGTGGATCTGGTTGGGTGTGGAGTTAAGTGAGTGCCCGCCTGCGTCCACCTCGTCATCACAGTCGTAATCATCAAGAATTGGAGTCTCACGAATAGGCATTCCAATGACAGAGCTGCCATGCTGGTGTGTGCTTCGAGAACCCCGATAACTGTCACGGCCCTGCGGTCCGAGCAGAACGGAGGGAATGTAGTGGATCTCATGTGTGGCCTCGGTACTTGCACTCTTTTGGGGGATACGGCGACGCTTGCACCATCGATGGCGGGTATACAGCACAAGGGTGAAAAGGAGGATTAGGAGGAGGAGTGCTATGAGGCCTCCCTGGATAAAAGTAAAACAAAGGAGAAAAAGACCGAATATCAGGAAGGCACACAACGACAACTCTTAATGAGAGCAAATTCAGAGAACTTAAGATATTTTACTGGTAACCAGCTTTAATTTTACAAACTGCAAAATAAAGAGAGGGCTTTACATCTTATAATAACAATTATAATCACCACCTCAGTGCCAGTTATATTAGGCTGAATGCCAATTAGCACAATTTGCCAGCTAATAAAGGAGGTCTGGAAATCAACACTTTGACATGAGAGTTCTCAAAGCAACATGAGGCTAACAGAGTTCTGAGAAAGTGTATTTGTACCAGTCTTTAAAAATAACAATAATCTCACACTGTGGAGAAAAGGATATTGCAAGTTTGATCTAATCAACAAGCATGTCACATTTTCACAAATTTAATGTATGTATACTCAATTTGTTAATATGAATGGTAACTAGGCTTCTATGTTCTATCTCCAGTCTCTATGAGACAACACAAGCTGATGAGGGGCGAAAGTATTTTATACATGAAAGAGGAAGAAAACAGAGCATAGCCCTGTAGCAATGAAGACATCAGCAAGCCATTAGAAGATAGGAAGTCTACAGATACATGTAACACACTGTATTCGGCACATGGAATACAGTGGACTGAACTGAACATGTACAGCAGATATAAAACACAATAAAAATAAATAATACTAAAAATTACCACAAACCAAACTCTGCAGTTCTCAGGAATCATTTTACATCATGAGTTGCAAATCAAATCAATAAAGTGAATAAATGATTTGCATTATACTATGTACATGCCACTGCTGTTTCCATTCCTTATTTGAAGTCTCACTAACAACTACAGACAGCAGTTCAGCATAAATAATTTTCTTTGTAGCAATGTTGCATCTCAACCCCCCTCGGAATGAGCACACGTACCAATACACAAAGGTTATTAGCCTGTTTTGCCCTCTCTTTCTTCCCTAAGCCCTTACTATACCCCTGTAAATTCACCAAGGAGCATCACATTTCTCCAAGGTTCATTCAATATCTGACCACAGAAACATCAAACACCGCGCCATACGCAGTTGTTGGATGATAACGTAAATCCATATGCACAGACAGAATGGTTGGAAGTACCGGAGGGCATGACTTATTCTTTGATTTTTCACACTGGCCCCCAATAGGTGAGACGTAATATTGAATTCTGCAAGACATAGTTACCTAAGGGTGATAAATTTATAATGTCAGACAGAAAACACAGCGTCAGCGCTTTTCCAAGTGCATAAATAACAGTGCGGCTATATTTACAAAATTATACGGGCACATGCACATATACATGCACAAATAGGAACACAGAAAATCATATGCACACACACACACACACACACAAACAAAAAAAAATACACCACAACAGAGTAATAAATAAAAACCACAAGGGTTCATTCATCACAACATTTAAAATTCCATCTTCATGACTGAAAACAAACCCCTTTCAAATTAGAACTCATGCACTGCCGAGTGTCCATAAATCAAATATGCTGAGGGGTAAGGCAGCAGAGAGGACTAGTATCATACACATGCTTGTCCATTAATCTCCAAAAGGATGGCAGCTTTGGAGAAATATATTCTCAAATTCCCCTTAGTATTTTTCGTCTGCAATGGTTTCCTCTAAACAACAGGGAAAAAAAATAGACTTACATTTAATTTTAGGCACAGGGTAATAATGGTGTCACATTCGATGGTTTGGTAGGACAACCATTAAATGATTGTCAAAAATTAAAATAATATGGATAAAATGCTGCCTAAAACATTTACATAGATAGGTATTAGTTCACCTCAATATCCACTTAAAGTGAAATTAAAATATTAATTGTCACTTTTTATGAAAATGTGATTACACACTCTACAGTGGATCTATATAGTATAACATAGTTTGCCATGGAAACCCATAATTATCCCACTTAAATTTAAAAAAAAAATCTGCTGATCTATAATGAAGTGTCAAGTGGTTGCTATCTGCACACTGTGGAAACTACAAGTGAAACTGGGTTTTGAAAAGAAATTGTATTTCCTGTTGTTGTAGTAGGTCTACAGAAATCCATCATATTCTGTGGTATTTTTTGTAGTGCGGCTGCCATGTGAGGAGAACATATCTCTGAAAAATGGGAAAACAGACAAAAGGCCAAAACTTTGAATTTATAAAAAAGCATAAGAAGATATATTTTTATAACAACGGAAAAACTCAGAGCTGAAATAAAAGGCTTGAGCACTGTGTGGAATGATAGATCTCTCCAGAGGTCCACAGAGGGATTAAAAACCATTACTAAAGCATTTGATGGATGTATGTATCAAAATATCTAGTTAAACTTAGCACATCCGATCAAGCAAGTGATTATGTGCTAATATGAAAATATCTAGCGGAGCCTGCACCTACTGAACTTGATTTTTTGTCGACAGCTGATGTCTCCTCTCGTCATCTGAACCATCTCTGTGAAAGTTGTCCTTAAGGAGTTATAAAAAGTTTATTCACACTGCACTTTAACTCCTCAACATCACACATGTATGCTGACGTGATTAACAAGAGAAAACCTTTCTGCTGAGATGATAAATCACAGTGTAACTTGTTCATTTTGCTTGCGGCTTGTGCAATGTGCACGTGCAAACAGCCGGAAAAAAAAGTGCTCCTCCAGTTTTTGTTAACAGAACCTGCACACGTCCATGAACATAACAGAAGCTACAGACTCCATTGTTTCACAGTACAATGCTTTCCTGAGACATAAGGTGAGAGATTGATTTCACTTTGGTATGTTTTAATTAATGCCTATTTTTAGATTTCACTGGGTAAGTACTGCTTGTCATCATGTTGGATCACCAACTATTATGGAAATACTGGAAAATACTGGAAGACTCTGAAAAGTTGCATTGGTGAACTTGTCTTTCAAATACTTTTTTCTTTACCTTTCTATTTTTCTCTCTCAAATTTCCCTCATCATCTAATCTCACAGCAATTTTCTCTGCACTTCCCACTGTTCCCACTTTTTCTCTCTCTCTCTTGCTTGATTACTATATGTCTCTCAGTTTCCATTCTCCCTCATGTTTGATCACATTTTTTCTTCTCTACTCTTCACTACAACAGCCATATAAATTCATAGTGGCAGATGTAGCCATGAGGGAAAATGGGTTTTGTGTTCATCTTCAAACCCTACAAATCCCTGCTGCTTTAGTCCTAAATGACTTTACAGGAAGGAGAGTGGCTGCAAGCCCCATAATTCTACACTTTTCTGAAGATTTAGTGCAGTTCGTGATTATTTTCCTTACTTTGCATTTCTTTTTTCTATTGCTCCTAAATTACTTTGTGTTATTCTTTCTTTTTACCTTTTACTTTTCTCTCTGTAACATCACCCTTTAGCTTTTTATTAGTCTTTTTGCTCTTGCCCCATTTTTTTTTTGCCTTTCATTCCCCTAACCTCACTTTTTCTCTGTACTAGCTACTAGATCATGTTCCCTCCTTCCTTTCATGTTCCCCTGTCAAGCTTGATTACCACCATTACATCCCTTCTCAGTTACTCCTTATTCCCTTTCTTCAGCAGACTGAATTGAATATAGCTATAGACACCAGCACTGAATTATTAAACAATTTTACAAACCTTTTTTTTTTTCCCAATTGAGAAAGTAACAAATTTACCCTGACTAAACCCTGACTAAAAATTAACATAATTATCCCCAGATATATACATCTTTAATTTTTAAAAAGGTATTCCCACCTTTAGGATGAAAATAAAACACACATCAATAATATGATAAATGACAAAGAGACAATATTTAAAATTAAAATAACGAATAAACCATTTGTGTAATAATTACAAATGTTTCTCTTGTTTTAAAAATCAAGCCAAACAGCAAACCAATATAAAGCTAATCTAATTTTCTTAATAGTAGATAAGAACGCCAATGACAACGACATTTGTCAGAGATTGTGGATTTTAAGTTTTGTTGCTTTTTGCTTCTATGCAACTATGTTGCTACTGTATGGTTGGAATTGAAAAGAACGTCTCAGGAGGATGACCTATGGCAGTTTATAAGCCACAAGTCATGCTCTGACACGGTTTGGCAGTCTACCTACCAATATTGATGGAGATTGACTCAGCCATATAATATACTGGTGAGGAAAAAAAAGAAGATGCGAGTCCATTCTGTTATCACTAATGACAACTATTAGGGTCTCTAATTAATGTAGCAAACCTATGACATTCTGGAATCAGGGACTGCAATATACCACAACCTCGTCTTAGAAAATCTTTCCACCAACAGAATGGCCTAAGACCTCGAATGCTGCCCACATAGTGCATGTTACTTGCAAACAACACCACCTCCAGTTGTGAAAAACGTGTATATCTTTTATAGTAAACAGGTCAAAACAGTTAAATAATAGCATAATTTTACTGTCATTTAGTAGTTAAAGTTCAGTGTGTTCAAAAACTGAAAAGAAGAGAAAACATATGTACAAGGAAAACCAGAAGTAAGATTGAAAATAAGAAGAATAAGAAGAAAAATAAGAAGAAATATGGTGCACAGTTGACAGTTGACTATATCAGAAACAAACAGTTAAGTAAGTAAAGCAAAGTAAAGCCATATATGAGAAACTAAGAATAAAAACACATGAGAAAAAGCAATTTTTGATTAAAGCTGCAAGCAGCGTTATGAGGGCCCTCGCACCCCCCGCGCGTCGAGCCACGCTCAACATCTAAAACCAGCACGTCCGATCTGATGTCACAGTGATGGAATTCATGCATTTAACCACCAGCTAACATTTCATCTCATTCAGTCATGATTATAGCCGTGCCACTAGGTGGCGCTCTAACCATTAATGACAAATGGCATAACAAACATTTCCGAGCTCGAGTCTCATCACGCCTGTGACCTTTGGTAGAGACTGGACATTGTGTTTTTGAGTGACAGCAGATTACTGCTTTTTGGCGAGTGATTGAAACCACATGCCGCCATGACCACCCCGTTTCCCTGAATGTAAAAAGCTTCACAATTTAACATCACAAAGGTCTTTAGATTCCACACACTGGAGATCGCGTCAATCTGATGAAAATCCTTGGAGGAGTTCGTCAAAGTACGGTGCCTGAAAAGAGGGGAAAATGTCGCCAAAATTACACATTAATTTCAAAATGGCTGACTTCCTGTTGGATTTGGGATATTGCTCCAAGAGACTTTTTTGTACATCTTGATATCGTCCATAAGCTTACCAGGTTTCAGACTCATAGATGAAACACAGAGCAGGTGCTGATGTTTTGAAATTTTGTAGGGGGCGCTGTGGAGCCATTTTGCGCTATTCAAGGAAAGTGATCACATAACAACAAAGCCTTCATCACATTGAAGCTGTGGGCCAAATTTCAAGACTTTTTAAACTTTCCAAGCCCTTCAAAAGCCACTTCATTTTTCATGGTGAACCGCGTTGCCAACAGGGTGCGCCGTTCAGTTTAAAGTCACAATTTTCGCACTGAAGCATCATGAAGGACTGATGGTGACATTCAGCACTTTTGAGGTGTCGACGATGAACCTGTGAAAATCAGTAAAACAAAGTGTAAGACATAACATTTCCTGTTGCCACTAGGTGGCGCTCTGTGTATTCCTGACAATGGGCACATCAATCTGTTCAGGGCGGGTCTGACATCATGCCTGAAAAGTCTGGTACTGATCAGACTGGATTTCATTGAGTTACACTAATTTGTTTCTTCATGGCGAGACATCAAAGTTCGCCATGCTGCTGGGGTCACACCCTTTCGCGAAAAGTCACAGTTTTCACAGTAACCCAAGACCAACTCCTTAAGGCTTTCCTGGAGAAATTTGAGGTTTCAGATGTCACCCATCACAATACTGTACCCCAAAGTGTAAAACATGACATTTCCTGTTCCCACTAGGTGGCGCTCTCCCTGATGTCAAATATGGCAGTTGAAATATGTTCAGGGCTGCAGCCTTATCATATGTGTGCTCTTTGGTCCAGATCGGACAATGTATGACAGAATGAGAGGCAATAAGATTTTTATGGCGAGTCATCGAAATTCGCCATGGCGCCACGGCCTCACCGTATCGCGAAAACTCAAAAGCTCCGCAATTTAACATGGCACGGTGTGTAGTTGACACTGACCAAAGATGAAGCTTATACGGCCAAATCCCAAGGAGGAGTTCGTAAAAGTTCGAGGCATGGAAATGGCAAAATTAGAGCAAAAATGTCACCTTCACTTCTAAATGGCGGACTTCCTGTTGGGTTTGCGTCAATGGGCCCCCACAGACTTTTTTGTTCGTCTTGGCATGATACACATGTGTGCCAGATTTCATACATGTAGCTCAAACGATGTGGTCGTAGGGCTGCATTTAACAAGGCATAGGTGGCGCTACAGAGCCATTTCCCAGTGCTCATATGTAAAACCATTAAAATACAAAATTTTTCACCAGACCTGACATGTGTGCAAAATTTCATGAGTTTTTGAGCATGTTTAGGCCCTCAAAAAGGCCCTTATTTTGCCTGAATAATAATAATAAGAAGAAGAAACGGAGCAGATACAATAGGGCCTTCGCACTCTCGGTGCTCGGGCCCTAAATATTGCATGAAAGAGGAAACTGATTAAAGACAAGCAGAATACTGAACTGAATAGAGTGGACATGGATTCAGTTCCTTTTTATTAACTGGAAATTCATGTTGAATTGTGGTTATTTGCACCACTGACACACCCATTTATTTTTTTATCTTACTGTTACAATCTACAGATTATGCAGACTGTGTGGAGTGTGATATGGCAGGCAAACTGGATTCAACAAAAAGCAAGCAGTTTTATTAGGCTTTTAAAGAGTTCAAAAAGTAAAACATAAATTGAAAAAAGGAACTATAAACTGTATTTAGAGGCATAAGCAGCACATGGAGAATGTAAACAGACATTTACAAAGCCTAAAGGGAAGGCAGCACTGTATATAAACAGAAGGGCAATCAGTAGACAAGAACACAGCTGGGTATCAAGATGCAGGTAAAAGCAATCAAGGACAATGAGATGGGAGGGAAGGTAAAACAAAACTATTTATATTTATACTATTTAAATAAAACAGGAAGAGAGAAGCATTAACTAAATGGGGAAATCCAGACATTAATGAACTCAATATAGTGGAACTGACACAACAGGATGGAAGTGAGGGAAGAATACTCTACTACAACAAAGAACTCAACAAAGGAGCAGATATAAACACTAAGCAAACTAAGAATTAAACAGAGATATTTAAATAATCAAAATTTGAAAGTCCATAAACTCAAAAGGATCCTGATTCTTAGATCTATTTTTTTGTTTGTTTTTTGCTTTTTTAATTTGTTTTTTCTTGATTTGATTTCACTACAAACAGGAACAACCCTCTTTTCATCATGGCCTCATATAGTTAACTTGCAATGCAACGCCATTGTAACACTACGACCATATTACTAGAATCTGGTATGCATATGCAATATCACTTTAATTAACAACACATGAAATATTCTTGAATCCATCCATCCAGTATTTTCCAGTTCTAGCTTTTCCAATTAGGATTAGGATTAGGATAACGAAATACAGTTCATGAGGTCATGAGGGTGCTAGAGCCAGTCACAGCAAGCGGGGTAAACACTAGACAGACAACCTATCACAGGGCTTCTAGAATAAATGTTTTGGGGTTTTTTTCTGAATCTTAACATTCTATGAAAGCTGAAATCCTCTATTATACATATTTAAAAGGAAACATTTTTAACAACACTACTGTGGACTATAACTCTAGCATTTTAAATTACAGGCGAACAAAAAACATGCAGAAACCTCATATTTTGGATACATTTTTTTTAACAATTAATACCCCAGAAATAGGACGCATATATTGGCATGTATGTAAGGTAGATTACATGTTTAAAATATAAAGAGGCCATCTGTAAATCTTCTCAGAGAGAGAGTCTCTCTCTCTCTGTGTGTGTGTGTGTGTGTGTGTGTGCACATACCCAGAATCAGAATGCATTCTAAATCAAGTCACCATTAATTTAATCCAACTGTATAAGCAATGTTAAATGAAGGACCCTTTGATACATTAGGAAACACCATCACCATAGCTTCACTGTGTACTTGAATCCAGATCCTGGCCTGTTGAACGAACAAGCAGATGTTTGCTATATATAAGAAAAACAGCTGATGACCGATCTTAGTCAAAATGTACAACTTCAGAATGTATCTGAAAATCTGGGGGGGAAATGATAAAGTAGATGTTTGCAAGCAGATGTTTGCTATATATAAGAAAAACAGCTGATGACCGATCTTAGTCAAAATGTACAACTTCAGAATGTATCTGAAAATCTGGGGGGGAAATGATAAAGATCAAATTGATACAATACATAAATGTATAAAACTACTTCACTGCAGTGACTGAGTTATATATTGTAATGAAGAGAAAACAGACAAAGATGCTAAAAACCCCAAATACATGAATGAATTTTAGATGTTAGCTTGTGGTTATAAACCATCTTATAAAAACAGAGTAAAGCTAAAAAACCGAGTAACTTCAGCTTATAATCATGCAATCATACATGAATATTCATACTGAATGTACATTAGAGAAGATGTCTGTGTCGTCTAAATCGATATGGACACAGGAAGCAGTTTATGTATTCACTATTATTAAAAAAAAAACAAACAAACAAAAAAAACAGACAAAGCTCAATCGAGACAGTTTACAGGGGAGCTTGAATATGGTGGCATCATACATATTTGGCTGGAAAAAATATGACTACTTTGAGCAGCAGACAGTCGAGAGGTTAAGAACCCCAAAACAAAATCTCGTTAGACTTTATTATTAATCTTGATTGTAGTGAATGTGCATTAAATATATTCAATCACTGACTAATTACAGACAACAGAGCTAATGAAAGGAGCAGCAAAATGCCCAGTCAGGGATTTGTTGTGCTTTAAAATATACAATACAATGCTGTCAGATTTTTTTGTTTTTTTGATTTTTGTTTGTTTAATCTGAGCTGTCAGTCTTCTTAAGAGTGGTGAGATAAACAGATGTGTTGTAATAATGTAGCTAAGAAATCAGACTATTTGCATACGCTATTTCCACAGCAATTTCCTGTTTATTATTACACTTTCATAAATGATAAGCGCAGCATATTTACTTTTATTACCTGAGAAGACATCACGAAGAATGAGTGAAATGGCTATTTCGCATGTTGTCCGAAGTCTTTGGACAAGAGCCTTTTTTTGATTAGCTTCCTTACAAAATGCATTGTCAGCATTTATTATGATTTTTGCATCTGACTTTGGTGTTCAGATTTGCACTCAAGCATGCATAGCAATATCAAAGTATGTAGCAATTTCTGTTGTTCTATCTAATCTCTGTAAAATTCATACGACTCTCAATCTGATGGCATTGCTTCTGTTGAGGACCAAAATAGCACTGTCACCATGGATATCTCAGATGTGTCACTTCTCTTTGGCCCATTCATAGGAAAAAGTAATCTGCAACAGCAGATGTCTAACCAGATGCTTTGCCACATTACATATTTTTTTAAAAAGTAAAGGATTAAAGAAAGATTAACTGTAAATACCTTATCTTTGTAAAAAGAAATATCTAATAACTACATATCTGATTAGTTTTGAGCCTTCCACCGTCTCTCTCTCCCCCCTCACTTGAACCACTCTCCACTCTCTTGCTTCAATAGCTCCTACAGAGCCTTAAATTTTTGACTTTTATGTGTACTTGACAAGCATAACTCCCTAATGATCCTAATAGGCTTCTTTATGCAGTGAAACAACACGATGCAGAGCCAACACATGCAACACATGCTCTGTGGTTTAGCCACCATCTGTGCATAGGAGAGGCAGTGGCTCACTGAACCCCAGTAATCAGCCACCTCCTGCTACAAAGGAAGGTTGGACTACAACAACCTTTATTGCATACTTAAGAGTAAATTACACTGAAATACTCACAAGCTAAACTGCTTGCAGTCAAAAGATTGATCAATTTCAAGATTAAAGAACAAAGAGATCACATGTACGCATTATCCTACAGATGACAATACTCAAGCTATCACAACCACAACCACAACACACAAATCCAAGTATGTACTTGTAATATATTTGGGCTTGCTTGAATGGACTGTTTATGCCATTGTCTTTCAAACGGAGTCTGCAAAGGCTAAACATCATTTCCCTCTCACTCCATTTTTTTCTGTCACCATCTTCTATTTGTCAACCTCCTCCCTGCGCAGTATCTGTTCCTACTATCCCTCTCTCCCAGCAGGAAGTTAAAGTGGCATGTGCCCTAGCATCTGCTCTCCATTCTCTATGTCCAAGTAGAAGTTGCGGTGTGAATGACAAGATGAATGTTCCCATTCCAATTATTTACCTTGGAAATCACATGCCTGTCTATTACTGGGTTTCATTAAGAAATACTTATAGTAATTCTTTCATTCCTGGTAATGCAAAGCACAGCAGGCTTCCTAAAATAAGTGGGTGAATTATATGGTACAAATCTCTATCAGTGGCATTATAGTGTATGTAACAGCTGCTTGTCTCGATCATTAATTAATTAATTAATGTAATAATTCACTTACTAGGTCAGGGGAAGCTCTGATGTTCAACAGTATGCACAAACTGTTGAACATCAGAGTCATTTGGGATTAAGACTACGTGCTGTCATAGACTTGTGCTGTTGTTGAGAACTATGAATTGAAAAATAACATTTTATAAGGCTTATGCAAAGGTATATGTTTTAAATCGACTGGAAAGGTAAAGATTTTTGATAGAAGTGAAAAAATCTATCCGAAAGTGAAAAATAATTTCCAGTCCAGTCCTCAGCTCGAGCCATGTAAATCACTAGAGAAATTACAGTGACCAAAAGTCCCTACCTAATCATAAAATCTGATTACACTGTGATTGAAAACTGAATTAAAATCTTCTACAGCTTAACTGGAAAGCACCAGGTCGACCTTTCCATTTTGTCCTTCTCTCCATGGGAATGAATACATGTTACCATCATTTTCTCCCCACCCCTTCCTACATTGCCTTAGATCCTATCCCTTCTCCTATCCCTTCATTACTACGCCTCTCTGTCTTCCCCTTTAACATACCACAGGGATCTGTCACACAGAGGGAAAAGATTTTATGGCAGATAATGCTACCTTGAGCCGTAGCTTTGTGAATTACACCACTGAATTAGGGGTGATTTGCGCTCCTCCCACCTGCACTGCAACTTTCACCTAAAGCAAGACCTTTAGCACCCTGCACCCACAACTTCCTCTTTCAGCTAGATGAACAATCTACCTGACAGATCTTCTTCTTCAGTCTTTTACTAAATGATAAGGTCTGCATTATAGACCTTAGAGTACACAGATAAATAACATATCAGATCCGCAGATGAGCAGTTACAAAAAGATTGTTTTGGTTTCCCTTACTGTTGTGTTTATCTCCCATTTTTTTCCATTCTGTTTGTTCTTTAGTGGCGTTCAAACCTACATGCTGTCTGCAATTCATGAACCTTAAATAGGTTTAGCCAGAAGACACCATGGCTATTTTATTAGCTAGCACTAGCTTGCTTAGTTAGCAAGCTGCATTCATAAACTGGAGAAGTGCAACACAGTAATGCACAGATCACCTAATTATTCTAACTAATGCACTAAAGAAAATTAGAATTTCTCTCACCACAACTGGAATACACACTTTAGGGAAGCTAGAATATTAGTCAGATGCAATAGGGTCATGCCACTTTGACGAAGTCCAGTTCAGTGACTCTGAGTAGTGGATAAGGCCTAGCAGACTCCTTGGACACCTGTCAACCAACAACCTAGAGGACACCTAGAGGATCTGCAGTTTTTTGTCACTTTGGTATTATTTTTTTCTTTCAGCTCTGGAAGTATATACCATTGCACCCCAATGGTATGTATCAAAGGCATTCGGTTATATTTTATTTATTATTTCTTTCTATTTTTCCTAATTTATAAACGATGACATTTTGCTCAGGTAGTTTCGCACATTACAAAATAAGCAGCATAAATCAGATGATATGGAATCCCTTAAACTGCAATTTAAAACAACCAGAAAAAAAATGTTGAAAAACCAACAAAAAAAGGATAATTGAATGTTCTACCCATGAGAGCATCCCCAAAAAACGAAAACATTGTGTATTGTAAAATTACACATGTTTAAAAATGTCTCTGCATTTAGACAATAGCTAGCATTTCACTACCACTGTCATGGACCCTGGGTCTATTTCTCAGTATAATAACATCCCGTGATGCTCACTGTTTGCATGGTAACCAAATATAATTGCCTGATGACCATGCACCGCTGCCTGTTCATTACTGCGGGAAATTAGTACTTCTGGAAAAAAAATGAATAAAAAATTCTACAATGCCTACCCCACTTTCAAACCCCCACTTCACTCAACCACACCACATTATGGCTCTTTTATTTGCTGTAGCTTGGCAAAAAAAAAAAAAAAAAAAAATGTGATTAGAAATGTGTTGCCAATATTTGCAGTGCTGTTAGTGTACATGGGGCCTGAGTTGCTAAAGCTGTTGGTAAGAAGGTAGTGAGAGGGTCTGAACAATGAGACTCTTGGGGTGACTTTGATTGAAAAAAACAGCAAAGGCTGAGAAGTGAAAGTGTCAGAGAATGGATTTTCTCTTGTGTAAGGATAAAAGCATCACAGCGTGGACAATGGTACATATTTGTAAAGAGCAGCATGTGGGAAAATAATGGTTGACACACATTTTTTTGTTGGTCCCTAATTTTTTTCCCAAGAATAAAACACAAGGCTAAATCTGAAAAATAAATGACTTTGCCTCCTGCTAGAGAAAGACATATTCTTGCCTTGAAAGCTGGCGGGTGCTATGGAGCTACGTGTGATTATAGATGCTTTTATATGTTAGGGTGCTCCGGCCTGTTTACTTGTATCAGAGGCAGCTGGGGCCTCAGCCCTTGTTATATCCCCTGTCGTTTCGCTTGAAGTGAGGCCTTTATTTGTATCTGCAGCTGTCGGCCAAGTGTTACCACAACAGCTTGCGCGAGTAGACCTGTCAGCGAGCACCAGCAGCTGAAGGGGAAGGTAGTCTTTGTCCATTTGTGCCAGATGCAATCAAAAACTCACTTTCACCCTCACTCCCGCTCTCCCCACCCCCAAACACCCTATTGCTGGTCTCTTCTCTTGCTTCACATATCACAGCAATGTCTCCTCAGTTCAATGCCAGCTTCACAAAGTATATTTCATGTCCTGTAAAGAGCACATTTTGACACTTGCTTACACTTACTGTAGCCCAGACCTGGCCTGACTTGCCTTTAAATTTGGCTTAGGAGAAGGTGGGGAAATAAAAATGTACTATCCTGCAGAGAAAATATCTAATGAATGTGATTGCCTATAGAATGCTAATAGATGTCAGGGGTCTTAATATCACTTTCAAATCCAATTCAAATAGCACAGATGTTTCAAATTGGTGCTTGAGTCATTAATGGCTTTGAATAAAACACATCTGCTATCATTAGCACTGAAGGGAGGAAAACAAGCAGCTCAAATATATATTAAAGGGATTTTTTCCAGTTACAGTACTTTGCGGGGCCATTAAAAGAACAGGAGGAATTGGGATTAATCAATAATGAGATACAGAATGAGGAAAGGAGAAAAATGTGTCTACCACCCAAGAGTACATGTCTTTAAAGTGATGCATCAATATATAACGACACTCTTCAGCAAAAGAAACCCTTTTCGCTAGCAGTGAATGTCTTCCTGCTTGCTCTGAAGCTTTGCTTAGTTTTAGTATGGCTGTGATTCATGTAGGTTTGGACAAAAGGACAAAACAGTGCACCCTAAAAACTTCTCAACTTTTGTGGCTTGTAGTATGAAATGCTATAAATCTAGTACATTCCAGTTATAGAACCAGAAATGAGCTTGAAATTAGTAGATGTCGTCCCTGCAGCTAAGGCATTACTTAAGAAACTGCTTTACTGATTGTTCTCTGTAATGCACTGCAATTTACATGTTCTAAGAACTGAAATTTACATCCACTCACATACAAAGAACCTTACAAACAATAGCTCATTGCTCAAGCCATTTTATACATTCACATTAAATTGTCATCTCGACGTGCAGGTGCTCCGCACATATAAGTAAGCAATTGTCCACTTCTACACACTCTCTCTCAAATTACATCATGAAAGCATCTCTTCATGCACGCACACAACCATTCACATACATGGACAAGGTTATTCAATAAGCCTCTCTCATCCACATCACACTTTTTCTTTTGTCCCCCAAAACTCCGAGCCTCCATCAGTTACTGTTACCCAGGCAACAGACGGAGACGGATGAAGGTGAGTGAATAGTGAGAAGAAAAAGGGAAAAACCAAAGATGGGGAGATGCAGCCACTTGAGTTTTGTCTCTCCAAAGGTAAACTATAAATAGCTTCCTCCCTCTTTTACTTGCTGTACAACTGGGAATGTTGAGAAAACTAATTCGCTTTGGTCACGACACTTTGCCCAGCCAAACAAGTACTCTACTACAACAGTTTGTGTTTTAAAGCCCTACTTACCTTTTCTCTGTGTGTGTTTGTGTGTGTGAAAGAGGGGGCAGCTAAGTGTTGTGCATAACGAGGTCTATATTTTTTCGTAATATGTTACATATTTTCTTTATTTTTTTCCCCTCTGTACACCACTTCAGGGGATTTTTAAATCTGTTTTTACATTTTCATATCTAGTCCCCCATTTTCACAGGCTCCACACTAATTGGACAATTGGCCGGTTGAGGTCTGTTCCTTTACTTTTTCATGAAAAAAAAAGAATAAAAGATCTGGAGTCAAAATGTTAAATGTTGTACCTCAGTCTAAGGTACAAAGAGTGAAGGAGGTGATCATTAGGCAAAAAACAACTAAATAAACCTGTCAGAGACATAGCAAAAAGCCACAATGTGGTACATTCTTCAAAAGAAGTAAAGCGCTGCCCAAATCAGCAACACTATAAAGTGGTTGGTCACAGCATTCTTTCTTTTGTTAAGAAAACCCCTTCACAACATCTTGTGGAGGTATGTGTACATTTGTATTTATTTATTTGTTTATTTTTAAGCAAGAATAATCCAAAGGAGGGGATTATTCCCTGACTTCACGCCAAACAATTTATATCATTATGTTATCAACAACCCCTCGAATTATACTGGACGAGATCCGAAGCCCTTCAAATCTTTGGATGCATATCAGAATTTTGTGTCAGGATAAGTAACAAACCTCAGTCACTGGAACTGTAGTCACTGGATCAGGTGGACCACGGTCACTCAGGGATTTACCTGAGTTAATATAGCTCATGTGGGATTGATGACAGTGATACTAAGGTGAGTTAATTAGCCGCTGTTAGCTCCTGTTTACTGTTATTTGCCACTGTTACTGAAACTTTTTAGAAGGGGACCTAATGTGGGCAGACTCGCACTTAGCAAATAATAAAACTAATATTAATACTCTCATGCAATGTGAGAGGGTAATCAAACGTAATTAAAAAAGCTTAGGATACTAAAGTCTAAAATTAGCTTATAATGTTATGTTATTGTTTAGCTGGCTCTTGTAATTGTAAGAGCCCTAACTTCAGTTTAGGAGTGAGGCTTCAGGTGGGGTGGAAGGAGATGAGGTGGAAAGAAGATGAGAAAGAAAAAAATTAGTAAGAAAATGAAAATATAAATGTAAAAATGCTAAATGGTTAAATATTAGTTAAGACAGATACTGGTGATTTGAAAAATTCTACTAAATTTTAACTGATACTGCTGTGTCAGAGAAATAGTTACTTTTGTCTTTTTCTATCCAGATGAGTAGGAACGTGAAAAATACAAACAAAGTAGTCTTTTTTTCCATAATGATTGCTGCACCCAACAATGCAGCAGAATATAGGGGTTGTGGTGGGGAATAACACTGATAATTTCAGTGTAAACAACTTTTGAATTATTGAACACGATTGAACACGAATGTCCAATACAGTGGACAGCTCTAAAATGCAAATGACGGCACATGCAAAACTTCTACAGAAAAATTTACACCTTAGTACTAAAATAATAATCAGATTTTAAGAAGTGAATTTAATCTAAATACAACCTAAACAAAGAAGGTCGTGTTTCTATGTCTGGATGTGAGTCTTACCACTCCAAACCCAGCATTTCCTGATAAACAGTATACTGTAGCATAATTGTAACCACTTGCTTGCTTGAATTATTTACTTACTGAATTTTATTTATTTGTATTAATCACTTCTTGTTGCAAAAAGGACCTGCCCTTACAATTAATATAATGCTTAAGTGCATGGCATACAGTAGACTTGTACCTGGCTTATGTTTAAAATATAACATAAAAAATTAACAACTGTAAGTTATTTTAAAGCTGCAAGTTGTTTGTTATTGAACTTCTACTTTAGGCTAGAATACTTTACATTTACCAGGGGCCTTTGAAGTGGTAAAGGTGTTAACATTTATTGCCTGTAGGCAGTGTAAATATAGAGAAGCTATTGCACTCTTCATTCCTACTGGTGTTGTAAGCTGTTATAACTGCAGCTGAAGAGCTGCCATATGGAGTCTTTACATGTGGGTAGGAAACTATGACATTCTCAGCTTCTAAAATACAGATGGCTATGAATCACTGTACACTGGGTTGTTGCCAAAGCATATGTAAATAAAGAATGTATAATCATAACAAAGATTTTTACATATACACACATAATTCTGTGGAGGTCCATTCACTTAATTCAGAACAACAGAACAAGAGAAGAATAACAGAAAACAAAATAAATATTGTCCTTCTACGCTCATGTCACAACCAAAGTCTGGACCTAAGCCATGATGACAGTGGCACAGTCCTTGAAGCGGCACCAGAACACCTGATCATGTGTTTAGTATCCTGCTGAATTCCAGGAACAGAGCAGCTATGAATGAGAGCATGCAGGAATCATGCCAGGAAGCTTTCACGAAATACTGCTTGTACCATTCGCTCCCCTATGGATACAAGTAAGAGACAGAGCCAGGATCAAGCAGAACATATAAAGAACACCTTGACCTTTTCATGTGTGGTGTCACTTGCTGTAGAAGATTATAGTGAATAATAAGGTCCCTGCCCTCCTTTCGGACTAATTAAAGGAAATGAGACTTTTTACAGTTGGCCCAAGTGTACTACCATCCTCATTTTCATGCTCAGAGTGCAAGAAATACCAGCATAGTACTGCATATGTACAAGTAAAGTTGCAGTAAACCAGAGGTTCAGTGATGTAGTAGTTCATATGGCTCATAATCCATGACAAGTTAGTAGTTTTTGTAACGTGTGAAATACAGCATGAAAATGATGTGTTTTCTTGTCATTGGTTATCTGTTTTGCATAAACTTATGAGAATTAAAATCCACTGAGTAGTCAAGAAAGCTTGCAAATATTCATCTGCAGGATAAAATAACCTTGTTCACTACCAAATGAAAGTGTTTGAGTTCAGTAGTATTGTGACTACATTGTAGTACTTCCATAAAAACCATGGAAATATGTATAAAAATGTATCGTATTATTTTTACCACAGCACTGACCACATTACTGATGTTAGCATGATGATGACAGGAAGGCCCCAAGTATGGCCAGTCATGCCTTCCTAATGTAATAATCCAACCAATATGATCACTCCCTTCATAATCAAGCTCAATAAGGTCATGGCCATCACTATCTAACAGGATATGAATAATATGAAGAGTTACTTCAAGCTATCACATCATTTGGTATTTCATGAAGTTCTGCCTTTATCATTTTGTACATGCAAAATTTATTAGCAGTGCGACTCTTATGTTAATGGATTTGCTAAATGGTTCGTTGTACTTCAGTAGTGAGAATTGGTTGAAATTTTAAGGAGTGTGCATGAAGGTCATGTTGTGAAAATGCCCTTAAAATTAGAAAAACCTAACCTTGAACTTGACCTTGAGCACAATTTGGGTGAAAATTAGGTGTTCATTATGTACAAATTTCCCTAAAATGTGATCATCCTTCTAAGAGGAGAAACAATTCTTGTGAATTATGGAGGGGGTGGCACATGGCATGAGTTCATTGGTGCTTCATCCAGATGAGTCAAAAAGGTGTTTCTGGTGTAACTTAGGAAAAAACAGCACTCACTCTACCTCTCACAAAAACAAATGCTCTTTAAAAAAATGAAGTTGATGATTTTATGCGTTTTGTGGCTTAATTGGGGAATGATAACTTATTGTTCTCTCATGTGTACAGTCTGTTAATTATATAACACAGGGATTTTTTTGGAGGCAGCTGTTGAGGAAGCATTAGTAATTTCAAGCTTGGGCGTAGATGTGCCCACCTCCTCAAGAGGGCCAGAGCATAATTCACTTATCAAATTGCCCTGATCACAGCAAGCAGCGATCACATGTATCGAACAGACCGAACGTTGATGGTCAAATGTCCATGTGCCCAGTATGGATTGCCTGGTGTGAGTACACAGTTAGTTAGTTAACCTTTTCATGCATGAATTATGACAACCTCAATCAGGATTTTTTTCTTAGGCATGAAAATAACATTTTTGAACTTCTAAGGGGTTAGAGATTTTTTTTTTCAAGAAATTTTTTTGTGCACTTACACTTGCTGAAAAGTGGGTGGCAGGGTATAGAGTGACAAATCAGTGTCCAATGTAGTGGTTTATGTGCAAGTATACCATCAACACTGACACACATACAAGAAAATAGCCTTTGAATAGCTTTCCACTGTAGTGACCACTATGCGTGAAAGGGTTAAATAAATAAATTATAAAAAAGATAAATAAAAAAGCTTTAAATGTGCATAAATCCACCCAACACACAAGTTATGAGTGGACCTGTAATGGGGTCAGTATTAGTTGATCACTAAGATATCAGTTGCCCAGGTCAGAGGATGGCTGATTGTGATAATTAGGCTGTAGCTTGTAATCTGTCTTACTACAGCTGGAAAGAGAAGTTTGTTTTTTAAGGTTTGTTTTAATGCAATTGGGAGAAAGACTGGTTTTCTATCTTTATCTGGTTTGTCTGTATTAACTTAAACATTGGAATGAATTTTGTCTAATCAGATTGGAGCAGGAAACGTTGCAGATTAATTACTTAAAATTGCCCTTTAATTGTTTCTGTGGCTACTGACAAGTCCCTCAAAGCAGGTTGAGCAGGTCATTCATTGATTTAAAGGAAAAAATTAGCAAGGTGTAGATTGAGCCCATCTGAAAAGAAAGCAGTCAGTCATTCTCTACCCCAGAGGTGTATATATAATTTTTTTTCATCGTACCTCACTTTTTTCCCATTTCATTTCAAACTTTTGTGACTTATTATTTTGTTCCTAATAATATCACATTTTTCTGCTTTGATTAGTGCTTTTTGAAAATACAAATGTTTTCGGGTGCCAGAGGACCACGGTTAAAAGCACCCCATTCAGTGTGTGCAGAATCAGAATCATCTTTATTTGGCCAAGTGTGTGAATTTGGCTCTGGTTCACTTTGCTCTCTTCATGCCCTGCAGTTTTAATAACTGGAATGATATTTTCAGTTCATGTTTGCTGCTGGTCCTGAATTAAAGCATCGTACAGAACCAAAGGGGGAGTGGGGGCACACTCAAGAAGAAACATTTCACTGCTGAATTCATCACCTGGTTGGGAAAATTCCCAAACTGGAAGTTATCAGAAAGTTGGAGATATCACTGGATCTACCTGTGACCGCTGGGGCATTCTCAGGTCATCCTACACATGAAAAGGAGAGCTGATGTTGCTGTATTGCAAGCCCCAATCTCAGCAGTAATGACCCTCCAGGGAATGAGGAAAACTCCACCTGCTGATGTAACTGTTCAAAGCTTTGTTGGAAAATGTACTCTTTTCCTCCCGAAACAAAGATATGAAGGTAGCAGCTATTTGCTCCTGTCACATGTCAGCATGCTTGACCATAGCATGAGGAAAATGTCTGTTCTATAACTGTCTGTAGTGGTTTTTTTCTTTTCTGGTCCCTATACAACTGCAGTGAGAACTTGGTTTTACATTGCTAGCAGTAAGTCAGACTCAGTATCCACCAGTGCGGTCTCTTTTGATTGATTCTGTTGATAATATTTATGGACAGAATTGTTTGGCACAGCCTTTTGATAGAGGATGAGATTTGATAGACTCAGGATCTAGTCTCTCATTCTTGCACTTGATGTGGTTCTCTTGGCTTCATTAGACAGTGACCTTCGGCTTTGGGGTGGTCTGCAGTTGAGTGTGAAGCAGCTAGGAAGAGAATTAGCACCTTAAGTCTGAGCCCATGGTTCTTAGCCAGGGAAAAGGGTGGAGTGCCCACTTTGGGTTAGGGATGAGTTGCTGCCCCAAGTGGAGGAGTTTCTCTGGGCTTTGTTCACAAGTAGGAGATTGAAAAAGATTGGTGCAGATGCTATACCAGTTTGTTGTGATAAAAAGAGAGCTGAGTCTAAGAGTGAAGCTGTTGAGATATAGATCAATCTATATTCCTACCCTGTCTTATGGCCATGAGCTTTGGGTAGCATCCAAAACAGTACGATTCAGGATACAAGCAAGGATGCCTTCTGGACACCTCTTAGGTGTTTCTGACAAGACCTACTGGGACGAGGCTTTGATGCAGACCAAGGACACGCTGGAGAGATTACATGTCTGAATTGGCTGCCATTTGGCGTTGTGTTTATCATCTGTTTATTTCAATTATTTTATATTGTGGTCAAAATGATTTAGATTGGTTTCATCATATAAATCCAACATAAATAATGTTTAATTGAAATTACTGAAAACTAATACTAGAATCAAAGGACGGCAAATAACGTTAAAGTAATAATGTTGATTTTATTTTGGATAAGAGCTGCAAATTATATGATACAGAAGTATAGCTTTCAAGATTAATTAAATTTGCACAAATAATAATCATAATAACAAAATGTTCTTTAGAAGACATAATTAAATAGCGAGAGAAGAAAAATAGTTTTGTTAGTAATATTCTTTGGCAATGGTCCATGTTGGTTAAATATGTCAGTTGGATGAGGGTTAAAACACCATCTTGTTAATGGCAGTCACATTTTATGAGGCTGATGAATGCAACATGGTAGGCCTGCACCACTATAGACCTTGTACATTTGAATGATTGCACAATTGAATATAATGTGTAATTCTTAGTTAGCCTGGCACCATAACAATCGTTTAACACCTGGGAAAACCTCCTTCATCACATTTAAGAACAGCAATTAAAGTCGAGATCCATTAAACTTATCCCCAGGAAAGAAGCTGTGTCTGATTAATCCCGTCAAGGGGACCGCATAATTACAGCCATAAAGTTTAGAAAAATAAGTCAAAATAGAGTTTGCCAACAACACTGTCATCAAAAAGTCGTGATAGAACCATCCTAAACACAGCCTTTGACTTCCTCCCCAGAATATTTAAAGTTTAAATGCAATTTTGTTCAAGTGGTGCATCAGTCTTTGTTGATTGTTTTAGTTGTGTGGTTATATTTTATTTATGATTTGTTGTTTGCTCCCTACTTTGTACTTATACAAACTTCCGAACCTCCGTTCTAACCCTTACAGGGACATGCAAGGTAGAACTATTTGAAGAGAAAGGGCAAAAAGACCCCATGACTTCCAGCAGGTGTTGGGAACTATGCTCGGAATAGGAACAATGGGAACAATCTAAATGTGCAACTAGACACATTTAGTGTCCCAGTGGATGACTGGGTCACCCCAATGTGACTGCATGTTGGAGAAAGGAGAACACTAACGTTTTTTTTTTCATGTGTGCCACTTAGAGTAGCAGCAAACTATCATGTGGTGTGTTGCTACATTGAATATTGATGATTGTCTATTACAAAAACAATGGACTTCAGTCTTCAACTTTAATTTATTCCCATTCAACTGACTCCAAACTTCAAACTGAGAAGAAAAGCTTATAAAATGTAAAATAATTTCATACAGTGTTTCCCACATATAGACTTTGTTTAAGACAGTAATGGGGATGGTATCTAACCCAGGGATGAGAAAGTTTCCTGAGAAGCAGATCATCATTGCTGCCTTGTTTATTTGTCAATAAGTAGGCGGACTTGTATTTACAGAGGTACATCGTCAGTATGATATTAGTTTGTGATATTTAAAAGTGTGGGAGGACACTCACAAAAAGAACCCAATCCTGTAGGTCACATTTCAGAAGACCTCAAATATCAGAATGACATTGTGGAAGTCCTGAAAAGTATAATAAGTCTACATATAGGTTATGGGTACAAGAAATTTTGCAGAATACGAAACTAAGGGCAACTCCCCAAGGCAGTGTACACTGAGGATTTAGGTGAGTATCATATGAAGTTGAGGACAGCACTGTGTTCTTGTGCTGGCAGACCTCCACCAAGTAGCCAAAGATAATTCTGACAGCTAAATGTCTGTCAGGCTACAACTCCACATTGGTTGAACGCCAAATCTGCTCTGCTCACTACTTGTATTATTAGCAAATCTTTCACTGGTAGTGGAGGGTAAGACTTGGTAATTGTCTGAAAAAGGCACAGTGCCACATGGCTTGTCTTTAGACAACTTAAATGACTTCACAATTGGTTAGACCCTAAAGCGCTCCTGTAGTGCACAACAGCCTCCTGAATTTAAGAGCAGAAATCTGTAATCTTTCAGTTGTGGACAAGTTTGTGCTAGGGGCACCAAATTTAAGCTTGATGGTGCAAGTTACTGTGCTGTGGTGAAATGTATTTTGGATCCAAAGCATATCAAATCTTGAGTGTGGGTCAATTGGTTAACCGCAGGTTTCCATCAAGCCATGGGCACATAGGAGAGGTTTGCTTTTAAGGCTTTCTGCCAGAAGGCTAAATGTGGCAATTCTATGTAAATGTAGATAAATAATAAAAGAAGAACGTTGAAGAACATTGTATCCTAATTATATTTTTTTAATTCATGTTTTAAATAGTTAGTTTTGCTTCTTATTTCAGTTCCTTGTTTTGTACCTTGTTTTTAGATTACTCTTACTATTGAAATATATAACTTATTTTAAATAGTTATTATTTTTCATTTGTATCAACACTTTTCATTTTTTAAGTTTCACATTTAATTCTTCAGCCCCTGTGAATGAATGGGGACCAGTCCAGGGTGCACACTTGACAAGGCTGATGTGGATAAGCATTTACTGGATGGGTCCACATTAAATTCCCAATCTTCTCTCAAAACCTAAATATTGTTGCATGACTAAACATGAATATATTTTATCATCATATCAGACTCGGTAAAAGAAAAGAAGGACATGCATTCACCAAATAAATGAAACTTCTTTGAGATGAGCCATTATGTTGTGGCAGTGGTACTCACTAAAAAAAGCACATTGTTAAATGTCATGGTCCAGATAGGGAACAAAGGCTACTTTAAGCTGCTCCCTTGCTATACGGGGTCTCTACACCAGGTATCCCAACAGACGCCCTCCGAAAGGAATTTGTTGTGCTAGCTGGATTTGAACCGGCAACCTTTTGCTTGCCAAGCAAAAGTTTTAATCATTAAACAATTTGAGATCATTTTTCTTTAGTTTATTAATATTATGTCATATGGCTAGTTTGGTGGAAACCAGCGTCAAAACAATTTGGGGACTTCATTGAGAACCACTGCAAGCTTAGTATATAATACTGTAGTACTACTTACTATTAAATTTACAGGAAGATTTAAATAATGTTTACATACAGTAGAATACATACATAAAATTCATTTGCATACATACAATTCAATTCCTTTCAATTGGTAATATGTGAATTACAGTATTTATTAATTAGTAGACACAACGTACACCTCAGTGTACTTCAGACCCAGCCAGACACTCAGACAAAAGCTGGTTCATCCCAAAGACAAAACTCCTAAACACAAACTTAACAACGACCACTACACTGTACAGCATACACCAGTATGCTGTACAGTGTAGCGAGGAATGCTCAGACCTCTACATTGGAGTGACCAAACAGCCACTTCATAAACGCAGGATGCCAATGCCAGTGTTCACATTTTGGACAGAGAAGACAGATGGTGAAAGAAACTATCTATGTCCACTGTGAACGACCATCTTTGAACAGAGGGGGTGGCTTATGACACGGTCTGTCTGCCATCTATAATCCAGTTTTGAGATCCCTTCCCAGACGCCTTAATGCCCACTCACATCCTGGGCCATTTGACCTGAGTAAATCACATGATAGGGTGGGGCTAGGTTTCACAATGGGTTCACCCGAAACCTTGGCTGATTGTGACCCACACCTGTGTGATTAGGTAGAGGATCAATAGGGGGTCCATGACCCTCTTGGGGACACTCCCATAAGGTTCAAATCTCCACCACTTGCTCTTAGAACTGAAGAAGCTTCTCGGATGAGAGGTGAAACGAAACGTCTTCAAGGAAACTTAAAGAAGTCTAGACCATTTTCTTTCCAAGCTCCTTAGACTACAATGACTTGGATGACTAACAACCTTCACAGACATCCTGGACACAAACTGAAACTAATTGTGGCAGTATGGATACATTCAAACAATTTAAACAAAATGTATATTTTTTTAAGAATCCTGATAATTTATTATATTTAATTTTGCTGAGCACATTAGCCTTTTATCTGGGCAGGACAGTAAAGGAAACAGGAAAATATGAAGAAAGAAAAGGGACAAAACGGCATGGAGTAGACTCAAACCTGGGCACCTGCAACATTTGCCATATGGATCACATCTTTAACCCAATGACATGTACTGGCACCTCTTGCTTTTCTCTTTTAAGAGCAACACACATAAACATTAGCACTGCATTTCCCAGTAAGGATTATCTAGCAGAGAATATTCATTATCAAAAAGGACACACAGTCTCTGACTAACTAAACTTTTCATCTTGCTTTCTATTTCACTTTATCTACACCTACAGAGATGGAATTATGACCATGGCTTAGTATAGTGGTTTGGATACAACATAAAAAAGAAATAAAAAAAGAGAATAAGTACTAAAGACGATAAAGAAGAAATCCTTAAATAATGTACAATGCGTAATTAGTTTTGTAACTTTAATTAAAGTGATTCTCATTGCTTTTTTGCAGTCCACATGTTGAAATTGAGCAAGTTGAGCCTGAAACTATATATAAACCACTCTTTTATGATCTGTGACTATAGGTAAAGTAATACACTGTAAGCTGTGGTGATTTAAATAAGCTTTATTAAAGACCCAATTAGCTTCTTAAATAAATCCATATATGTCCACTTGCAACCTTGTATCACTTTCTACCCGTTTCTATCAGCTACTTCCTACCAGTAACTTTAATTACAGCTGAATTTGTATTCATGGCGCAATAACATGCATGTGTAAAATTATAGAAACTAAAAGGTGACTGAAACAATTAAACCTCGGAGCAATTAAAATGTAGCTCGTTTGAACTTTAATGTGATAATTGAAAACGTCCTCACTCCCGGCAAAAATTGTGCCTGCATATGCACGGTGAAAATTAATTTCCGTAGCCCCTGATTCTAGAGTAGACACAACTGCCTAAAATGCCTCCATGACCTACCACACTGATGGTCATATATCACCACTGACTGTTTAATTATAAAGAAGACATCTCACCCATGTAGGGTGCACTGTATCTCCATGCATATCTATCAGGCCAGCGATAAGAAGAGTAGTTCTTCACTCATACTGTGTGAGCTCAAGAATATTAAATGACCTCAGGCTCAATTATAAGAAATGAGCCAGACTGAGTTTAAAAATTAAATGTTTCCTGGCCATTTTGGTTTTTAGTCAAATTTTAGTTTATGAACTGTTTTTTTTATCCTAATATCAAGAAAAAAAAACACAATTTTCAATTTTGTGTTCTGCTGTAGACACCCAGATCGCATATAATTGATGATTATGTTATGTAATATGGCATATGAAAGGCTTTCAGCTGCCAGCTTTTATTGCATCTCATTTTGGTAAAATACTACCTGTCCTCCCAGTGAACTTAAACATGTCATTTCTTTGGAAAAAAAAGCTCTACAGTGCTACACACCGTATGACTGACTGCTATTTCATCTGAACAACGTATTCAAATTTCTGCTGCCTTATATCATTTTCAGTGCTCATTGCTGAGAAATACAATTATATCTCACCTGAAATTATTTTTCACAGCACAAAAAACTCTCTGTTGCATCATGCATTGGGCATCATATTTTTTCCTTTTCTAATCTGCCTCAGCTGTAGGATGGTGTTTTTATTTACATCTTTATTTTTATCTACATCTTAGAGCCTGATCATAACAAGGGAGCCTCTGCTTTCTACAAGCAAACCGTGTAGTGCTACCGGTTAATAATTTAAGGAATGACATTTTTTTCCTTTTTTATTTCTACAGGGCCCAGAATAATTTTTCCCAAATAATTTAAATTTGATCAATCATTTTTGCCCTTATTTAAATCAGTCAGTCTGTCAGTCAGTCATGTGTGTGAAGAGCTTGCTTTCACGGTCATGGGCCACCCTTCCTCTTGCCCTATGGTAGCTGGGATAGGTAACTGGAAGTAGTATCAGTCTATCGATGAATTACTACTCTAGATGGAAGCCTTGGCAATAACCTGCCAAGATACATACCACACTCAACCTGGAATAAAAATTGCCTACAATATGTTATAGTCAGCATGATTATTACTAAAAACATGAGAGAACTTAATCACTACATTTCAGTCTGTGTTGAAATGAATATCTGTTTCTGTCTGCTCCTGTCATATGATGGAGAGAGACTTTGTTGGAGAGGGACGGTGAAAAGCAGAGTGAGTTGGAAAACGATTGCTTGAGTGAGTGAGAAACTGACAGCTCAATGCCAGAAGAATAGAGTACTCACACTTCAGTCTGGCCCAGAACTGACAGCATCAGACATAATGATGTTCACTCAAAGGAGGAGACACCTTAGGGTCATAAGGCCAAACTGGCATACCTTGGCTGTATCCCAATTCCGGGTCTGCAGCCTTAAAGGCCGCATTTTAAGGCCGATTACGTCACAGCGACGTGACGAAGGCTGTCCCAATTCGAAGGCTGCTCAAAATGCGGTCTTCAAATGCGTCCTTCATTTCCCTGAATTTTAAGGATGTGGCGGTGTAGACTTCGTGGCCCAACATATCCCAGAATGCATAGCGCGGCGGTGGGTGTGGATAATTTTGCCAAAAAAAAAAACAGCGGATGAGGGGTGCCCGAAGAGTAAACTTTAAGTAAGTACTGAATATTATGTCACTTATTTATGTGCAAATGTCTAATAACGAAGAACATTAAAACATTACTGTTGGCCACATGTCGGCAAAGTTATGTGACAATAGTGACGTTTGTACTAACTTGGTTTTAAAGCCTTTACTTTAAAATATACGCTGTTCAATAGCTGAGCTTAATCTTACAGAGAATGATCAAAGCTCATGTAGAAACAAACAAACAAATGAACAAAAGATTTTCTCCTTCATTTCTATCAAACAATGCTGTATGAAACGTTTCCAGCTGTTAGTTTCATGGTTGCTAGGCAACCTGGGCAGCGCGACGGAGGCTAGACCGTCCCATTTCACAAGCCTCGCACTTCCGGCCTTAGCGGTCTTTGAGTACGCGGCCCTTGTGGACCGTTAAGGCTGCGTACTTTAAGGCTGCAGACCCTGAATTAGGATACAGCCGTTGTGTCCTAGTCTTACCGCCTTACTGTGCTTCCATTCACTTTTTTAAATTATTGGGATCCCAACATATGAGACTGTCACTACCTGCTTAGCACTAGAGCTGATTACGATGACCTCCAGCTAAATATAGAATGAAGTCCAAGCAACTGTTGATATATAAACATGCTCAGCCAGTCCATTGATTGTTCTTAATCAATTAGGCAGTTATCATTGTCACTGCCATTGCCATCTCAGTTATAGACCACATTTTATATTTTTTTTTAACAACAAAACAGCTTTGCAGTTAGGTTAAAAAAATCCTTGGACAATGACTTTTTAAAAATGAATTACATTTTTAATGACTCTGTATGCCACCACAGTGGAGTTTTCAGCAGACAATCAACATGTTATTGAAGTGCAGATTTTCACTTTTTCTTTTTTTGTTTGTTAATTTTTATTTTGATCATGTAAATAATATACAGAAGTTCATTTAGCAAAGAAAAGAAAAATGCTATATAAAATAAAGCAAAATATATTTCAATATTGCTTCATCTGTTCTGATTCAGTTATATATCGAAAATGGGTGGGAAGGATGTAAAAAAACAAAACAAAACAAAACAAAAAAAGCATTTTATTAACTGTTATACCAATTATACCAATTTTTGTGCACAGACCCTTATTTTTTAAAGATTAAATTGGAGGAGATGAAATCAATATTGAAATGTGGTAAAATCTGAAGCATAGCACATCATCTGTTCAGTATGGTGGCAGCATGTTACAGCATGTTCATATACAGCTGCTAATGGAACAGGTCATTCGTGTTTATTGATGACTGCTGACAGAAGTAGGAGGATGAATTCTGATGTGTATAAGGCTATATACTCTGCTGAGATTTAGCCTAATGCCAAATCATTGCAAAGATTTTTCATGGCAGAGAAATGGGATATTCTCTAACAGCCAAATCAGTCACTTGAATGCAACCTTGTAGGACATGTTTTTTCAATTACAGCTGAAGGCTAGGAGACCCTGCAAGACCCTCTAAAAGTGCTGTCAGTAAAGGCCGAGCAAAGCATCTCAAAGGAGGAAACAGTATTTGGTGATGCCCAGAGGTTCTCTACTGCAAAGGATTTTCAAGTATTAAAAACAATACTGATATTAAAAATTATATCAGATCAATATGAATATCAAATGGGCCTGGCAAATGTATAAAAATGTCTCCAGTTCATAAACAGTTAATGAAATACTCTTGTCAAATCCTTGGAAATAAAGCTGAAAGTCTGAACTTTAATCACATTTTGAATGTTTGATTTAAAATTAACTTTGGGGGCTGATAGAGGCAAAATTACATAAAAAGGTGCCAGTGTGCAAAAACCTACATACCTAAATATAAATGTGCACAGAAGAAGGTTGTAAAGTTGGATTGGTAATTTATATTCTCACTGGGAGTTAATTTATATGGGCCTTTAAACTGTGGAAGTACCTAACAATCCTCCTCTGCCATTCCATTATGGCTTAGCTTACACTAGCAATTTGGCTAAGACATCTAATCCAAAGTTAGTTGGGAAATAACCCCACATCATGCCAGGACTCTGATAAGTGGTAAACAAAATGGAGGGACATCTAGTTTCTCTTTTTTTTTTTTCCTCATACAACAGCAAAAAAGGTAGATAGATGGTGACTAAGTTGTCAGTGTTAGATTAGCTTGTGACATTGCCTTCCTGCTACACAGAAGTTACAGTTTCACGATGGAAATGATTTCTAATTTGACAAAAAATATGTACAAAAAATGGCAAAATCAAAATGAAGGTCATTACACAGATAACTGCTTGCGGTGTCAGTTATGCAATGAAAAACACACGGTAATGTTCACTTTCAGTTCACGTTCAATGGATGTAATGCTGTTTTGATAGCCTTCTGCACACCCTTTCAGTTAAAGTGTCCCTAAAAGTGTTCTGAGGGAGAGTGAGAAGGAGATGAAGCTGAATAGAGCCATGAGAGTAACACAGAGGTGTGCACACAGCGAGAATGTGGTGCACAGAGCAGAGAGGGGAGAGGGGAGGGAGAGTGGTGGGGTGTGCAAGGAGAGGCAAAGCAGAAAAAAGCCAATACAGAAGAGATGCGAAGTATGAGACCTGAAGCCTGAAAAATGGGAAATGTGTGGAGAATGTGAATTAGTAAAGTGAAGAGAACAGAGTCTAGAGTGGACAAAAAAAATAAATAAAATAAATAAGCAGTAAGAAGCCGTAAGCTGGAAGTGATAAAAACACTCAAAAGTACTGCCTTCTGTAACTTTTAATACATTTTTTATTATTATAATAACTGCATTATCCTTATTTGTTTTATTTTTTACCCACTTTTTAAAAGCGAAGAGAGAGTATGCCCGCATAAAGCACAGAATGTGGTGAAGAGTTTGTTCTTAACTTAAGGAAAAACATATTTTGGTACAGCAGAAAAGAATGGTGTAGAAATCAAAATTAGTGGAGGTGACTTGTAATGTGCATTTTGGTGTAGGTAGAAACTAACACTACTAACATAAAAAAATATATATATATGGATTTGTATCTAGATAAAGCTTGGTAGAAATGAAATGCATATCTGTCACTGATCAGTGATGATTATTCTTTATTGAACTGAATGATCTTCAATAATAAAGAGGAATAAAGAGGAGGAGACACTGCATGACTAGTAGTAGGTTGGTTAGTAAATTAGTGTATTATCAGCTACAGCAGTATAAGGTTTTGTGGATTAAATTGTGGATTAAATTTTTGCTCATACTTTGGTCTGACAAAGAATAAAATGCAATGCAGTCTCTACAAAATGGAAAGATTTTGTAAAAACCTTTTTAAAATATGAACACCTATCTGGCTATCTGTGTGTAGGCCTTAGAGCGCACCATGTGATTTCAAAATTGACATTTTATTTAAATGACCTTTTGTTATGTCACAGTAATAAAAGCACAATATTAAAAGAATGAAATAAATAAATAACAACAAAAGAAAAAAAATAAAGGTCTGCACACGTCAACAATTCAAAAGCTGGACAAAACTTTGGAGGACCACAAAGGAAAAGATATATTTCTATTTCTGCATACAGACAGTTGCCATGCTGGACATGCATTCAAAGCTACAACCACAGATATTTCACTTTTAGTGTTTAGAACTTACCATAACTGAGATGTGTAGCAGATGCATGTGTTCATGCAGCACGTGGGCCGGTTCCCGGGCAGTAGGTTGTGTGGTCTGAGCTAAAAGCTCAGACTCAGTCATGGACACATGGAAGTACAGTGTCCCATTTTCCAACCACTGCTGCTTCCAATGTACCTGAGAAATTTCTTCCCCAGTACCAGACATCTCTGAAAAGAACAAAGAGAGAGAGAAAAAAATGGTTTTGCTTATTTTTTGTTTTTTATGAATAAGATAATGCACATGGACTGTCTGTGTGTACAGGACACGTTTTGCTAAGGTTACTCTGTAAGGAAAACACATCCATTTAGTTGATCTGAAGAAACTAACAAATAACGGTAACATCATACGGGATTATGTGTGCATATATTTTGTGCATGGCCTTGTCTCTGCACGCACAAACAGTCACTTCCAACTAGAAATCTAACTTCTGAAGATTATAGATTTCTTAGGTTCTGTTACAGCTGCGCAGCTGATTTGGTGAGAGTTGCTGTCAAGCCATTTCTCTGCTTAGCTGCTTTGCAATCCTTATTATGACAACTTATTAAGCCATGGTATTAGTTAGAGATTTGTAGAAATTCAAAAAGACTAAGTGGAAGTCATCACAAATATTTCAGCCATTACAACCAATACATCGCTTCAATTACAGATAAAATTAGTCACAGATGGAAAAGGATTATCCATGCTCATGTCCATTTGTTTACACTATTTTTCCCCATTTTCTTTTTATTTTCCTGTCACCCAAAAACAACAGACTCAAAAGTCTGCCAAAACTTTCAATGGGCAGATAATGGGTTCATTAAGCTCAATTTTAAACATATATATCAGGAACAGTCGCAGAAACGCTGTCACTGCCCTTCTTCTTATCTGCGTTAATCATCCTATATTATATAAACCACCAGCTTCAGGCTAGTATTTACTTGAACTATCTAACAAAGGAAAGAATGAAAGGAAAGCTGGAAAAGTTTATAAGGAAAAGTGTGCAGGAAATGTACGAACGGAAAAAAATGACACACTCAGTTGAGTTTTATGGAGCAATGGAAAAAGGAGATGAAAAAGAGCAGGGAGATCACTGGTTTATCTTGATATGGATCATGGCACAAGAATCTAATGCTATCAAGTGGGAGTGGCTGCTCAGTAGAGCAGTACTGAGAAGCCTAAGGGAGCCTCCGATTGCAAAGCTTGATACAGTATTTGTCATGTGGCTGGGTGACAAGGGCACAGACATCTACTGACATCTTCTATCGGTGGCAGGTAGCAAATGACAAATGGCTTTGGATACAGCTGGTTATTAACCCGCTGACTCTGGGTCAGAGGACACGGGCAGCAGGGGAGGGTTACATGAGCTGTGCTCAGCACTGAGACAGGCCTTTAGGTGCAGGGGGAGAATGCGCAGAACAGACACTGCATAAGAAAATGACACAGTTCATCATGGTAGAAATCATGTTGTCATATGCACAGTTATAGTTACTTAAAAATATAGTCGTGTAGACCACAATTAATAACTTTTTCCCTATTTTATCCTTTTTACTAACTGTCGGGGGGGAGGGGGACTGCACAGAGGCAATCATTACATTTCACAAGCACAAATAATAATATTTTTGGTTATGATGATGATGAATAATTTGACAGTTTATACATAAATCCAATAAAAAACTGCTTTCAGTTATAATGCACATCTTAAATGCAGCTCTTCTCTGTGAAAGTGCACTTGAAATGTCCACACTCTTGCAAAAGACCTGGGAAATGCTGTATAATTTTGCTGACTATGGCTTATGATAAAATTTTGTAGGATGTGACATTCTTAAATCCAACAACTGCTGCCTATTCATCTCTTAATGTTTAATCTGTAGGATGAAGGGAGAGTGCTTGACCTCTCACACCGAGAGATGGTAAAGTTTTGTCTGCTGGGCCACCAGTAACATACCTCCTGCGATGCTACTGTCTCCTGCCAAGCTCCAGTCAATCTTACCTTTCTTACACATTTTGTTTGTTTCAGGTTGTTTTAAATGACTCTGATTTTACACAACAGTGACAATGAGTTTGATACAGATTAAAAGTGTTCCTGTGTGGAAAAGTAAAAGACACAGTTTGCAGTCACATGCAGAATAGATGGGAAGTTTCTAAAACAGTAGATGCTGTGAGGTTGTTGTGTATCTCTGTATGATCATTATGCAGATGAGGAAAGACTATTTTAAGACAAAAGAATGGTGTGTGTGTGTGTGTCTGTGTGTGTATGTGCGTGTGTGTCTGTCCTTGTCTTTTGTTTTATGAGGCTTGTCATTGGGCATGAAGCCAGACGTTAGTGGGACATAGGTGTATGGCCTCAAGGTCTACTTGTAATTCATTAGGAGGCACATTATTAATGTGTACACGTGCATGAGTGCGTGCACATGTACACACTGGTTAAGTGTGTACACGTAAGCAATACTGCCAAACTGTGTCCAAGGACAGCCCAAAGAAATTCCAGTATTGACGATTTCATAGACTAGGAAAGAAATGTCTCCATGAATCACAAAGTAATTATGGCACATCTTGATTACTGGACCCTTAGAGTGTGAAAACCTCTTTTAAAATGCTTTTGACTTTTTTATTGGCTATCTGTTCATAAAGTTTCAGTAGGAGATGCTATAAAATACATTATAGAAATTCTGTTATTCGCATATGTCTGATTCTGCAAAAAACTGGCCATGAAACACTATGCAACAAAAGTGAAAATACTGATTTGGCCTCTTTTAACTTTTCATAAGTTTGCCTAACAGTTGGAGGAGAACTACTGAAAGCTTAGCTTAAAATCCTTGATAAAGTCTTCTTATTCTTTTCTAAATCCTCTCTGCAGGTACTTAATGTATAAATGAAATCTATTCAGCACTCATTGTCAGCAGAACTCTTATTACAAAACCTGGTGATCATAAGTGCTCACTGTGCGTCTTACTGTGTTTCTCTCTTTGCCTAATTTAATCTGCTTCTCCTCAAGGATCTTTCATCTTTTCCTCCTCAATTTGCAAGCCTAGACTAGAAGTGCTGAGTTCAATTTTGGACTTACTGTAGTTTCCACATTCTTTTAAATTTTGCCTTGAGCAAGAGTGATTTCCACTTAGGATAGTCTCTCAGAGTTATACTTTTGATGACACTGAGGTTTTCCACCAACACAGAGTAAGAACAGTAAGGCCTGGATGACAACACAATAGCTCTTCATTCTTCCTACACAAAATACTCAAAATAGTAATAATAATAATAATAATAATAATGATAATATTAACAAAGAAAAGATACAATAATTTGTAACTAGTAAGAATCTGTCTGGGTTTTGGTTTGGGGTTGGCGACGGAGGGTTGAGACACACAATACACTGCTTTTCTGTTACAGTAAAATACTGACAACTCAGCAACTTAAACATGGAAAACACTTGAAATGTTACGTTAAGACATGCAGGGATTTTTTTGTTTTGGTTTTTTTTCCCTCCCCTTTTAATCTGTAGTGGTTCAGTACAGAACCTATTTGGGCTGTGGCTTAACCAATTAGCCAATTAGCGAAAACACCTTGTTAAATGTCAGTTGGTCAGCTCGTTTATTTGTGAAGGTGTGATTGGTCCACCTGGAATTTTTTCTCTTCCTGTTTTTTATTTAAACACAAACTGTTCGACATTTTGCAATGACCTCATTGAAGCCCAAAAGCCAAAATGCGTTGGTCACTTAATAAAGTTGTTCCCTATTACTTGAAGTGTCGCTGGAGTCATCACGTCATCAGATCTTTGTCTTCTCCATGCACCTTGGAAGTCTGTGAAGTTGGGCCAGAAATATTTGTTGCTAACAGCTGGAAATGGCATAGTTAGAATGCACTCAAACTCCTCTGTCATTTTTAAACCTGTAACTGTCTTTTTATGCAAAATTTGCAGTGGGCTCATTTATGTCTCTAGTGGTTATTGGAGGAAAACACATGTAGATGTCTCAGAAATTGCCAAAACAGTGGATGAAGGTTAGTTCCAATTATTTACCACAGAGAGCAGTACTCAGTGGTGTTAGCTCCAACCCCTCCATGTTCCCAAATTGGATAAATGAAAAAAATAAAAAATAAAAATGGATGAATTGTGAAAAGACCTAAAATGGGTGAAATCAATTTAATCTGGCAACCATATTTATTGTACAAATCTCCTTCACTGTTATCCAAAAATGAAATACACATTGAAACATTTCACCGTGTACGCTGGAAGAGTATGCTGAACAGCAGTGCAAAGATGTGCAATGATGTCTTCCAGACATCAGCAGCAAAATCTAGGAACTGCTTGCTGACCATGAATGACACACGCACAAAAAAGATTTTAACATAGTGGTGGTTTGGGCATATTTTTCTCATTCAAAGCTTGAACTCATTTAAATACAATATCTCTAAAAATCTATGAGCCCACACAGTCAAAATCTAATTCAGTGTCAATGGACCATCTCCAAAACGTATTACCTAAATACATCTTCAAATCAGTTTTCAGTGCTTTTATTTCCAGCTCAGGGAAGAGCAGCAATTTTGAAGATACTGACTTTGCTATCAGAAATTTTGCTTTAAATTGAAGATGCAGTGTCCTTTAAATTCAGACAGCCACACTGCTTACACCTTACAGTATGACTCCTACTCCTTCTTCAATATCACAAGCAGAGATGGGCAGTAACGCGTTACTTGTAACGCGTTACTGTAATCCGATTACTTTTTTCAAGTAACGAGTAAAGTAAGGGATTACTATTGCAAAAACGGTAATTAGATTACCCTTACTTTCCCGTAGGAACGCTGCGTTACTGCGTTACAAAAACCGTGATTTTTTTGCGAGAATGTCTCATGACAGTGACGTAAGCAAGTGCGTCATTTGTGACAACAGCTGTGTGCAGATCAACAATATCGAGTGCGGGAGAGAGTAAGAGCGTGCAGCGTTTAAAGCGTGGAAGTACTGACCTTACTTTAAGTTTGATTCCATAAAAAGTGACAAAAACATTAGTGTCTGTTGTGTGTGGGAAGAAAACTTCTTTTTACAGCGAAAAACCCTAAACTTCCCTAGCAAGCACCGAGTGCGCAACGACGTAACGGGAAATTCACAGAGAAACTCGCGGATTCTTCAACTGACCGCTGCGGCACACCTGCACCAGGGTAAACCTCCGCCTACGCCACTCCTGCTTTACAGGTGAAAATAGAGCAAAAGGACCGCAAGTCTTTGACTTTATTTATTTTCTGCTGTGTTTTACTTGCATCTATTTGAAAGAGTGAGTGTAAACACAAAAAAAATTTTGCTTGATGCATGAAGTTAAAAGATTAAAACTAATAAAACAAGTTTTAAAAAGGGACTTTTCCATTTGATTACATTTTGTATGATGGATTATGTAGAAAAAGTAGAATTGGGCTGAAAGATCTATCGCTTTATCACCTATTCAGGTTGTAAATCGTGTTTTTAAAAAGTAACTAAGTAACTAAGTAATTAATTACTTTTGAAAATAAGTAATCAGTAAAGTAACGGGATTACTTTTTGGGGAAGTAATCAGTAATTAGTTACTGATTACTTTTTTCAAGTAACTTGACCAACACTGATCACAAGTACTAATAGAAGCACAACTAGGTTGTATAAGTCCCTACCTGAAGAAGTCTGACAGACGTGAGTTTAAAATAGATCTTGTATCTAATTATAAAGGCGCTGATTAACATATGCATGCCCATACATTCACACATTTTTCTGCTTGCCTACAAAACAACTACATGTTCCCAAAAGGTTAGCATTCATCATTATAAAGGTGATCATAGCTGTGCAGTGTCAGTGATTGTGCAAACCTGACAGCTCCTTGACAGTTCGTCAGCTCTGCAACAACTACATGTCATCAACATTTACTTTGATGAAAGCTGGCACCCTAAAGGCACTTTGCTGCCTGTCATTACATATGTGGCATAAAGTGTCACTCTATGGCTGATTGCACACCACATCTCACTGCTTAGGCTGCCTATAGTACGGATGACAACACAATAGGCAGATGAAAATTAAATAATTCACATGAGAAAAGGATGGAATCACTGGCTTCAAATTTCTCTGCAGAAAATGAAAGCGAGGACAGAAAAGGAGAGGTGAGAGTGTGTGTAACAGAGAGGCAAACAGAGTGGGAAACAGAAAAAGGGGAGAAATATTTAACAGTCTGACACTCATCAGAGGTATTCAAGTATATTACATACCTTCTAGACATTCAAATTCTGCCACAAAACATTCCTGTCAGCTGTGACAATGGCACATTTGGTATGTTTTCATTTCAGCTTCACACAACTGTCGACTGTCAATAGAAAATGTTCAGAACAACCAGGCTTTAAAATTGTGTCTTTCACTAGCTGCTGCTGATGTGATAACCTTGTAAAATACCAATTACCATGTATAATAACCCTGAGTGCAGAGGACTATCTAGGCAAATCTAGGATGGGCTACAGTAGCAGGGTTCTCCTTCCAGTTTAATACCCACGCCACCCTAATGTCTCATTATGAACACTAATGGAATAGCTGGAATTCACATAAAGATCAATTGAAATGAGCACAATTAAAAAAGCATAAGGGTTTTTTTCAGAAAATGTCAGTGTTGATTACACAGAGCTTCCACACACTTATGGTGATCACACTAGGTATAACAAAGTAATACGTTAGTGCGTTAACGATGATTTTTACATCGTTAAGTTCTGGACTTTCTATCGATCATTTAAATAAGTGAAAACAAGTAAATGAGAAAGCAAGTACAGAAAAAGCTGTAAGTACAGTTCCACATTCAGCCCATCAGACTGTTGCTGTACTTCCTCGCTCAATCTGCACTGTGGGATCCAATTCTGTTGACTCAACACCTGTTCCTCTGGATGACCTGGTTTTCACCTCACTTCCCCACATGCTCGCCACTGCAGAGGCCACTTTATACTCTTCAATGGCATTTCACAAAATGAAATGTTAAAAGACAAACATATCTACTAATAATATCATCAGTTTCTACATTATTACCTATTATCCCGGTAAGTTTTTAAAAAGGGTTTGAAGAAACTTCTGTGATGATTAAATGTGCTTAATGTAATGGTACTCTCTTAATGGGTCTATTATGTGAAACCATCTCTAAATTAATCAGAACTTGGTGAGTATGTTTAGTGACTATTAGAGTACATTCTAAATGCATATCGCTACTGCACTGCATACAGAATATAGCAAGGAAAACACCAATTACAGTTAATCTGTGCTGTAGGAAAACTATTACAGAACTTAAAACAATAACAACAATTTTGTCTCTGTATTTCTTTAAAAGCGCCTCTGAACAATCTTGTGCTAACGAGAACTCCTAACAGTGAAGTACCACTAAAGCTTTATAGCTGATGTCTAAACCCATGCTACCTCCCACTGCGTTCGATCACAGCAGCAGCTGGTGGACTGTGAACTGACCACCTCTTTCAGAAAACCAATTGCAATTTTTGAGCCATCACCAGTCAGGCTTCCAGCTTAAAAGAAAAGCTGACTTGTGATTTGAAAACAGGTAACCGAGGTTTGGTTAAAAATAGGACAGAATTGTAGTGAGTGACTTAAATTGAACAGATCGTTCATACATTTTCCCCCCACAGCAAAAATCATAGAAGTTAAGTGAAAGTATCTGTTCACATAAAAGGGGTTTTCAACATAGCAGGTGTGCTTTAACTTTGTAATGCTCAATACTTGTAAAATCAAGTTAGAACTCATTGTTATCTTACAATTTACACACTTTGTCACTCTGTCAAGAACTGGAGTAAGAAGTATCACAAAACAATTAAAAGAGAGCCACACAGCACAGAACAAGCCAGGCAGAAGTAGGAAGCACAAGATTTCAAAGGCTCTGGAAAGAAAAGTGGTGAGAGGTGTGTCTGAAGACCCCAGGACAACTGTCAAGACAGTGAATGACTGGCCAAGCTGGGAATTGAAGTTTGTTAAAGAAAAACACCACTAGAACCCTGCACATGAAAGGACTGCGAGGTTGGAGACCAAGAAAAGCAGAAGATACTCCTTCAAATCAAACTGATGTATGGTAAGGACAACCTTGAGAAAGATTACACATACTGGAAATGTGTCCTTTGGTCAGATGAGACAAAACTAGAGCTCGTTGGCCACATAGTATGCTGCTTGTGTTTGGAGAAAAAAGGGAGAGACATACAACCCAAAGAATTACACAACCAAAGAGTTGTACCTTACCCACCGGGAAACTCAGTGGTGGGAGAATTATCCTGTGTAGATGCTTCAGTGGTATCTCGAACTGTGAATTTCATCAGAGTGGAAGAAATCACGAAGAAAGAAAGATATATCATTTTTTTGAAAGAAACCCTCAAACAGTTAGCAGCATAACTAAACAAAAGTTACTGCTGGTGAAGAACTACCTCAAGACTGAAGTGACTGTTACTGACTGGCTTTAATTCTACTGAACATCTGTGGAGTGAACTGAAGACCGAGGTCCATGCCAGAAGATCCTGGAGGAGGAAAATCTGGAGGACTTTCAGAGATTTGCTGAAATAAGAACGAACTGGAATTGCTCAGGACACATGGGGGTTAATAATTCTGTCCTCATTTGTACAGTGCTGTGAAAAAGTATTATTGACCTGAAATTCATTGTCACATAATTACCAGTTAAAAATATAAACCTGAGACTACAGTCTCATGCACCCAGTGTTAGGTGTAATGTGTTGCAAAATAATGCATTACTGTAATCACATTGCATTTTTCCGCAATGCAGTAATGTAACTTGTTACTGTACTAATTTCAATATTTACAGTGCAGTTACAATTATGCAATCACTTGCACTACAAAGGTTCTTCAGTTACCTGCACACCGGACAGAAAGAAAGTGTCAAACAGACAATCATTTTTCTCCCTACGCACGTCCTGCTGCAGTCACCTGATTTTAGTTCGTGTGTGTGCAGGAGGATAATGGTGAAGTGGTAAAGCAATACAGCTTTTTCAAGAACAGAACTATGGACATAACTTTTAGTTTTATTGCACAAAAGGACAAGAGCGCAATGATAAAGTGGAAACTGTATCCAGGAAACAACTGCAATATACTGCTAACACAACTTCTGCTCTTTGCAAGCATTTGCACAGACAGAATGCTAAAGAAAAGTTCATCTCTGGCTCTCTTCCAAAGTATGTCTTTTATCCTGTCTTCCTTCTCTCACCCCCATTCGTCATGGCAGATGGCCGGCCCTCCCTGAGCCTGGTTCTGCCGGAGGTTTCTTCCTGTTAAAAGGGTTTTTTTCCTTCCCACTGTCGCCAAAGTGCTTGCTCATAGGGGGTCACATGATTGCTGGGTTTTTCTCTGTATGTATTATTGTAGGGTCTACCTTACAATATAAAGCGCCTTGAAGCGGCTGTTGTTGTCATTTGGTGCTGTATAATTAAAATTGAATTGAACTGAATAGCCAAGAACCCGGAGAGATGATAAAGCTGTGAATGCCAAGCAGCCAGATTAGTATCAGGTAAAAAACTGATGATAAGTCAGCCTTGAAGCCTCCATTTCTACCTGTTCATATTTCTGCCATAGAACTGCTGTAGCAATGGCTTTGAAGACTCTTTGCATTGTGTTGTCAGGTTTGTGTTCATACTTGGGCTAAAAACTAAAAGAAAGATCATATGTGTGTCCATATTAGCATAGAGATTTGTGTTGTTGTCTGGGACTGTAGCCTAAGGTTTATATGGTTAACTGGTAATTAGAGTATGTGACAGTGTTTTCAGATCATTTATTGGAGTAACAAGAAATTAATGTAAAGAGTAGTATAACGAATTACCCCAACACTGCACACACCAACACAAATCCACATCCTAATGATGATACACATACAATCTTTCTTTTAGTTTTCATGGTGTTGAAGGTTTTGTCATCTATGTGATGCAGTCTTGGAGCTTTGGGGAAGGTTCACCACTGCTCACAGTGTTCTGCAGCCTTCAGACCTTTGAACATTGGCCAGGTTCTATTTAACTTCTTCATTCAGCTGATCTAGCAGTAATCAGTTCTTGGTGTGGCTAATGAAACTGAACTCAGATTTAAAAGAAAACTATGTTAACCCAAGTTAATTCACAATTTAAAAAGATGGGGTAACTACTTTGTCCCACAGGGCCAGGTAAGTGGTGGCATAACAAATTAAGTCACCATTTAAACAAGTTGTTTTGTATTTAATTGGGTTACATTTGTCTTACACTAAAATTCATTTGATGATCTGAACCATTTAAGTGTGACAAAAATGCACAAAACTCCAAAACAAAACAAAAAACAAGTTAAATACCATGAAAAAAAAATACTTTTTTCAAAAATGTTGTATTATTTTTTATTTAACTAACTATAGATATTGTTTAACACTATCCAAAGACAAATGCAAAGCAAGAAAGGCACTATAAAACAAGATTTCTTTTATTGTTGAACTAACAGATCTCTAAGGAACCTTTTTGTTAAGAGCTAAATTCAATAAACACATAGCTGTTTGTCACTGACCGCACTGTGTGGCTCAGCTGAGGCCTGGATTATCTCTCATTAGCATTGAATACACTATATTGTTTGTGTAACTATCATATCATGCCTGTGGGTGTGCAATTCCATGTGCATGCCTCCAGGTACTGTGTATGTATATATCTACATCTATCTATCTATCTATCTATCTATCTATCTATCTATCTATCTATCTATCTATCTATCTATCTATCTATCTATCTGCTCATGGCTTCATGACTTCACTAGAGCTCAAGTCATGATCATCTTCATTTTAAATATAAGTCAATATATTATTTTAATTTCTTTAAATGACATGTTTATTGGGTATTTAGGTCTAAATAGAAATTGACTTTTCTTCAGAACATTACCATCCCACTAAAAAGTACTTCAAGAGTAATGTGTGGCTCTATAAGCACTTTGCTCATTGTGCTTTTTGGGATTTGCAAGGCAGAGTGCCAAAAAATGAGCAGGAGCCCTCCTATTCGTAATGTACTTAAAGTGACACATTAACAGGATAAACAGTCCCCTTATCTGCTGAGTGCATAGGCTTCTTCTAAAACACTACAATCCCATTAACAGGACCTATTCTGATTTCACATCTCTCCCATTCACTCCTACTATATGTAAAGCTTGTCCACTGATGGGAGTTGTCTGCCAGTGCCAATGTGGGAGGCTTCAATATAATAATACACACATCAGAATTTACTAATCCTTTGTTTTGGTCTCTTCAATTGAGACCTTGGTCAAGTTCAGTAAGTCACTCACAGTGAAGTCTGTTTCCAATTAAAGCTAAATAAAGGAAAAAAATAATCTTAACACATACTGTTTAAGAAAGCTTAAATCCTCCTAATATGTAATGTGAAGGATAAAACCACTGCAGTTTTCTTGTTGCAAGTTATCAATTTCTGTTTATTTATTTATTTTTTTCAATTACTTATCTTTCCTTAGTATTCAAAGGTATACTTGTATACTAAGAAACGGGTCACAATTGAAATAGCTAAATATTTACTGATGGCACTGAATGTTTAGAAAGTGAAGTTGTGTGGGGGGGAAAGGAACAGAATGTAACAACGATTTCACAGTTTGCAATCAAATCATACAAGTAAAAGTAAGCTCATCCACGCAGTCTCTCATTAAATTGGAATTATTAAAGTAAATCAACAATACACTGATAAAGTGTATATCTTTGATTATACTGACTAAGTTATTGCTCTAAACAGAAAATAATATGACAAATATAAAATAAAATAAAAAGTGCAACTGTTATTTCACTTCCTCTTTCAGGTAGAATTAATGTAGCATGGAGGTCTGGGAGAGTGCCTGTGGAGCAGCAGAGTGGGGTGATAGTTCCCATTTTCAAAAGAGGGACATGAGGGTGTGCTCCAGTTTCAGGAGTATTACGCTGCTCAGTCTCCCCTGGAAAATGTATTCATTTCAGGGTGTGGGGAAGGAGGCTCCAGCTGATTGCATTGCTCCTACTGAATCCAAGGTTTGACAAAGTCTTTCCTGGCTGTGGAACAGCGGACCAAATGATCAAATTATTAAATTATCTTTGTAAAACTTCTCAAGGTATCAAGGGAGTCTGCAAGATAAGTGGTTCCAGGTCCATTGCCATGGCCCATAATGTCCTTGTATAATAAAGTGGGAGTTGTGTCTGCATCCTTGTAACTAACCATAGGTAATTTGGGCATCTGTTAAGATGCCTCAAATCATCTCACTTTGGAGGGTTTTGAAGCAACTAGGAGAAGACCGAGGGTCACGCCATATATTTCATAAGGCTTGGGCAGGGAAACGTCTCTTGATCCCCCATAAAAATCTCCAAAGACTAAGAAAGATTTTTGCATTCTGCCATCATGACTTGTGCATGTGCTTCCAAAGGAAGCACTACCTTCTCACAACAAAAAACTGCTGATGGCCAGTGTGAAATGCCATTTTTGCAGTGCAGACCTTTTTTTTTTTTTACATTACTTATCCATGTCATCATGTGCCACATTTGCATGGCACTGGCCTAGCTGTTAGTTTGACAACTCAAGACTTTCATAGTAAGGCAAATGTCCACACAACATAGAAAATTCTTAGTGATAGCATGTTTGCAGCGTGCATCTACAGTAATGTTACCATTAGCTTTGAATGTAGGCCCAAAGGTCAGTGCTCTGTCAAACGTGCAATGCTGAGGAACACCACTCCAAATTAAATGAATAAATAAATAATTGTAAATTCTCCTTCAAAGATTTGAACTCGGTAGTTTTGTAAGCACGAAAACCACACAGAGAGCTACAACTCCTAAAATATGGGTAATACTATGCAGCCCTTTGCATTCATTGGCTCATCTAACTACTCAGAGCACTTACTTTGTGCTTTAATGGGGGGATTCTAAATGTGTACATCTGTATAAAATGGGCTCTGTAATAGTCTGGTTTTAAAAGGTAAAACATCTTAATAAAAATGATCTTATATGGTGATTTTTTCTGTCTTTTTACTGTGGGGGACATGCTTGAGTGCTGGTATAAAAGCCAGAAGAAATGCTGTTTTGCCAAGAGTAACCTTGTAAAAATGTAATGGGATTTCTTCAATGCACCCAGGGTAAAAACAAAAAAGGTCAGGGATGATTTATAGGGGAAGTTCAACTTGGAATCTCATCTCATTATGTAGGAAACGAAAAGGCTAAATAACCAAGTATATACCAGACTCCGAATATCATTTTATATGTATTCTCATCTTCTTATTAGACATCATCCTCAAGTGACTAACTTTAGCTTGACAAGATGAACCTGACACTTCCTAAGTAGATTAATCTGTTGTATGTGGCACATATTCCCCATTACTAGCATGGTTACTATACTATTTCATTTACACACTTCACTTTGAAATGAGTGACTTATAACAGTAGCGGAAAACATTTTTCTTTTTTCCTGAGTTGTAATACACAGAAAAATAGGGGAGTGATGAGTAGACATCCTATTGAAGCCTACAGGTGGTGTTGGGGTCTTGAAGGGGTTTAAACAGCAGGCAGCACAGCAGGGCTACAGTGGAACTGACATTTCAAGCAAGACAATATTTGCAATGTAAACAGATCACCAAATTAGAGTGTGTGTTTGGCATATGATGTAAGGGCAGAGAGGTGTGTTAGTGTGTATGAGATATTGTACCTTGGATTGACTGCCTGACCTAGGTGGCCGAATTGATTTGCTTTTCCCTTTAAATTGAACAACTTTCATGAGATGTGTGCGGCAAACCAACTATTAGTGTTCTGGAGACAGGGACCTAATTACTTATCTGAAATGTACAACAGACCAAGAGCATCAATACGGCATGATTTTTATTTGAGTCTTTATTTATAGTTGTTTTGGGATTTTTTTTAAATGACAGCAACAAGCAAAAAAAATGCCACCTAAAGAAGTCAATAAGTTGTACTTTATTAGTCCTATTTTTTTAGTTTTAGCATTTGTTGGGAAATTTTTTTTGCAGCTATTGCATTTTCAGTTGCTCCCTTATTCACAAAGGATCAGCATAGCACATAAGTGGACGTTCCTTCAGTCTCCTCTCGGAAATACACCAGGAATCTTTTACTTGCCAAATGTCTTAACCTCTGCAGTATGTAACCACTGGAATCTAAAAATGTAAATTTTTATAATCGAATTAAAAATAAGTGAATAAAAAAGTAAAAAAAATAAAAAATAAAAATGTAAATAAATAAGTAAAAAACAAGACTTTTTGTTCTAAAGCAACATTTTTCATCTTAACACCTGAACCATAAAATAATACCCAGAAAACTGAAACTGGAGCGTTTATTGAAACTTCTGACAAGGAAAAAGTAATAAATACAAATTTCATTATAGATGAGCATATAGGAGATACATATGGCATTTATTGCTTAAAAATGCATTGTACAATTTCAGTTTTTGGGGCAAAACTAGTCATATTGATGATGTAGAGATATCAAAAAGCTCACAAACATATATGTATCAAATATGATACACATAGGGTTTTTGAAATAGAATAAAACATGTTTTCAGTCATGGCATCATTTTTATTATAAATTGGTCTTATTTCAATAAGGACAGGAGTAAGCTGTTGTGGAGACAGAGCTTTTGACAAAGATTATCCTTGAGATTGATGCCCTTAGAACTATAAACTGCCTCCTCCATTTTCCACACTATACCATCACCTTATCATCAGAGCAGTTTATGTACTTTCTCTTTAGTCCTCAGTAGAACTAAAACCTGAGAATTATTTGCAGCTCTGCCATTATAGTGTCATTTTTCAATGGCATGTTTCATAAATCTCTGCAGCAAGTTCCATGATGAGTAGTTTCGCTGGCAGCCTCCCATCTGTGTCTTCTTCACTTATGGTTCCAGGGCACAACCTCTGCTGCCATCAATAATCTTGTAGTTATTTGATTAATTTCTTTTTGGATGATTTTTTGAAATACTTAAATGTTCGGGGCCTGGCTCCTTATCCATCTCTCTAAAGTGTTGTGCCGCTTGCATTTTCAACTGTTGAGGTTTGAGTAATCCAACATTGATTTTTGTATTAACAGGTTATCCTTGAATCCATTGCCTATTTATGGCTAGTGAACTCATTCCTCTTATCTTATGTGCTTCCTCTTGAGGTTTGTTTGTCATGTGCACTTAGAAAAGGACTGTCGTTCGGAGATAAGTAGCAGGAACCAGCTTGCCAAGTGGGGCCTTTGGTGGATTGATGGTCTCCCTGTACCTGTGCAGATTATCTTTAGGTGTTCTATACCTTTAAGAGTAGCTATTACTCTGACCAATTGCATTTTCATAATTTTCTGTCATCTCCACTAATCTGCCCTCTGGACAGATATCTGAAATACTGCGGTACAACTGTTAATCTGGTGCAGGGACGGTTATTCAAAGTTGAAATTCTTACAGTAATAGGAAACAATGTATTGCTGATCTTGAGAAACACTGTCTTTTTTTGTTTCCGTCTTTATTTATTTTTTTCAAGACATTAATATTCTTCCTCTTCAGTTGTGCGTTTATGGCAAAGTATGCCCAGATTCTGCTATAAATAAGCTGCTATAAATAATGAGCTTCTTCTGATTTTTAAGAGTTAATTAATTTCCCATGAGCTGCATCTCAGGTGATTAATGATGGTAACACCACTGGCATGCTGACTTGGGTACTCGGTCACCGGAGATAAATCAGTGGTGCACTGAAAAGTGTCATACCCCAGCTGTGTCCAACATGTCCACTTTAACTGGCTTTGTGACCAATGACACAATTATGGGGTGACTGTGGATGTGCATGATCATAAGTCAAGTTGTTCGCTATTCTGGGGCAAAGGGACACGATGACAAGTGTGTAGTGGATCCCTATATGTTTGGACGCTTTCATTTTTTTGGTTAACACATTTTTCTTTCTCTTTGTTTTAAATAAAAAAATGAGGCTATTGATGAGGCAGTAAAAAACATCCATTTTACTGCCCAGGATTATTTTCGCAAAGATGTGATTAGGTAGTGTCAGCTAAAGGAAAAGGAAAGAAGCTGCTATGATGGACACTAAATGTTAGCCATAGTACAGCAAATCCTTGTGAATTAGTAATGTCTGTGTTTAACCCTTTGCGAGCTTTAACCACCATGCAGAGATTCTTTTACATAGATGGGGAAAGTAGATAATATCAATTTTTGGTACATAATGTATCTCAAAGGCCTATATTTAGGACCAGAGCATGAGGAAGCATTATTATGTTTTGACGAAAGCCTTTTTTGCTTTTACCTGAAATCATTCCCCATCTTAGACAATTAATGCTTTTTTACTCTCAATATTCTGTTGTTGTGCAAAAATGTGTTCCATAGTGTAGTGAACTGCATGACATGACGGTGACTCACCATGCAGAGTAGAAAGAGAGGCAGCATTGAGGGTGTGGCAATGTCATTCCAGCAGTGCACTACAGTCTCAGTGCCCGGAATGTTGTGCCTTCACTTCATGTTAAGAAGGCACATTATTTATAAAAATGGTCAAATTTCACAACCTTATTTGTTGGTGTGTGTGGGGTTTTTTTGTCTTCTCACTTGTAAAAAATATATTAAAGTATATTTTTTAATACCTCAAAAAAGAAAAACACAAAATTGCTCAATTATCTTTAAGCCTGATTACAACCTTGAGAATACATAAAATATATAACTAAGTAGCTGAGTGACACACGGCGCACTATTATGGCCTTTTCTTTAATCTGGTGGGTCTTTACAGTTATCTCAAACTGTAAGTGTAATGGAAGTGACACTTGCATTTAGCCAAATCAAAATTACAAGTGTCAGAGGAAATGGTTCAGTGTTCTGCTGGAAGTGCTAGACTTTGCAAAATAACCACAGAAATGCCTGTGCTTGTGAACAAACATTTTTTTTGTAGTTAAATATGTTATTCATGCTATTTATATTGCAAACCTGAAGGTGTGCTGGAAACTGACTCATTATAAATGGTTCACACAGGATAGCGCTTTAATGTATGTTGACAAATAACTCCTGCTGGGCCATTCCTGGTGTCCCTTTTCAATACACTGAGTAATAGAGGACATTGGTGGAGCACTCCATCTTCTTTTGTAAGAAGCCCAGCTAGCATAACATATGGAGCATTTGAGTTGGAATTTACAACAGTGCTTTCAGAAAACAAAGCAAAAACCACAACAACAAAAATAAAACAAGAATTGGGTCAGCTACTTTTTATAAGGATGTTGATAAATCTTTAGCTGTATAAATATTTAAATCTAAATTGAATGAAACTTTAAATAATTAAAATAACTTAAGAAAAAAGTTCTTCCTTCACTTTTAATAAAATGTATCTCTGGAGGTATTTTGAGATTTAACTATTATCTATTATGGGTCTTTTAAGATATCTATTATCTTAAAAGACCCTTGGCAAAAATGGCAAAGATGTGTGTAACAACTTTACATACACAGACAAAGATGGTGCAAACACATCTTAAAAACATAATGAAGAACCAAAATGATCAGATTTTAGCAGAATCCATAAATAGCCCTGCAGAGTCACTTTTTTCAATGAACTGATTATAGCCAGGTTTCATATAAATATCCACTGCCTATCATAATGTAGAGTGCTTACCAACATCAATAGCAGGCAAAAACTGCCTCATTTTCTGCATATTTTGTCTTTATATTCATCACTTGATAAGTTGGATTTAAAATTGCAATCGCAGCTCAGTGGTTTTAAACATTTGCATCATATTACAGATTCAAAATTTCACCAAGGCGATATCGTTTTCATGATTCAGAAGACATTAGCAGAGTCTATAAAGGTCTCCCAGTGTCGCAGGGAAATGAAATCACAGGATATGACTGTGAAACAATATTCACAAGAAAAAAATCAAAAGAAAATAGAAAAAAAAACAGCTATTGCTGGGTTGTGGCTATGAATGTACTTGAAAAGTGAATAAGAGCAGCATTACTATTTAAAATTCACTTCATTCAAATCTCAAACTAGAGGGCACTGCCAAGGCCAGTGCCCTATCTATCAATTTTAACAAACGTAATGCTGACCTGCACCAAAATTTTAATGGGTTCTCCCTCTGCCCATCTTCTCTCATTCTGCTAAGCTTTATGGAAGTCAGCTGCATATGTCTTGCCTCATCTTGCTGACATTTAGACAGAAAAACAAAGAAAACAACAGTGAAAACCTATGCAACAGGCAGGAGAAAGAACAACAACAATTTGTGTCATTATGAAACAAAAGCCATAAAATTTAAACTTAGTTATCTTAAGATCGAAACAGGGTAAAAAATTAAATACTGCTAATATCCACATAACTCCTCCCAAACAAATTAATCCATAACAAACATTCTAAAAGTAGATGATTTCCAACTGTCCCTGATGTCCTCACCACGCAGTCCACCTCCTTGTGAAAAGAATAAAAATTTTAAAAAAAACTCAAAAGACCTTAATCCCCTCTAATTCCTCTCTTTTGTCTTTCCCTCATTTTTAGATAAATAAATAAGTAGAGAATCAGAGGCAACTTGGCATGGTATACTTTATTAGTGTAAGAGGCTTATCGTCAACATATGAACCCAGTTCCAATATCACTCAGTACTATATAAAGTTTCAGCTCTGGCTACTGACAATGGGAATGAAAATGCGAAAGGAGATTAAGGAAAAGCTGCAGAGGACCACTGAGGCAGCATGTGGTATGGTTGATAGAGAGAGAAATATCTTGAAAAGTTCATGCAACAAGTACATCAGAAGAATGTCAGACTGACATGCTAGCCCACTGTGAATGTTCCCAGTGACAACATATCTTTTTTACTGGTAAATAGTGGAAATATCTAATACAATAAATCTTGGATTAATATTATTCTCTAGCAAAGGGTACCCATTGTTGAAGTAATCATTAGAAAAAAATGAAACTCTCTTTTGGGGAAAGGGAATGTATACTTCTTGGCAGTGTACTTGTCATCTGATATGTTTTCAAAAGATCATTGGCCTCTTATCACTGCTTCAAACAGCCACGGATCCTTTTGACAGAGATGGGCAGTAACGCGTTACTGTAATCTGATTACTTTTTTCAAGTAACGAGTAAAGTAAGGGATTACTATTGCAAAAACGGTAATTAGATTACCCTTACTTTCCCGTAGGAACGCTGCGTTACTGCGTTACTAAAACCGTGATTTTTTTTGCGAGAATGTCTCATGACAGTGACGTAAGCGAGTGCGACGTTCGTGACAACAGCTGTGTGCAGATTAACAATGGATAATATATCGAGTGCAGGAGAGAGTACAAGCGTGCAGCGTTTAAAGCGTGGAAGTACTGACCTTACTTTGAGTTTGATTCCATAAAAAAACATTAGTGTCCGTTGTGCGTGGGAAGAAAACTTCTTTTTACAGCGAAAAAAACCCCCTAAACAAGCACCGAGTGCGCAACGACGTAATGGGAAATTCACAGAGAAACTCGCGGATTCTTCCACTGACCGCTGCGGCATACCTGCACCAGGGTAAACCTCCGCCTACCCCACTCCTGCTTTACAGGTGAAAATAGAGCAACAGGACCGCTAGTCTTTGATTTTATGTATTTTCTGCTGTGTTTTACTTGCATCTATTTGAAAGACTGAGTGTAAACACAAAAAATATTTTATTTTATGTGCAGGAATGTGCAGAAAATAGGTTTAAATGTTAAACTAATTTCTTCAAGTCAGAGAATGGTGCATATAATTTAATTTTTGCTTGATGCATAAAGTTAAAAGATTAAAACTGATAAAACAAGTTTTAAAAAAAGAGACTTTTCCATTTGATTACATTTTGTATGATGGATTATGCAGAAAAAGTAGAATTGGGCTGAAAGATCTCTTGCTTTATCACCTATTCAGGTTGTAAATCGTGTTTTTAAAAAGTAACTAAGTAACTAAGTAATTAATTACTTTTGAAAATAAGTAATCAGTAAAGTAACTGGATTACTTTTTGGGGGAAGTAATCAGTAATTAGTTACTGATTACTTTTTTCAAGTAACTTGACCAACACTGCCTTTTGATGATAGCATTCCTTTACGTCTACAAAAACAAATACAACTATAAGGTCAGCATTTGCATTAATATTTGAGCTATGTTCAATTCCTTGTTTCTTCCAAGTTATGAGCCATTATATTTCTATTAATACATGGCAGATTGTGTGTACTGCAGTAAGGTTAGTAAAATCAGTACCACAACATTATTGACTTTGCTAGTAAGAAATCCAAACCACTGTACTGCTAACTTTACAAACTGTACAAAATTTGCTAAATGTATAAAACTATTGTTATAACTGGGTACGGATGAATAACTTGAAAAGGTTTGGGCTATATACAATGGTCACTTTAGGGTCTTTGTAATAAAATGTATGCTTCCATGTTTTAAAATTCCTAAGCCAAGGCTTAGGGAAATTTGTTACATGTTTTTCAGCGGCATTATTTACCTTGCATGACTCAAATAAAACTACTACATAAACATGTAATTAAAATTTGAGCAACAGTGTGGTTCACATTTCTGTATTATGCATTATGGGAAATGATGTAAATGGCCCTGTTGAAAAGCCATTATTATTATTATCTTGTTAGTTCTGGTTTTGTCACCCCAATAACATAGTTTTCTTGCAAATTGCTGGTTTACTTTTGGTTCCTAGGGTATTTAAAAATAGAATCTGAGGCAGGGCCTTCAGCTTTCAGGTCCCTCTTCTGTGAAACCAGCTCCCAGTTTCTACTTTTAAGATTAGGCTTCAAAATTTTCCTTTTCCTATAATGTATATAAGTATGGCTAGATCAGGTGACCTTGAACCCTCCCTTAGTTATGCTGCATAGGGATGGGACTCAAGAACTGGTTATTGTAGAGAAGCGATTCCCAGTATTTCTTGGAATTGTTAGTCCGCCTCCCTGTTGATCCCACTTATCAGTTCTGTTTGCACTTAATGCTACAATTAGTTGATTTCAGTTTGTGTGCGGGAGGAGGAAAATGGCGCAGCCTGTAGCACATATATGCGCATTACTTCTTTTTTGACAGCACAAAGGGACAAGAGCGCAACGCGGAAGTGCAAACTCCAGAACAGAAACAACTTAATTATGCTTCGAACACAACTTCGACTCTTTGCAACTGTCAGCACAGACAGCATGCTAACACTAAGCTAGCCAAGAACCCAGAGTGATGTTAAAGCTGAGTGAATGCGAACCACAGCCCAGCAGCCAGACCCTGGACTTCAACAGGTAACAAAAGCAGGAATGAGCAGACAGCCTGTATCCTCTGTTTCTACCTGTCCATATTTTTAAAGTAGAATCACTGTGGCGATTGTCTCCATTGTGCTGGTTTCCATCTCTGCTTTGTGCTGTTAGCTTTGTGGCAATACTTAAAAACAAAGAGAAAGGTCATTTGTGTGTCCTCACTAGGATAGAGATTTGTGATTGTGTTGGAGTGTACCCTTTAGGTATATATTGGTAACTCGTTATTATGAGACAATGTATTTCAGGTCACTTTACTGACCCAAGTTAAAGTAATGTAACAAGTAGTAAAACAAGTTACTTTCTCCTAGGAGTAATTAAGTAACGCACTGCATTACTTTTAAGGAATGTGTTGTAATAAGTGTAATAATTACTTTTTTGAGTAATGACTCCAACACTGATCAAGTGATAACAATGATGGAATTGCTAAAGTCCAATCCCTTGACCTAGCTTATAAAGCACCTTGAGGTGAGTGTTGTGCTATATAAATAAAACTGAATTTCATTTTATTTCTATAGACACTGTTTCTCAATAAGACATGTACAGTTTGCTTATCAACTTGTTTTCTTTGGGTCAAACTAATAATACGATCTAATATGAGGCACTATCAAGGTGGTACAACATACTATTGCAGTCCATTACAGACTGAGATTTTTCTTTCTAATCAGTACATCTCTAGATCAATAATAATCATAAATTCTTGCAATGGCTGGAGACAAATTATTGGCACAGCAAAGGAAATTAAGCTTTAATAACCCATTTATATATTATATGTTATTGGGTGTGTGACAGTATTACCACATTGTACTTTTAGATTAACAGCTTGGTTTTAAGATTGTGTTTTCACATCACCACCATAACTTTCACAGGAACAGGAACATTGAATGACAAATAATACACTGGAAGTTTGCGCCATCTCGCTAAAAAAAGAAGCGTGCAAGTTGTTATGAAAATGAAGTACTTTAAAAGTCGTGCTGACGCAGACAGACTGCTTCAGATTGCTTTTTACAGGCATTTCAATGTTCTGACTTACAGACCCTTTCACCTGAAAAACTGAGAGCAGACAGTGGTGTCAGAGTGGAGTTGTGTGAAGGCAATTCATCGCTGATTAGATGAATGAATAAGGTTCTAAAATAAGTAGCTTAAAAAGCTGTCAGAGCTCTTTCTCAGAAATGCATTTGAATTCTAATGTTCTTCTCTGATGAATGAGTTGAACTGTGCATGTGTCTGCGGTGTCATAATATACAAAAGAAAGCTCGCGTATATCACAAGGAAGGACAATACTAGTGGCATTTGCACATTATGAGAACACACCTCCCTCATCTCTGATGTCACTCATTCGCTGAAAAATATACCTCAACAGGACCGAGGCTGAAAATATAAATGTTTATAACATGGAATGAAAGAATAAAGGCATATGTCATTGTGATTGTGCATTTTTCCAAAATAGACAAATGAGAAAAAAAAGATAAAAAGAACAGAAGTGGCTAAGAAGAAATGTCCAACTACAGTGACTCACTCAGCTACAATAGGAGATTTCATAAAGGTGTCAGTTCTGTCTGGCCTCCAATGTCTCCATCATCCTACTTTGGCTTGCTACTGCAGCATGATATAAATTATTTTCTGTGGGCAACAGTCTCCTGAAGAGGTCTCACTGTTATTATAGCAGACAGCATCTCCCACCAGCCAAGGTAGCTAAGTGGTCTGGCAAAAGAAAAAAAAAAGTGACATTGTCTGCAGTTACATTACAAAGGAAAGGGATATGCTGTAGATTATATAGGCCTTGTTGTAGGTTATGAAAACAATGTCAATGTGATACATCATATTTCTCATACTAAAATTCTTAACATCCTCATGTTTTCTTTTAGAACCAAGTTTAAGGATTGTTTAAAAAAGGTTTACAAGATTATTAATTGTAAGTTCGCAAAAGTTAAATGCAATTTAAAATCTGTGTGTGAACGATTTACTCAAAAATCAGTTCGTTTACACCTAAGCAAGCATATCTGATGTTGTTTAGTTAATGCATCGCATGCATTAACCAGACAACCATGCATTCATGGCAGATCACTAACAGCACTCATCTAACCCCAACCACACACTAGTATCTGTCAGTCTGTATTAGCTCTCTGAATTCTAGTCCACGTGTACTTTCTTGCAAGCTACCAGGACCTCCCACAGAGGAGCACACAGAGTCTGAGAGGTAATCTTTTCAGCTTTTCCTTCCACAGTTGTCCCCCATTGTGCCACAGGCCTGCATGTTTGAAGTTGAGGTAAACCTGCCTCCATGTGTTTTCTCCACCACTGATTGTGATCAGAGGTCTGCAAGTGGATTTCTATCTCACCTGGATTCACTTGACTGGTACATTGATTCATATCAGTGCTAAGGCAGCTTTAGATGAGGAGCTGTAGACGTATGTGACGAATCGGAGAGGATGAAACACTGTACATTCCCAGGTGAGTGTGTCACTGTGCATGCATTTGTGTGATTTCAATAAAGAAGTATGGCTCAGTGTTATGATATGGACTGCCTGCTTGATTTTTTTTGGCATGGTCACATTTTTACAGTGCCTTTGTGACATTTGGTTCATTTTTTGTAGTAATTCCTGCCTAAAACTGTGTTGGTCCTCCTTTTGTTGCCAAAACAGCCCTGACAGGTCAAGGCATGGATTCCACTAGACCCCTGAAGGTGTGTCTATGGTATCGGGCACCAAAATGTTAGCACCATATCCTTTAAGTTCTGTACTGTAGCAACTCATGTTGTGAGGTGGGGCCTCCATGCATCAGACTTGTTTGTCCAGCACATCCCAAAAATGCTCAATAGGATAGAGATCTGGGAAATTTGGAGGTCAAACCAACACCTCAAGCTCATTGTTGTCCTCCTCAAACCATTCCCAAACTATCTTTGCTTTGTGGCAAGACAGATTATGCTGCTGAAAGAGGCCACAGTCATCAGGGAATACGGTTTCCAAGAAAGGTTTATATGATTTGCAACAATGACTGGGTAGGTGGTACGTGTCATAGTATCACCAAAGTAGTAAACGAGTACCACATGACTTCTCTGCAGCTCTCATTTATGGACTTTATCACCTATGCCATGATGGTGAAGAAGGGGACATAGACTAATTCATGCAGTGCTGCATACTTACTGAAGAGCAAAATTGTCCATGTTGGTCTAATAAAACCACAGATGTTAAAGCAATAAATCCCCCGGTTTGGCACTTATACTGTCTTATAGTATACTCAGAGAGACACTATTGCCAATCCCTCTCATGCAATATAATAAATTAAGAATCAGCTATGTAGCCAATCTTCTGTTTTCTGGATGGATTCATGGTTAGGCCACATTTATTAAACAGGCCACGACTGCTCAGGGACTGTATCACATGACTGCAACAGACGGCCACTGTCAGATGTCATTAGAAAGCAACTCTGTTTCCTTTAGACAGCCTACAGTGTTAAGAAGCACAGCGAGGAAAGAATTAAAGAAACTATGGTTTAAACATAAAAAAAAATAAACAAAGATAGCCTTAACCAAACCCATGATACTAATTCATTTCTACCATTTCAATGATTGCTTGTAATTTTTACTGATCTTGAGCACTAGTTTTGTTTTTAGTTTGTTAAGCCAGTCAGTACTAACCCATGATTTATTCCAGCATAAAACAAGACATCTTACTAAAGAGATGAACCAGTGTTGTTTCTACACATAACAGACAGCCTATCAAAGAACCTATTTAAATAGTATCTTTAGGTTATTTGTTACTAGCAGTCAGCTACAAAGACACATAATTTGCTCCCATTTCTTTATTTGAATCTACTAAAAATATCAAAGATAACACAATAGGATAAGTATAAAATAGTATTTTTTCCCTCCAAAGAGCTAATAGCTCAAAACTTGCCATATCTTGGCATGATGTGCAGTGTGTGCAAGTCAAAAAATTGAGAAAAATGGACAACTGGAAAACAAAAGAAGTGGTAAGCCTAAAAAAATATCTGCAGCAGATAAACAGTACCTGAAAGTAATGTCCTTATACAATAAGGCAAAAAAGTAAAGATGTCACACAGGACCCAGGAGTTCAGTTGAGCCATCTACTGTTTGCTGAAGCCTCAGCAGAAATGGTCTCAGCAGAAGGGTGACTCTCAGGAAGTCATTCTTAAGAAAGGTAATCAGGGAGAAAAGGTTGAACTATGCCAAATTAAAACAGGAAAAACTGGACTGAAAATCAGTAGCAACAGTGTCTTTTGAAGTGATTAACTGAAATGTAAAATTTTGATTCAAATCGTTGTCAGTATGTGCACTGGAGGTCAGCAGAGAAGCAAGACAGTAAATGCCCACTGCTATCTGTAAAATGCAGCAAAGGTTCTGTCATAGTTTGGGAGTGAATTTCAAGAAGTGGCACTGGGGATCTTGTTCAACTTGATGTAACAGAAAAGTGCTGCCAAAGTTTGATCCAGCATGTAATGCTATCTGGAAAATGTGTGACTGGCAGTGGCTTCATTTTTCAGCCAGACAATGATCCCATATACACTGCCATCCTGGTATGCAGTAAAAACATTCCCACATGAAGGGACAGTATCAGTCATGGACCTCCACAGAGGCCAGACCTTAACATTATTGAAGCAGTGTGGAATTATCTTGACTGAGATCTGTACAAAAGGAAAGCAACATCCAAAGAAAAGCTTTGAATGTCCTTCAACAAGTCTGGAGAACCTTTCCTGAAGACTATATAAAGATACTACAAGAAAGGTGCCTAAGAGAGTTCAGGCTGTTGATGAATAAAGGTGGTCATACTGAAAAGAGAGAGGCCTTGAATCTTGTATAAACTCTGTTTTTTGCCTTATATACTGTATTCCTAGGTGTGTTTGCACATTTCAGTAACTCACTGCACCTGTTTTCAATTTTTCCAGTAAAATATAAAGAAATATGGGATTGCTTAAGCTTTTTTTACAGTACTGTGGCGCCACAGAATATATTACTTGAGCCCGTGGAAATGAACTTAGGACATAGTTAAAAACTTTGTTGATTATAATATTGTGGAGTCTGTTTATCTGTACTAAAAAGCCATGCTCAAATATTTATCAAGATGCCAGGCAGTCTTGGACTATCATAGCTTTGGTTGCAGGCAAACATTGGCTGTATTTCTTTCCCTTTTTTTTGCTCTGCACTTTTGTTGCCACTGTACCCGCAAGAATTCTCCGCATTGAAAAGTAAAATATTTCATTCAGTTGATGCTTTAAAGGAATTGCATGTTCTTTCCCTACCGGCATAATTCAAGGAGAGCATTTTTTCCTGAATAAATCTGACCCTTATGCTCTGTGATGGATCCTATGCTGCCCGTACTCGCAGTGATCGGACAAACAGTTGTTTTTTTGACTTAAAAGCTGAACATCTGATTTTGCCTGAAGAGGTAAGCTTTAAAAAATCAATACAATTTCAAGCTGCAGTTTACACACAGGGTTAAACAACTATTTACACTCTCTATGTGACATTAAGGTTGAGTTAGGTCCAACAGCTTCTCTATTTCAAAATCTGAGTAAACAAAGTAACATTCTTGTCATTATATATATATTTTTTTTTTAATTTTTGTCTGCTTCTCCTGACATTCTTCCTGTGGTTTCATTACAAAGTACAATTAAGAGGGTCTCCAATTCCTAAAGTCTGGATAGAGGAAGTTATAATAATAATAATAATAATAATAATAATAATAATAATAATAATAATAATAATAATAATAATAATAATAAACTTGATTTATACATCACCTTTCCAAACTACTTACAAGATGTTTTACATAATTTGAAGCAACATCAAAAACAATTCCAAATACTTTAAAATGCATACAGTACAAAGCAATAAAAAAGAAGGCAAGAGTCTGTTTTTAAACCTGGACTGTGGAACCTGTAACAATAAATTATTATACATAAAATATCACTTTAGTGTGGGCAAAAAACTAAATTCAAAACATTTTTAAGATTTTTAATTTAAGATGAACATTCTAATAATAATCACAATATGCTATTCTACATGCCTCACTTTATTATCTAATTATGCAGTTTTAAAAGAGTAGCTGGAACATGAGCCTGAGTTGTTGAATATGAGAAGACACCATTGATCAGACTCTACCTGGCTCTAGGGGATAGTTTCACCAGGAGGCTCCTATATACCTTGTGGGCATAGCAGCTGTTTCACTGTTTGTTGGTGGAAAAACCAGGGACAACAACAAAGAGCACCAATGGTGCAGCGATTTCCATTGCATGATGGCCAACTTTCATACACTAGTTGTAACAATGTGGTGCCCATTAATGTAATTCAACCTCGAGTATATGCACATACATAAAACCTGAATTCAAAATCCAAACAGAAAGTGGAATATTTCTGTTTTTATTAAAACAAACAGACAAACAAAAAATATTGAGGGTCTCCAGTCAATATATGAAATGTGTGCTTGTGTTAGTGAGGTGGAACTTGGCATCCCAGTAAATGAGAAAATTGAGCTTTCTGTTTAATGCTGTCTTATGGTGTACTTTAACCTAAATCGCAATATTTTTAAACATAATCAAATTCCTTAATTAGAATCAAGACAGGTAACTTAATCAAATCAGACAGTGAAAACAATTATATATTAAAATCTTAGATACTAGATAATATAACGTATTTTCTCTTAATTTTATCATATCCATAGCGAGCATGTTTATTTGTCTGTACTATCTGGATAAACTACTGGATAACTGTGAATTCCCACAGCCAGTTATCTCAGGCATAGTTTAATTTAGTAATCTATGCAAAACCCATGAAGAGTACATAATTTCAAATGCTGAGAACTAAAATTCTGCCTAAGCTTGACTAATGTTTTGCACATTTGTGTGAATCACTGCAAATGGATGTAGTCAGTCATATTGATGAGTCCTCCGATATGGCATCAAAAAACTCACGTTTTACAATTTTAATATGATGTGGGGTCCTCATGCCCTAGAACAACACCCCTAAAGAGTAAACACAAATAAGTGACACTGGATCTGAACATTTATACACAGATTTTTAGGAAGGTTAACAGTCAAAAAGTCCAATTAACACCTTCCTGGAAGACTACTTTAAACAGTCTAATATGAATATATGAATTCAGTTCAATCAGTTTTATCAGTAAACAATTTTATTTACATAATGCCAAATCACAGTTGCTTCAAGGTGCTTTATATTGTTGTGTTTTTAAAGTGTTTTAAATTTGATTCTGAATTTAACAGGCATCTAATGAAGAGCAGCCAGGGGAGATATGCTCTTGCTTTCTAGTACCTGTCAGAATTCTTGCTGCAGCATTTTGAATCAACTGAAGGCTTTCAGGGAGTTTTTAGGACATCCTCATAATAATGAATTACAGTAGTTCAAACTAGAAGTAACACATGCATGAGCCAGCTTTTAAGCATCAGTCTGAGACACAATGTTTCTAATTTTAGAGATACTGTGCAAATGAAAGAAAGCATTCCTGCATGTTTGTTTAATATTATAGCTGTCGAAATTAACGCGTTAATTGCGATAATTAAATTTTGGAATTAATTACGTTAGAATATTTAACTATTTAGCGCAACACGCAGATAAGTCGCTCCCATAATTCCACTTGATTTGTTTACCGCGCCACTGAAAATGGAGAAGCAGGAACAGGATGGCCTTCTGGATGGGGAATTTAAATACAAGAAGAACATAGATGGGACAATAAACAAACGCGTTGTAATTTGCACTCACTGTAGTAAAGAGTTTCAATTTCACCGTTCAAATTCGACCTTAAAATACCACCTTAATGCCAAACACGCGTTTGTCGGGGCAGCAGCTTCACCCGGCCTGCGTCAGACCACTCTTAGTGAACGCAGGCCACTCGGTAAGTCTTCTTTGGACAAACTGACCGACAATATAGCCAAATGGATAGCAAAGGACTGTAGACCGCTAAGCATTGTGGAGGACAAGGGCTTTGCGGATGTTTTAAAGGTTGCATCTCAGGACGCGTCCTACAAGCCCCCAGCGAGAAGCACAATAACAATTCGAATCCACGAACTGTATGAAACGGAGAAAAAGAAAAAAGAAGAGGCTTTAGTTCACACAGAATGCGTGGCTCTGACAGGAGACCACTGGACATCATTGAGTAATGACAATTACCTGGGAGTTACTGCGCATTTAATCACTGAAGCCTGGGGTCTGACATCCTTTGCGCTGACTATAATGAAAACGGAAGAGCGGCACTTTGCGGAGGCTTGTGCAGAGCAGTTCCAGACTGTTGCTCGCAGGTGGAGAATTGAGGAGAAGGTGACAACAGTAGGCACGGACAGTGCGCGCAATATGATCGCCGCGGCTCGCATCATGCCATTCAATCACATGCCGTGTACCGCGCACATTCTACAGAGATGCATCACAGTGAGTCTCGCAGACAGTGGCTTTGTCACTGCGCTGGCCAAATGCCGCAAAATTGTTGGCCATTTTAAGCACAGCCCAGCAAACACAGCAGAGCTGAACGCAGAGCAGGTGTCACTGGGGCGCAAGCAGGAGCCGTTGGCCCAGGACGTGCCTACGCGCTGGAACTCCACGCTGGAGATGGTGAAGCGCTTGATCCGCAACCAAACTGCAGTAACCGCGACTCTGGATAAACAAAAGCATAAACTTGTCCTCCTGACGCCTCCAGAGTGGGACAAACTCCAGAGACTGGAGACACTTCTAGAGCCCTGCAGGTGAGCCTGTCATTGTGACCATAATTGTAGGTTTAGATTAAATGTATCAAACATACATCTTAAATCAGTTTTGTTATTATGAAAATGTCTTATTTAAAAAATAAATGAAATCAAATATTTTATTAATATTACCTAGTATTAAAAAGCTTTTTTTTAATTTGCTGTCTTATCTCTGTGTGTGTGTGTGTGTGTGTGTGTGTGTGTGTGTGTGTGTGTGTGTGTGTGTGTGTGTGTATTCCACTGCAGATATGTGACTGAACTGCTGGGAGGAGAGGCCTACGTCTCCTGCTCTGTAGTTCTACCAGCCTTCTGCCACCTGTGCCGTGTCATGGAAGTAACTGATGAGGACCCTGCATATGTGGTGAGGTTTAAAGAGAAGTTTAAGGAAGACCTTGCTTCCCGCCAGGAACATACCAACTATGCATGGCTCCAGATCGCAACTGCACTGGACCCACGTTTTAAAGACCTACGCAGTGTGCCCAAGACTGACAGAGAAGCAGTGTGGACCACACTGGCAGGCATGCTGCATGAAGACTCTCCTAGAAGATCACACACTGCAGAAGAAGGTCCAACCAAGAAGAGGCTGAGCCTGCTGCAGATGGACTCTGACTCTGAGTCAGAGGAGGAGGTACAGCAGGACAGAGCCATACAGCGCTACAGAGCAGAGCCCTGCACTGCCTTAGAGGACTGTCCCTTACAGTGGTGGGCAGCTCATGCAGGAGCCCACAGCCAGCTGGCCCGCCTTGCTCGCAGATACCTGGCCACTCCTGCCTCCACAGTGCCCTGTGAGAGGCTGTTCTCTGTAGCAGGGCACATTGTGAACAAGAAGAGGTCTGCTCTGCACTCAGAGAACGTGGACAAGTTGGTTTGTCTCAGCAACTGGCTGAAGGATGAGTAGACCAGAGGACCGTGTGTTTAGAGCTTGTTCTATGGTTGAATGTGATTTAAACAATACTTTTCACTGTTGTTCATATTTTTTTGCACTAATCTACCTTACCCAAAAGGATGATTGGAGATTTTTTCTATTTTGCCTGTTGAATTAGGCCTATGTTCTGTGAACTTGAAGATGTATATGGATAAAACAATGTGCTAGATTTAAACGGGTGGAAAACATTCAGTAAAAATCCCTCACAATTATTTGAAGCCCTGTTCTGCTTGTACTGCTTGTACTCACAATTAATAATAAATAAAACAAACAAGTGTGTTAAAAACCACTATCTGTCCCGATTTTTACACATATATACACATATACACATATATTTCGAGTTGCGATTAATCAATTTTTAGGCTGTGATTAATTCGCTTCCAGCACAACACCCAGCCTACGTCAGACCACGCTGAGTGAACGCAGGCCACTCAGCGTGGTCTTAGCATTAAATAACACTAACAAGTGTGCAAAAATCCGCTATCTGTCCGTATGTTTGCACACATTTTGGTCATATTTCGAGTTGCGATTAATCATGATTAATTAATTTTTAGGCTGTGATTAATCTGATTAAAAATTTTAATCATTTGACAGCCCTATTTAATATGTGCATTGACTCCAAGACTCCTCACAGTGTTACTGGAGGCCAAGGTAATGCCATCCACAGTAAGCCTCTGGTTAGACAACAAATTTTGAAGATTTTTAGGGCAGAGTTAAGCTCGGTTTTATCTGAATTTGCAGGAAATTAGACATTTTCCAGGTCTTTATGTCTTTAAGACATTCCTGCAGTTTAACTAAATGATATCTGTTATCTGGCTTCATGGATAGATAAATCTGGGTATCATCTGCATAGGAGTTAAAATGTATGCCATGTAGTGCTGTCAGCATTAATCTCATTAAAATGACGTTAACGCCATAACCAACTAACGCGTTAACGGGCTAACGCGTTGACGCCGTGCAGCCCCACGCACGGGCCGATCCGCGCTAACTCGCTAACAGAGATTTGCCGCATTAATGCGGTTATGGCGTTAACGTCATTTTAACGAGACTAACGCTGACAGCACTAATGCCATGCCTTATCTGGATACTGCCTAAGGTAAGCATGTATAATTTAAACAGAATTGGTCCTAGCACTGAACCCTGTGGAACTCCACGATGTGTGAAAAGGACTCTCCATTTAGATGAACAAATTCGAGTCGATTAGATAGATAGACAAGATAGACAACTACTGCCAGCTTAATTAATAGAGATAGGTTGATTATTTTTAAGATTGAACCATTAATTAAAGGTAGGACTTATTTGAGCAATCTTGTAGGAATGGGGTGTAAAAGTCACGTTGATGGTTTGGATGAAGTAATTACTGAAGTTAACTCACAAAAATCAACTGGAGAAAAAGAGTCTAAATAAATATGAGTAGTATTGAAAGTAGCTGTACACAATGTTGCGTCTGTGAGATGGTTGCGAATATTTTTTTTTCTAATGTTTAAAATCTTTTTACAGGCTAAATGAAGATCTTCTAAATTAGTAAGACGCCATTTCCTGTTCAGCTTATGAGTTATCTGCTTTAAGATGTGTGTTTGAGAGTTATACCAGGGAGTAGAGTACTTCTGATTTGAGCCACAGTATCCAGAGTCGTATGCAGTGAAGATGTAAAACTATTAACAAGATAATCGACCTTTATGGGAGTAGAGTTCAGGTAGCTGCTCTGCACTGTGTTGGCACATGGCATTGAAGTGGATAACACTGGGGGAATTATATCTTTAAACTTAGTTACAGCACTTTCAGAAAGAGTTGGGCCAACACAGCCTGAACAGTAGTGTCATGTCAGAAAATGGTAGTGGATATATCTATACTGACTATACTGTATTAATTTGTGAACTGTGAAAAGGTCAGCCACATCCTTCAAACATTAAAATTATTTGAAACTAAATCGAGGAAACAATAACACATACAAAAAACTGGTGTATCTATCACCGTTATAGCACTATACTAAGGGGTTTAAGACAACTGAAAAAGTTGGCTGGTTATAGTCCGGGTGTTGATAATTTGTGGTTGCAGTACGCATCTAGCTAGTGCTACAAAGAACGAGCATGCTTTTATCATTATCATATTTTTAACACAAGTCTTCGTACTACTTAAATGCCAAATATGTGTACTTTTGCCACGTCAGCTCATGACGTGTATTATGTAAATGTATGGTGTCTAATTGATACCTCAGCATAACAAAAAATTACTTAACAAGCGTAAAAAGCAAGCACTCTTCTTCCTTGTTCTGCTTTTCTCTGGGAGACATCACTGCAGTAGAAATAAAATCAATACCCTAAAAATATGTTTGTTTTGATCCCTGTATATTAGATGTTGACTTTCTTAAGCCATGTAACCTTTAACTGTCACTGGATCAATAGGTTGGAAACTAAGAAGGCTGTTCAAATCCACTGACAAATAACATTAAGTAGACAAAGGAGATTTTTTTTCTTTCTCTGAAAACAACATAAAACATAGCACTTATGATGCAATTTGCATGGAGAAGGGAAGAAAAAAGCAAAAACACTGGCTCTAACTTAATTAGGTTAAGGAGAAGAGTGCCTGCCTGTAAGCAGCTATCATCCATTAGGAGACTGTAATAATGACATATAAATGCAATTAATATGACCGATGAGAAGCAACATCCTGACAATCATTTGCCTACTTCATCATAATAGTCGGCCTGGCAAATCCCATTAGATCAGTGGATGGGATAGTGAAAGACCTAAGGAATAAATCCATCATTGTGTTGTCAAAGAGTTTATTAATGTTGAGTTATCTGGCTCTGACAACATTCAACTACTCAAAACTCTGGAAACAATTACCCTCCGGCCCCACCCGCCAGCTGCACCAAGACACACAAATACCACCCCCCAATTGGAAGATTGGAATAAATAACTTTAACTCAACAATAGCTGATAGATTTTATATTAAAGCTGGTATGACCAAATTGTTGGTCCAACCCAATAACTTATCATTAGTTTTTTAAAAAAAGTGTTTAGAAATACTAATGGTAAAGAAATAAAAAATAAGGGAACATTTTGAAAACACATCGTATCTCAATGAGAAAAACAAAAAATCATGTCTGATATATATACTGATCTGGGTAAAATGTTCAGAATTAAAGGATGCTACATCATTTAATGAAAATGAAACTTATCAGCCTACTGAGGGATGAATTCAAAGACACCAAGAAAATCAAATTGAAACAGTCATGTGGTAAGCTAGTCCATTGTACCAAAATGTCATTGCAGCAACTCAAAATGGTGCTCAGTAGTTTGTACCACATGCTTGTGTGCATGCCTGAGAATGGTGGGCATGTTCCTAATGAGAAGATGAGTAATGTCATCAGGGATCTCCTCCCACATCTGGACCACCAGGGCTTCACTGAGCTTCTGGACAGTATGAGATGCAACCTGGTGTATAGCATACAGTGGCTTGCAAAAGTATTCGCCCCCCTTGAACTTTCCCACATTTTGTCACATTACAGCCACAAACATGAATCAATTTTATTGGAATTCCCTTTAAAGACCAATACAAAGTGGTGCACACGTGAGAAGTGGAACGAAAATCATACATGATTCCAAACATTTTTTACAAATAAATAACTGCAAAGTGGGGTGTGTCTGAGTGCAGTCAGTTGCCCATAGACATTGCCTGATGAGTGCTAATAACTAAATAGAGTGCACCTGTGTGTAATCTAATGTCAGTACAAATACAGCTGCTCTGTGACGGCCTCAGAGGTTGTCTAAGAGAATATTGGGAGCAACAACACCATGAAGTCTAAAGAACACACCAGACAGGTCAGGGATAAAGTTATTGAGAAATTTAAAGCAGGCTTAGGCTACAAAAAGATTTCCCAAGCCTTGGACATCCCACGAAGCACTGTTCAAGCGATCATTCAGAAATGGAAGAAGTATGGCACAACTGTAAACCTACCAAGACAAGGCCGTCCACCTAAACTCACAGGCCGAACAAGGAGAGCGCTGATCAGAAATGCAGCCAAGAGGCCCATGGTGACTCTGGACGAGCTGCAGAGATCTACAGCTCAGGTGGGGGAATCTGTCCATAAGACATTAGTCGTGCACTGCACAAAGTTGGCCTTTATGGAAGAGTGGCAAGAAAAAAGCCATTGTTAAAAGAAAACCAAGAAGTCCTGTTTGCAGTTTGCCACAAGGCATGTGGGGGACACAGCAAACATGTGGAAGAAGGTGCTCTGGTCAGATGAGACCAAAATGGAACTTTTTGGCCAAAATGCAAAACGCTATGTGTGGCAGAAAACTAACACTGCACATCACTCTGAACACACCATCCCCACTGTCAAATATGGTGGTGGCAGCATCATGCTCTGGGGGTGCTTCTCTTCAGCAGGGACAGGGAAGCTGGTCAGAGTTGATGGGAAGATGGATGGAGCCAAATACAGGGCAATCTTGGAAGAAAACCTCTTGGAGTCAGCAAAAGACTTGAGACTGGGGCGGAGGTTCACCTTCCAGCAGGACAACGACCCCAAACATAAAGCCAGGGCAACAATGGGATGGTTTAACACAAAACACATCCATGTGTTAGAATAGCCCAGTCAAAGTCCAGATCTAAATCCAATCGATAATCTGTGGCAAGATCTGAAAACTGCTGTTTACAAACGCCGTCCATCTAATCTGACTGAGCTGGAGCTGTTTTGCAAAGCTGGTAGAGACAAACCCTAAAAGACTGGCAGCTGTAACTGCAGCAAAAGGTGGTTCTGCAAAGTTTTGACTCAGGGGGCTGAATAATTACGCACACCCCGCTTTGCAGTTATTTATTTGTAAAAAAAAAAAAATGTTTGGAATCATGTATGATTTTCGTTCCACTTCTCACGTGTACACCACTTTGTATTGGTCTTTCACGTGGAATTCCAATAAAATTGATTCATGTTTGTGGCTGTAATGTGACAAAATGTGGAAAAGTTCAAGGGGGCCGAATACTTTTGCAAGCCACTGTATCTAAAATGCTGTAAGTATTATACTAAAGTGGAAAAATATGTGTACTCTTTTTTTCTTCCTTAAGCCATACCCACACAGTTTACTGAGTTTCAAAGGCATTAAATAACAACACTGTCTGAAAGGTAGGGTCAAAAAAATAACTCCACAGTGGCACTCTTTCTCTTTAGCTAAGGCCTGACTCTGACATCCATACTTACAAGCCTAACTAAGTGTTGAAAGCTGGAGATTGCCATTTTGAATGGTCCCATTAATTCTGTTTGTTGAGCTGTCTCATTACAGAGTTAATAGTGCATTTGTCCTGATTGCAGTTATGTTATGGAACAATGATCACACTGTTGAACTAAAGAGTGGAAGATACACACCACACAAAGGAATTTATGATGGCTTGTCTAAATCTGGAAAATGTCCATATATTTAATTATTAAATTATAAAATACATAATTGCTACATAGGTTATATTGAGGTGGTATTGACATACCCAAGCAAAACTAATAGTTCAATATATTATTGCTAAAAACCTTTGTCAAACCTGAGAGGATAAATAATTTGCAACACACACACAAAAATAGACAAAGTACAACATACTAAAAAAATCTTCACCAGTCTAATTATTACAAGCCGATTAGTAGCCAGAGAGGAAAAAATATATATATTGAGCCAGTGTTTCACTATACTGAAAAAACTTTTGCAAATTTTTATTAATTTCTGCACATTCTTTTATTATTTAGATTATTTCTGCATGAGACAGCAGTGCAGGAACCCACAATAACAGACTTTTTTTTCTCCCTACACTATAAAATGCTCTGCAATTGCGGTTCAACTGGGAGAATATTCACAGTTTCAAACTTCCCAGATCAATAACTCATAAAGTAAAATGTTATTCAAACAGAAGGTATGATCAACAGATTAGGGGAACAAACCATTAAATTACTAAAATAAATTTAGCTGATTCAACATAATCTCCTCAAAGAACCTGCACACAGGGACAAGTGGAGGTAGACACTGTCAGTATGATTTTCAGTGGAAACAACTTGAAATGCTGTACATGTCAGTGTGAAATCATATGCTGGCATAGAGCCCACTGAAAAAGCAGATTTGTTTTTGGTTACAAAATCATTGCTCACTATCTGAACAACTCAACAGATTTGCCTCATCCACTTCATCCACACATTCATTTCTTCAAGACTTCCAGAAGGGGATGAACGATCACTGTTTTGAAACTCTGTAGGAGAGCCAGCAGTTTTGCAGAGGTACAAGTGCAAGGGGCCAGGATGGCACTTCCACTAAGACATCTAAAATTTAAAGCTGTACTGAAAATGGTCCAGAGGTGCAGGAGGATGTGATCAAGCAAAAAATGTTTGTCCCAGCAAATCCTAGCAGATACTTAGAATTAACTGACATCAAAAACAACAGTACACATGAGCAAATACCCCATGTAAGAGAGAGCTAACAATCTTTCATACAAAAAACGAAAGCATTCAGACGTTGACGAACTTGTGCACTAGAAATATGTGTGTGTGCGTGTGTGTACATGTTTAGATGTCTTTGTGAGGACAGAAAATTGGCATGCTACTATACTTGTGGGGACCAACAGTCCCCACGAGTTTTAAGGTATTTTTTGAGGCTCAAAATGTGGTTTTAGTGTCAGAATTACAATTAGGTTATGGTTAGGTTTAGGCTGAAGGTTAGGATTAGGCATTCATTTCTGATGGTTATCGTTAGGGTAAGCGGCTAGGGAAAGCATTACGTCAATGAGAAGTCCTCACTAAGATATGAAAACAAGTGTGTGTGCGTGTGTGTGCGTGTGTGTGCAGTCTGTTTCACTTTCTGTGGTGTTGCTACCTATACTCCATTCCAGGATTTTTCCTCTTTTACATTATTCCTACAATACTGCTATGTTTAAGCTGATGAAAATCCACCCAGGCCCGTCCAGCTAACAAAATATTTTAGAGGAGACATAACTGCAGATTCAGTTTTTAATATAGACGTTTGGTGTAAGTGGAACAGGTAATGTGATTGAGGAAATTAACCTGCACTGACAGCATCGAACTCACATGAACACATAAAGGTTCAAAGTGCATTCACAGTTATAAAAAAAACATCTGTATTATGAAAAAAACAAACAAAACAAAATTAATAATTGTAGGAAAATTTACAATCCTAGTTAGTGTGTAGTGAAGTGGCAACCCCAAGTGGTTCATGCATAATAAACTCTGACCAGCTAGGCCTTTTATGTGCAATCTGGAACACCAAAGCACAGGAACTTCAAAGTCTACACCAAAACACAATGGAAATACTAAATAACTTTTGTCATGCAGTGTAGTGTCATTAAAACTGCTTGTCAAATTAATTATATCTTCTTGTCTACGGCACCCTGGTAGCTTCTATTGGGAACTATTGTTTGCTTTTTATATTCCAATTATAAAAGGGCACTGCAGATGAGATTAGTAGTTTCCAACTTTATTACAGCTGGGAATGAGCATGAGTTATCTTTAAGAATGTCTATATTTATGACTGTTACTTTCTGTTGAAAGTCCAAAAAGTGCTTTATAACCAGTACCTGCATATCTGCTTATCTATGTGATCACAGTAAGCTGGAGAACCAGTTTATTAAAAAAAAGAAAAAAAAGAATGCAGAGCTGCAACATAAAAAAATACATTTCTAAAAATGTCAAGTGGCTCTGGAGGAAGAACTCTGCATAGAATGTGAATCCTCCTCCCTATTGGAATTCGGCCATCATAATTCCTCTAATTGGCTACAGATCTCACCATTTTTCTCCCTTCCACAATGTGTGATTAATTTATTTAAAGAGGTGAAATTAACATTACAACCAGACATATGACATATTTTTTTTCCTCAGGCTCCCTCTGAATGTGTTATACTGTTAAACAGACGGAAGGAGAATCTTTCTACATGCATATAAACTATCAACACTTTTTTAAAAATTCAAATGCAATTTGTGTAGTCATCTGCTTTGAAATTAGATAAACTCAGTTTTAGCAAATAAATAAACACCTACTCGGAAAAAAAATGATGAGGAACGTTCCCTTAAATGCATATAAGGATTTAATGTATAAACAACCACAAAACACGACAAATTAATGGCTGCAGATCAGCGTGTGTGTATTGTTCACCTTGATGATGCACTTAACCAGTCTGAAGACACGTGACCTACCATTGACCTCAGGAGAGCATGTTCTGCTGTGTTACACATCTAAGGGTAATTGCTGTTAGATCAGAGCTAATCCAAAGCAGACAAAATACCAGAAAAAAAATGCATGCGGTGTGCTGTGCCTCTAAATGGAGGCGAGTGCGATACAGCCATAACATACCAATGAGCTATCACTGGATAAGCATACAATGTGTTAGACCAAATGCCTGTATTCCCACAAGTCTTATCAGAAGTGCATTGATATGCTGAAAACTCCTCTGTTCTGTACTGATTTTCATAAGTGGATATCTGCATATGAATATGCATAATCTGTAGGCAAAGAACAGTACTGGCTTGAATCTTTCTGGAATCTGTTTGCTCAAATTAAATTTGAGGAGGCTTTGGCTTCACGCAGGTATAAAGTCGGGACCTCAAGGAATGGACAAAATGCAATCTCAAACCCATCTGCTATCATCTGATGACAATTTACCTTTGTGTTGTTTGTGGTTTCTTTTCTTTTATCTTGTTTTTAATTGATCTGTACTCATAGATGGACTGTAAACAATGACCGCCACATGCAAGTCTTTGCCCAGATATCGTTTAATTCAGAGTGCTGGAACAATTAGGAGCTCTGCCGGAGTCTCACAGTGGTGTAGAAAACCCCAGTGTTTCTTCTGGGATCACGTTAGATAATGTGAAAATATTGAGGAAAACTAAAATTACTGAGATAACGTTCATATTGTATGATATGTTGATAATGTAGTTATTGTTGCAGGACATATATTATTATACCTTTCTGTTAAATAAATCTTCTTTGTACAACCTATGGATATCTTTGTTTTGTTTCGGAAAAAGTCAGTGGAACAACATTATTCATCCAGACAACTACAAAAGAAGAGAGTTAGAACATGTATCTCTGTGCAGATAAAGCCAGTTCTACCAGGAACTCTGAGAGATGTGCATGATGGAGCATTAAAAAAAACTGTGGGAGGGAACTCATCAGCTGAGGGGAGATTAATGGAGCATGTGCTTTATCTGAAAGGAAATCTAAAAGATTGTACAACTTGAAGGGAATGCAAATATGTACAAACATACCAGCATGGATAAAAGGTTTAACATCTTTTGTAGGAACCATGAGGTAGCGAGCAGTGCAGAACTGGCACATTTCCAAGGTGCAGCACCAATTCTGGAGGGAATCAAATTTTATGGGTCTTAAACATCATTGTGACCAGCTTATATGAACAATGACTCCCGTCTTCCTCTTTGAAACACACACTGCCTGTCATGCTTGCAAAACAAAAACCCTATTCAGATAATTCTATTAACTAGGTTAGTCAAGACTATGTAAGCGCATCTCCAATATGATATGATAATGAACTCTTATATACTATACAATCGATACTAAAAACATATACTGTGCAGTTTTAAGATAAAGGGAAAAAATAGACATAATCTATTTTCAGAAATAGATTTCAAAAAATGCTGAATCTTTTGACAACTGAAATGTGGACTGTATAATTTGTCTGTTAGGATGAGAAAAAATAAAACAGAGTATAACAAAACAAGGTTTGGTGAACAACATAGACTGTGCATGAAGGCAGGAGGAACAAGTAGGAGAAAGAACAATCAGAGCTCAAAAAGAAAGTGGGCTTTCTCCCACTAACCTGTCAACCAGTAGGAGGATATTTAGATGCTTTTCAGTCTGTTTGAAGCCAGAGATGGTGGTGTCCCAGTGAGCTCGGTTCTGGGGAAAACAAGTTTTCTGGATGGTTTGATGCAGACTCTCACACCATCTTAAACTGTTACTACATTATTTTGGAGACTGCAACAGCTATCAAATAAAGATTACACATAAAGAACTTTGAAAGTAGAAAATGTTCACCACCGAACCCTAATAAAACAGTACGGGTAAACAATCACCAAACCCAGATCACTTCATGCACTGTTTTTGGCAGTTTTCTGCTTTCTATTTCACACTTGTCATTTTAATCAAGACAGACTTAAGTGGGCTTTGTTGCCACACTGGCATGCAAACAATGCTAAAGAGAGAGGATACTTCAGTCGCAAGCACTGGTGATCAAATGCTTTTTTTCTGCTTTGCGCACCAGCAACAAAATTTCACAGTAGCTTTACAGAAGATTGTAGGTATAAGCAGGTATTCCATAAGTCAGAAGCTCCTTCACTAGCATGTTACACAGCGACCTCATACTGGCTTATTATCAGGCAGGCAACACTTCCATTCCAAACTTTTTGAAGATAAGTTAAAACTTGAACATAATTAGAAAAACACAAATGGCAAAGGAAATTCCACCAGCTCTTGAGCTCTAACATGAGGATAAACTGTGCATTTCCAGGCTATTGCTTCCAAACGCATAATTGAAATATGAATACATTCCCCCTTAAGGGGAAGACAATGCTCATTATTGCTCTCTACTCTTAGGTTGTTTCTCTGGTGTCATTTGGTGTGCAGATGTTTTATCCATTTTTAGCATGTTTTTACGATGTGTTCAGCAGAACTTATTTTATAATGCAACAAAAATCTCTATATTCTTAAAAAATAGACAAGAACAAGATGTTCTTCGAATTAAAGTGTTTAGGTTTTATCTTTACAAGGATGCTCTTTAAGGACTGTTAAATCTAAACATTTGACTTGATTAAAATGCCGATGTGGTGAATGGAAGCATATAACCCAACACCTGACACCAGGGCTGGACTGGGGCAAAAAATCAGCCTGGGCATTTTGACTAGAGACCGGCCCACCAGGTATACGAAAAGGCATAAAGCCTTTGAATGAAAACAAACGCTGTTGTGACAGTGATGTACACTGTCTTGTTGGTATATATGTATCAATCTAATAAACTTAAACCTACGCCACCTCCCTATTCTGGCATTCTAAACAGTATTTAGTGGAAATATTAAGCAACCTAATTAATAGGGTTGCCAACTCCCAGCAAAAAAAAAATCACCCCCCACCCTCCGCCTTATGATGCTTAATCGATGTTATAGACTTTAATTTAATGCACAGAAATTGGTTTCTGTGCATTTGTTTTGCAAATGCACAGAAACCAATTATTTTTCTACAATAATTAAATAGATTCAGCATCTTTCATCAACAGAATTGCATACTGCATAGATAGGACCTTCCCAAAGGAAAAAGTATTTTAGCTTACTAGGGTATATATTAGACTTAATATTTACTACATACAGTAATGGATTTTTATACATTGTACATCAGATGAAAACTTGATTCAGATAATTATTTATTAAAAACTAGACATTTTAAATGAGAATAAGAAAGTATTTCTTTGTGCCCCCCTTTCCCTGTTAATGCTCTACCTGGCCCCCTGGCAAAGCTTTGCTAGACCCGCCCCTGCACAGTTACCAGCTGTCAGCTACATAGAAAAGGATCCTGGAGTAAGTTGTCTCTCAGAAACAGTTCATAACTTCCCTTCACCTCATTCATGTTACCTAAAAGGTAAACCTGTTTCTCCATCACCTGTTCAGCTCTGATGATTCAGTAAGGACGTCTCCTGGCTTCATCTTCACGTTTCCCTCTCACCACATATCCAAACCGATATCATGACCAGCAGCTTTTATGGCTGTGGCTCCAGCAAACATCAGCTGAAACTGGAAAGTAATATCAAATCAACTCTAACAATAGCTTATCAAGCTTAAACGTGCTGCTGTTGTTTAGCGCGACCTCCGCTGGTTTCCTCTTTCTGGCACAAAGTGAGCGATAAACAAATGAGAGAGACGGGAGAATGAGAGAACAAGAGGCAACAGCGCAGCGTAAAGACACAGAATACCTCCAGGTTTTTGTCTTTTTTCATTCTAGCTGAAGTATGGGACAAATCACATTTCTTTTTTACCTCAATACGGAACTTTAAAGTTCGCCCTCATCGGCTGTAATTTGTCCAGCCCAGAGTCGATCACGACCAGTTGGCCAATCCACCACCTTTCACTGTTTACAAAAAAACCCCAAACAAACAAACAAACAAACAAAAAAACATCGGCCCATAAAAACAAAAAATCACCATCGGGCATACCGGGCGAATGCCCGGTATGCCCGATGGCCAGTCCAGCTATGCCTGTCACAATCACTTGAGCTGGCAGCAACATTCAGGCACTTATTGCTTTTCTGCCTGTTTGTCTATTTCTGAATGTGTTTGTGTCAATGAGAAAGCTCGGGGAAAAAATTATAATTCCCCCATCTCTGCTGCACTTCTTTTGTTTAGAGTTTAAGCCCCAAATACCAATTTACTTTCATTAAATAACGCAATTCTGAGTCAGAGAAAATATTTTGTATTGATATTTTTTTATGTGGGGATCAATTCACAAAATTAAACATCATGGTGGTACACATCAGTATCGATCTGCCCAACTTTAATACTGAAATACCTGGAGAGAAAAAAAAACTATCACATGCTGATAGCAGTAAAAATTATCCACTCAGATCGATGGACTCAACATGAAGTTAAAGAAAACTAATAATCACATAATGGAAAGCCAGAAATTGAGTTTCAATTTGACCACATTCGGTAATAGTTGCGAAATTCAAATAACTTAAAGAAACGCAGCCAGGAAACTTGAAATATTCAACATGTCTATATATCAAGCTTGGTTTTAAAGCTACTGTGTGCAAGTTGATGGATTTATCCCATAGTCCCTGTGCCCCAAATGTCTGGCTTGCATTACAAAAATATTTTACTAAGAGAGCAAATGCATTACAGTTTTTGTCACAGGGGGGCTTCTATTATGTGGTAGGGATACACCAGAGGAGCCCAAGGAGCAAAAAGAGCAACTAAATGGAATTGCTTTTATAAATCAGTGTCACATTAAGCATTCAGTGCACAGACTAAAAAGCCTCTCTACAGTATACAAGTAGCAAGTTTATGAATCTTTTGGGAATCAGCTTGCGGCATGCTCTCTTGTTAGCTACACCATCCAGCCTATCCTTTGATTCTAGTACAGCTTTACATATCAAGATAAGCAGTTGTGGAATTAAAGGGGGAGGTACAGCCACATGAAACAACTCAGGGGCTGAACTCAAACTTACAATGGAAGCTATAAAATCAAGTAGAAAAAGGCAGACTGAAGCATTATGTTAGTGGAAATTAATCAAATAGACAGCAGGTAGCAATCAAACTCTTACTGCTGAAGAGGTTCGGGTTGCTTTTGATTTTTTCATTGTAAATTCTAGATAAATGCAGGGTGCTGGATACAATTTAGATAAAAAGATCCATAACAGGTGAGTCAGTGGGATTACCGCTGAAGCTTTGAAACCTTTTTTTGGTGATCTGAGTAAAATGGTAATTGTAGAAATGGTTATCAGGTCAGTCAGAGTAGTATACATATTTGGCATTTAAGTAAATTACAACTAGTAAATTCACCTATAACAGTCCACTTAACTCCAGCAGCTCTTTATATAAAAGAGCTCTTTCGGTGTATTAAAACAAAGAGTTTTCATACCATGTGTCTGTGTACTGCTAAACGTTAAATGCTTTGTTATGAACTACGCATTTATATGTCCCATAACAGTTACTCAACCAGAAAGTACTAACTGACTTTAAACATCCATATGGTCAACTGACAAGCATTTTCTGAAGTCTGAAAATAGGAGAAGCACATTAACAATTGTGTCTGTTGTTGCTGTGCACATATCAAAGAAAGAGAAAGCGGGAGTAAATAAAGATTGTGCATTCATTAGGGGTATTTACATACAAGTTCTTTGTTCATTTCATCAAAGATAACTACAGCGCGCCTTTCAGCAATGGTAATGATCAAATAATTATCTGGAGATCAAAGCTGTCCACCAGTGCTGCAAGGCAAGACTGGAGACTGGTGGTAAAACAATGCAATACAAAATACAGTTACTGTGGAGGACAATAACAATCAAGGGTCACTGACCACAGTTCATTCATCCTTCCTGTGACATCCCTAAGGTCTCTCACCATTAAACTAAATGAGCATGGTTCTCCACTTACTGAGTCTGTCATTTAGGAAGAGAGAGAGAGAGTGAGAGAGACCGAGAATAAGCAAGATAGATAGATACGTATGTACATACATACATATATACAACATTCAAAGCTATGACTATGTTTAACGCTCGGTATAAAATGGCAGTGGTGCAATAATTGTAATTGCTTTGTGACATTCAAGAGCAAAAAAGTAGCTGACCAATCAAAGAGAGAGAGAGAGTTTTTTTTCTGTTTTTAAAACATGAAAAATACAATTTGCAAATAATAACAGAGTGCCTGTCAAGTGACACTATACATTTACCAGCCCAAGATAGCTTCTGATTAATAGCAGAAAAATTGTTGAGAAGCAAGCCGGTCTGAATGGTTTGATGATCAGTGCCAAGTTTAAGCCTTCTTTTATGCAATTCTGCAATCCTGTCATTTTGCTGTATATGGAAAAAAGACAGGAGGGAAAATACTGTGGTGGGGCGTCACACATTAGATTGCATGAGTTGAGCATTCATCTTAAAAAGACAGCCTCCTATAGAGGCCTATTATCACAGGCAACATGATGACACGTATAATTTGCTGGCCTTCACAATATCCACCATGGGTTGTGTTTGTATGACTGGATTACACTCGTGGCATATCAATTGGTATCTTTTCAATTTTCCACAATGCACTAGATCTAAACCGAAGCAAACGTAAGTGCAATGCAACATTAAAAAGAGTCCTTACAAAAACTCACACATCTATCTCAACTCTACACCATATAATAACTTCCATCTCTACTGTTGACCCTTCCCCCTTTTCATTGCTTCTGCTGCAGTGCTAAGCTGGAGTCCTGACAAAATATTGAGTTGTGGTGCAGCATGTACATGTTCTATGCCACGGGGAAAACACTTTTTTTTTTCCCCACTCGACCACTGAATCTTTGTCTCTCCCATGTGTAAGCGATCGGGGTTAGCTATGACTCTGTTTATAGAGATAGGGAAAGGCTGGTTGGCAAAAAAAGAAAAAAAATATTGGGGTGGGAAAAAAGGGTTAAGATCCTGAACAATAGTTCTCCAGGCTTTCTGAAATGCTTTTAAAGTTTTTTTTTCTTTTTTCCATTGGCTGCTTTTTTCTTTCATTTTCATAGATAACACAGTCTGAGATGCATAAAATGGTACGGAGAGGTAAACCGGGAAAACTATCCATAGCCGATGAACAGCCATGCTCTTAATCCAGCAATGACCTGAAACTAGACCTCAGAGGCAACCTTTAGTTGACAAATCTACTGTTTGCAGAAATGTTCTCAGTGGAAGAGTGGCTGTCATGAATCCATTCTCGAGGAAGGGAAATGGCTGAAAGGAAAGGCTGAGGTATGATAAATTACACAAGAACTGAATCAGTGGCAACAGGTCCAAATGTAAAGGTTTTCATTCAAATTGTCCTCCATGTACGGAGGAAGTCAGGAGAGAAGTAAAACAGTGAGTGCCTACAGCCATCTGTAAAACACTGTGGATCAAAAAAAAAGAAAAGCAGCATCAGATTTGCAATACCATACATTTGCAGTGCATTATATTGCCATACAATCCGGAAAGCACCGGATTGGCTATGGCTTCATTTTTCAGCATGGCAATGATTCCAAACACACAGCCAATGCAGTAAAAGCATACCTGGATTAAACAGACAATGGAACACCATTAGTCATGGACTGGCCTCCCAGAGTCCCAGACATCAACATTATTGAAGTAGCATTGAATCATTCTGACAGAAAACTGAATAAAAGTCAGCCACCATCTAAAAAAGATCTTTGAATATCTTTCAAGAGTCTTGGAGAACTATTCTTGTAAACTACTTAAAGAAATTACAAGAAAGCTTACCTAGGAGGGCTCAGTCTATGTTGAAGAATAGAATCATACTAAATATTTATTTTTATATAAACTCTGCTTTTGCTGTACATACTTTAACAATACTGTGGTAATTCAACAAACTGCTATACTTACTTCCTATATTCCTGTCAAAAAATGAGTTTGGCACAGTACTGTAGTTCAAGATGATGGACAGATGATAAAGAACAGGAAGACATTTAAACGTTTTCAATCTTGCATTAGGTGCCCGAAGCTTTTCAAAAAGGTTAACTCTTCAGGTGTTTACAGAGTCAGCCGTGTTGCAAGTGGTATTGATTTCCTCTCTATCCCACAACATCAAGTAAAATAAAAAAGGAAGATCATCTTGTGTGACAAAGCGTAGCAGCCTGGAATTATCTCCCTTGAACGTGCAAGCACAATGCCACACAATTTCATGAATTAGTGAGATAGTTCAGTACATGGCATTCAAAAACTAAATTAAAAACTGGGACTAAGATCCCATATTTTAAGTAAAATGGTGGTGCACTGGTAAATCACAAAGTCAAAGCATTTGGAAATGAAAGCATGTGTTTCCTAATATATATGAAAATGACTAAGGAAAAAAATGGAAATTGAAGGAGAAGCAGGCTTGCACTTCTTCCACACTGCCCTTTCTGCTCATCTGTTCTCTGAGACACTTGTGGTAATAAATAAAAGCTGTGCAGACAGGCCATGGTGGAGAAGAATCTTGCTGTCCTTTTCCTTCCTTACCTATAACCTCTGACGTTGGTTTGACAAAACTATCAGAAATCTGACATTATCCACGAAACAGACAAGACTATGCTCGTTGTGGATCGAGTGATATTTTGCTAACAGGTTATACTCCAGCACAACAGAAATTCAGCTGTTATGAGAAAGTGGAAAGCACAATGGTAGACTAGTTTACTAGTAGTATCCTAACCAGTTAGGCTAACATTATGTGTCTCTAGCCCCTGAATTCAAACAACAAGGCCATTTCACACCAGCAACAAGAAATTCAGCACAGATGTTTTTCATCACAGATTTGTTTGCTTTAGTCACAAATGGCTAATGTCATGGAACGGAGACATGAGCTGTGTGTGAAATTCCACCCCTATTTAAAATGCACTGCACGGCTTGTTTTCTGACAATATCCACTATACTACTATAATGTTCTAAAAAAATTCTACGATGCACTAAAAAGCTGAAATGTAAGTTTACTGCTCACTATTGATTGAAATATTGACTGTCCATTATATGAAGAGCAGCATGTGAATGAATAGGGGGTGATTTTCAACGCATTATATTGTTACTATGGGTGGTAATAAACTGCTTCAGAGACAGTTCAGAAATGAGATAGCTCATTTAAGAGTCATTTCCCATATGGGTGTCACGTGGGTTTCAACACCACCCTACACCCGTAGGATACCAGCAGGAGATTATGAGTTTACTCCTTCCAATGTGAGAAGTGAACTTGAGCACAGATTCTTCACAGTTCTTTCCAACTAAGCTTTTTTTCTTTGCAAACTAAGTCCTGATAATTATTAGCAAGCACTAATATCTTCGTCAATTACATGTTTTGTTTTGTTTTTTTTAAACACAAGCCAATACACTTTCATCCACTCTCACAACACTTTTGACCACGCCTATTTAGGGTTCAGGAAGTGTATACCATTTTCACACAATTTCACACCGGTTTGTACCGGCTGCAATTAGTCATGTTTGCTCCGTCATCTCTGACTGCTTTTACCAAGACATATGGGCTTGTTGTTTTTTTTTTCTTTTAAACTGGAGCACAGCCTCTCTTATCTCCACATCAAATCAACAACAACATAAAAGAAGGCATTTTTAAAAAAAAATCATAGATATCACACTGTTCTTAATCATGTGAAGAAGATAAATAACAAGTGCTGATTTCACAGAAGGATGTGTTTGCTGTGGTGTTAGACTTTTACCGCTTTGACTTTTATACCGAGAGGTGTTGCTAGCGTTTCCTAAGAGTTTTAGAACAATATTGAAAGAGCGATGCTAAAAGAGAGTGTTGCTGGGTGAGTACATCAATCCAAAACACTCTGCAGTCTGTATAGTTCTGTATAATAGCTGGTGGGTATGTAAAAGGCGAATATATAAAAAAATGATAAGACATACACCTGTAAGGCAATGCGATGTAGTGTGGTAATAAATTGCTTCGTAACAATAAATGGTGTATGTGGTGAGAATTCAACTTTTCTAGCTTCCTCTAGCACAGGGGTGGCAAACTCCAGGCCTCAAGGGCCGGTGTCCTGCAGGTTTTAGATCTCACCCTGGGTCAACACACCTGAATCAAATGATTAGTTCATTACCAGGCCTCTGGAGAACTTCAGGACATGTTGAGGGTGTAATTTAGCCATTTAAATCAGCTGTGTTGGATCAAGGACACGTCTAAAACCTGCAGGACACCGGCCCTCGAGACCTGGAGTTCCCCCACCCTTCCTCTAGCATAAGAAAATCACAATTCAGTATGTGAGATGAAACAGTGAGGCATGAAATAAATGCACTTCTGATAATAAAACCTCATTTCATTTTTACTTAACAATTTAATCCCCAAAAGTTGATTCTGTTCATCTGGACGATGATTACATTCCTTTAGGGATTTACTTCCCCAAAGGAATGATTGTTAACGTCTTGAGGATGCATCAAGACGTTAACAATTTAGTGTATTTTATGAATTCTATGACAACATTTCACAAACTCAACAGCCAATAATGCATTTGTCAAGAAGAAAGAGCTGTTGAGTGGACCAACAAGCAATATAGGGTATAAACTGGACACAGGGAAATCACAGGTGACATCTAGTATCAGCATTTAACCCAGTTCTGACAATTACAAGGTTTAACAAATATAAAGGTGGTTCTACATTGCTGGCATGTGTACTTTCCTACCCACCTAGCAGCTTATCATGACACATCATGAATGCCAGACTGAAAGGTTTGACTAATTAAAGACAAACACAAGGCCAGACTGAACCATCCGATTGGTCTGTAAGCAAAAGAAAATACAATATATATTTTTTTTTTTATCGGTATAGATTTCACAACTATGACTGTTTAGTTAGCAACAGTATTGACAAGTGTATTTGTAAGCCTCTCACAGCTATGACAAATACACCTTTTAAGTAAAGCACTTTTCTTAACATATTGTTTTTAATTTAACTTCTGCCTCTATGCTCAGTTGACCTGTTTTAAAAGCCTTGTTAAAATCAATGGTCTCATTTAAAAAAAAAAAATCCTTTTTCCACACTTTTTCTTTTTAATCTAATTTTTTCAAAACACAAAGCACACGAGTAATGCTTTCAATATGTATTACACATGTGGACCTATTAAAGCTCGTTTTCTTGCTCCACAGCATGTACTCATGCACTGAAAGGGTGAAGCAGCAAATTTGCTAGCTGGCTGACTGGGAGGACAGAGAGGCCTTTCTCACCAGTCAACGGCTGTCCTTAATGAGAATAGAAAGTGATTTACTAGCTTAATGCTCCAGCCCTCAGCCTGCCTGCCCGCCTTTGCTTTACAGAGCCAGTTTAGTCGACACTCTTCATACAGAGAATGAAACTGAGACCAGGGAAACAGGGAAAAAAAGGAGGATAGCAAACTCCTGTCTGAAAACTGCAGTAATGAGATGTTCTCATGGATTCTCAGTCCCCGCATCACTGACTTCCTCCAAGCCCTGCATTTTTCTATCCGTCCTGCTTTTTGCTAAGTTCTCCATGATACTGTGCCATCTGAACAAATCGCAAACTGAATAAATTACATCATTCTGGAATTACTTCCTTTCACTTCATTTTGTTTGGCTAAAAGCTTTTAACAAATATCCCTATTCCATACTTTCTCTACATCCTGTTACACAGTCACACTTACACCGCAAAGGGGAAATCAAGAGAACATGAATCGCTCACATGATTTGTGGACTTAAAATGAACAATGAGTAATGCTCCTTTTATACTCATTCTGCTCCTGTTACAAAGTTGTTGTTGTTGTTTTTTTGTGACTGGTGTAAGACTGGTGTACTTCCCTGCTATTATGTTCCCTATGATTATCCAATCAGCAATGCTGTTCTCAAGACCACTTTTAAATCACTGGCTTTCACTGAGAATCAGAAGACCTGTCAGAAACCAGTTATCCACGGATGTGTGAATAAACAGAAAAAAGTGGGATGTTTTGGATCCCCTAAAATCTGCAATGTCTAAATGTAGACAACGACACAAACTCTAGGCTAGTGCTTTATCCAGTTAAAGTTATACCGTCTTGCAAAGCATGTGTGTTATGAGCTCAAGTGAGAATACCAATTTCATGCATATTTGCAGGGCCAAATTGCATTCCTTGATTGGGAAAGCATACTTAGGGTATGCATGAAATTTAAAATTATGTTTTACCATGAAATAGAAAAGTCAGACAGAAAGAAGGACGAAACAAGAATGAGGGATGGCAGAATAACTTGAGAGTGCCACTTAAAATCGAGTGGCACGGCTTGCGTTTACATACCGTAGTTTTTAAGTTGAGTAGGGAAAGCGAAAAGCGTGTTCTTCATACCTGGACTGGTGGGGATTTTTTTTGGGGGGGGGGACACACCACAAAATTCAAACAGAGTAGAGCAGGTGATTTAACGCCGGGGACAAAATGTGCATAAGCGCGTGATTTGTTTTTATTTGTATCTTTTGGAAATATAGCTGTGTGCACAGCCTATGCGCACAAACGTGCAGCCAAACAGACCGGTTATCGCCATGGAGGGCAAACACAGAACTACAACAGTGTTCTTACCGAGTGTGAAGTAGGGAAGAGCCGTGTTGTCAAGATCATCCATTACGGAAATTCGCCCAGGTAGGTCTGTTCTAACGAATAATAGAAGTCTGGATTCCCCCCCTCCTCCTGCTCCTCCTCCTCCAGTTCCTCCTCCAGTTCCTCCTCCACCAACACCACCTGCTTCAGCAGCACCCCCTCCTCCGACCACGTTCCCCGAGGCTCCGCCGGTGAAGCTGAATTCGTTCTCCCGGAGTACGGGCAGGGTTGAAACGGTGACGGTTTTCACCTCACATGGCGTCTCCGTGTCGCTCTCCCTGTCCCTTTCCTCGTCAGGCGATGTCGCCCCTCTGTTTGCCTGGACAGTCAAGGAGCCTGTTAATAACAGACCCACGAGAAGGACGCGAAGGTGCAGCACTAATATCCTCGCCATCCCGCTCCTTGTGTGTGGTTCTCTCGCTTTGTGGGGCTCATAAGCTGTCCGTTCACTTATAGTACAGTCGCTGCAAAGGAGTCGCGTCCGTCCAGGAGGCGGCAGTACAGGTGTAGTGAGAATGACATCTTTCGGCTCCTTACAGATCCATTTGTGCTCACACGGGGACAACAGATTGCTTACACTTGGATAAGCACGTGTCTTTTAAAAGACAGACACGAGGTAGAGGTATCTTGTTATTAGTGCAGGTTCATGTTTAAACAAACACGAGCAGCAGATGAGTCTTCTTCTGAGTTCACAAAAAAGTGTTAAACAACAAATAAAAAAAATAATACTTTTTTTTTCAATACAGCGTTTATATGAGTTGAACGTGAGGACAGAGCTGCTATCCCGTCTAAACAATTTATAGCTGAACATCTGTCCAGTTTGTTCTCCATGCAGGCAGTGTAAAGACAGCTCTACTGGTACTCGAAAACAAAGTACAGTTGACCGGAAAGATTACGGTTAAAGCCTAAAGTGCATTCACCACAGAGTGAAATATCCACACTTAAAATAAAAGTTGCATTCCAGATATAAAAAAAAGTTACACAGAAAAGGTTTAAAGAGAGGCTATAGACTTTCTTTTACTTACTGATTAAAAGTTTGTTTTTATTATATAATGTAGTACACCCCGTGTTCTTACTTGTTTAATGTTGTTGTTTATTTTGAACTTTATGATTAAAACAACAACTCTTAGGAGTTTCTTCTTTTTCTTTTATGTCTTTTTCTGTATTTGGCTTAGAGATGGACAGAGTCTCTGAGCTCTGTCCGTGGTGCTGACTTGGTCAACCCTGTCCTGCTTGTCAGTGTGATATCACATAGTAATATTGCAAACACTATAAACCTAAATAACGCAACTGAGCAGTTTAAACCTAATTATTTAGAGTTTATGTGACATTTTGTCCTTGAGCATTAAATAATCTCAATTTGAAAAGTTAATTTCATTTAAGAGTACTTAATTTTGCACCTGTTCAAAGTTCACCTACTCATATTGTGTTTATTTACCTTCATTTTACAATAATAGGGCTCTAAGATCATGAGTGATGTGCCTTTTTGACACACACAGTGTTAGCACATTTAGGAGTGTGAATGGTGATGCTTACTGTAAGAAAAGGTAAATCTGAATGAGTTAGCATTCCTGGTGCTCATCAGTAGTAGATAATCATTTATCATTATTTTTAAGTGAGACAAGAATAATGAATATTGACTGCAGTGTTTTTTGTTTAAAAAACTAAATTACTCATGTTTGCTAAAACTAATGCAATTACAATGATAAATGGCTTTTATGTGCTTTAAAAATCAAATGAACAAGAGACTAAGTCATACAACTGAATATTTCTGAATTGATTTAAGTAGTATGTATAGCATACTAGCATTCAAACAAATGGCAAAACCTCTGAAAACATTTCACTTTCACAAACATTTTCCTTCATTTTGAGATCTGTCAGTGCTGCACAGTTTTCCTAAACAAATTACATTACATGAAATAAATGACACTTATTACATGAAATAAATGACATTTTGCAATGTACAGGTAATTATAGATAACTTGTTACTTATTACACCTGTTCAACTCCTCACTCATGTAGATATCTAATCAACCACTCACTGTATGTTACGATAACCTTGCTAAAGTTCAAACCAGGCATCAAGATGGGGAAGGAAGATGATTTAATTGATTTTGATGTCTGCTGTTGGTGACAGACAGGCTGGTTTGAGCATTTCAGAAACTGTTCTTCTGGGATTTCCCCACGCAACCATCTCTCAGGTTTACAACAAATGGTCCAAAAAAGAGAAAACATCCAGTGAGCAGCAGTTCTCTGGGTGAAGATGCCTTGTAGATGACAGAAGTCAGGGGAAAATGACTTGAGCTGACAAGAAGGCAACAGTAACTCAAATAATCACTTAAAGGGAAGACTGGAAAACTGTTGCCTAGTTTCACGCGTCTTGATTTCTGCTGCAACATTCGAATGGCAGGGTCAGAATTTTGGCATAAAGAACATAAAAGCATGGATCCATCCTGCCTTGTGTCAGAGGTTCAAGCTGCACATGGTGATATAATAGTGTGGAGGATATTTTCTTGGAACATTTTGGGCCACTTAGTACAAACTGAGCATCACTGAAAAAACACTACAGCTTATCTGAGTATTGTTGCTGACCATGTCTGTTCCTTTCTGACCACAGTGTGCCCATCTTCTGATAGCTGCTTCCAGCAGGATGCTGCAGCACGTCAAAAAGCTCAAATGATCTCATACTGGTTTCTTGAACATGAGAGAATCACTGTATTAAAATGGTCTGCCCAGTCTCCAGATATCAATCCGATGGAGCACCACTAAGATGTGATAAAATGGGATGTCAGTGTCATAACTATGGAGCAAAAAAATCTGTAGCAACTGTGCGATGCTATTATATCATTATGGACCAAAGATTTTCTAACCAACTGTGTAATGCTTCATGTTAGTTTTCCAAACTCTTCCTGAGGTTTCCTCAACACTGTGAAAAATATGATTTCTTTTTTCATTTATCTTTCAGCTTTAAGCTACAACTCCAACAACTCTTTCATTTGTTTTTTGTAGAGCTTTGTGGGGATCAGCATGGCATGCATGGTCTTTAAGAAGCTGCTGCTTTCGTCATTATGTATTGTCACTTTTCTCACTTTTCTGGTGTTACAGTAATATGGAGAAAGCATCCAGTGACACCTTTTGCTTTGTTTCTCTCCATGGACCAAACATAGAGCACAAAACACAGTCTTTTTGTTTTCTTTCTTTATCTATAATTTTCAGTCACAATGTCTGCTTCAGTACCAACATTTGCACTCATGTCTGCACATGTGTGTATTCACACAATAGCTGGTAAGAAGGGCTATGTTTGCAACTTCTTTTACAGACCACTCGTGACTGCAGACACTTTGTGAGACACATGCATATTGTGTCATTTTCATGTATGCCACTAACTGTGACACTCAAGCACCAGTTACCTTAATGTGTTTCCTCTCTCCTCCTGACTGAACACAGCTTAACCCTAGTCAAACTGAGCAGAAGTGGTTGCAAATTAACATATGTTTTTCAAAGGAGCTATTCTTGTGTGTATTGTTTCAACTGCATACAGCAGAAGGACAGCTGCAAGTTTTCTTGTGCCGCGTCAACTGTCCAGAACACAAGGACAATTCCAAGTGTGCTCTACTGGGTAACTTTGAAATGTCACGTGTGCTCATTTTTAGCAATTCAGTTCAATTCAGTTTTGTTTATATAGTGCCAAATCACAACAACAGTCGCCTCAAAATGCTTGTTTTGTACGGTAAAGACTCCACAGGAAGACAGGGAAAACCCCAACATTCAAACAACCCACTATGAACAAGGACATAGTAGTTCACTTTGTATGCATAGTAAGTCTATGAGTATGGCACATTCACTCCAAGCAAACCAGTAGAAAATCTAGCAACCAATTTATTTATATAATTTCATTCAATTTAATGTAGACTTGTCCCATACATGAAGCAGTAGTCAGAGTTGTTGACTTCATAGTGTATCCCATAATTGTGTATCCAGTATCTCCTGCACCATTATTATTTAAACATATAGAAGCTGGTTTATTTACAGATGCAAATACCAGTAATCTCTCAATTTACCGGTCGATCTACGTCCCTACCCTCACCTATGGCCACGAGCTGTGGGTAGTGACCGAAAGAACGAGATCGCGGATACAAGCGGCAGAAATGAGCTTCCTCCGAAGGGTGGCTGGCCTCTCCCTTAGAGATAGGGTGAGAAGTTCGGCCATCCGGGAGGGGCTCAGAGTAGAGCCGCTGCTGCTCCACATCGAAAGGAGCCAGCTGAGGTGGTTCGGGCATCTGACAAGGATGCCCCCTGGGCGCCTCCTGGGTGAGGTGTTCCAGGCATGTCCCACCGGGAGGAGGCCCCGGGGCAGACCCAGGACACGCTGGAGAGATTATATCTCTCGGCTGGCCTGGGAACGCCTTGGTGTTCCCCCGGATAAGCTGGAGGAGGTGGCTGGGGAGAGGGAGGTCTGGGCCTCTTTGCTTAGGCTGCTGCCCCCGCGACCCGGCCCCGGATAAGCGGAAGAAAATGGATGGATGGAATACCAGTAAGCTGATGGAATGATCAGCCCTTGTAGCAACTTAAAACAATGTACAATGTTCAAGAGAAATGTGGTCAGCTTCTTTCTTACAGTGTGACTTTAGCTTGGCCACATGAATGACCTAAAGGTCAACCCAGGTTGTGTTAGTGTCTGGGCTTTTTAAAGTCATTCTTATTTACTATAGTGATTAATGTCCTCGTCATGCTGCAACAAACAAATAATACAGAGGTTCAGCTGGGGGGCAGACAGTCTGACATCATCCTGTATGATGTCTTGATAAACTTGTGATTTAATTTTACCCTAGATGACGGCAAACTGTCCATGCCCAGAGGCAAGCAGTTCTAAATGGGTGATGTTTTCAAGCTGCTGTCCAGCATTCAGCCTCAGTTTCATCAGTCCATTAAAACAGTTTCCCTTTAGTGTAGAGTCTGTGTCCTGGCACTGACATGCTACAACACTACTGGGACTGTATTGTTTTTTATTCAGTAACGTATAGTTGGTGCTACCTACCTACCTACCTATCTATCTATCTATCTATCTATCTGGGGCTCACATGCTTTTTCCAACTTCAACTGGGAATATCTGAATGATATATTTATTAAGCACAAAATAGCTGTAACTTATATGACCAAAAGTCTTAATGCATAAACATTTAAAATTAAATCATATTAGCAAGGGCTTGCAGTGTATGACTTTTAGCAATAATGAATAACAACACTTAATGCTGCCCGGTGTCTCCCAAAGCTGTAGGAATGCAATACAAAACTAAAAACTCCTACTTATCCAGCCAGTTTTAATTGTAATGTTGACCCCTGTGTCTTCTGTTCTGGCAATGCTGGAACAATTACACAGATATTTTATTCATGCATAAACACCACAAAACCTCTTCACAACCCAAAATTGGATTATTACTTGTTTAAATCTGTTTAACTCTTTCAGCTTATCCTGCAATGTGTTGACCTTAGTAACTAAGTAATGCCTGGTTCATTCTTCCACTGTTTATTTTATTAGTCTGTATTTATTATTATTTAGTCAGTTTGTTTGAGAATTATGCTCATTGTGAGGGACAATACTCAGTACTTCTGCTAAGATTTGGAAGCAAATCTAAAATTAACTGTGCAACAGTGGTGTTGCAGTTTATTATGTGGGCAGTCGATTCTGGAGGTGACATACATGTCTAAGTCAACAAAACAGAAAAATAACAGACAACTTCTACACTGTCAAAACTATACAGCTGTTAACTTTGCTCATAAACCTTGAGAGGCATGGACATACTTTCTCAGTTCTACTGTTTTCTTATCTTTCCCTCACATCTCTTGCTCTCAATTTTTAAATAAGAGAAGCAGCAACAGAGTAAAATAACAAAGGAAAAGATGAAAGCTGGAAAGTAGGACAAACAAAGAGATAGTAATGATAAATGAAATGAAACCCAAGCATAGCTGCTTGCAAAGTCAGTCTCTCTGTGAGTTTCTGTTTCTCATTTAAATCAACTTAAATACACATATCAGAACTGACGCACACTAAAAACTATACTGCACAGTTCAGTTTTTAAACTCCGTAATTTTCAGTATCACATAACCAAGGCTATTTTTGCACTGCAAAAAACTCAGTTTTATTTGCAGGGACTGTAAAGTAATCTTGTGTGCACGTTTTTCATTTGTTTTTGTTTTGTTTTTTTACTTTTTTTCTTTTTGCTTTTGGTTGCTGATACCACACAGAATCATCTTTATACACTCAAATAACAGCTCATTAGTCATTTTCCACCAACAGTTCCTATATTACCTTCAAGGGATGAATAATTTAACGCATTAGTAAAGTATATTTCCAAATTTTAATCCCAGAAATAGCTGGATTTATATGATATGGCCTTTGCAGATGATGTGCAAATGATTTCCCAATCGAGCCATTTCTATCCGCTGCATCCTTTAAATTAAGTGCTGGCTCCAGGCACATAAGTGTAAACATGCTGATAATCAGTATTTCAACGTCCTAATCTCTTTTAAACTGTTTTTTGCTTCTCTTCCATGATTCTAAGAATCTGTATTCCTAGTCTTTAGTCTCCAACTGGTAAAACTAAACGTTATCTTTATTATGTTTCTAATGATACTCAATCCTTAAATTGCTGTTCAAGTTCAGCTGTTCCTGTCTCTAATCCATACTTTAAAGCTTACATCAAGTCACTGCCACATTCACCACCCTTAAAGCAATTTGCATTTGGGCAATTTCCCCCTTTCCCTTCTGTGTAAATCTGACATTTTAGTCAGTCTGTCATAATGATTTCCTGTTTGAATAGTTGGCTACAAAGATTAGCCTAAATGGCAAATCTGACAAGCTTTGCTGTCCTGTTATAGTAAAAGTGCTGACACTGTGAAGAGCTCCTCTGCGAGCCCATAGAGAATAAGCCATAGTTTTGCAGACATGACCTCTTTTGTTGATAGATTTCATTGAACACTGTCTGCCTTTAATGGGCAAACAGTAACAAGACATCACATGGGACTGATTGATTTTAGTGTATTCAGTAAGGTGGTAGAGAGCTGCAAGTAGCAACCCAAACAAGGGTATGGAAAGGAAAACGGCATCATTATGAGCTAGTGGAGAGCATTTAAACGCACTGTGGTTGGTTATATGAGATTTATTGCTGAGGAAATTGCTCCGACCTGAATGCCGTGGCAGCATCTTACTCTCTTGAAATTGAATTTGATAGACAACAACTGAACGTCCACTGCACCTAGACAGAGATGGATAAACAGATTTCCCTGGCATAATGACCAAAGAACTTGACCTTTTGTGTCACCGTTCCCCTGCTCTGGCAAGGGTGGTGGATTATTTTGTGATGTCAGAAAATGATTGAAGTCTGTCTCCTACTCTTTGAGTTAGGTGTTAATGCTGGGTATATATAATGCCAGTGGGGTGTAGCTGTGTGCCAAAGCCCAGCCTTAAAGTTCCAGCCTGATAGTGTGAATCCTGGCTAAGAAGAGTAAATTTGGATTGTGAAGGAAGATGAACACTGCTTTCTGCTTCAAATATTTAAGCTGACCCCTGTAAAGCCAGCTATAAAAGACTGTGGTTATACAGATCAGTCTGTAAATGTGCATAAATGAGTGGGTGTGAAGCACTAACAGTTTAATGACCTGTGCAAGCAACACTCACCACAGTTAGAGGGCTGAAATGGGATTGAGATCCCATGGGTGCCACAGGAATAGCATGAGCATGGATATATGTTTTCTAAAGTGGGTGGGTGGGATAGGGCATACAGCAGGAGCTTGTGAACTAAGCGTATGATGAGATTTTGTGTATTAGTACGAGGAGTAATCATGACTGCATCCAACCGTCTACTTTCCATGTATGATATACCTTTTGAAAATCAGCCATTTGTTAATGAAAATTAATCAGGCATACCCAGTGCTTGTTTTGAACAAACCCACAAATGTCAACCACATGCTGGCATTAGAGGAAATGTCAGGGGAGGATCACTAAAGTCATTAGGATTCATCCTCTGCGCACCATGGATATCTGCATTTCACCCCCATGAAGAAAAATCAAATAAATAAGTAAATGAGAAATTGTGATCCACATGGTGGCACTAAAAGAAAAGACAGGAATCACCAAAATCAGAACAATTTATCCTCGAGGAACAATGCAGTGTCGGTGCTAAATGTCACAGCAATCCATCTAGCTGTTGTGAAATCGCGGTCTGGACCAAAGTGCTGAACCATCGGACATTTCCCCGTGTACAGCTGCGGCTAAAAAAAGCTGTGTCACAAAATCAACAAAGTCACGAAACTAGAACTACTTCTTGTTCTTTTTGCTTATTTGTATGAAGTATTTTCGAAAAGTGGAAACAGTCCTGAGAGCTCTGCTGGCAGTGCTTTCCTGCGCTATCTTTGCTAATTGATTAGTTTAAGTTATCTGGAGACTGCCCCAGTTCTGCAGGTGTAAACAAAGAGCTCCTCAATTAGAAACTGGGTTACACCTGGAGGACAAAAACACAACCACACACACAACAGCACAACACACTTAAGCACAGAGCAAATATCGTCTCACAAATTGGTTTAGTGGGTGCGGAGCACACATCCCAGCAAATGTGTACAGACGGCTACTGATAAGTCTTTTTTAGTTCAAAGTACAGAAACTTCAAATCAGTTCCCCTAATTTGTGAAGTGATGTAACACATGTGTGGGATGGACCGCAACACATTTTATGGCTCTCCAAAATAGCTTCCATCAGCACTTGTTCGTTTTATGAAATTAGTGAAGATAAGTGTGTTGGGATGTAATTATGAGTATTTCAGTTTAATCTGCAGATTCCTTTTACTGAGTGAACCCCCAAGGAACAGCTAGGTGAGTTTTTATAGCAGCATCAGCACTTTGTTCACTAAAAAGCAAATATCACATTATTTATGAAACAGGACAGTAACATATGCTGCACAGCAGTGGCGTATGGTGATTTTTACAGAAAGACAAGCAGAGACAATGACATCATCCTCCTTTTTTTATAAAACAACAAACATAGGAAGTCAGCTTGCTGCACCCTTCCTCAACGTCTTCACCTTTCTGTGCTCATTCCTGGCTTAAGACTTGTATAATATTATGACTCCTGTAGCTATCATCTAAATATTCACTATTGTCTGACAACCAGGAGTCCTGGAGGAGCTTTTTAGAACCACTCTTTTGGCTAAGTTACAACAAAACACTATGAAAACACCACACTACACCTTGTCACGGGCAAAGTGTATACAAACTTTCAAATGTAAAAGCACTTATTCTGAAGAAAAAATGTTTCCTATCAGTGTTATATGGAGATATTTAATGTTGAGCTCATTTGAAATACTTTATATTCTGCTTAATCTACATCACTGTATTCTATAAAATCATGTATTTGTAGTGTCTGTCCTTTGAGGACCATGCATCCATAAAATAAAGCTTGCAGTGAGGTCACAAAAATTGCCCCACACAATGATAGTATAATAAAGATATTTAGTTACATAGTATAACTTAAGTCTCTGCTTGAACCATCTGAAGTTTTTTTCTGTGAAGGCAGTGAGTCTCCAGAGTCTTCCTGTTCTGGTATTCTATATCTGTTGCAGTAGGGCTATGGGTCTTATTCATGTCTTCGCTACACTGGAGCCATAGACTGTTGTCATTCACGAACAGGTCCCACATCACTGACAGGCCTGGGCTTTACTGATAGACTTCAAGTGTTAGAAAATCTACCTCTGGATGACCCCACCCTATTTTCATATCCTCCTCCATCATTCCTATTAAGTGCTGCCAGGTCAGCTGTCACCCCTGTTTACCATCCACATCCTGGCCCACTGACTCACCCATCCGTTAGTCCCATTGGTGATGGACAGAGTAGGTGGGACAGTCAGGCAAGGTCAGAAGGATGGCCTTACTGTCATTACTCTGGCCTTGCTTACTGCCATTACTTTCAGTTTTGCCTCCTCTGTTGCCCCTATCCATCTGTCACCACCATTAAGAGCAGTGCAATATATTCCTTCCCTCAGGCATGTTTTATTATAGCATTTAAGCTTGCTGCACTTGAACCCTAATGGAGTTGAAGTTTTTCTGAAAAAGAATGTGAAACTCTGGGCATTCTCAAACATTCCCTTTGTTTTTCTTTTTTATTTGTTTAATCCTTGAAAACTGAGAATTGAAAAGCAAAAAATGAACCGACTGTATTACGTTTTGCCAATCTACACCACAAAATCCAATTAAAAGTTTGAAACTATTTTACACTGTAAAAAATCTTACCGGTCGTCAACAAGGTAAGAGAAAGTACGTAAATATTCATTTTAACTTGCGTCAGAGGAAAGAAATAATTTATCATTCTTATAAGTTACAGTTTTTTAAAATTCATTAATACACTGCTTCTTTTTTTAATATTAAAAATGTAATATTGCTGTTGAAGTTACAAAACTTAGTTCAGTGTTGCACTGGGTAAGATCTATTGACTATTCTTAACTGCATCTGAAAGTGCTTCCTCTTTCCTCTGGTCATAAAATTTCCATCCATTATGGAGCTGATGCAATTCATTGTGCAGCACTGGACTACAGAAATGAGTTCGGCCAGGAAACATTGGTTACTTTATGTTAATAAATAAGTAAGATGAGATTTTTTTTCTTGTTTATATTTTCTGATAGCTATTTTAAATCTGCCATCCATCTTCTTGTGTTTATCCAATTCAGGATTATGGTTGGTCTGAAGCCTTTACTAGCAGCCATAAAGCGAATATTTCTATTTAAGTTTCCCAAACCAAGAAATGGTTATGTACTATGTGTTGTTATAGACTTGTCTACTAAAACTAATTATACCAATTTAAAAAGAACAGCTCTTTCTGCTTGTCATTGCCTACTATTCAAGTCAGTTAGTGTGGATGGTGGTGATTTACCACTGAAACTGAGGTTATGTCCTGTGCATACATTTAGATTCATTTAATCTTTATTTAGAATCCTGCAACACAGTTATACTATCGGATCCTTGGTCTTATCTAAAGGCCAAAGGTGATGCTATCGAGGCACTGCAACTTTAAGATAGCTAAGTGCAAGATTAAAATCACTGACTCGATTAAATCTCACTTTTATGAAAGTCTTGTTTTATCTGTATTGCACAATTCGTTATCTTCTGCTACTTTTTGCATTGTTGAACATTCATCTACAGTTGTAAAGTTTGGATAACAAAGAAAAAGAAAGTATAATGATGATTATAACACAATAAAATAGGTTCATTCTAAAGCACAGCGTGTAACAAGGTAGGATATGTTTTTCTTCAGGGCTAGTTCTTCACTGTAAGTGAGCTCTGCCATTAACATTAGATCTCATGTTGCTCAGTTCACATGAGCTTATGTAACTGCTCTTCACCTGACACAGAAATGATGTACGGTACAGGATTTCAAATGAGGGAGAGGGAAAGGACCAGAGTTAGTAATGGTGCAAAGATTATTAGAGAGCTACTGTATCTCTTTCATCTAGTCATGATGAATTCTGGGATATACTCCAAGACCCCAGACCTAATTTGCAGAACCTGACACGACCCTCCCACACACTGCCTGCTGTAAAATCTATTGCTTCAAACTAATTAGATGGACACAGGGCCCAATTAGAATAACTGATAATTAATGCTGTGACTAAATGTGCATTTTGTGTGTGTGTGCGTGTTTACGTGTGTGTGTAGAGAGATTTTCTTTCCCTTCTGGGAGGCAGGATCCAGAAAAATATCCCAATAATCTATTTTTACATTCAAATGCATTAACAGTGATGACTTTAGGAATGCCGTGACGCTGCTCTCTCTTTCATTTTTGTTTTCTTGTTTGGATTTTTTGTACTAGAAGATAAATTTGTGCAAAAAATCTGAGTTTACTTTCTCTCATTTTCTGTTGGATTTTTAGCTTGTGATGGAGTGATAAGTTAAAGTTTGGCAGAGGGCAAATGCTCATCTTCTTCTCATGAGTTTATTTGACAGGCAGAATAAACAAGGCAACATCTGCATTACAAATGCTTGTTTTCAGTTGGAGAGAGCAGTCATACAGAGAAAGATACTTGAGATGCAAAACATGCAACGTTACAACAAACCTAGGCATAAGCTCCGTCTAGATTATATTTAATTAATAAAATGTTCACATTTGTGTACTTTAATAGAAAATCCTCACCAAACAGGGGAGTAAAGTCTACCTTTCTTATTAATGAATTTGCTTGTCTTCATAAACCAAAATGATGTCTGAATGATAATAATGGTTTGAAAGTCTTACTGATGTCTGGTACATACTCAAGGTTTTGATGAATGAGTGCCAGCTGAGGAAGCCAACATGTGAGTGATCGCAGCACAAATGAAATGCATAAATCACATTATTATTCCATGACTGGGCATTTCTATAGGTATCTAGTGGCTCATTCTATCTAGTAGTGCAAAAATATGAAATTTATATATATATATATATATATATATATCATAAAAGTGACAAAGCATAAATACAAATCGCCACTCAGACCAATGTACAATTTTTGCACTTAAATATTTGACCAATAGGAGGTCAGTTCAGGTTACTTATGGATTTATGTTATATTTAGTGCCATGTTTTGTCTTCAGTGTTCGTATACTGCAAGTACACACACCTGCTTTTTCATGTCAGTGCTGACTTGCATTTAAGTAGCTTTAAAGCTAACTCTGGTTGGACTTTTTCCTGAAATCTCTCTCCGCATGTAGGCTGCACCACTACTCTGCAGGTTGCACTCTGAAAACCTACACTTTAGAAAAATGAGAGAAGCAGTTGGAGTTCATGCAAGATCCAATGACGACTACTGCTACTTTTTTTCTGAACTTGAATTTTACATAACTCGCAAAAATGTCTTGCAAAAACAAAAATGAACGGAAAATCCAATATATCACATATGATGAAAATGTTGCTGGTAATCTACAAGAGTGGCATGTGATGATGTTTACTTGTTTTTGTTTTTCTACTAGTTTGTTGGAATGCTTTTATACAGTCACACGAAGGATTTCTCAGTCTTTTGACAAGTAAAAAATCAAACCACATCAAGTTACTGTATGTTCAGGTGAGATGAGTTTGATGTATACATAAACAACAACAAACTAATGTTAGTAGTCTTAGCATTAACATTATTATTAGTATCACGTTTTGTGTTGTATAAGCTCTAAGCATTACAGCCTCTGTAGGCCATGCTGGAGTTGGCTGGGGGAGCTGCAGCCATGAAGAGGACCAACTACCAGCTTGAGCACATTTATCACTTTTTTTTTCACTTGGATTATCTCCTCAGTATAACACCAGCTGACTCATATAGAATATGCAATAAATCAAGCACTCACTTTGCTGCTGGCCACATTAGTTCAGCATTAGTTCAGTGAATTTGTATGAACTTAGACAAGGCCTGCAACAAACCCAACAAAACCATAAATGTGATGTGTGACATGCCATATCTTTTGCAACATTTTCTACGTGCACCATGGCAGGATGTTGTGTAACTGCTGGCTTTGGACTCAAAATAACAGACAAAATGACACTGGGTAAAAGGTTTAACGAAAATCAGGTTTTTAATATGCTTATTCTAAAGATATGCTGGCTTAACCACAATATATAAACCACTGTTTATTTTAATGCTGGTTGGAGGGAACAGGAAGTGGGAAAGAGCTTTGGCACAGGCACTTACTATTTATTCTGAGCACTGTGCATCTGCAAATGTAATTTTACCTTCCTTTTTTTATTCAGTGGAAAAAATCAAATGACATTGACAAAGATAAAAAAAAATACTACATAGCAAAATATCTTTAGATGAACTCTTTCAGCTGCATTTCATTAAAGTGTTAAGTAAATGTTCTTATTTTGCATTTGAGTAGTCTAAATAATAAAAAACAAATTATGTAAGGAGTATAGTTGAGTGAATTCATTTTAAATATATAACACATGAAAGGTAGATAAAAAATGTACATTGTAACAGATGTCTTGGAAATAATTATAGTTGCTCAGCTGCAGATATCAAAAATATAAGAGACCTGGTTGATACAACGGAAAACTCATTTTGATTCTTTGCTTACGCACTCTTCAAACATTCCTTGTAAAGTAATATATGTTTTTGAGGGAAGACTGGAGAGGGGTCATGAGAAGTCAAGCTGTAAACACTTGGCTGGTCAAAACAGTGTTGAAGGGTTTGGGAAATGGGACAGTGTGAAGCATCGCACATTATTCCCCATTTGTGGGGGGAAATAGCATCTGGTGAAGTGGACCTGGTGAAATGAAGGGTAGTAATGTTGAACACTACCAATATTTTGTACACCAATATGTAGATTGCAACTGAGAGATTTTACCTTTCAAATGTGACCAGCAGTAACAGCAATTACACACAGTGGTAGTGATGAACAAGAAAACAGCAATTATAAAACATGCTGTGCCGTGCATTCACATGCATGATGCATGTATTAAGTCTATTTGTTGAACATTTTGCATAATTCATTGAAACATTCAAGCCAAATCCCATATAATATTCTAAATAATTTATGTATTCTCACTCAAGCTGGAATTACTATGCAGTGAAAGTGTCATTGTACTGGTTTTGTACTTGCTTAAGATGCTAGGGCAACCATGTTATACAGTATTATAATGGGTGTGAAGACAAGTGCAATGACCAACTGTAAACAATAAAAAGCTGCAGCACTACAAAGTGAAGACGGGTGGTTTCAGCATGCATATTATCTCTGTGTCCGTGCTGAGTTAAGGTGTTCTCATTCTCAACCAACAGGGGGCAATGTTGCTCTGTCATTAAACTGATCGCTTGCCACAGAGACTCCAGTGCTGAAAAATCTGTGGAGTACAGTGGGAACGTTGACAAAAGAAGAAAATATAGCAAAACAAATGAATAAAACCACCAGAGGAGATAAGTCTTGGCCAGAGCCAAATGACTTCAGGCAGCTTCATTTGAACTGCTAAATCAGATTTTATGCTGAAATTGTTCAATAATTAGGGAATACAGTGAGGCTATCGTAAATGTCAGGCTAAATATATCAGCACAAGCAATCAGATCCAGGTACAGCACCGCAGAATACTGTGCAAGTCATTTCATGTAGCCCTTTGCTGTGTTCCCCACTGACCTTATGGTGTAGAAAGTCCATGTATTTCAAATCTGTTTAGGGTAGCAACATGTTTCTCTTTGCCATATGTATGTATGACTTAATGCATAGATATTTAATTATTATGGGTTTGCATATAAGTGGTTTATATGCACTGTGAGATATGAACTCAACATTAGAAAAAAATAACATTTCTTCCAAATATTCTGAATGTACACCATACAATTATTATATGTATATACACATACATGCACCTATGAATTAATTCTATCACTTGAGCCATCCCACTTTTTTTTGTTTCGGTTGTGTATTGTCCAGTCTGATCACTGTAGGCAGGACTGTAGCTTTCAGCCTGTTTGTTCTGCACTGGATGTGTGTAATATTTGTGCCACTCCATAATAGTCCGTTTGTATTGTCTGATCTTGTCTGTGGGAGTAAGTCATGAAGTGGATGTTGTGCTTGTGTCATCTCTTTTACCAGCTGAATGGCTGCCCGTTCCCTTCTGCTCTGAAGAGAAAGAGGTTGCAGTGCTGGGGTGCGGTTTCTGAAGATGATCCTGAGGGCCCTTTTTTTTGCACTCTCTTCAGCAATGCAATCTACCTTTTGTTGCTCTCCACTAAAGGGACAATGCCATACTCCAGCCTCAGCCTCAGTAAAAAAGAAAAAAAAGAAACACTGACAAGATCCTTGTAGACTGAAGAGAAGAGTCAGAACAAGAGCCATGAAGAGGCATTTTTGAGCGATTGCTCAATGTGGGTGTGAGTTGGGGTCAGAGTCAAGGTGAAAGCCTATGTGATGGTGGTCACTACTGGGACCTTTGCCCATAGAAGCAGATTATTAGTTTCACTGATTTTGTCCCTTTTATGATTTTATTTAGTAGAATGGTTGAGGTCTTTTTTTTTCTCATGGGACCCAAGCTTCATTATAAAGTACATGTATGTTGCTGCAGATGCTGAATTGTAATATAAAATAACACAGAGGCCGCAAAGAATAAAACATAAAATAATTTTTTTTGGCAGTCATATTAAATATACAATATACAAATTTGGAAAATTGAAGGAAAACCTTTATGAATGAGTGAAGGAAAAAACAGATGCAAACACTTCTTCATAGATGGGGTACGTTGGGCAGTTGATGTCCAATTAACCCATTAAAGATATCACAAACACTTTAAGTGATGCTTATCCCTAATAGGGCTCCTAATAGCACTTTATCTTGTCTGCCCTTTTTGCCTTCTTGTTTCACACTATTCCACCAAGATCATCACGCAGTTGTGATTAGAACAGTAAGGTAGCTTGCAAAAGCTGAAGGTGAAACATTCACACAAAAAGCTCTGCTAACTTTGCGCTGGTTCAACAATGACACCCCTTATCTTATGAAAATGGAGAAGCCATGAATAAAACATGAGGTCATAATTTTTTTTATAGCTTCTACAATCCCTCATACATGGCTAGAATAGCTAACAATCAAAGAGTCAAGAGATGAATGCAGTGGGGAGTGACTCTCTTTTGAAGTTGTTTCTCCCTAGCTAGTTTTGAAGTGCTTTGAAAAGAATGATGGAAATACTGGAATACTGGACCAAAGGATGTTTGCCACCAATACCCCCAGCCTTCCACCCCACCCCACATACACACACACACACACACACACACACACACACACACACACACACACACACACACACACACACACACACACACACACACACAGAAGATCAGTATTTCTACTGTACTTTTTTCTATTTACTTAATAGAAAGTGGACATCTTAGTATTCAGTAGAGTTTCTGAGGGGTGATTTGCACATCAATGCTCTCTAAGTGGCTACAAAACAATATGTTTTTTATGATTTGAAAGCCCACTGATGTGCATGAAATAACTTTTACTTTTAAGTCCCTGTGACTGATGTCGCAATACTGTCAGCGAAACAGATTTTGGTGGCTGTTAGTGGAGTTTTGTGTGCATTTTGATTGTTGAACATGGGATTGGGTCTCTCTGTGGATACTTGTTTCAAAAGTCAGTGTGGTGTCATGTTAAGATCTGAATCTGATTTTTGCAGAATCTTTCTGTGAATTTTCTCTAACTCATGTTTTTCTCTCTAATAGGCATAATGGTACAATGTTCAGGACTCTGTGACCCATACGCAGTGCTGTTTTCAAACACAATTCACAGCCACAGTGTAACAGAGCATTGGCTAAGCATTTTACTGTCTTGGAGAAAGCTCAATGGGTAACATAAATCTCATATTAAACTCACAAATGAAGTAAGAGAAGACTGAGACAGGGTGAAACACAAATGTCTCAATTGGGAATGAAATTGTATGAATGGAACCAGAGAGCCAGAGGATAGAAAAGTAGTTTTTCATGCCAAAAGAAGTGAAAGATCAATATAGTACGGTTCAAATCAATAGCTCTCTTGGTTGGAGATTGTGTCCGTGGAGTGTTGTCCTCGGAATACAAAATAGGGTGGATATGAGGTTCGGGATGCACAGAGTGTTCATGGGTTGAGGGCAGGTAGATGCAACAGCGTGAGTTCAGAACACAGTGAGACATTCACAATGGGTCATGGTGAAGATGATTTTGTGCATGTGTACGATTTCACGTCAGAAATGACGTGAAATGAAAAACCTAAATGATGGCACTGAATGTGCTATTCTTTCATTATTGGAGGTCAGGGCTCAATTATACATAGACAACAATACAAAAATGTGCTTGCAAAAATCTGTAGTGTACAATTTTTATGTTGCATAAATGGTTCAGAGAAGACTTTAACATTTACCACTGCATTTCTGAGATCGCATTCCCGTTGGAGCAGTGTTCCCATATGGCAAAGATATGGCAAAGATAAGACATTAGATTTAAATGACTATGACTACTATGACTCATGAAAATGGCATGCATTGCATTGCTGCTGTATGATAAAATAAGATACTGCTTACATCTATGTTTCATCTTCAAGTATTTAACTTTGACCTTAAGTGTTGGTCAAAGTCAGATATTTGCTCTTTTAAGCCGATGGAAGTCCATAAACTGTCCTCTTTAATTAAATGTTTAGCTTTCGTTGAACAGTAGCTTGGTGACAACCACTTAGAGTTGAACTCTGAGAAGTCAGAAACATTAATTATTGCCCCCGACAACCAGATATCTTTAATCAAACAGCATCTTGGTTCTCTTGGCTCATCTGTTCACCCGAGTCTCAGGTACTTCGGTGGGATCTTTGATTCTGCCATGTCCCTAGAACAACACTCTCGCCAGTTAATTAGGAATTGCCTTTTTCAGCTAAGAAACATCTCCAAACTGTGAACTTTGTTGTCTAAATCTGAGTTAGAAATGGTTATTCATGCTTTTATTTAATCTCACTTAGATTATTGTAACAGTCTTTTTCTTTGTTTGAGCAAAAGGAATCTTGACCGTCTCCAGTCAGTCCAGAATGCTGCTGCAAGGCTTTTAACTAAGACACGAAAACGAGAGCACATTACACCAGTGTTACGTTCATTACACTGGCTTCCAGTACATTTTAGAATTCATTTTAAAATCTTAGTACTGACTTTTAAAGCTTTGAATTGTGATGCCCCTGCCTACATTTCTGATCTTTTAAAACCCCACGCTCCCTCTCACAGCCTGAGATCATCTAATCAAAGGCTGTTGGTAGTCCCACAAACATGTTTTAAGACCAGAGGAGATCTTTTGGAGTGGTGGCCCCAGGTTGTAGAATGCTCTCCCTCCATCATTACATTGCCATGATTGTATTTATTCTTTTAAAAAGCAGCTTAAGACTCATTTATTTAGATTGGCTTTTAATTAGATTTGTGCTGTATGTTTGATTTTTTATGTATTATATGTATTTCTGTTTTTATATTACTGTGAAGCACTTTGTGGTTTTTATCTTGTGAAGAGTGCTATATAAATAAACTGAATTGAATTGAAAATTGAATTTACAGTTCTACATAAATTTTAGATTATTTGTTCTATTCTATTCTATTCTAGTCTAGTCTAGTCTATTATAATTGTTTTCATTGACTTTCCATGAATACAAGTGTAGCATACCAGATTCAGTGAATGCATCAGTCAAATCTTCATAAACAAATGAACATGAAATCAAAGAAAGTCAAAATTTTCACATGGAAAAAAACAAACAAACTTGTATCCGTTGTAACTTTTTTATGCCTTAACAGAGATTAACTGCTAATGTCCTTTCAATGAAGCCTAAAAAATACAACAGACAAATGCCATTTCATTGCAGTATTTCTATATATGGCTCATTTCCTGGTTATGTTTTTCACTCATTGTTTGCAAGATAAATAAGTCTTACAATAACAGCTCACAACACTGTGAGCAGAACTCTGTGTTGGTGCAGATGCAGTCTCAAGTCACGTTCTCTTTCATTAACAAACTGACTTAGGTTAGCTACTTCAGTCAGAATCAATTTTATTGAGCTGTGACATTCAGATTTATGAGGTTGTACTGTGGTAAAAGCACAGCGACAGTAAAACAATAGAATGCTGATGACACTACCAGTTCTCTCCAGGTGTTCACAGACCCATGCAAGGGCACAGCATCACCTTAACAGCTGAAATGCAAATTTTTGGGTATCCAAAGGTCTTCTCAAGTCATTAGGAAGCACTGGCCTGATAACATTAAATTTAACCTCCCTCACTTTTTTGAAAGCTTGGATTATGCATCTCTTTTTAAAAGAGCAGGATGTTCTGTGTGAGATTTACCTAACAAGACATAGCAGTGGGAGCACATCAGTGCATGGCAACCTATAGTGTCAGCTGTTTATTGTCAGCAGTCAGCCATCCTGCTGTCCTTGCTGTTTACAGGATAAAATGCTGATGTTTGCTCCTTCCTATGCCTTAGAAGCCTAGGATTTAGTAGTTAGAATCTAAAACTCAGATTCAATTATTACTTTATGTCTTTTGGTCACTGGCAATTCTGTTAGAAAATTATATGTGCAGTCTCTTTTTATTATATTTGCACACAAGTGTGATGCAAAATTTCAGTGGTTGTTAGACAATGTCAAAATACAAACAAAACACTATGATTGTGTCTGCTCCTGAACCTCTTCATGATGTGAGAGATTTACTTTAGTATATATAGAATTATACTTGACCAGATTTAGTATGTTAACTGCAACACTGTAATGATTAAAAGCACCTTTGTCTCACACTGCTTGAGACAAGACCGGCATCTGATAATAACCCTTTATATCTCTGTCAAAAATCACGATGACTTAACTATGCTGCACTAGAGAATGACGGCCTATTTAGCCTCAAGAGAGAAAGAGTTAGATATAGGATTGTGTGTGTGTGTGTGTGTGTGTGTGTGTGTGTGTGTGTGTGTGTGTGCGCGCACGCGCGCTTGTGTGTGTGGGGGGGTGGACAGCTGAAAGAGTGAATGTAGCTTATGAGCAAGTGTCTGACAGTGAGAAACACCAAATCAGAGAACAAGTCCTCACTTAGCAAGTAGTTATTGATCCAGGTTCAACAGGCCATCCAAAGGACCATTGATCTGAACCACAGCTCCTCTCATTGGTCACCATCACACAAGGCAGTGACGGATTGCAACAAAAAAACTGTCTTACAAGGTATTTAATATCATATTCAACCTATAAGGTGTTGGCAAAATACGACGTTACTTCAGTAGAGTAATTGTCAGTAACTTTCGGTATCTAAATAAAAATAATGCAAGAAAATAACATCTGATTATAAAATTGAAATAGAGTTTCCTAGATTTGGCCACATTTCATCAAAAATAGCAAATTTTATTTTATTTTTTTGGAGAGTTAAGCATAGGTAAGTATCTTTTTCTAACATATGTTTTTAGATGCTTTTTGGAATGGTTTTGGCATACATACTGATAAAATACCTTCTGTGTTATCAGAATGTACAGGATTGTGCTAGCCCTACCTCTCGGATGATTCAAGTTGATAACAACCATGATGTGGAAATAGACAATATGCAGTATTATCCTCCAAATAGAAGAAAACTTTGACTACAAACAACAGCTTATAAAGTCAGGAACTGTTTCTGTTCTAATTAATTTACTGTGATAACTGTGTTAATGCTAGCTAACAGCCTATCCGAGTTGCCATAGAGCAAGAAGTGACCCTGAAAAGTTCGCCAGCCAATCACAGTGCCAACATAAACAAAAATACACCCATTTATACTCACATTCACAACTATGTCCAGGTTAGAGTCACTTATTAACTTACCCCCACTAACTGTATGTCTTTGGACTGTGGATGTAAGCCACAGAGAACCCAGAGAGAATTTCTACAAACACATGGGGAACATGCAAACCCCACACAGAAAGGCACCTGTGAGGGCCTTATTGCTGTGAGGTAACAATAGCATGCTAACCATCGTACCACTGTACTACTCATAATAAAAGTATTTAAATCACAATGCAACTTATAGCCGCTAAAAGCTTCCAAAAAGTCAGCTAAACTGCATGCTAAATCCACAGAATATACTGTCACATTGCTATTTAGCAAGCCCTTATAGTAGAGGTATTTTTCTATAATACTGAGGTGAGTGGGTACTTACTTTCTATTGTTAACAGCCTCTAAGATCCTTAGAGTTTTGTTATCCCCATTATATGGCTTCAAGTTGCCAAGTGGCAGCTAAGAAACCTAATGGATTTTTAGAGTTACTGTATAGGGGAGTTGGCCAGAATCTCTTGTGAGATGTTGCAGACCTGGTGACCAACTATAACAAATGTCTTAGCCCTGTGCTTGCCAATAAGGGTTTCTCCACCAAGCACTAAGTCATGTTTTGCTTGGGGATCAAATACTTACTTCACTCAGTGACATCCAATTCAATTTATATCTTCCAATTTTTTGGAAGTCTCTCTCCATTGAAATGAAACTACTATATAAATGGGTAGAGTTTTTTTGTAAGTGAGCAAACTTACAAATTCAATTGGGAAGTAAATAATTATTCCCCCCACTGTATCTGCTAGTTTAATTGTCATGCACGAACATGCATCTTTTTTGGCTGCATCAGCAATGGCAAAGGCAGCTGTATCTTACTCCAGAGTCATGCATAGTAATGGGCAGTGCCATGTGGGATTCATCATGGGTGACAAAGCTGACACCATATTCTGCCAACACATACCCATACTTAGAACTCTGTGCAGATTTTTTAGCAGTTGAACTGGCAAAATCCATCACAAAAGAGATTAATATCAAACGGCAGAGAGTCCACTTTGTCACCTGATACATTTCTTGATTTTTCTATAGTTGTTTTGCTAAGACGTTGACCAGGACCAGAAAAGTCACATAACCAGAGCAGTGAAATTGTGTTGACAATGAACAATCAGATCATGGCACTAGGATCATTCTAGCAACTTTCCTCTGAGAAAGCAGCTGGCTCTGTGGTCCAGAATTTTTTAGAAAGGCTGATTCTGAGGCATGCCGAGACTTAATCCTTAGAGTTTGTGGAGTCAATTTGAGTAATTTACTATCCTGTGCTTTTGTGTTACACTCGAAAATTTATATAGTTTATTTCATTTTTATTAACATTACTTAAACAAAAATTAGGTAAACAAACAGTCACACATTTTCCTTGCTAGATAGACTACTCGTGTAGTACGTTTCTATTTCCATACGGAAACACTCCCCATGAGAGTTAAATGAAATAGTAGTACTTTATGTTTAAAGGATGGTACAAAATGCTAAATCTGGTGCAAAATGAGAGATGCTTATAGAACAGAATACTGTTTGAGTTGCAAGGAGAGCGATCACCTTCATTTTGGTCTTAACTGATGTTTGTTTTTAGATTTCATTGGGCAAGCAGTGTTTTCCTTACTTTCCCTTGCATAAAATCCCTTTCATACACACACACACACACACACACACACACACACACACACACACACACACACACACACACACATATATATCTATATATATATATATATATATATATATATATATATATATATATATATATATATATATATATATATACATTTGGAAAATCAGCACTGCAAAGAGAATGCATTTTTTTCTATTTATTTTTTGCTGGCCAGGATAAGGAGTAATGTGTTTGGGTTTTTTTGTTTTGTTGGCTTGTGTGTGTGTGTGTGTGTGTGTGTGTGTCTTGAAACAGCACACTATTTCTTTTCAAAATAAATATGAAATAAAAAATTATTTCAGAATAAATATGTGTTAAGAAACTAAACAGCAAAAATAATACCAAGATAAAACTCCTTGGAGCCTCTGTAAGATGGTCAGAGGGACTTTCCTATTTTTTTTTGCCTTTACAGGCTCATTGCTTCATCTTCCATTTAAAACTTGTCTCATCAACATCAAAAGCCAGATTAATTCTGGCAGAGCTGTGCAAGGTGTCAGCTGATCAGTATTAGCAGACTCTCATAATAGCCACAATAAATCCAAACAGCTCATAGTGAAGCAGTCTTTATAATTTAATCAGCTGTCATTCTTTTGAAATATGTCTGTTTATGTTATGCTTACTCCTGTTTACTCCTACCATCTGAATGTTTTTAGGTGTCTTTTTTAAATTTGTTTGTAATTCTAAGAACAGATGTAAAGAACTCAGACAAAAACTGCCATTCATCTCTATCTAATTAGGTCACATCTTTTTCTTCAGCAACTGCGTTGGGTTATCTTTTGAGTTTTCTTTTGACTATCACTTAAACAATATCTGTTTAACATTAACAAGTCACTTCTAAGCAGATGTAGGCTTCATTTTTTGTAGTTTTGTAATCTTCGAGACACATTTTAAGAAGGCATTCAATACCCAACAATTTCACCAAAAATATACATTTGGAATAACTGCCATTGGTTTACTCAATTAAATAATTTAATCATTTTGTATGGGAAAAAATACTCATATTTATGAGTAAATGAGCATGTAGGTAATGTAAGACATAGAACGCATGCTTTTTTCTTTCCCATATAAGCAGTATAAGTTGTACTGTTGAATTCAAAAGTATTCTTCTCTCTTCAGATATGTTTTTGTTTCTCTTCTGCAATCGTTCTCTCAAAGCTAAAGAACACAGTAACAGCAATGGCCACCAGAGGCCCAATCTAATTCCCAAGTCTGCAGCAATTTATTGGACTTACTTACAATACATCCAACTTTTATAATGCCATTTGTTACAACATTAACAGCTGTAAATACTCAAGAGTCCTTTTATGTCCAGGATCGATGCAAGTGGTTCACTTCTATCATTAATCATGTACTGTACCTTTTATGAAGCAATCTCACTTTATTCATAAAAGATAACTATATGGCTCCATTAAGGTGTCACACTATTTATCTTCCTTATAACCTGCCCATGGCATTACAAAGTGTCTTGGCTTGCTACACTCTTTCTTTCTCTTGTCTTCACTCTATTTGTCCCTTTGCCCTCTTTCACATATAAAATAATTGGAAATACATAGAGGCAATAGCAGGTGGGCAGTTTACTGGTAATATCAAGCCAGCTGTAAAATGAAAATTGCTCATTTGTTAAAGTGTGTGTGTGTGCAGGGGTGCCTGCATGCATGTGTGCACACGCATGAATCATTTTTAAAGATAATGGGGGTTTAGGTATGAGACTAACATATTTTATTATTTCTTAATATATAACATATTAAAAAGTGATTAGAAAATGTTCAGAGGTATGCAACACATCAGTGCTTTTGATCTCACACAAGCATTTTGGATTAAATCCATATTTAGCATGCAGCAGATTCCATTTTAAGTTTTTAAGGCTTTAATACATCCTTCAATATGGGCCTAGCCTATAAAATATACAGCATATGATTTATTAGATCTGAACATATGCCAAGAGCTTGCAAGAGAATTCATGTTTTATCAATGTCCAGCTCAGAGTATTCTGTGAACTGTTTGGGTCACTGTTTGATCCATGGGAAAGAATGGATTTAATATGTTCTGAACATGGTTGCAAAGCCTTGAATGCACCACTTCTGTGTCAGCGTATAGAAAATAATTTTGGTCACCACTGGCAAATAACAAAAAGCACCAATTTCACCCAGTGTGCAGATAGAAACTGTCACACTGTTTCATTTTCACATGGGCTACATGTGCAGCTCTAATCAGAACCAAGTATAATAAAAGGGACAAAAATATTCATCAGAAATAGTTGCAGTGTATTCAGATTAAGAAAATGCAAATATTTGTCTAGCTTCATTTACCTTAAACTCTCCATTTAGCATCCAGTTAAGTGAAAAAAGCTGAGTATTTGAAAGTTTTCAGAGCCATTAATAACCTGGTTGATGTCGCTTCTTATGAAAATAAATTAAATTAAAAACTATTTAAAAAAACACTAAATGGCATTAGGCATGTCTCTGTTTACTTCTGCTGCTCAATCAAAATGAACTATCTTTTCTTCAAATATCCAAAAGCGTTCATGTTTCATGTTTTTTTCCTCCTCTATTTCTATGCCATTAAGAATTGGAGGGTCTTTCTCTTATTGGCTTTGCTTTGTCTTTAGGGGACACCTCAGTAATATGTGAGGGTAATAACATCTGTTGCAAGAGTCTGTGTTGTTATTGTCACAAAGAAATAGTTATTATATCAAAGTTATGACTCCTTTTGTATGATTGAGTTGCTATATCATTGCTACAGAATGACTCTGGGACCTATCAGATGCCTCAGATGTGCCTGTGTGCATGCGTGTGCATGTGTGACAGAGAGAGAGATTCTTTGTCTTTATTTGTATGATGTGCAACAATCTGAACAGTCTGATGCACAGAAAATGCCTTAACTATATTTTTTTTGGCTAGATCAGGCGGAACTAATATTTTAATAAACCCAGCTGTCTAAACAAGTGCCATTAAGGCTGCCACAGCGCTGGTAACTTCTGCACATTACACCTTCTGTTCAGATATTGAGTATCATACCCAGTGTTTTTTATTTCTTCCATAGAAATGTATCAGGCTGTGAACTTTTCATCATTCCATAAATTAAAAATAAGAACAATGTTCACTGGATGTTGATAAAATCATGATCATCAATATTTAGCTTGCAGATGTTTTTCCACCGCAGGTTGTTCTAGGGCAGAAGCAAATAAAATACAGCTACAACAGTGTAAAGAACCAGGCTGAAACAGGTTTTCAGACTGTTTTATTACCAGTTCAAAAAATAATAATAATATGGGACAGCCAAAGCCAAACATTCCTAAATGAAAATACTACTTTATGTGCAAGAATGTGCATGGCATGAAATTGCTAAGTGCAAATGTTCAGGGTTTAACTATCCCAGCCGGGTGGTCATTGGCTAACGTCTATAAAATAATATAAGACAGGATAAAAAAATATCCTGACAATTGAATAACTTACAGTTTCTATTCATGATGTAAAATTTGTTGCATTTTATATTGCCTGAAATTTTTACTACATGTGTCATTATTTTGTACGTTAATTAGTTATACTAGTTTACAAATTGTTAATCTAGATAGCGAGAGGGTTAAACTGACTTAAAGCAATCAATCATAAATTGTATTAGTGACAAAAAATACATTGAAATACAAATAAAGTAAAAATAAATCAAGCTGTCAATAGATTTTTTACTTAAAGGTTACTTTTCATTGGTTTAACTAATGAGTATGCATCAGCTGGCATCTCTATAACACTGTATATCTACCAAGAATAAAGTACATTGTAGCTGTGACAGAGACCAACAGACAGCTAACCACACTTGTAGATTAAGTCCTTGGTTTATTACAAAGTTAAATTAAAATATTTTACAACTACAGTGAAAAAAAAAAAAACATCCAAAGACTGATTTTTGGCTTCTTCTTTTTGAGATCATCTCCATTGGACCATTTGCCCATCGCTTCCAAATTTAGATCAATGCTATACATAAGAGTAGTCATATGTGGAGTATGTAGAGTTGTCATATGTGGCCTACATCTTGAAAGTCTTTGTTGGCTTTCTCATCTTGGGGACTCCTGGAAACGGACAGTCTAGCTCAAGTTCAGGTTTCAGGGCAGAGGTTTCCTTGATTCGTGGTTGAGCTAAAATGCTGAGGAGGTAATTTATATGTATGTTCAAAGGGGTCCAGGGATTCCGGGTGTAGATCCAGGGCTGGGGAAACAGACACACTCACGCTCCTCTGAGTCCGCTCATGAAAACCACACATTCAGTCCAGATGTCCACACCGTGCCTCACTCATGCTCTCGCTAATCCAAAGGGTTTCCAGGGAAGGCAGGCTGGGGTCCAGGGAGGTTCTGTGATGGAGGAGACGGAGAAACAACGATAAGCCAGAGAACCAGGAAGCACAAGGAAGCATATTATAGAGAGCCAGGCTACACTAACTGAAAATAGTACAACAATCCAGCTAGAACAATCCACGTCAAACACATCCATCCATTAAACATGGACACTGACTTTAAGATGTCACCCACAGATTTCTGGATTCTGCATTTTAAACTATAGGTATTCGTGTTTCTAGATGCTGTCACATTGTCCTGTTTGGACCCAGATATAACCACATTTGCAAAGAAGGTCCCAAGTCATGAGCCAATATAGGCAAGCTATGTGAGCAGGCTGTACCAATAAAATGTATGATAACAGACTAATTAAATACCATAATTTCATTCACCGAAGCTCATTTTATTCAGACTGTTACTCAGAGTAGGTCACAATATTTGTAACATTATTTCAAACGATTCAAACGGCAGCAGAACCACATAAAGAGGTAAAAATCCCAATCGGTGGCTCAAAGTAGTCCCTATTGTTTGAAGTTACTGTGACCAGTTTAGTGATATCCTTCAATTACTGCACCACTTTGACCATAGGTAGTGCTTTTATTATAATTATTATTTTGTGCACATTAAGCCAGTTTAAGGTTGCTTTACTGAGATGTGGCTGTTATAAATTGATGTATTCAAGTAAGAATACACCAACAAAGACTTGCTGTGAAAGAATGCAGCACAAGGTGCCCTGTAGAATATTTTCTTGTAAACAGACAACACTTCTGTTTACATTTGGCACTTTTTTACAGGATGCATTGTGTGTGACCTTGAGTTGCGATAAACACGTTACCTTCTTCATATTAGCCAAGCAAATTATAATATGTGTGTGTGTGTGTGTATATATATATATATATATATATTGATGTATATATATATATATATATATATATAGATGTATATATATATATATATATATATATATATATATAGATGTGTATATATATATATATACATACATATATATACATAGAGAGAGAGATATAGAGAGAGAGATATAGATATATATATATATATAGAGAGAGATATAGATATAGATATAGATATATATATAGATATAGATATAGATATAGATATATATATCTCCTTCTTTCATTTTATAATTCTAATCATGATGATAATAACATGTCCAATGACTTTTCATGTGTATTGTATGATTCTAAAGGGGTCTTTTGAAATGTGCGTGTCTTTTAGATGTGTCTCAGTAAAACACTCATACATTTTCCACTGTCTTTCTACATTTTCCACTATATTTGTGCACTTAACAAGGTAATGATATATTTTTTGGTGAGTCGTCTAATCATGTCCTTCTATTTGTGGTCTATGATAGGGATGCAGGTAAGTAAGCTCCTGAAGATTATCAATGAGTGCTCTTTTGTGTCTATGGTGACTCTCTAGCTTCAGATTATTATATTACTGAGCTCCCTTCACCTGATTAAGGTTTTATCTCCAGCCACAGCTGTTCCAAAGATTATACACTATTCTATGACAATATTTGAGCCATGGGAGCCACGTCTCCCAGCTGGCAGGAAAAAAAAAACCCTCTGTGTTTGTGTGTGCACCAGTGTGTCCACTGGTAAGTTAGATGTATGTAATGTTTTGGGGGAAAAAAACACAAACAAAACAATAACACAATCACACATTTCGCCATGTGAGAATGCACATGTATAGATATGTGACCAGTGACTAGTATGAAATGTAAATGTAAGAGCCAGCCAGTTTTTGTTTTTTTTTGTTTTTTTTTGCAATGTGTACAAGGTTTTGTTACATTTGTTACCAGAACTGTAAATTGAGGGTCTCTAAATCCCTGATCCCTGTGGTCATTCTGCATTTCCTGTCTCTGAGAGGGCTTAAATACTCTGAAGTTCACTGTAATAATTTAAAGGTTTATCTGGCCTTAATTGTGTTGACATCTTTAATTAACCCGAGTTTAACAGATTCCTGATGAGAAAACACAAACATGGCTCATAGTAAAGCTCCTGTTTCAGAATTAACGAAGTTGTCTTTTCCAGTACAGACTGTAAAACAACCTTTCACCACTGCCTGAATGTTACATTATTTTTTTTGTCTTATTCATTAAACTTTATCATTATTTTGCAATAATGTTATCTCATTCATCCTTCCATTCTCTTCCACTTATCCTTCAGTGTCACAGGTGAGCTGGAACCCATCCCTGCTTTAGGGCAAGACGTGAAGTACACTCTGGACAGGTCACCAGTCTGACGCAGGGCTAACACAGAGAGACAGGCAAGCATTCACACACACACCTATGCGTAATATAGACTCACCAACTAACTTAACCCTACTAATTACATGTCTTTGGACTTGTTAGGAAGCCACACAAACATGGGGAGAACATCTAAACTCCAAACAGAAAGACCCCTGGCCAGATGATGGAGTTGAGCTCAGGACCTTCTTGCTAACCACCGTGCCACCTGCTGCCCGTTATCTCATTTTATTTTAATTTACCCTCTGGGTATTCTAATTTTGGTCAATGTCAAATTATTTTTCAAATTATTATATTTATTATGAGGTAAATTTTCTAAAATTAAAAAAAGAAATTACAAAATTGAAAAACATGTTGCAAAGGTATTTTTCATATAACTCTTATGAATTGAGTAGGTGTATTTTTAGTTTTACTCATTTCATAAAGGAGTTTACAAAACCTTTTGAAAGAACTTGACTGGATTAGATTTCAAATCTTAAGTGAATTTGAAATTTAAAGTTAAGGCATAAATACCAAATAAACCAAATAACAGGCAGTATCAAACATTAGATGATTTTAAGGTCACCGGATGGCAACAAATTCTCTACCAGGGTGAATACTCCCATTCTGGCTGGCATTTTGGTATCAATTCATTTAAAAAAAAGGGTGGGAAATAACACTCTTTTGAAAGAGCTACTAATTTAAATTTCAAAGTTGAAGGGCTTTTTTAGCTTTCGGATGTCTGTTTGTGAAGTTGTGTATTTTACTTAGTTTTCATTAGATTTTACCATAGAACTCCATGGTTACATGTAGTTCTGAAAACTGCTTGATGAAGTTTGGGGAAACATCATAGTTATGAGTTGCTCATCCATGATGACCTAGCATGTTGAAATGACTCTTACCCAGTGTGATCAAATGTGATGTGATGCCAAGGGTTATTTCTACATGTGAAAAGTTACTGAGTTCATCACAGCGCCAGTATCTAAGAACACCTTGTGTGCATCTGTGAGATGCCACCAGCTTTGATAAAACAGCAATATTATGATAACAAGTTTGGAATAGCCAGCTTTAAAAGATACACTCTCTACTGGTGTTAAATTAGGAAGAAACATTGGTCTCCTGGGTTTTTCATCTAGCACTACTAGAGGGTGCTGTCACAACAGAGTACCATAGGTTGCAATAAGCTGCTTAAACAAAGAACCCACAGGGTCATTTGTTTTCTGAGAGGATTGTACTAAAATGCCAATAGTCCTGCATTCTAAATTGCTGAAGGTCTGACAATTTTAGACAAAAGCACTGTGTACTTTAGTGGCCTTGAGCACAAAGCCTTAAGTAAAAACACCCATTTTGCATCTTTGAAAGAGATGAGGTGAAGCCCAAGTTGCCCAAAGCAGCATCAGCTCATTACAAAGAGAAAGAGGTGAGAGACATGGAATGGAGTTTGATCTCTACTCTGCCCCCTGCCACTGTCTGTCCACGATCAGCCTCACAACAGACCCAACTTCTTTTTTTTTTTTTTGCACTTCACAATCCTCTGTCTCTCTTCCACAGCATGTCTTTTATCCTGTCTTCCTTCTCTCACCCCAACCGGTCGCAGCAGATGGCCGCCCTTCCCTGAGCCTGGTTCTGCCGGAGGTTTCTTCCTGTTAAAAGGGAGTTTTTCCTTCCCACTGTTGCCAAAGTGCTTGCTCATAGGGGGTCATATGATTGTTGGGTTTTTCTCTGTATCTATGGAGCGCCTTGAGGCGACTTTTGTTGTGATTTGGCGCTATATAAATAAATTTGAATTGAATTGAATTGAATTGAATTGAATTGAATTGAATTAAATTAAATTAAATTAAATTAAATTAAATTTATCTTTAATTTATCACCACCAGTGATATTGGAGTCACTGCAAGATTTTGTGGAAATATACCGACCTGGAGTTGAGTCTGAGGTATGCAATGTGACAGTGCAGATCTACTGGCTTGTCCCCATGTTACTCTGCACCATGCTGAAAACATTCCCTTATAATCAGACAAGAAGCCTTTTAAGGTAGTCCATACTCTGCATTGCTATAAACCTCTCCCTAAGCAGGAGAAGCCCGATAGTTTTAAAGCACTGACAAAATCAAAGAAACCGATTCTCACCAACCCCCTGGTCTCCCCAGGTAGGAATAAGCCCTGTGAAGTAGTTGCTTGCCTATCTGGGACTGTTATGTAAATTTAACCCTCTCAAGGCAGGCGTTGCCGATTTGCAACAGTTAAAAACTAACAACCTGATTACCCCACATACATATTTTATGAGTTTTTTTTTACTCAGAAGTACCACTGCAGGACTTGGTTGTGCATTAGCAACAAAAAGTTTAATTTGAGCCTGAGATGGTTAAAGGGGGGCAGTAGAGTCTGTGGATTTTTTTTCCAAAGCAGCAGAGGCTTAAATGCAAGAAATTCTGTCCTGGTTGGCTGCTTTGAAACTGAAACCTTATCTGTCTGGAGCCTTGACACTTTCAGTCTAACCCAGGTAGCTTTGATGGACAAGGTAGAAATGTGTGTATGTATCAAGTTTGCTTCTGAAATGTGCAAACCAGGAAAGCTTTTAAGATAAGTGGTCAATGCCGTATTATGTGATCCGATGCCATCATTACTGAGACCTCTAGGTGGTAGCAGTGATCTACTCAGATCCTCTCGTTCTCAGATCCTCTGATTTCTGCTGATGAGAGCTGTAGTCACTAAGAAAAGGATCTGTGACCACTGAGAGAGGAAATAGGTAGTGCAGAGACAAAGGGATGAAAAGAGAGAAAAGGCTGCATTGGCCTTTGATTCAAGCAGATATACAGTGGGTTAAGGTGCCTCTTTCTTTCACGATGTCTCCCAGTCTTTACCTCTTGCACTTCATTCTTTCATTGTTCTCACCCAGTCACCATGGAGTGTTTTAAAAAGTCATCCAATTTCAATGTCCTTATTGAAGAAACGTGCACTGGAACTGAGCAACTGCACTTTTGCTGAGGCCATTTGGGGATACACTGTGGTGCAATGCACTCTGTGTTCTGAAGGTGTGGTCCCTCTATCAGTATCACTCTTTAAAAATAGACTGTTGGTATCCTGCTGGGCAGAAACCATTAAACAAATGACTTTTTAGCCCCAAGCTGACTTTGAAAAACATTTTGGGTTACAGTGTATACTGTTAGTGCAAAGAACAGAGTCACTTTGTTTTATCTTTCGTCTCTTCCCTCCTCTAGGCTGCACTTGTTTCTGGGTTACCATTTGCATAGGCTGTTCAACCTGTGTCTGCGCGCGCATGCTTGGAGTGTTCATTTATGATTTTGTTTTTGCCCCAGGGAATATTTAAAGGGTAAATATTTTCAGGTAGCATGCACATTTCTGTTATTATCATATTAGACTAGAATTTAAATGCCAGTATAGGTTTTTACCTTCTTCATCAAAATGACACCGGTGTAGGAGAAGGTGGTACAGCTTCATCTGTCTGAAAATAAACTCACACTGATCATATCAGCTCACCAATTAATCTCACCAGTGTGAGATTTATCAGTAAAGAAAAGTTTCGAAAAGCCACGTAGTCAAATGCTATATTTAAGACAATCAAGAAAGATTGTTTTTGCCAGTGGAACAGTGGATTACATGCAAAATAATACCCCTCCTACTTTTTCCCAAATACTTTGTGGGGAGGAAGCCCACACTTATGTAAAAAGGAAGAGAAAACATAACATTGAACACATTTTCTTCCCATACATAATGCCTCTCTGCTTGTCAACCCAAATTTGTGACTTGTTTCATCTTGGAAATATCACTGAATCCAAGTAATCAGGAGACTGACAGAATAAAAACAAGAGAATTTATTTATATAAGCACCACAGATTTCAAAGACTTTCCATGGCAGCCAACATTTTTTACATCATGAAGTTTTGTATTTGTGAAAAGCAGCATCAGCACAAACAAAACGTTGGACCATTGGCAATGAGTACAAAGAATACAGAGTAATAGTGCACTCAACTTCAAAACTTTAAAGGCATACACGTTAAGGAATATAGAAAAGAAAAGAAAACAGCAGAACTCTCTGAAAAAAAAAAATGTTCACTATATTTATTAAAGGGCAAAAAAGATGGATGCGTTTTAGCATCCATCTTTTTTGCTGACGACGGCTTATTGCTGAAACGTGTCCATCTGTTTTGCCCTTTAATAAATATAGAACAATTTTTTTCAGAGAGTGCTGCTGTTTTCACTTTTTTTCTGAGTAGAAATCGACAAATTTAGTAGACTGAAAAAATGTGATTCTTACCCTCTTAACTACAGGAACCTATAAATCAGTGTGAGGCATAACATTTCATACTTGTCCGGTTTTAAACAGGTGCGATAAGATAAAGTTCCCAGTGTGTAATATTGATATTATTTTTAAGTTCAATGTTTAGAGCCTAGGTTATACACAAATCAGTTTATTACATTTCCTTCAGAGAAGCTTTGATTACATTTTCACCTTCCATGGTGTAAAATAGAAAAATAAATTTAAAAAATACAATGTCTGTACAAGAAATTGCATATTGAATTACTGTTGATGTGTATAGAGCTTGCATAAACAACATATCCTTTCAATATCATCATCAGGTCTAGATATTACTGCAGAAGACACACTGAATGCCTGTGTGTGTGTGTGTTCTTGTGCCAGCAGCATTATGTGCAAGACCAGGTGATAATTCATGCTTCACAGGCCCCACAGCCTTTCCATTATGCTATGGGTTCAAAAAGTTAAGGGTGGCATATTGCAGTGCAAATTGCAGGCAAAAGCATGACAGAACTGAGTGGAATCAATTACAGCTAGTATGACACACATCAAAAGAAAGAAGGAAGCAAGCTACCTTGATAAAAAGAAGTCATGTGTTGGATGAGAATTCACATTCTTTGAAGACAAGCTACAGGACATTTGTAACTTATTTTCAGTCTTTCTTCACAACAAATTTTTCTAAGAGGAGATATTTTGGTGCAGTAGTCATAGGGTGAGATGGTATTGGATGCAAGGTAATTAAGTATTAAATATAGTAGTGGGAACCAATGTAAATTAATACTTTAACAATTCTGTTTTGCAGTGTTAGTCAATAAGTGACTGGCTGCTCCCGTATGGGAATAGAACGATGCCACCTTATCCCATAGTCCAGCCAATAATGCGATTCACACTCGTATATACGCAGCTAATCAACGTGGTTGACAGGCTATGACAGCGTCCTTATGTGCCGACACCGGTGTTTTAGCTAGCAAAGTGGCGTGGCTGATGTGAAGTGAAGCCATGTAAATGACAACATGTACAACCATTGGAGATGTGAGCAGGACAGATGGAACAATTGACGGAAAAAGTGTGGATTTTATACCAGTTTTTAAATTGTGTTGATAGGCCACGTAAAACCAGAGTTATGATAAAAATATCTGCAATGTTTGGTTTTCTTCCTGAATACTATCGTTGTTTATATTTACTGCGGGAAGAAACGGTAAAAACAGAGTTTTATAAGGAAAATACTGAAAGCACTCTCCGCCTGTGAGCAAAACCAAAACCAAAAAACCCCCCCCGCCCTCTCCTATTGGTGGAAAAATGTACCAATCAAAAAAAGGATATGGCAACATGGCATTTAGGTGTTTAGGAAGAGGGAAGTTTTAAGAGTGACGGCGGTGTTTTGAGATGTGAGAGATTTGCAACGTTTAGTGCAAATCTTGTGTAGTTAGTGTGTAGTGTAGTCAATAGTTTAGTTCAAGTTATTTTTACTTCCAATAGTGTTAACATACTACACAGGTCATGAACAAGATTTTTTTTTAATTTTATATAGATAGATAGATATCATTTTATTTCGAACATGCAAATATAATTGAAATAACAACAGAAAAAAACAAAAAAAATCCCAAAACTTAAAAATCATCAAGTTTTCATGTATATATCTATGTCTACAGAATGCATGTGCTCCAAAAGGAGTAGGATGAAGTTTACACTTTTCTTGTTCCTACCCCCTTATTTAAAATTTCATTGCTTACAAATCCATAACCAGGATTCAACATTATTTGATCATATATGGTTAACTATGTACAAGTCTAACACATTGAACATACACAAATAAAAATATTTTCAGCACGTAAACCAGAACAACAACAAACTACATTTTTACATAAACTAATCATCCTGTCTATAACACCCGCTTAATCTCTGAGCTTATTTTATATCTATGTGACAAACACCTTAATGAACACTTAAGGTTGGGTTACTCAGGCCTTGATCTATAAAGGGCACAATGAGACAACTCAGTCACTGAGAGGAAGATTTCATATATTCATGCAATTTATTATTTTTGAACAATCGTGTGAATTTTTGTATTGATGTACTTGATTTTATCTGTACAGGTGTTCCACACACTAACTCCTCTGACTGTAATGCTCTGATATTTTACACTTGTCCTTACTGCTGGCTTGCTGAACATAAGGATTCCTCGCAGGTCATGAGTATTTGGTCTTATTTGGAACAATTTCTGAATGTTGTGGGGCAAAGATTTATTCGCTGCTTTGTACATTGTTTGCGCAGTTCTGAGGTCAACCAAATCTTTAAATTTGAGAATATTTAATTTGATAAAAAGTGGATTTGATGGTTCTCTTGAAGTAGCTTTATTTATTATCCGTATTGCTCTTTTTTGCAGAATGTATATTGGATGAGTGTGTGTCTTATACGTGTTTCCCCACACTTCCACACAGTATGTCATGTACAGCAGTATAATAGAACAATAGAGAGTATATAATGTTTGATTTATGAGATCCTTAACCTTGTAGAGAATTGCCAGAGACTTCGATATTTTGCCTTTGATATTGTAAGTGGGCTGAAGCAGTTATTTAAAAGTAGTCTAACATAAATGTAAATGCTGTTATTTGATTATTTTAATAAAGCATGTAACTTGGATGGATTCGATGCTGGCGTGACCACAGTGCACACGTCTGCTGTTGCTCACAGTGGTCCAAGGGACCGCTCAGGGAGTTTATGTGTTCGCTCGGACACATGAAAAATCAGAGGGAACATTGGTGGGAACTATTGCTAGAGACACCCCTCAGACAGCCCTCACCATGTGCAAAATCTTGTACCATTTACATAAAACATGAAATGTATAATTCTGCAAAGTTACTGTTGTGAGACCATACTTCATGGTAATTGAAATTCAGTTTATTTAAATAAGTCTACTGTTCATGCACATATACAACCCGCTGTAAAATGAAGAACTGCATGTTCCTGGAAATACAATGAATTCACATCATTTAGTGTAATCCTTGAGCTATAGAGCCCCTGTATTCTATTCGTGCTAGAGCCAAAGGGCAGCTACACTAATCAAATTGTTGATAAAATATAATAAATGGATAGTACAAAATGCTGTAGGAGCTGAGCTACAAATATATAATAGTAAAGTAAGGTAACGTAAATTTCAATAGTGCAACTGTTTCTATTACAGATGGTATTCTTAAAGGACTAGTGTAATTTTTGTTTCCACAGTTCAAAATAATAATAGCTGATGCAACACTGAGGATCTACAAACCTCTGATAGATTAGAGAAGTGCTAAATTAGAACCAGACTATCCACTATTTAACCACAGATATGACTTTAGTAAAATGTAAATACTAGCATCATTATGTTATCAGGCTTTCAGTGACAGTATTTTTCAGGTAATGCTTATTCTTCCTAATTTTTCAAATTTTTCTTGAAACAATTACTAATTAGGGCTTTATTGTTTATGTGTTCAATTTGCCCCAAAAATAGGGAGTAATGAAGTAAAAATACTTAGTTGCAGTAGAATTTTCAAATATGTGTACTTACTTGAAAATGTATTTTTCTGACTTTTTACTTTTCCTCCCAACGTTTTAACACAATTATCTCTACATTTTCAAAACAGGCTTAAATCTTACTTCAGGTTTAAGACATCTGAGGGGGATTCTTTCTAAAATCATCAAAATTATATAAAAATAAATGAACAATAACACATAAAAGAAGATTCTATTGGTATAACTATTAATGGTGCTTATCACAGACAAAGAGATGAAAGGGCCAAAAATCATATAATGCATGCATCATTGATTTTATTGTAGTCAGATTTTAAACTGAGTTGGAATAATCCAGAATGCTGTTTTTGGTGTAGATGTTGCACTTCAGCATCTAGCTAGCGATACAAAAGAGAAGCAAGCATAATGGGAGTAACAGGGATTACAGGTAATCAAATCCAAAAATACATAAACTCATTTATGTTATTACTAGGGATGGGTACCGGTATCCGGTGCCATGATGGCACCGGTTCTGACATAAACGGTAGTAACCAGACCGAAAAGCAGCGCACATTTCGGTGCTTTATTTCGGTGCTTTTTTTTCCTGAGATGTCATACACTTTGAATTCTAGCCAATCATTTTACGTTTCCGAGGATAGTAGGCGGGTACGTACGTACGTTCTTTTAGAGCTGAGCTACAGATTAAAAATGCCCAAGGCGAAGCGGTCAAAAGTCTGGCTGTACTTCACAGCAAAATATGCAAACTCAGCAGCCTGCAACAAGTGCTTTAAGGTGATACTGTGATACTGTCAAAGGAGGTAACACCTCAAATTCGATGAAACAGCTGGCGACGCATAGCGTTTTTTTTAAAAGCCGAAAAATGCGCCGTATTTGATACCTTGCTGCGAGACCTCACACCGAGCGTATCTACTGCGGGTGTGGTGCCTGTTATCGGACCCGGAGTTAGCAACAGCCCCCAAAAACCGGAAGAGGAGAGTCCTGGCCCCTAGCCCTGCCAGTGTAGCAGAAATGATGATGATGATGATGATGGCAGCAGCAGCCGTTCTTCTCTGCGTGAGTAGCGTAATGTTGTTCGTGTATAATTTACGTTGAGTAGGCTCACCACGTTATTAAATTAATGCATGTAAGGTGAACTAGCAAACGCCGTTGTAGTTACATGCAGCTGTCTTCTTGTTTGATGGCAGATACTCCCTTCACCCTGGCCAAAAAGGCTAAAATGACCAACGAAAAAATCGAAAACAGTTAAACATGAGAGGTTTTTGGACAAAGTTTGTGTTTTTTCCATTGTTTAATCACTGCTTCCAGCCAAGAGTGATACCATATATGCCCCATAGCTGCAGATAAGGCTAACATTGATATCTTTTTACAAAAAAAACCCCAGCTGAACATGAGAGATTTTTGGACCAGTTTTGTGTTCTCCATTCTTTAAGCACCGGTTTGAGCACCGTTTAAGCACCGGCACCGTTTCAAAAGTACCGGTTTGGCACTGGTATCGGATAAAACCTAAACGATACCCATCCCTAGTTATTACAAGGCTGCATGAAAGTGCAGTTTAGTGCAGGCTACTGTGCTTAGTTTGCAGTACTGTGGTGAAGTTTAAAGTAATGCATTATGTGGGACTTGTGCAAAGCAGCTGTGGTGTTAATTGTCAGTGTAAGGTATCATCAGGTGCATTGATACTAAACATCAATTCAATAAATTTAAGGTGACGATGCTGATAAGAGTTCCACATTTATACTATTTAAGACTAGAAAACCCAAGCTTATCTTGTGAAAAATCAATTAAAAAAAATCTACAAAGAGCAGCAGAACTTGTCAGGTGATCCAATAAGAGCCCCCAAATCTCCTGTAGCTCACAATAGAAAAGTGAGCTACAATATATTCATTCCACATATTGCACCACTGCGATTTTAGGGTTCCCACACATGCCAAATACCAGTTTAACCTGTAACGATACTCATTTCCATATTTTGTTTTAGGTGTGGAAGCAAAGTCACCCATCTAGAAAATGGAGCCATTCTTTTGCTTTTTTTCTCTTCCCATTGAATTTCTCTGCCTGTGTACTACATAACAGATGTTCAAGTCTGTGAATTAATTAGAATTAAAATTTAAGTTGAAACAAAGTTTGTATTCCTTGATATGTAATACTTTTTTTATTATGATGATGACGCTGATTATTATTATCATTACATTAATGTGACATAAATGTTAAAAATGTCCTATTTTAACTTAAATTACAGAGCGTGTACTTTTTCACAGAGTAAAGATGCTCAGTCAGTTCTTTAGCTTTTTACCAGCTTTTAGCTTTTCTACAATTGTTTAACACAAGCATTTCTTTCCACCTCTGAAACAAAAATATGTTTTGGCTGATTAGACAAAAAAAAAAATCATGTATATCAAATGTGTGCACCACAATTTAACAACAACCTTCTTTACAGTTATTTTAAGACATTTCACTGTGGTCAAATGCAGTGGTACTAACCACTTGACCAACATGTCAGCAGTAAAGTTTTAAACAGATGTTCTATATATATATATAAGATATATCATTTATTTTTGAATGATGGTTTTGGAAAACAGGCCTATAGGTTTGGATGGGCAGGGAAAAATTTCTGCATGTGTAACTCTGATAAGACCAACACCTAATGTTAGAACCCTACTAGTAGCATGATTAGGATACTAATTGTGCTGCTACTAGAACGACTAGTATCCTACTTGGTTAGGATCGCTGTTCAGATGCTGGCATTTTCTCTATCAAGCACTTAATTTTTGTAGTAAACAGTTTGACAAAACTATATTAAGGAAATGAATTTTGTATTCATGTTCTAAAACTGGTCATTCAATGCATTTCAACTAGAAATTCTGAAGAATGTTACAAATAACATTTCTACAGTTATTAGACATCAAATTGAAAAGTTAATACACGCAGTTGTGACTTCGTGACAGATTTAATGGAAGGAATAACTGTTTAAACTGACCAAAACACAATCAGTAGTGACCTGTTGATTTGTTAAATGAGAAAGAGAGAGAGCATCAGGACACACTATCAGCACATAAGCAGCTACAACAGATACAGTGAACTACACAGAAATGCAGACTGTTAGAGAATAATAAACATAAACAACATACTGGCTCATCTACATGAGCAGAGCACGTTGTGGCTTATGTGTGATTTCTTTCTTTTTTTTTTTTTTTGGCACCAGAGGGTCTGTTTGTATGTGTATGCTGTACTTGTTGCTCCGAGTTCATAGTTGAACACCTCATCACGTTCTCAGAAACACGGCAGTTCCCTGCTCTCTGTATTTGTACCTCTGATGGTAGGGGGGTGGGTGGTGAGAGATTTTGGAGGTGGGCTGTAGGTCACCTATTCAGACAGCAGAAATTGTTTTCTGTGCTGCTTTTTCCACTGGGTGAACAACAATAAAAATATTGTTTTCTTTACTTTTGATTAGGCAGGTATGATGGCTTGTTTGAGGTACACTCCTGCTCATAGCTAGAGCCAGTGTAGTTTTTCTTCCTTGTACTTTCTGGATGATGCTTCTGCTTTTCCCTTTGTAGTCTATCCATAAGATTAGACATGGATATTGTGTTTTCAACAGCACCAGTGAAAGGGACCCTATTGATTTATTTAGCCATTCTGCCACAATCTGCTGCTGGTGAAAGCTGTACCTCTGAAGCTTAGCGTGTGTTTAGATGTTTTTGTTGTTGTTGTTTTTCAGTTCAAGTATATATGTTGTTCAGCTACTGCAGATATAGGAGGCATGATGGGGCAAAAAGTCTGACGAACACTAATTTCACATTGAGCCAAATGCCAAATTTGATGACACTTTTGCTGACTGGCAAGCATCTTGCAGTCTAATGAAAAAGCTCGCTGTAAACTCTGTTCATTGCCACTCACTCAGAGCTCCACTCCAGCACAAAACAACTGCTCGCTGGGCCAATTTGTACGCCACACAGATAAGTAAAGGGTGAACTTAATGTAAACCCAAATTCCAATGTTGGTAAAGTTACTTCAGAAACACGATAAACTAAATTTGCAGATGGGACGGCTACACACATCAAAGTGCTCACAGTGCAGAAGCTTGCTCGTATATAATAGAGTAGTTATAGGACCAGGTGGAGTGGGGCACACATGGCCTACAAAAAGAATAGCAAATGCACATGCACACGTTGCCTTTATAGGCTTAGAGCAGAGGTATGATGACTGAGTGCCAATTTAGCAAGTCAACATATGCTTGAGGCCTACACAGAACCATATAAGCATATAAAAACTTTTAATTGGTGTTTTTAATGTTTATTTTTAGAGAATGGCTTTCATGTTGGTAGTTGCCATTTCTGTGCTGGTTCTTTATGAATTTAGCCATTAGTAAGAAGAGTTATATTTACTAACATGAATAATTTAGTCAGCTAGAGGTGACAATTTATAATAAAGCGAAATACTCCTTTAAAGTTGAACTGAGCTGCTATATTATTCAATCACATAATCTCTGAATGATTAAAATGTAAGCAGTCTATTCTTTTCTTTCCACACTTGAAGGGTCAACCCTGGACAGTTCTGTTTCCCAACAGTTTTACCCACTACCTAATGATGTGATTGGTGATTATAAGTAACATAAAGAGATACCTTTGAAATTACAGTAAAATGAATAGGCAGACAAATACAATTCAATCTAAATTCACATGTTTTTATTAATTTAGCTGATGAAAGGCTGTTGGGATACTTTGGCTTTTCAAATACAGTTTTTACAAAAGCAAGACATGTTCTCTCTGTTTCTATTAACTTCATTTCTTTCCCTTTTTTCCACATTTTCAAAATCATTCAGTTTCAGCATCAATACGTCATCCATACATTTGCTTATTCAATTCCGGGTCATGAGCGGGCTAGAGTCTATCACAGCTGCCATAGTGTCTACAGCAATAGACTCAGACAGGTGTACACACAGGGAAACTGCACTTAGAGACAAACAACCATTTGCACTCACATTCACACTTATGCTTAATTTAGAGTCACCAACTTAACAGCATGTCTTTAGACTCCAGACATAAAGGCACCGATGTCAATACTCTTATCCAATAATCTTGTTTAGCTTAACTCTTTTTCTTGTAAATTGTCTTTGTAGTATGTCTTTAGTATCTTACAAGTGTGGGTGGTGTAAGGGTCACAAAAATATGTGGAATGATTATAATAGTTAGAGTTGCTGAATTACAAGAAGCTTATCCCTGTAGAAATTAAAACTGTTAAAGGTCTAAGCAAATGTTTGTGTGGATGATATTTGAAAAAAATCACCCACATCCATTTTTTATATATATATTATATATTGTTTTCGATACTTTAATGCTTTTTCTTCTATAGCAACTATCTGTGTTTGAGTATTAGGTGCTTGCTATGTTTGTCCACTCTAATATTTTCTGTGTTATCAAAAGGTATTTTTTTTGTGAAGCCAATTTCTACTTTTTTGCTTACTAAATGAAATGAGTATGATTCTGCATTTGAAACATTTTGTTGTATAAGTGTCCTGGATGTTTTAGAAAACAGTGGGCTAGGTTCCAAATTACCCACTGGGCATGGAGCGACAAAACAAGCTGTGCTCTGGAGAGAGCTTGTAATAGATTACAGTGATTCCCCTTGGACATGCTGTTGAGCAGGTGGTGCCTTAGCTGGTGCAACACACGGCAATGAATTTACCATTTCCTGCTCCACCATCTGACTATGAGTCGTACAGTCTGAAAACACATTTTTAATAACCAGAGAAGCAATTAAATAAATTCAAATCGAAGTCAGAGTCAACTATCTTTGCAGGTTATTTTTCTCATTAACCCAACACACACAAAGACACACACAAAGATGTATGAACAAATCAAAATAAACAATGAATATATGTACATTTTTTAACGTTATGAGAGAGAAGGAGATTAAACTTGATTGTTGATATTTGACAATTACAAAGGCCTAACTTACTGATTTACTATCCCTGGCATTATATCGAACATACCAAACAATAATAATGCCAAAATGATACTGACTTTAAATGTTAAAGTTATCCAGTGTGTGTGCTTTGACATTAAAAAGGAAAATAGTTTCCCCCCTCACAGTCCGTTGGATAAAATCACTTATTTCTGGCCGTCAAAAACAGCTTTCAGCAAGAACACCTGACTATTTTTCTATTTTTGTAAAAATACACCCTCAGATGTGGTTAATCAGCTCAGGCAGGAAACTAAAATGTTCATATTTTCCCTAGCTTCTCTGACAATGAAGCATGAAAGCGATTTCCTGTGGGAGGCAATGCTGAATTTGATAAACTTGACTTACTTGTTATTTCTTGAGGGATAAAGAAGGGGAAAATGTTTACTTTAGTATGAAAATGTGGGAAACTTTAAACAGGTGTTTCTTTTTCAGTGAAACTGAACAGATTCATATCTGGAATACTGTGCCCAAGGAGATGCTGACCAATCTTAACAAAGCCTTTAAAGGTAAAGGGGAAAAAGTGCATTTTGCATTTAGTAAATGTGACATTTTATACCATTGCTAATTGGTGTATTCCACTATTGTTGCCAATCTCGTGACTGTTGAGAACAAAACATTTTACAGATCAAAAATGTCAGTTGATTGTTATTATTATTATTATTATTTTCACCAAAGATTTTTAATCTATCAAGAGACATCGTTGCACAAACATTGCTATTTCAGTCCAGGAATGTAGTTTGCTTCCTTGGACAGTATCCACCATAATTAGTTCCTCAACAGAGCTGGTGCATCCTGGGGCTTAATGGGGAACAATCGATGCCAACGCAAACAGTGTGTTTTTCTTTGCGTATTGCTCCAACTGTCTGTTAGATGAGATTATCAAATCAGCTCAAATTTTGCATTTTATTATTCTGCTGTTCTGGATATGCCTATAAAAATATTTAGCAGCTAACAGGCTTGTTATACTGTAACCCACACATACAAGCTTGGCGACATACACACAAAGTAGATTTGAGAGTAGAAGATGAAATATGCAAACACTATTGCTTTCTCTCTCTCTCAACCTGCTGTCAGGGGTTAGACATATAATTGTGTTTGTGGCCAAGCACGTCTACACAGAAATATTCCACCTACACATACTTTGAAACTCATTTATTTTCTACGGCCATCTGCAAGTACTCCACAATGAACCAAGTGAATCATTCTGTTTGTAGGCATATAACTTTTCCTGTGAATTGCAAAAGTCTTTCAACTTGAAAATGTTTTTAGTACCAAGCATCTTGTCACTGTCGCATACAGTACACACTATATGTCTGTGAAGGTTCTCAGTCATCCAGGTCATCGTAGTCAAAGGAGCTTGCAAAGAAAAGCGTCTGGACTTCTTTAAGTTTACTTGAAGACGTTTCACCTCTCATCCGAGAAGCTTCTTCAGTTCTAAGGTCAAATGGTGGAGAGTCCCAGATATAAACCTAGTGGGAGTATCCCCCCACAGAGGGACAAAAGGACCCCCTGATGATCTTCTAATCGCCTGAGCCAAGGTGTGAAACTGGGTGTGGGTCCCAATCAGCCAGAGTTTCGGGTGTGTTCATTGTGAAACCTGGCCCCACCTTATCATGCGAATTCCTGAGGTCAGATGGCCCAGGATGTGAGTGGGCGTTAAGGCATCTGGGAAGGGATCTCAAAACTGGATTATAGATGGCAGAGAGTTGGTGTCGTAAACCCCCGCCTCTGTTCAAAGATGGTCGCTCACAGTGGACATAGATGGCTTCTTTCACTCCTCTTTCAAACCATCTGTCCTCTCTGTCCAAAATGTGAACATTGTCATCCTCGAAAGAGTGTCCTTTATCCTTAAGATGCAGATGGACTGCTGAGTCTTGTCCTGTGGAGGTGGGTCTTCTGTGTTGTGCCATGCGCTTGTGAAGTGGCTGTTTGGTCTCTCCAATGTAGAGTAGAGTACACACTATACCACTGACAAATCGAAGGGCAAAAAATAATTTGTAAAATAAATATTTGTAGGGAACTGTTGTTAATGCCAGTGAAGAAAAAAAGTCTAAGATTGGAAATGATGTAGATGGAAATCTTTAGTTGTCCTTTGTGATTTATATGTGATGTCATGGAATAGCTGGAATAGTAAGTAAAAATAGGAATCTATTCTAGTTCATATGTTGGAAGTGGAAATAATAAAGTTAATGTTAAGTCTGTGTCAAATAAAGTGAAGACTACTACCTGAATAGTTGCCATCACCCATTTTTATCCATCCATTTTTTGCTGTTTATCTGGGTCCGGGTCACTGAAGCAGCAGTCTAAGCAAAGATGCTCAGACTTCCCCCTCCTTAGCCACATCTTTCACCTCATCCTGGGGGACATGAAGGCATCCCAAGCTGAGATATGTCTCCAGCATGTCTCGGGTTTGCCCCCAGGGCCTCCTCCCGGTAGGACATGCCTAAAACACTTCACCTAGGAGCTGCCCAGGAGGCATCCTAGTCAGATGGCTGAACCACCTCAATTGGCTCTTTTCAATGTGGAGGAGTAGCAGCTTCTCCCAGATGACCGAGCTCCTCCTAAGTGAGACCACAGACACCCTATGGAAGGCATTCATTTCTGCTGCATGAATCCACAATCTCATCCTTTTGGTGACTACCCTTAGCACTTAGCCATAAGGTGAGGGTAGAAACATAGACTGACAGTTGGATTTCATACTGAGCTCTTCACTAGAACACACTGGCACAGTATCACTCATCATTGCTGATGATTGATACATCACATCAATCCGTCTGTAAGTCTCTAACTCCACTTTCCACACACTCATAAACCAGACCCTGAGATGCTCCTCCCTGACCCAGAGTAGACCCTCTACCCTGTTCTCACCAGAAATGATGGCCTCAGACTTGGTGGTGTTAATTCTTATTCCTATTGCTTAACACAAAACATCCAATTGTGAGCTGGTGGCTACCTGATGAAGCAAGGACAACCACATCACAAAAAGCAGAACTGGTGATAAAGGACAGCCCTGGTGCCGTCCAAGTGCCATGGGAATTAAGTCTGACTTAGAGTTGCCAGCTTGAACCAAACATGAATTGCTGTTGTACAGAGTCCATAACAAATGGCCAAATATTGCATACTTCCAAAGCACCTCACAGGGTGCATGTTTATCCCTTCTCTTTGTCTACAAAGCAGATGTGGAGTGGTTGGGGAGACTGTAGGTGGCTGTAGCTCAGGTGGCAGAGCAGGTCAGCCACTAATCAGAAGGTCGGTGGTTCGATCCCAGGCTGCCTCCTGGCTGCATGCCAAATATCCTTGGGCAAGATACTAACCCCATGTTTGCCTACTGGTAGTGGTCAGAGGGCCTGGTGGCGCCAGTGTCCGGCAGCCTCGCTTCTGTCAGTGTGCCCCAGGGCAGCTGTGGCTACAATGTAGCTTGCCATTGCGAATGGGTGAATGACTGAATGTAGTGTGAAGCACTTTGGGGTCCTTAGGGACTAGAAAAGCGCTATACAAATGCAGGCCATTTTTACCATTTAAAATGCACTACTAAGTGTCTGGTGTTCCATGATTAGAATGAAAGTTACTTCCTCCTGGATCTGGTGATGTTCATGAGTTCAAGACTTTAGGCTGTCATTGCAAGCAAAGGGTTTTCTGAAATTAATGAACTTTTAAGCCCCTGAAATAAACTGACTGTGTAAAGCTGAAAGTCTGCACTTCAACTGCATTTGAGTTGTTTCATTTAAAATTCATTGTGCTAATGTACAGAACCAAAATTTGAAAAAAAGTTATCTCTGTCCAAATATTTATGGACCTAACCATATATATTTGGGTGCATTAATTCCCCCAGCATCCAATATCCTCCTTAAGCACGTCATCCAACTCATCACCATGTGGTGATCAGTTAAAAACTCTTCTAATTATTTCATGGCTGTGGCTGCAAGACATGCAGCCACAGATCAGATTATATGGTTACAAAATAATCGATATAAGGCACCTGTATATACCTGTGACATAAGGTTTACTTGTACCAAGTGCACTTATGAATACACTTATATTCAGCCATGGTATTTATTATGAACAGTTATAAGTACAGAGTCCAGAACATTAGTACAGAACACCACTTGGGTTTAGATCGGGCAGACATTTCCTCCGAGTCAAGCCCCTCCAGGTCTCTATATATCAGTGTTAATGTGAAAGCTGATGTCCCCCAGTAGGACAACTAGGGCACCTTCGGGCACCCCACCCATGGATTTCATAAAGGATCTAAATTGTTGTTTGGTCCATAAGGAAATACAGCAGTCAGGACATGCTCCCTGATCAAAACAACTTTGTCATAAATCAGTGCTGCTGTACATTTTTTCATGATTGATATGAACTTCTGGACCCAGCAATACTTTCCACAGACCCACTGGTCCCAGAATGGATTATTTTAGATAAACATTTGGACACATATTACAAGTAATATGAATGTTTTACGATTTCAGACAAGTTTTAGTGCCTCGCTGGGCATTAACAGAGATCAAACAAGGAAAGACCAGCTGACAAAAATTACGCTGAAAAAGTAATGAATGCAAACATGCAGGCTGATATTTAGTTTGATTGAATATCATGTTCACTTATCTTTCAGCAAGTCATACATTTTTATCTAGATACTGAAATCAGCTATCTCCACTTACATGATGGTGCACTTTTTTTCTTATTAATGCTATACTTGACAAGGCATTGTAACGGGTGCAGTATACATGTTTTCTCTTTTTTAACAGTTAAGTGTTTTACTTTCAGCAGTAAGAAAATTCAGTTGGGGAATCAGTAACAAAAACATTGCGTGAGCTCGAATTGTAGCTGTAAAAGGTTCTAAAGTTAAAATAGAAGTGTCACCATGTTAAGCTTGCTGCCCTGGTTCTTCTTCAGGGGTCACACCATTTCTCCTTGGCCACATCTATTCAAGGTTCTTCTCATATAACACTGTATTATTTTCCTTCCTAACTGTTTCTGTGCACAACAGAAAGCATTACATCATCCAACTGAAAAGCATCCAAAGAGGATTAATAGGTGTCTTCGTGTCTCAAATTAAAATGTAAAGGCAAAAAAAGTTAAATAAAAGAGGAAAAAGAGGAAACTATAAACTATTCTTTATTTTTATTACTTCTTAATTTCAAGTGCTATATACATTTGATAGGGTTAAAAGGGACTAATGAATGGGAAGGTTTCTTATTGAAATTATACTTTTACCAGGCTTTAATAACTGTGAATTGGTAGGATATAAACTATATAGCTATAACCTTTTGCAAATGTTTAGAAATTGGACTTAATCAAGAGAAAATAATGCTTTTGTTCTGAGAGCAGAATCTATATGTGGGCTGTAATTGTTTTTGGACCGTGTATTTCTGTAGCTGTAGTTAATCTATCTTACACCTGACCACCATATAGAAAACCTTCAAATATTGTTGCCTTAAGAAAGTGTAGTTTTTTTGTTTGGTTGGGTTTTCGCCCAATGGAAATTTAATCACACCTGCATAAGAAGGTCCAGATCCCTGTTATAATCTATTATAACATTAACGTAACTTATGTGGCAGTGACCATAACGCCACCAAAGGTTCCAGGTGCATAATGGTAACAGCTTTGGCAGCAAAGTCACTGTAACAGATGAGCCACACAGTGTATTTATTTATTTATTTATTTATTTTTTACAGATGTGAATAAAACAAGACAAAGAAATACAGTGACACGTCAATTTAAACATTTGATATGATTTCTGTGTACTATTTTAAATAAAATATCGAGTTATTAGATCAAGTCCTTAAATTCTGTTTTTCTTTTGCTCTTACAGCATCCCATTTTCTCCAGAGCTGGGTTTATACATAGTTCTCTTCATGATAGTTGTCTTGTGGTTTGGTCTTTTATGGTCTGCCGTATGCTAGTAGTTTGAAAAACCTGCACTAGAACTCCTGCAATGACTTTTCAGAGACAATATATAACTTCTTGATTGTTAGAAATATGCAAATACGTAACAAAAATGGTGTAGTTCACTTCATCCCTTTTCTTTTTTACCTATTTTCATTTTTTTTTTTTCAAATTTAGTTTATTCTAATTTGTATGTAAATCTCTCAGTATGTGTGGAGTTCTTGAAATCAGCCTTTAAACAACTGCCTTATACATCACCGTGTTAAATGAGAAATACAGAAATACAAGAAAAACTCTAGGGATCACTGTGCTTCTCCCCGCAAAACAGTTCTGATGCATGCCTTTCCAAGCATTTGAGCCCCTTTCCAATACATTTTGCATAAACAAACATCTGTTGAACAGCCCTGCAAAATAAAATGTTTTTGTGTTAATTATAATAGCGACGGTGTATCGTGACATTCTAGAGTATCTGGAGTAACAAGATTAAAGCATTTGAGCATATGTCTGAGATATTAATAAACAGTATGAATTTATTCTGTTTTTAGAATATATTCCGAGCACAAATCCAAAAAGGTAGGGGCATGTTATGACTAATTAGGATTTCATTAATCACTGCAGTAATAAATTGAGTTGCAATGAGAAAGTGCACACATCAATTCTTTGTGGACATGCTCTACAATTTGTGTCCCTTTCATAGGGCCAAGTAAGGCATTAGTGCCAAAGCTGTTCCAACCAACATATTTTCCTCACTTGAACACACTGCCACCCAAGAGTTCAGTGTCAGCTTCATTAAAATGCATGGCTACTCACACAGTCGCACCTTGTGTATGCACAAATTAACATGAATGATTTCACTCTCTGTTATCCCAGTTGGAGACTCTACATGACTCTAATGTTAACAGACTAAATGAGACTACTTGTTTCCAGGGTTGAGTGGACGTGCACTGTAACTAATTCTGCTCTCAAAAAGGGGTAAAAAAAAAAAAACTGTGCATGTTTAAGCACGTTTTCACTTAACCAAAGGGAAATTTTGCATTGATCTTTAATTATATTTAATTATTTAGGAACTACAAAACAAGTGAAAAAGCCAAAAATCTCAAAATAATTGTGAGGAGATTGAAATTGAATCCCAGCCCTACGATGCCATCTTTAATTACCTTTAATTCACTTAGTGATGAAATAGCAAATTCAATACAGTCCTTCAAATGATAATACATGGTAAACAGTTTTGATCCATGTTAAGGTCAGTTTTATCGAATGCTGCTGTTTCTCAAGAGTTAGAGATCAAAGCAGCCTCCAGAGGAGATCACCAGTATTTCAGTCATCTTTTATTAAACAAAATGGGGCTTTTTTTTGGACTGGCCACTAGACAGACAGCCAACTGAGGACATGGCCTCTCTTTCAGGGTGGCTAATTTATCTTTGAAGAACCTCATTTGCATTGCAATTACCTGAGAAGAACCTATAAGTGGATCCTCCTGCCTCTGACAATTGAGATAGAGTGTGCATTTCTGCTCATTGCAATGAAACGAAAGAAAAATCAATTGATGGGGGTGGAGACCTGGAGTTAGTTAGAATCCCCCCCCCCATACAGTGTAATGAAATAGTGTGTCCCTTATAGCTACTTCGTATGGTAATATGATCTAAGATTTCTTTGTTTCACAAGTTCATTTGTGAGTAAGTAATTTAGTACCTTCCCCCCCCCGCCACATATCAAGATACAATTGTTATCAATAAGTATAGTAAAGAAAGAAAAGTCTATCCATAGCGCAGTCACATAAAAAACATAGCTCTTAAAATATCACCATGTCATTCTGTTCGCCTTTCATTGATTTTAGGTATCTCTAGTTACATATTTGAACTGCTTTTGCTATTTCTAACACAAAAATGTCTTGGCCACAGACAAAAAATGTTAAAGTAATATTTTTTAATATGATATATGATATCGAAAATACGAGCTAAAATAAATGTGTCAAATAACTGATATACAGGGTGGGCCATTTATATGGATGCACCGTAATGAGAACAAAACACTGAACAAAATCTTCTGCGTGAACTGAGGGTCCTGTTCCAATTTTTGTTTTGCCCATTCTGCAAATTCTGTGCGCCGATCTGGGTCATCCTCGTTGAGATGCTGCAGTAGCTGGAGTTTGTAAGGGTGCCATTTGTGAGTAGCTAATATCCACCGAAGCGATGTTCGACTAATGCCACTCTCCAGTGACATGCGGCGAGTGCTACGCTGTGGGCTCTTGCTGAATGAAGCTAGGACAGCCACTGATGTTTCTTCATTAGTGACAGTTTTCTTGCGTCCACATTTTGGCAAATCCAACACTGAACCAGTTTCACGAAACTTATCAAGCAGTTTGCTAACTGTAGCATGGGAGATGGGTGGTCTCGTAGGGTGTCTTGCATTGAAATCTGCTGCAATGACCCAGTTACTGCGTTCACCAGATATCAACACAATTTTGATCCGCTCCTCACGTGTTAACCTCTTTGACATGTCAATGGCTGTGAACAAAGAGAAACTTGTAAATAACTCATGAAAGAATAAAGTTGCATTGAAACCAAGCACACCATTGTTTTTCTTGTGACATTACCAATAAGTTTGATGTGTCACATGGCCCTCTTCCTATTGAAAAAACAAAAGTTGTATCCAAGATGGCCGACTTCTAAATGGCCACCATGGTCACCACCCATCTTGAGGAGTTTGCCCCCTCACGTATACTAATGTGCCACAAACAGGACTTTAATATCACCAACCATTCCCATGTTATTACGTACGGTGTATCCATATAAATGGCTCACCCTGTACTTAGTAAATCCCCAATTTACCCCAAGAAATGGAATTTGGGTAATAAAAATGCATTCAATAAAACACTGCTCAGGCAGAAATGAAGCAAAGTCTGCAGTTTTCTTTGGGGAACAATTGTTGGGTTGTAGTCATAGATCAGGTGATACATCAGCTGAGTTTGCATTTTGCAATAAACAATTGAGCGACCTATTTATTCCATCACAAGGCCATCTCATTCTTCCTCTCTTACTTCATGGATCTGGGTTGCAAGTCTCTTTCTGTTCAAATTTAGCATGAATGTTGGTGCAGTGGTTGTGCTGAATCAGCAGAAATGTTTGAGGAAATGTATTTATGGGATAAGAGTGACCCGCGTGAGTTGCTATCATGCACAGGGGTTGAGTACTGCATGCAGCTTGGCGATTTAACAAAACAAACTGACACGATACAGTGACATGTGAAACACGGTAGGGGTGAAGATAGTGCTGTGGGGTAAGAAGCACGTGACTTTGTTTCAAGAAGAGCACTGTTTGAGAGAATAGCGGAAAGCATGAAAGGTACTGAACCTTACAAGTGATGAGGACACAGCATTACACTTCTCGTGCAAAATTTCAGCTAATAAGTAGTCACTCCTGCTAACGTATGTGCTTCTGTCCTCCGGGGATTTTCCACAGCTGTTTCCACCTGCTGAGTATTTCCTCCCTTAGCTTAGCTTTGTCTTCTTCCTTTGAACACAAGAACATCCTGTTGGCTATAATTAGCTCTGTCACTCTGCACTCATGAACATGAAACATGATGCCATTCTTTTCTCCGTACTTTGCACACCACACCTATTCACTCAAACACTTGTTCCCAAGCTTTGTGTCACATATTCTCCCCCCCCTCCTCCACAACCCTCTTTCTTAGCCTTACTGTAATACGCCCTGTCTCACTGTTACAGTTTACTCACTTTTCCTGAACTTGTTGTTGCTTCCCCATTTTAATTTATTTTTTTATTTTTTACTTCAGATAATTAAAAACTCTTCAAATCAGTGTTACAACAACTAATGACAGGAGTCTCCAAAGTATAGACCTATTCCATATTGAGAGGTCGCAGGGTTTTCACATTGCCAGATGTAATACTATAAGAACAGTTTGATAGTATTAATGCAAAAACCTAGTTTGGTGAAAAGTTGTGTGTATCTGTGTATGTGGTTATGCTTGTGTGAGTGTGTGGCATGCAAGGCACAGACAGATGGACTTGCATGTATTTTTAAAACGTGTTACCACACCTTGAATTTGCTGCACCTAAAACAGCAAATGAGACATTCTCATTTCGTAGATTTGTTTGTAAAAATGTTTTGATAACAGTAGTGCGCCTGGGGTCTGCTGGCAATTCATATGGTTGAAAAAGAAATGACTGGAGCTAAATTTAATTTAGAAAAAAGAAATGACAGCATTTGGTTTATTACATTGTCATATGCAAAAAAAATAGTACTCCTTAGAGCTCCAGCTCTCTTTGTGTCATGTCAACATCATTTGCTCAGTACTGACTGTCTGACAGGTGAGCTCAGGATTACTTTTACATTAAAAGCTTTTCTTTTTTGAGTTAATCTACCTGTGTGTGCGTGTTTTGTGAGTTCAGTATGTACAACAGCGTAACATGGCCATAAAAAAGAAGAAGTGCAGTGTAAGTGTATTCCAAAATAACCAATCATACTCTTCAAATGACAAGACACAGAACATCATAATCTGGAAAACCAAACATGGCTAAAACTTCTTGGTCAATATTATGGAAAATTCAATTTCATGTCATAAAGAAGGTATAAGGTCATACTGAAGTCTTTTTCAAGAGCTTAACAACGTCAAGTTACTTTCCAACCTTCCAAATTCAATGAAATATTAAACACACAATTCCTGAAAGGATTACTTTATTGTAGGGTGGACTGGAGCAAAAAGTATATTTCCTGTGTCCAATGTCAATTTTTCATTCATATTAAATGCATATTCAATTTCTTTTATATTTATTTTATATCTAAATCCTTGGAAATGGCTTGAATGACAAAGAACAGCTCAAATCGAATGGACTTCTCTATAATTCTGATATTAACCAGGCTTCTATTATTTATTTATGATTACTGCATTTGGGCAGCAAGGTGGGTAGCAGTTTGTTCAAATGAATTCATTTCTTTTCAGTGTAAGTTTCTGGTCAGCGCTCTACTTTTCTCACAGTCCAAGGACATGCAACTTAACCAAGTCTGTGACAAATTTTGCTACAAGTGTTTGTCTGTCTGCATGTGTTAGCCCTGTGTGACAGACTGGCGACCTGTCAAGGCCATACTCTGCGTCTTACCCACTGTGTGCTGGGAAAGGCTCCAGCCCCCTGTGAGCCTGAAACAGATACACAGTTTAAAGAGTGTATTGTTGGTTTGTGTGGATGGACAAGACAATTAAATCAGTAATATGTGTCTAGGAAAAACTGTCTACTTTGAGTTTATTTAAAGGAGCTGGCTATTTAATGCTACACATAAATTAATTAAAAGCTTGATGTCTGTTTTGTGATGTATTAAGGATACATGGAAATATTAATATTTGCAACTTTCCACTGAAAGCTAATGAAATAAAATTGATTCCCTTAGTTAGAAGCTATTACGTTGTCTGTGCACATCATTAGGTTCACCAGCTTTTATGGGCCAAACTGGATCATTTGGTTCAATGAAATCGCAAAAGTCATAAAAGCAAACACCTGAGCAGGAGCCTCAACAAAAGTACATTGTATACACACTCTGTAGTATATGTTTGTGACATAAGGAGTTATTGAGTACCCAGTTTATCTTACCTATCTAATTGTGAAGTGTCACTTGTTTCATGTTTTCATCTTAACAATATATTGTTGAAGACAAAAAAATGTCAGTTTTGTCACAAAAGGTTAAATAATGAATTATGTTCATAAATGACTGCATATCACAGAGCTGTCACTTTACATTTAATTGAATCGGTCAGTGCACATACTGGGGGTATAGGGACAGTGCCCTTGGAATCAAATGACACCATTCCCCTGTCTGCAGTGTGTCATGCTTTCTCTTTTAAATTGCTGATTCTTCAGTAGATACATGTGTTGAAAATGTCCATTATTGAAGCAAACACATTTTTGAAGTGTAGATGCAATGTTAACTCTAAACAATATGAAATCATTTTTTTTTTTTTTTTAATTTTCATAGCTGGCTGTGAAAGAGCAGTAACTACATTCCAGCCACACTGGGACGGTGTGAGCATTCCCACAACTGCCAGGTGCCTCTCACTCTAGCACACTCAACACACAACACTCAAGCCAATGCCTACCCTAGTGGGTGGTGGCTTTACAGGTCACTGGATCCATGTCATTTTATGAGCCTCATGACTCAAAACTTGACCATCAGATGCTCACCTGTTGCTCCAGTTGCTGTTCAGTTCATGGTGCTGCAGCTCTTAGACATCATGCTCTAAGCCCTCCCCCTTAGACCAGGGGTGTCCAAATCCAGGCCTTAAGGTTTTAGATATCACCCTGGGTCAACACACCTGAATCAAATGATTAGTTCATTACCAGAGAACTTCAAGACATGTTGAGGAGGTAATCTAGTCATTTAAATCAGCTGTGTTGGATCAAGGACACATCTAAAACCTGCTGGTCACTGGACTTTGAGGTCTGGAGTTGGACACTCCTGCCTTAGAGCATGGGAGACTGAACAAGAGTGCCAGGACACCACATTAAACATCAAAATTTCTTTAAATTCTTCAAGGAGATCTGTCTTCTCCACTTTCACTAAATTATTAATATCTCTCAGTGCCTAATTTTGCCAAAATGTCCTTTAATGTGACCAAGTTAATAGCCTAATTTAAATTCTAAACAAAGATAAACATTAATAAATGTTCTTATTATTAATTAAATTTGTTTAGCAATTAAACATAGCCTCATGTCTAAGTTGAAGGGAAAATAGTAAGAAAATAAGATGAATGCCTCGAAGGAAACTTGAGTTTGTTTCCCATGTATGCCTATTTAAACACTGGAACTACTGGGTTGGATTTTGAAAAAGATGTTTTCTTTGCTTATCTGATTTACAGGCTTATCACAGCTGTCATGCAGTGAGAGGCAGGGTACACACTGGACAAGCCACCTGTCCATCAAAGGGCCAACGCACAACTTTTTGGCAGCATTTGTGGTGTTTCTCGCTTTTGTGTTTTTGCAGAGTGTACTGCAAGTGCATTGCAAACCAATCAGTTATGTTCTTTAAATAACAAGAACATCATAATCAGGGGAACCAAGTGCAGCTACTTGGAGTGGTTATCAAAAAATCCATGTCACCATAAAGAAGACTTTAGGTACAAGTTGTTCTTGAGGTCTTTCTCAAAAGCTTGCCAATTTCAAGTTAATTTACAGTCTTCCAACCTTTATCGGGCAAAAAAAAGAAGAAACAAGTCATTTTTTAGAGGATTCATTTTTAAAACAATAAGTAAAAAACAATATTTTCTGTCTAACATATATAGAAAGATAGACAAATATGCTATGTGCAATTCACCAATTAACCAAACAAGTATGTCTTTGGTCTGTGGGCAGAAGATAGAGTACCTGAAGATAACGCTGCACAGAAAGCCACCAGCCAGCCAGCAGTTCAAACCCAGGACCTTCTAACTGTATGGCAGCAGTGCAGTGCAATTATTGATAAACCAGGACACCATAGCAACGACACAGCAGTGACAACAGCAATATAAAAATGCTTAATTCAAAATTGCAAATACTGTAAATATTTACCATCCTTACATTTTTATACACATGATGTGATTTTACATAAAGAAGAAAACTTGATGGGAAAATCTCAAATAAAAAGAAAAGCTATGTCTTTTTTCTTGGCAACACAAGACCTTTGACTGTATGTTAAACCAACACAATTTATTCTTATTTCATTTTAGAAACTAAAGAACCCACCCACAAGGATGGGCAACAGAGTGAAGAGAACTGCTGCTGCATCCTGGAAGTGGTACAGGATGATGGACGATATGCTTAGACCTAAACATCACATTAATCCTCCGGCCCAGTGCGACTCCCCCAAGGACGCAGTGACGGTTTCTCCTCCACCACAAGCACAGGACAAAAAACGTGTGGTTCGTAAAAGAGCAGGACACAGGAATTAGAAGCACAGAGAGCCAGACTGGCTGGTTTAGCTCCAGGAAATGGAGAGGAGAGACGAGTAGAGGGAGATGAGACCAGTGGACCGAGAAGAGCATGAGAGGAAGGCATTAGAGAGAGCAGAGAGGGAGACCAGACTTGCAACAGAGTTGCTGGAGAGAAAATACAGGGATAGAGGAGGATTCACAGAGAGTGGATTGAGAGATGACAAGCTCATGGCCATTTCACAGAGCCTTTAGGAAAGAATTACACACACCATGCTAAGTTGATCAATCTTGCTTTGTGGTGATTGAGGTTTTTTCTGTTTCACTTCTTCATTCGTATCTTAGCTATTTGTATTGAGGACTGATGTTCACTTCTCCTTGAAGCCAATGAGATTTTCTTTAATTCAACTCACTAATTCATGATGCTGAATGTCTTTTAAACAAGCAAAATAAAAGATGTAGTATGGAATTCTTAGCACCACATTTCCAAACCTTGAACCTATTTTTGTAGGCAAATGAATCTGGATTAAAAATGATTACTAAAACCTAAGACACATGCTATATGTCAGAATAAAGTAAAAGTAACGCCACAGGACACTACCAAAGAATGTTTTGACCATATGAACCTCTTTGTTCCCACTGAAACAGGATGAGATCTTTGTCTTTACTTCTAAAACTTTGCCCAGTTTTTGCATGAAGCATTAACCTTTTTGAGTATTCACAGTATTGGATTATGAGTATAATTTTTAGTTATAGGCTAGGAGGAGGCCACCATTGTGTAACATGATTGCATGTACTGGCTAAATCATCCACTGTCAGTAGTTTGTTCCTGTCACACTTAAGTCTGTGTCACGCAGCACCTGTTAATAATCATTACAACAATTTACAATAATTTACAATGCAAGTAACAATATTATTATAAACAATGGCTGTGAAACTCAGTTGGATTTGTGGGAGTTGAGAATTCTAATGGGTAAATTTTGGCTATGATGCTCAGAAACCCTAGAATAAAGTCAAACTTTTTAAACTTTTTTTTTAGTGAAGTTACCACTGAGTCAGTTTTTTAATTCTCAGTTTAACAAATACTGAGAATATAGCACAAACACAACATTTTAGGGTTGCTGATTAGGATAGTTCAACATCTCTAAATAAAGCACCTTAATTAAAGCATGTGTCAGCAATTTTTATGTGTCAATGTGTGACACATCTACAGTATTTAACTTTCTGTATGTGTGGGAAGGAGAGCGATATAAGTATTATCATCCTGAAATCAGACATTTAGTCTCAAACCATTCTTAAAATAAACAATCAATGGCTGCAGCTTTCAAAGTTACGGCCAAACTAGCTATTGTGTGAATGGTCAAAATACTCTTTGCAGCACAAGCGAGCTTCCTCTTCTCTACTGTAAGCAATTTTCTCCTGCCTTGCCTTCTAAAGTCGTGCCAAAGACCCAGAGGCATAAGCATTTATTACTTTCTTCTAATATCAAGGAGACCAATGAGATAGCAAAGCGATTAATCAGTCAAGTCAAGCTGTAGCACAGCATGTGGGATGAAGATCTTTCTGTATTGTATTTTGTGACTGGAGCTTGAGGGTAGTTTTTCACCGAGGCTCTGGAGAGCATTTTGCCTTACAATATTAGTACAGGGGCTTGGGCTACTGAAAATACATTCGAGAGTTGCATGTAACTAGCTGTTGTTTTTAACTATTTGAAAACCATGTAAGATATAACAATCAATAAAAAATTGCAATAAAATTTTAGATTTAAAATGTCATTCAAAATACTGAAATAAATACTATAATCATGGAGTCAACCGTTGCTCTCTATCAATCATTCTGCAATGAGTTTAATGGATACTGGCATGGTGACAAAATGTCACCAAAGTAAGATTAATACTTTACAATCTCTGCCTTTTCGTCTTATATATTTTCTTCACTATAATTCTGAAATAGCTATAAATTCTTATTTACTGAAGATACTAACAAAAATATAATTATGAAATCTTGCCAGTAGAGCCCCCTTTAATACAGTTACAACTAAATGGTTTGTTATTACTAGGGCTGCCACAAACGATTATTTTGATAGTCGACTTGTAACCAATTATTTTTGCGATTAGTCGACTAATCAGATCATGCATCCATTGGACATAAAACTTACAGCTTATTGCACCAGCAGCATCTGCTCTTATATAACTATCATTAGCTTACAGCGTGTTTCAGGTATGTGCCAACTAAAAATAAAGACAAGATGATAGTTTATTAAATGTTAATGAAATTTGCAGATTGTTTCGGTGAAGTTTAATAAACTCCTTGCTATCTAAAATATAACAGGACACGGAGTAAATTCTCGAGCATCTCACACTTCTGATAATCAGCTGTCTGCTTGATGTTTATTCAGCTGTGTAAAAACTATAACTTTAATCTCAGCCGATTTACTCAGGAACAAATAAAATACTAAAAAAAAGCCAAACAATAACATTTTTAAGTTATCTAAGTGACTTACATATATTTAACCTGAGTAGCGAAAGACGGCGGTGGGTTTGAAAACGATTTGCTGGGAGTCCGGTGTTCTCACGGGCTCTAGTGAGCCTTGCCCCCGGCTAGCTATCGAGCTAGTGGGTAACAGACGTCTCCGAAAACGTCGGAGCGCTTTTGAAAATATGTGGTGTCTTGATAAACTGAGCAGATATTTGAGGTTTACACAGCTACATTCTCGCCTGAAAATATGTTAAACGTTTATTTTGTGACCCAGAAAGAATAATAAGAGTAATATTAAAACTAACTAGCTGCCGCCATTGTTGGAAACTGAGCTGGGCCGCGCTATGAATTCTGGGACAGAGCTACTTCTTCTATTAAATCAGTCGTCGACGATTTTAATAGTCGACATAATCGTGACTAGTCGACCAATCGTGGCAGCCCTAGTTATTACCAGGAACAATAATTACACCTGTTTTTCATGTCTACTCTTTTCAGCATAAGGATTTGTCATTATGTCTTTAATCAGGTTTGCCTGACACTGGGAGCCAAGTATGAGAACACATAAGACAGTGAAAGTGCATAAAAGACACACACAACATCACCCTTTCATTTTCCATTTCATTTAACACATTCATTTATTACCCTACACCATTTGCTTGTTCATTATTTTGACAAAACACCACCATTACTATGGATGGTAAAATTTGAAAAAAAAGGGACTTTATGAAATTAATTTCTGGTTTAAGTATTTTGATTATTGATTTTTACAATTTTGCATAATATACATCACTCACATGATCTGTATCTCACTCTAGGTCTGTGATTGTGTAAGAGCCTGCTGGAGCACATGTCTTAAAACTCCATGAGATATTTTCATACTTCTTTTCCAGCACAGGCTGCACAGTCTCAGTTCATAGCTCAGTAAGAGATTTACTTCAGTTAATGTCAGGGGCTTTAACTATCTTTCCAAAAAAAGTCCATAAACTCTTAATCTTTGAGTTAATCTGGAAAACCATATAAATACAAATAACAAACAAACAAATACATAAATACATCTGATGTGATGGATTATCACTATCTTTTCCCTAACATAACAAACCTCAGTCATTGCCAAGCAAAATGCTAATTTTTCTTCTGTTTCTATTGTGTTAAGGAAGAGTTTAGCACTGAGGCTGTCTCTATAACCTTGACAAAAGTCACACTGAATACATACCCAGCAAGTTTTGCCATCAAATAATGGTTAAGTAAAACATACTTTCTTTACTCTGAAAAGCAAAAACACACTGTTTATCAGAAATGCAAGTATAGTTCAGTTGTTGTGAAACTCAGTAGAAAAATGCAGAAAATGTGTTGTATTCTTAGAAAACAAGCAATAATCATCTTTTTAACAAAAGCTTTGTACTTTGCAGTTTTAGTAGTACTTTTAATCACCCTCTAAAAGCCATCTAATCATATTGGACACTGTGCCATGTCTTAATGAAGCAAAGTTTTTTCCTGCAGTTCCATTCAGCTGTAGCCAAACAAAAATCAATCCTGCACTATTTAATTAAAGGCCAAGCTCACATTACATCGAGTCCTTTCAACTAGACTGGGTTCTCTCAGTGTGTGAAGCAAGCCTCTGTTTTGCTTGAGTGTTTATATAAGGAGAAATACTTTGACATTTTTGGCATTTATTTGGATGTGTGACCTTTTTAACATGCTTTCAAATGGGGGCCATCATGTTTTCTCACTGAAGCAAAGGTTTGTGGAAATGCCACAGAGTGACAGCGTATAATGGGAGAGTAACAGGAAGGTATTAGATTTGTCTCTGAAAGACAGATAAGGGACACATGCAAAAAGACTGTGCTTGCATGAGAAGTCAGTACATTAAAGGGTTCATACAGTACTGTTGATCAAAACATAATATTCTCTTTTTCATCACCACATCAAGACCTTTGTTTGCCAATCCTGTAGTTACTTCTCGTAAAATGTTTTATTAAAAATGAAAATATTTCGTGGTCTTAAACCTGAATATTTGGAGGCGTTTAAAAGAGTTCAGTCTGCACTTGTGATATTTTAGTTGTTATAAATCCTGAACTCTCCATTTGGCTTAAAAGCTACAGTTTGTTGAATCAACAATTGGATTAATGTTTCTGTTCTCTTAACAGCCAAAAACAGTGTGACTGATGACCAAACAACTAATACCGCCTGCATGCTCCAGTAAACATGTGGATACCTGCATGAGAGTTTCTTCCAACACTGTCAGGTTGTGTAGTTGCAGATGAAATGACAGAGAGAACAAATAGTTATGTTCCACTCAGGTTCAATGTGTGGTCACAGTGTGGTGCAGTGTGAATAGGCTGTCAGTTGCTCTACAAATGTTGGCCTTCTAACATGAAATATTTTGACTATAGACTTCTATTATTGTGTCTTTGCATTGTGCGAGGTATGCTAGACCAAAGTCACAGTTTCAAAAGAATCTTTTAGACTGCAGTTTATGACAGTGTTGATAAACACTCTTTTTTTAATTAATGGTAGAAGATGGAAGAGCCTGAAGCAGTACATCCCAATCCAACCTCACCGAACAATCAAATATCCGCTCATGACGATTCTACAAAGGAGATGCTGGTGGGAACTGTCCTCTAATAAATCCCTGGTGTGGCTGTGCATTATTTATGTATTTATTTATTTATTAAGGAAATAAGTAAAATAGCCAGCCTTCCTTTTGCTTTGTTAAATAAACATACAGTGGGCTGCAACTTCATACGCAGTCTCTTACTTCTTGAGAGTTTAGCTCTTTAGTCAAATTCACTGCAGCACTCAAGTTTAGCCCTGTAGACCAGGGAATCAAATATTGTATGCATGAGGGTCCAGAGCAAAGGTCTTCTTCACTTTATTTAAACACATTTTGTTTTTTATACTCATTTCAATTGTATCTATTCAAGAGTTACTGCACAAGAACTGTTACTTGCAGAAGAACATTTAATCTATAATGACCATTAGGCTTAGTTTTATCATGATGACTATAGTGTATATATAGATTTTATTGTCAAATTGTTACCTGCAATCCTTATGTATAATGATTATTTGTGTAACATCTTTTATATTTATTTTGTTTGTCTGCTTGTGTTTTACTCAGCATGTGAACACAAGTTATCTATTGATTTTAATCATATTGCAGTGTATTCTAAAGTTTGTCCAGGATTATTCAGACTGGTACTTTTTCATTCCTTATGAAGAAATAAGACTCTTTAAAGAAAACTGTAGACAGATTTGCTTTATATTTGGGTGTTCTCACTTTGTCGAGTTTAATTTTAAGGGACTGACAGCTGTGTTTAAACAAGGTAGTCCAAATATAAAAGGTGTGGTTGCTTCTTACGGCTGTAATAGTTCATATTTATTTTGTGTGTTTGCTTTTATTACCATGAAAATGAATGTGTCTACTTAATTGCCGTGCTTTGAAGGCAAACTATGTAGTCATCCCTGTTTTCTTCATGTTATAATGCAGAAAAGTCTCTGGTGAGTCTCTTCTGTAGAAAAATATACGTGCAAATATACGTAAAAATATATGATAGTTTTCCACTCAAAGCCAAAAGAATTCCTGTCAGAGGAGCTTGTGTAGTAAGCCTGTTGTGTAGGCCTGGGAGCTTGATGCTCAGTATCTTAGCTGTTCTTAGGACTGCGCTCTTCTGGGTTAAGATCTCAGATGTTGTTCCTGGATCTACTGGAGCCACTCGCCCAGCTTAGGAGTCACTGCACCTAGTCCTCCGATTATCACTGGGACCACTCTTACCTTTCCCCTCCACATCTTCTTGAGCTCTTCTCTGAACCCTTGGGTACTTCTTTAGCTTCTTGTGTTCCTTCTTCCTGATGGCCTACTTCTGCTTGTCTACCACCACTAATTCCAGTTGGTTAGCCTCCACAATTTTGTCCATCTGTATCTGGAAGTCCAACAGGATCTTAGCTCAGCCATTCTCCGCCACCCTAGGGGGTGTCTCCCATTTTGACCTCGGGACTTCCAGGCCATATTTGGCACAGATGTTTCTCTATACTATGCCGGCCACTTGGTTATGGCGTTCCATGTATGCCCTGCCTGCTAGCATCTTGCACCCTGCTGTTATGTGCTGGATTGTCTCAGGGGCATCTTTACACAGCCTGCATATATATTTATATCTATATCTATATATCTATATCTATATTTATATATGATGATATCTCCCCCCTCATCTGTCGTCCTGGCTCTCCCCTTGCCATAGTATTTGTGTTGTACCTCTAGCCATGAGAGCAGTTACTTTTTCCCAATGTTGGAACACTGGTTTACGAGTCAATCTGAATGAATGCAGGGTATCAAAGATTCCATCGGTCCCTCATCCTATTCATGTAACCCCTTCTGCTGGGGTTGCTTGTGTAGTCGCATTCCAGTTCTCATGTCTTGCCCACTCATGCCTTCTTGTTCCAGTAGCCCACTTCTCATCAGTGTGTCCTGGTTCCTCATATATACATACATATACATATATATTTAGAGTTATTTATCAATTTTTTTTCTCTGCTACACAATTCCACAATTCCAATATCTTGCTTCTACAATACAGAAAGTACTAAAAATGATAAAAAAAAAAAAAAAATTAAAAATAAGAAGGCATGTCCAAACTTTTCACTGGTAGTGTATATATTCAAATTTAGTATACAGAGAAATAAATAATTCTTAGTATTGTTTTGAGCAGTCAGAGATGTGTTAAATGATATAAGCCTAGTTTTGAAAAATAATAACCAAGTTTGAAAGTAGACTAACCAATGTGGTAACTATGAGATTGTTGTGAACCCTTCTCTAATTGTCAAATCTGTCTTGCCTTGACTGGATCTTGTAAGATACTGTGCTCCATTTTCTTACAATTAACATTTTGATTTTCTGAAAAGGTTGTTGTGATAAGCTCTCATGCTTTTGATTTAATAAAAGACCAAGAACCACAGTTAGTAGGGGGAAGGAAACTGCATTGACTCTCCATTTATCAAAAGCTCTCACTGGATAGACGATATTGATCTAAGATGTGGAAGGTAAAACCAGTGGGAATCTAGAGACAATCTCTCTTTTATGCATTCACAAACCCGCATTGCAGTATTTTCCTTCCTCTAATAGACACCTGTGTTGTGTTGTCAAAACTGTCAAATCAGTGCACATGTAAGGATGCTTGTGTGTCTCTTTCTATGTGGGTTACCACACAAAAAGTTCAGGTTTGTTTACAAATTGATTGTCTCAGCATTCACGTCTTTGTGGTTGATCTCACCTGTCAAACTGGTCGGTGAAATATCAACATAGCCTGAAGGAATGATGGTCAGAGCTATGAATATAAGACCTGTGTTGCAAAAGAAGGGGTTCACCCGTAATGGCTCTGCTTTTCCTCTACCATCTGGTGAAGGACAGTGACAAGCCTAATGAAACTAACTAGGACATATTTTGAGTCTGCAATTGACAGGCAATGCCAGAAACAAAGGTTAACCATAGCTAAATTGGGATGCTTTCGTTTGCAACAAGGTCAGACAAAATTGACTGTCATTCTGTTCTGCCTTGCACAGAGGGATGCATACGTATTTTGCTTGTAATGGGGCTAATAGGATCCAGGTGATGGACAGTTGTCACACTGTGTACCTGCAGGCAAGAGGGATGAACTGATCAATGGGGAATAAACTACTGTTTCATGTTATCATAAATTATTAAACCTCTTTTTGAAACATTTATACCAGTTGTGCATGCAGCATAATCAGTGAATTTGAAATGTTTTTCCTTTCTTCTTATTAATTAGAATTTGACTTGAATATATTAATGTATTTATCTTTCTATCTTATATTACATTTTATGGCTTGAAACTGCAGCATATCGTTTCACTGTTTTGATCCTGAAATGGAGCAAAATCAGCATATTACATAATACTATGTTATACAGCATTTTTAATAGCTCAGGGAAAGTGTTCTGAACTCCAGGAAGCCAGGAAACTCCTGGAGATCGTTGGTGCCATGCTGGGATCCTACACAGATATACCAAGCACAGAGGGCCTGCTTTCTAGTCTACCATTCTTGCAGTAGTCAACAGCACTGAAACTTAATGAGGCCATCAGAAAGTGAAGCCTACACGATATTCTATGTATTCAGGACCTTTGTGATTGGCTGCAAACAGCACAAAGCACAGGGGAGTGTGGAGTCAGAAGAGACTTTGGTAGTAGTTTGCTGGAGACATGCAGCACACAACATAGTTGGAAATGGATGGAAGACAGTAAGGATACATTATCATCTATTTCAACCAGTGAACATTATGGATTATGGATTGTTTATGTGTGAATTATGAACCTATCAGTTAAAAAAGGCATCGCTTTAAAATGTCTACATTTTTGTAAATGTAAATTAATAGCATGTTAAATTATTCCTGTTGACTGATATGTAGAAATGGAAGGTTGAACGGGATCAAGAGTTCAGTGGTGTATACATTTATTATGATTTCCTGGGGCCTCATGAAGACAGACAAGACACAGTCCTGATGATTACTCAACCAGTTTCCAGTTTTTCTCTATCACTCTAGTGCAATTCTCGCATGAGAAATGCCATCCTTACTGCTCTTAATAGTAACAAATTTATTACTACACACTACTTTTTCATTGCTTTTGTGCGCACTGCTATAGTTTCTATACATACTTCACTTCTAAAGATAGCTGTTTTGTGTTGATGCACTTTGTATCTGAATCTCACAAGTCATCAAAACCTTTTGGCAGTCATTACTATAGATCTCTCATTTTCCCTAATGCTGTTGAACATTGCATTCATTGTTTTCAATCAAATTACTTCAAAGTTTTTTCAAATATGAATGAAAGAGCAAGGTCTGTCAGCTGTAGAAGCGAGAAAGCTCTTCAATTGAAAGCAAATATAAACATCTGTTATCAAAGAGGTTTATTGAAACAAATACTGACATGTGATTGGCTGATTAGATTTTTCCATTAAAAAGCAGTTGTGGTAAATGGACTGGTTTTTATATAGTGATTTTCTACTCTACCTGAGCAACCAAACCACTTTATACAATTTGCCTCTTTCACCCTTCTCTATGCTTTTTGTACGCATGTGTTTTCAATCTAACATGTACACATGGATGGATTGTTTAGATTATTTAGCATACAGCCACCCCAGTTGAACAGACCAGCTGAAGTGACTAATTTTGCATGCTTTGGCTTATGTGGAAAAAACGTTTTTATTGTTTTAGTGTCTTTTGCACAGGTGACTATGATGAAAAATGCCTTAAGAGTGGTGAGAATAACATTCCTAATGTTAGAACTGCACCACAGTGATGGAGATCAACTATAATGTACTATAACATGAAAAAGAGCTCTGAATTTTGTTGAATGCTCTAACTACAGCAGCATTGTGAGTTACTTTTGTATTCAATTCAGTATACTATAGTCACAGCTGAATGCATTCATATAAATAAAATGATTGTTTTTGCTTTGTTAACATCAATAAAGTTGGTTTTCATTTAAAGCAAATTCTTGGATAGCTCGCGTAACTAAAAAAAAGTGTTGTGGAGAAAAGTGAGACACTGTGTCCTTTGGTGAATAATTGTACAATGGTGCAGAACCATTGTTGCGTTTGACAGTCAGATGTCCCCAATGCTCACTCAGAACAATACACTGGTTCTCCACTCCACAACCTCCTGTCTATTTTCACTGTTACTAAAACCAGTCTACCCACAACCGGCCTGCCACAATACTGCATACAATATAGTAGTTGTTATTCATAGAACTACTATTTTCTAAACAGTAATGAAAGGCCTTCCTGACCTTTACTGATAGACTGGCACCCGTAGTTATCAGAAAATAACATGCTGTCATGACACTAAACCATTAAAGACAAAGTAATGGCACTATTATGTGGACTGTGCATTAGAACTCTTCACACTCAGACTGGAAGAACACTATTGTAGGCAGTTTCAAGAGCTCTGTCAGTAGAAGGGATCAACATGGCTGTCAGCTGTACTTAGCTTTAAAGTTGACGTGAATTAAATGTCAAATGTAAATAAATTGACACCTTGTCTGGTGAATGACATTGTTTTGACATACATACATACATTTCTTATGGAAAACAAAAACCTAGCGAGTACTTTTTCCAGATTTTATTGGTAAATAAAATTTAATATAAAATGTAAAATTCATATTGTTATGTTTTAACCATTAAGATAAACCAGTCCAAAACTGTGAAAACGTGTCACTCAGTAACTGTGTATGGTGACCTTTACAGCGACAGAATGGAAAAAGAAAAAAAAGCTAAAAAAATAAAATAAATAAATGAATAATAAAAAATAACAGCTGGATGCTCCTTTTCTTTTTGAGATACAACAGAGATAAAAATATTTTTTAAAAAGTCATATTGATCAGTTATTGGACAGAACATGTAAAAATGTGAAGTATTCAAATCCACAGAGCCTGTCCATGGACAAAGTAAGGACCCTGTAATAATGACAGAGTAATTATATTAGTATAATGTACAGACTGCTTTTGAATATATCACCAAAAATCCTTAATTTTATATGAGCCTTTCTGAAAACATATTTAACAAAATATTTATGTTTTCCAAATATGTTTCTTGTATGCTTGTTTGCATTGCTTGCATGCCCAGAAGACTGAAGGGGGATAGGAGGGTTATACGTAGTTATTTCTTTTTTTAGTTTTAAAATCCTTTTCTGAGTCAGACATTTTCTTAAATTGTCTGACACAGGTTCAGTGGGTAATTGTTCAATGTCAGAGGCACAATTTGAGAGTGATAATCTACACCTGTGAGGCAAAGCGAGAGAAAAAAATGTAAATGGGAATATACAGTCAGGTTCACCATGGAATTCAAGGCAGACTTGAAGCAAGTACATTTGCAATATTTAATGAGAAATGTAAGAAAGTGTTTCCTGTTAGTGCAACTCAGATGTTTTGGCCAGAGGCTGTGTTTTTAATCCCTACAATGGTTTCTCCATTACAGGAAAAATAAGGAAAACACTGTCTAAAACACTCAATTAGGATTAGTCCTAAGGATATAGATTTACATTAAGTGCTCTCCTGTAGATATGCAAGACATCAATATGACATACAGCCAAATGATACTCAGTGATTGGCATGGATGTTAAGGGCAATGGCTTTAACATGTTGTTGCAGTTTATGCAATGTTTCACTTGTCTTGGCTACATGTTTCTGTGATATTTATGACTATATAGTTGTAATTTAACCAGATCATTGCAATTCTATGCAGACCAGTCCAGCACTCTGTGGTTTTTGTTTGTATTTTTAACATCCTGCTTGAACCTAGTGTGACTCCTGCGTTTTTATTTTTCAAGTGTTTTACCACATATGTGCATTGCTTCCATGTCAAACACTTTCACATACCCACTAATACAGCTGAGCCTACAAGCATACGAGTGTGCATTGGCACAGTACTTGGAAACCAATTGGCCTGCATCATGGCATCTGGGAAGACAATTACTTTTGAAAGGTAATAGGAAAAAATTAAAATCCAATTTGCTCTGTAATGTGATTAGTAACTGAACTGAACTGAACTGAACGTATATGTGTGTGTATATTATCCTTTTAACTGTATGTGATTATAGTTGCATTTTCAAAATTTGATTGCATAACTCTCTTTGATTCAAATGACTCCACTTTAATTGTGGTAAAACACTGAAAACAACAAGAAATGTATTTTACACCAATAAACTGAGAAACCAGGCAGCTGATTTTGTGACATTTCATTTCATTACAAGGCCAAAGGAAAGATAACTTTCCACCCCTATTTCACTGCTTGTATTATGTTATCTTACTACTATTATAGTACAGTAGAGTATATTAATAAAGTTTTCATGAATGTTAACGTTAAAGCTTCCTTGAATGTGTTAGACCAGTTGTCTTTAGCAACAAAAGAGACAGAAAGACAAAAATATTCTCACTGGTATCGATTTACTTGATTTCCACTCTGCTTCCAAAAGAATGTTTTCTCCCCCTGTCTTTAAACACACACACACACACACACACACACACACACACACACACACACACACACACACACACACACACACACACTCTGCATGACAGTGATTTTGTTTATTGCCAAAGGACACACCTCTACAGGAGACATTGTTACAGGCCTTATGGTCACACATGGCAGCAGAGAGAATAGAAATGAAAAGAAGAATGAAATTATTTATTATTTTAATTTGTTGGACAGCTAAAGTATTATACAATTGTGGAGTCAAAGAGATTTTAACTATTTGCCTGGTGTGCATAGCCATTTGAACCATTTGAATTTCAGTTTAAGGCAATAGAGATTAAAATAAATGGGAGTGGGCTGCTGCCTACAAGATGGCACGCAGGTTCATTAGGCACACTAATACATTTTCAAGACATAATGGCTTGAAAGCAACCACACAAACATACACTAGGTTCAGCCTTCTTGCCTGAAATTTAGACAAATAAGGTTAATTATTATGGTCTCTGTTGCCTCTCAGCATTCTAGAAAGCAAATACACACTGTCATTAAGACATATTTTAAAACCATATGGAGTAAATTTTAAAGGTTATTTATTTAGAAAAAAATGTACCGACTGACATCAAACCATTACCTTTTTCCATTCCATTACCATTTTCATAGAAAATATTTGTTATTTGTAATATTTGTATGTTTTTTTGGAGTTTAACTGAAAAATACCAAAATAAACTCTACTGTACTGTTACATGGGGGATAGTTACACTCATTCCCGAAACAGAATCCTAAGGTGTACATCCAATCATACCCAAATAGCCTCTCTGTGTATGTACACTTCACAAGGGGTGTTTACCCCACTCTTGATTTCTCTTACTCTGATCAGTTGAAATGTTGAGCTCACATGTTTGTAAGAAGCAAGTTTAGACACGCCTTGTTATTGTCCTTGGCCCTCCATCAAATCTAGCTGCTGTTCCGCACAAGGTGAGGAAGTATTGATTCCTGGACACAGTATGTGTTGAATGAGTGGTAATGAAATGAAGCTTTGAGGATAGAGACTGTTTATAGAGGTTTTGTGTGGAGTATTCTAAAAACAAGACTGTGTTAAAAGGCTAATTGAAGGGTCTCACTATATTGATGTTGTGAATAAAAACAGAACATATTCTGTGGTCAGTCAAGTAATATGTTTTCACATATATGAAATAAAAGATAAAAATATCTGTTTGTGTTTTTCCTCATTGATTAAAACAGTGATCCTGACATTTTACCTATCAAATTTGTCATGCTTTTTACAGATTTATGTTTTTCACCCACATCTTTACCTTCCCTCTGCTAATGGGACACATTTATAACTGTCTTGCTGTTTTAATTAAAAAGGAATACTTCACAAATCATTCTAAATTGTTTAACTGATGTAGTTAATACACCGATTTTGTATGCACTTGCCCCAGGAGTATAGCATATATTTGATTAATCCTCATGACTGTTTTGTTTTAAGAGCTCAAAAGCTTAAGGAAAAGATAACAATATAATTTATGAACAGAATCAGTCTTAAACCAATAAGTGGTGCATTACATATCTATGCCGTAATTTATTTTAAGTGACGCATTGGCATGATTTCTTAATTCTTATCAGTCAACAGGACACATTTATTCTAATGTCATTAGTGCTAAGAAGCTTGGTGGTGCTGTGCATTACAATATCAATATCAGCAGAGCTGGGGCTGGTGGTTTCTATGGCAACAGTACACAAGGTTTCAGAAATTAGGAACATTACTTGTGGGGATAACACATGTAAGTATAATGTTTTTGAAAGCTATCAAAAGGAAACCCTGAAGAGAATTAGTTGACACTGCAAGATAAGAGATTCACTGCACAGTTTGTTAGGTACACCTGTTCAGCTTTCATCATCCCAGATATCTAATCAGGCAATCACATTAAAGCAGTTCAATGCATTATTGCGTGTGTCGTGGTTAAGTCAACTTGCTCAAACCAAGCATCATAATGGGGAAGAAAGGTGATTTAAGTGACTTTGAACATGGCATGGCTTTTGGTGCCAGAGGGGTTGGTCTGAGGTTTCATAAACTGCTGATCAACTGGGATTTTCACACACAACCAATCTAGGGTTTACAGATAATGTGCCAAAAAAGAGAAAAATATCCAGCAAGCAGCAGTTCTCTGGGCGAAAACGCATTGTTGATGCCAGAGGTCAGAGTAGAATGGTCTTATTCAAGCTGATAGGAAGGCAATTAAGGTGTTCATAAGAACAACTCTGAACACACAACATATCAAATCTTGCAGCAGATAAACTACAGCAACAGGGGAACATGCTGGTTGCCACTCCTGTCAGCTAAGAACAGGACACAGACGCTTGACTTTGAATGGGGTCACCAAAATAAAATAACAAAAGATTGGAAGTCTGATCAGTCAGAATTTTTGCTGTGACATTGGAATGGTATGGTCAAAGTTTGGTGTAAACCACATGAAAGCATGTATTAATCCTGCCTTCCAGCAACAGCTTAGTATGGTCTTAGTGTGATAGTGTGGGGGATATTTTCTGTGCACATCTTAGGTTAAGACTGACTGAGCATCATTTAAATGCCAGAGGCTACCTGAGTGTTGTTGCTGACCATGTCCTTCTCTTTATGACCACAATATGACCATCTTTTCATGGGTCCTTCTAGCGGACTGATACAGTGATACCTCAATCTCAAATCATATCTAACTGTTTTCTTTAACATGACAATATGTTTCAGTTCACTGTACTCAAATGCCATCCTCAGTCACCAAATCTCAGTCCAGATGTGCAGCCAAGAAATCTGCTGCAACAGTGTTACACTCTTGTGTCAATGTGGAACAACGTTTTTGAGGAATGTTTCTAGAGCTGCATTGAAAGCTATGAGGCAGTTCTTAAGGCAACAGCATGATGCCACCTAGCAAGGTGTAGCTAATGTAATGGCCAGTGAGTGTACTGACTTCCATCTCTAAGTAGGGAGAGAGAGAGAGAGAGAGAGAGAGAGTGTGTTCAAATGCCAGTTCAAGTGTTCCAGATGATAAGTTGTCACATGGTAAACTCCAAATGAAGGCTTCAAAAAAAGTATCAAATGGATCTTGAATAAAGAATAAAAACCCTCAATAAAAGGACATGAAAACTTCTTTCTTTCATTCTTTCTCAGTAAAAATCTCTTTTTATGAGAGTAATTTAAACCAGTCATTACATGTTTTTAACCAAAACTAAATGTAACACTGTACTGCTACAATAAAAAAGAAAAAGAAATGAAAAACAAAACAGTTTGGCACCAAATACCACATGCCACCCTTGGTATAGTATGAAGATCTCACAAATTACCACTTTAAATGAGACAAAATATTGCTACTTGATATTTCAGTTTGAGTGCTTGTGTGTGTACTTGATGTTTTATGCCGCCACCTGGGCTTCTCAAGCTATGCAGAGAGCAGTTTGTATGTCTGACATTTTAATATTATGCACTCCAAAGCTACAGCGGTGGCAAAAATTATGGCTATAAAATTATAACAGCAGCATCACCTTTCTAACACTAATATTTACTATGTTGCTACCACGTTTTGCACAGTGAATGCCCCCTACAGCAAACCTTAAAGTAAAGCATGAATACACAAGCTGGTGAATCCTTTTAGCCAAGAGCTTCACATATTTGACAAAGGACTTTAAAGCTAACAGCTGCTGATTAATCACGATGGGTCTAAATTACTGGCTGGCTCTCATACAGTTATGGAGCTGGATGCCCAGTGCACTTAGAGCCTCCTTTGCATGCGCTTGACAGCTGCATAGAGTAAGTGCCACTTCTGCCTCTTTAGCTGCATCTTTCTGCTTCTTTTACAGTTAGACAAAAATAGCTTCTAAAGTGTATCACACACTGAATATCAAAATTCAATATCGAAATTAATTCGAGGTGAATCCTTGTAAGTATAACCTTACAGGATAGATTCGGGGGAAATTTCAAGTAATTAAAAGGAAAGACAACTGATTTTCACATTTTAGTATTTCTCATTTCATTATCTGCTACCCATCTTCCTTAACCTCCTAAGACCCGAACTCTTCCACGGCATGCATTTTTAATTTCTCTTCAATATTTGGGCATATTGGGGCATATGAATGTAAAAACAAAGAATTACCAGATTTTTTTTTTACTTTATTTTTGTTTTTAAGAAAAATAAGACATATATATATGAGGATATTCGTTTAAAATTTTGATAGAACAGTAGCAGTATAATGTCCTTGTAAAAGGATATCAGGCCCTTGTAGAGCAAAATTGAGTATTTTGGTCTAAATAACCCAAAATGTGATGTCCACATATGTGGACGCCAGGTCCTAGGAGGTTAAATTGATTTAAATTAAATGAACTTCAAATGGCCAGAACAAACAAAGCCTGCAAGATTACAGGATGTTTATTTTTGTGGTTTCTAAGAAAAGAAAATTGGCTAGTACCACAGGTCAGCGTGGTGTCAGATTCATGTTGCCACTTTTTGCAGATGATTTGATCATTTCAGCTTCATGAGCAACATTCTGCAGCTTTCAACTTGCAGTTGAGGAGGAGATTGGAAATCTCCTTATCAAGGGCCATAGATCTGAGACAGAAAAAGTGTGGATTGCCTACTTTGGAATGGGGATGTGTTACTGCCTCAAGTGGAGAATTTCAAGGCTGTCAATAGTAGTGGAAGAGTAGATTGCAAGATGAACAGACAGACTAGAGTCTGGAGATGCTGTGGTAAAGAAAAAGCTGAGTGTGACCACAAAGCTTGACTTTGCATGGTCTAAAGGTTGATCTTGATTCTATGGCCACAAACACAGGAATCATGGGCAGAAAAGGAGAAAATGAGCTTCCTCTAAAGATTGTGTAGACTATATCCTTGAGTGTGAGAGACTCTGTAATTTGAGAGGGGCTAAGAGCAGAGCAACAGAAGAGTCAGCATCAAAAGAAGTCAGTTGAGTTACTTTGGGCATGTCACTGGTGTCTCTTGAATATTTCTTATTTGGTTTGTTTTGGATATGTATAATTAGAAGGAAACACTGAGAAAGCTTGACATTAGATTTTGTGTTAATTTTTTGTTATGAAATCTCTTTTGCTCTTTGTAATAGACATAGAAAAATTACACCATCACTGCTGAGATTGTTTGCCTATAAATCTTTCTTTCACTATACTGTACCACCAGCCTGCCACCAAGCTGGATTTGTCCCACGCTAAGTTATTTCTGATTTATGGCAAAGCGGAAATACATACGCAGGTAAGCAAACAAACCCAAAAGCGCTTAGCAGCTAACAATATTGGTCAATATCTGGTAGCTGGTGGATACACAAACACCTCTAGAACCCCCCACCCCAAAGAGCTGCTTTACAACAAGAAGAAAAGAAGACAAAAAGGGAGAGCGACAGAAGATGGTACAAACTAGAATGTATCTGGGACACACATGTTGCTTTAAAGCTGTCAGCCAGCTGGCATTTTATTTCTACTCAGTCAGCCAATATCTGCTTGCCTGTTAACCAACTTAGTGTTCCTAGTGGTATAAATATATAATTGGTGTTCAATAGTGCTTTCTTAAGATTTCGTATTGCTTTGTAAAGTAGCAATGCTTTTAATGATACCCATGTTGCTACCCATGTAACCATTAGCGGCTACCTGTAGCACCTAAAAATTATTTGGGATCCATGAAAAAAAAAGCCACAAACAAATACTCACCAATCAATTCTAAGCATTTTCCTTTTACCAATAGGCATAACAACTAATACACAAGTAAGACCCATGGAGGGATTGCTAATTTAAACAAAAAACACATTTTCTACCCTCATCTTTGTAAAGTGTCAGAACATAGTATATAAAAAGGAGTAGATACGGTAATGGAAAATGGAATTTTTAATAATGCCTCTTGGTAGTGAGCATATCTATTTCTCTATGTTCATTGGTCTGTGTGCTATGTTGATGGGGGTTCCTAGGTAATGAAGAAAAAAGGAAACAGGAGTGGCCGAACACTTGTGTCTGTTCTGATTTAGAATCATCAGAGAACCAGAAGTTATTTATTATAAGCTTAAAGTGTTTAAGATGCGACTGGTGAGTTCATACTGATAATTATCATTTATAAATAATTAGTTACTATGTCATTATTATTACTGAAAACTTTTTTTTTTTAAAATATAACAAATCTAGGACATAACTGCACCAATCTTCCAAAGAAGCCTTTGTATTAAACTAAAGTCAGAAATGGACACCTATTGTTCCCAGTCTTTGTTTGATTTATCTACTCTTTTTAGGGCCTAGTCTCATTCCTAAAACATAGTGCCACTAGTTTTAATTTAACTTGATAAAACGTGCCCAGAGCTCAAACACTTTGGTGGATAAACCGCTTGCTCCCGACAAGGCCAGCGCAGGTTCTCTTACACGCTTGGAAGGGGATCGGTAAGGGAGTTGGATAGAATCTGTAACTCAATGCTAGAGACAACTAAATCCTACAAAGTGTTTTTTTTTTTAATAAAATTTTCAAGCTAAACATACTTATATATGATTCACTGAGAAAGGCCATGCAGGTTTAATTCATTGATTTAAACAGAAGATTTATCAGCCACTGCAAAAGTGATGAGGAAGAAAGTTCCTGGTACTTGCAATTTTCAGAGGAAACTGGATTCGTCTCTCTCTCTCTCTGTGTGCACGTGTGTGTGTCTGTGTGTGTGTGTGTAGGTGTGTGTGTGTGTGTGTGTGTGTGCCCTGGTTCACTGCAACTGAATCTTAACCACAATGACAAGCATACTCATTTTAAACCTTTTTGTCAGTAGAACAAAATATGTTTTATTTTGAGATGTAGATAAATCCTGTATATGTGTGTATGTTCACACAGTACTTTGGACTAATCACATTAACACAGTTGATATGAGAAGTTGAATGCACATTAAATCATCACTTTCATTGGCATTCTCAAGCTCCCATGGTTATCTCATCAAATTTAAAAGGATGGGTGTATTTAAATTACATTCATGAGGCAGATTGTGATCATATTTCCTTTATTCGTTGATTTTTCTTTATGTAAGTCCTCATTCTTTGACTGGGACTTCACTGAATTAACATGCAACATGTCACAGCGTTAATGACAAAATCACCTTTAACTGGTCAAATATAGAAAGAAATTCTGTAAAATTAAGTCTTTTTGATTAAATGTCCATTTTTAGCCAGAGAGAATGTGCTTTACAAAGGAGGCATAATTGATACATCCATTTGCATCCTCCTGTCCAGCCATCAATCTGTCCACTTCATCTTCTGTCATCCTCTCTCCTAGTGTTGCCAGCACATGACGCAGCTCTGCTCCCATGATGGTGCCGTTGCCTTCCTTGTCAAAAACCCTCAGCCCTTCAACAAAATCCTCAAAGTTGCCCTGATCTTTTGCGCGGGAGATATGCTGCAGCATGGGCAAGAAGGTCTCAAAATCCACCATTTTAGTACTCATGTCCTCTGGTCGTGGTTTACCAAGCACTTTCAGCACATCTGCATTAGTTGGGTTCTGGCCCAGAGCTCGCATGACATCCCCACACTGGGCATATGTGATCTTCATTTCTCCAGTTGGTGTGCGGTCGAACAAGGTGAAGGCTTCCTTGAACTCGTCAATCTGGTCAGCAGTGAACTCAACAGTGACGCTTTTGGGGTCAAACTCAGGCTCCTTGGGTGGCTCAGGCTGTGGCTCTGGAGGTGGCGCTGGCTTAGCAGCTGGAGCTGCATCTTTCTTAGGCTCTGGCTTTTTGGGCTCAGGTTTCTTTGGTTCAATCTTCTTTGGTGGCATGTTGCAAGGCAATTCAGTGGCGAGCTGACGCTTGCTGAGAAATGAACAAGAGCCTGAGCAGATAGAAAGTGATCCCGGAACTCCTCTTTCAAGGCTTTTATATGTGCTTTGTCTAGGGGGCTAGACAACAATTTCAGCCACCACACTATAAAAGGAAGAAACCCAAAATAGATCCGCATAGCAAGTGATGTCAACATTAAGTATTGTTCTCAGCTGCTGTCATCTAACCGACAGGGCTATTTGCTGTCATTAGTGAGGGTCCAGTTGCATTAGCCCGAAAATGTTCTGTCTCTCTGATGGACAAAGGGATCAGAGCATAGCCAGTGATCAGCCCATGAGGGAGATAGACTAAAATAGCTTGCTATCTAAATGCTGAATGCCTGGGAATCACTTCTTTCTGGGAGGGTGGCTATTCTTTTCACTAGAACAATGGTGCAGCTAAGTCAAAAGTATTAATATTTGTCTCTAGGCTTTGCATGTATTCATTTTATAATAATTCATTCTCAGAATAACAGAAGGATTATCTATCAAACCTTATTTCAATGGCAGGTGTTTGGCAGTTTTTTAAATTTGACAGACAAGCAATAGCTTGTATTGCATGCTGCCATTTACAAACCTGCCAAGCCCTCATAGATCCTAAGGGAACTCTTAATTAATTCGTCATATACTAGTGATAATGCAAAGATGAGTCATAAGAGTTAAATATATTAAGCAATACTGCTGTAATCATGTTGATGAAAGTGGTTAGTCGTTTAACCAAAGTCGTTTGTTCCCTGCTAACATCAGCTGATTTTTTTAAGTAAAACTAAAGAAAGTGTTCAAAAGGATTTGGCTCATAGGTTCTTATGCATATGGAGGGCATGGGGAAAAGAAAACTGTCTTTGCTTATAAAGGGGAACTGCTGCTACGTATTGCAGTTAAGGTATTTTCTTATTACATTTGGGTCTTTTTCATATAGCAAATAGTCTTTTCTTCCAGTTCGCTGATATGTATTTTTTTTTTATTAAGTGAGTTTTAAAATAATAGCACATTTACTTCTTTTTATTTAACTGGCACGATCATGTGTGGAATAAATGTTTTCCTTTATATTCCCAATAGTAAACCTTATGAGGTTAAAAGGTGAAAACGGGCAATGCAATTCCATTACGAGTATGGTTTATAAATATGTAATATGTCATTTGGCTTTATGTAGATGACTGCTCCATAATTCTCTTCAGTGAATGATAAATTAACCAACAAAATATTCATTTCATTTATGGAAGAGAGGGTATATAGGATGTGCTGTTCTGTGACACAATTTTAATCATAGCAACTTTAATTTTATGCATGCCTCACAGTTTATCAACTCAGTTAAAGAAAGCTAAAGCCTGTCATGCGATAATCACATTTACCCTTCTTTGTCTCAATGCCAGTTCTCCTTGATCTGTCAATCTAGTGCTTAAAGTCCTTGGACAGTGTAGTTTAAGTGTGCCTGTGTATGTATGTGTATGTGTGTGTGTGTAGTTGTCCTTAGCCTAAGATCATTATCTCTCTTCTCTTTTCATTTTAAGGTCACATAGCTAGTAAAACTGACAGCTAATTTGTCGTCTTTTGGTATGCGTACGTGCATGTGCACATTTGAGCAAGATGGAAACATGAAAAAACTTGCAAGAGAGCCCAGTTTTGTACTGACACACCATATATGGACAATATATAAAAGGTATATTTATCAAGTATATAAAACAATAATAATAATGCACACACATTCATACCACATTTACGATTTATTTGAGGCGATTACTAATTATTAATGATTGTCATCATTTTTCCCACCAAAAGCTTCAAATTAATCTATATCAATCATACCCGCTTTCACAATTGTACTTGGTCCTTAGAACACTGATCCTTACCTAAGTGTTACAAGTGCAGATAACTGGAATATTTAAATTTAAGCACAAGTAAACCATTATGTTGGATTGCCTATGCAGAGACCACTACAAAGTTCATTTTTGTGTACAGAAGCTTTGTTAAACTGTCATTTGGGTGTTCACATATGTTAACAAAATAAGAGAAGACATATCCTTGATGCTTCTACCATCAAAGTTCATTTTCTTGATGCTTTTACCATCAAAGTTCTTTCAAACAAGTCATCAATCAGTAAATCACTCCAACTGCAATGACTGAACCAGTCAGCTTGTCAATCCTCTATAGTGTCTGTCTGCTTATTTGCAACAATTGCTTAATAACTGAGCTACCTAATTTGTGTTGATCAGAATACCCAAATTAACAATACTGATAGATATTAACAGCATAAAGGTGGTAGGAAATGTTAATGAACCTGGTAGTCATCTGTCGTCAAGGGACAGAATCGGGTCAAATACCAAAATATGATGAAAAACCACAAAACTCCAATCGGCATCACATGTCTGACATGTCAGATATGAGCTGATTACTAAAAACAATACATTTCTTGTCAAAAAGGTAAGAAATTAAACATTATGGGAAAGATCTAGAAATCCCTATTAAACTTTGAAGCATTTCCTTTCATATTATAATCAGTAGCATCAATGGAAACATAAAGAACATATAGAGGTATAAACCACAGGGTGATCACAAGCATATTTATAGTTCTCTGTCTCTCTCAGATGAGACCTCCTGAAACATAATATATTTTCTGTCAGAATGTCAAGTTCATGCATTAATGACATTGAATATTGATCATTTGAAGCTACAATAATCTATTCATGCATTGTGCTCACAAGCCTTAGGGTTCTTCCTAAATGCATGTAAGATATTGAATTGTAAGGTCAACCTTAGTTTAATGCTGCATTGATCAATATGTTTTTTTTTCCATATTTAGTCAAATCATTACGTGTAACAAAAATGGGATGCTAAATGTGATGACCTCAAAGTCCATTAGTTTTAATGGACTTTGAGGTGTGAGCCCTGAAAAGGCTTTTAGCCTCTTTATGCTTAATATCAATATTCTTTTATTTATTTATTTTTTATGTATATTTGATTTCAGTCCAGTATTTTTCCATCAAGGCCTCCAAGTAAATACTCATATCTGAAATGTTCTGAAACAACTTATTTTCTGTCAACTTCAAAGCAGAGAAAGAAAAACTTTCCAGTATAACAATGGTGCTACAGACACACCCAGCTTTTCTCTGAGAGACAATTTATGATATTTTTTAAGCTATACATTTGGTATACCTCCACTTCTGAACCAAGTTTTCAGTTTTAAGCTGCATGCACACTGAAGGTGATATGTTCATAACCCATTGTATTGAAGCTGACTGCAGTTGCTGGTGGACAGTCCAGGTTCTGTTGTTTATATAACCTTCTAACATATTTACTACCAGGTCATATGTCCCTGAGTATATCCTGCACACAGTTGTGCAACTAGAAGTTGAGAAGTTTTATTTTGGGTCTCGCCCACTTTTTGTCACCAGTGATTATTTTTAACATAGTTGCTTGAAGTCAATTTTTATGGTGAATGGACTGGTGGTTTTCAATTCTACCACTTTTCTACATCACTTCCTGTGTGAACAGAACTTTAACTGATGCTGATTTCTTTTCTTTTTTTCCTTTTTTTTGTAGTTGCGCTCTACATTTCATTCACTGTTTTGTTGTTCAATCACCAGACTGGATTGGGGGGGGGATCACAATTTCAGTTATACAAATGTTACTTAAATTTTCCCTTTTAACTCCATGGAGTTATTCCTTGGGGATAGTCCTTGCATGCCTGTGTCTGGTGCAGTGACTGTTTATGTGAACAAAAGATGAGAGGGTGGTCAGCAAGGCAGCAAGTCCTTAATCCATGAGATAATAGTGGGAACTAGGGGAGGCAGACCCCTGGTGTGGTCAGGGCCAATAAAGGAGAGTGACAGAGACAGCAGTTACATTCTTCCTATGGCACTGGCAAAGGGTGACTGAGACTGAAGATCTGTGTTTAGTTAACTGGCTAAAAACAGATGCACCACTGAGTATTATCTCTCCTCTTAATCGCCAGTTTCTCTCTTGGACATGTGCATCAGACCTGGGAATGGCCACTGAACTGCCAGCTACTGTACTTCATAATTAAAATTTGTGTGAATGTATTGTGAATTCCTGGAATCAATACTTTGACTAAACACACGCGAGACAACCAACAGTGTTAGTATTTAATGTCCAAATATTAGTGCTTTCCTCTTTTCACAGAGCTGCCACTCTAAAAAATGGGGCCATAATCAAACCAGCTTCCAAAGTGTGCTTGTTTGATTTCGCTAATATGAAATAAGAATTAATTTCCATTTTATGTTACCCTATGGAGTGTAGTGAACAGCAACACAAAACTTTTCTTATGAGTCGAGTAACAATATTGCGTTGTTATAATGGAATGACTGTTGGAGGAACCAGCTAGCAGACATCTGTGTAAACAGTTTAATTAAGACCATGTTTGATGAATTATAGCTGGTGAAGGCACTGCCTGTTCTAATACTTCAGTGTCTTAATTACACCAGACATCCATGTGTTCATTCTCTCTGCCCACCCCATATTCTCCCCATACTTACAATGATAGAAATTGAAAAAGTACAAAAGGGAAAGTGCATTTCACACTCTACTGAAGCAAAGCAAGCAATTTCAAATTAATCAAAACACAATAAGTTTACAACATGATAAAGAGGTGCTGTATGTGACATGAGGGGAGTTGATTTTTGATGCTTAGACCTCTGTTTTATGTTACAATTGAAATGTTACTGGACAAAAATGCATTAGTTCTAAATTAAATTTTAGTTGAGACATTTAAAAAATCCAAATCTAGTCATAAAGTCTTAGCTATCTATTTCGAGAAAATGGAATTTGCAAATGGTCTTTCTGCACAGAGACGACACCGCTTACATGTGTCTGTGAGGGGAAAAAATCAAGAGATTGCAATTTTGCCTTTTATTCAGACAGACCTTACAAAATCATGAAGCTACACACTGAATGCCAGCACTCCTAATAAAAATGGCACTGACTTGAAAATACAGATACACCATAGTACATGCAACGGATGACTATCATATGTGATTTAGACAATCAGTGTTTCTTGTGTTCTTTAAGGGGTTCATCAGATACACCAGTCTAGTCCAAAAATCAAAGAGGATTATAATTAGGCACATGCTTCCGATTGAAATGGGCTACAAAATGGCATGATTAGCTGTGAAATATACCTCTTGATAATATAACATAGGTAACCTATAAGACAACCTATGATACATCTCCCCATCTATAATAAGTATAAATAGGGAAAAATCAATATGAATTATTGCTTGGCCTATTTTTGTGATATTTATAAGGTTTCCATGTCTGCACCAAACAATAGCTGGGGATCACAGTACACGTCCAAACCAGGGATGAGCACTATGCCTTCTTCTCACAAGCTAGGCTTGGAATTCTGACTGGGAGATTAGGGAAGTTTCCAAGCTATTCATAACCCTACCCCCACCCACCTTCCATTCTCCACAGAGCACTTGGCTTGGTGGCAGAATCCTCTCCTGTTCATCTGGACTGGTCTATTTCTGTATTTCTGATGTGCCTCTGATGCCATGTTTAGAGCGTGTCTTTGAATGGTTTGTACCTGTTTATCCCAGCAGCACACAGGCTTATGAGATGTTTGCCTCAAAGCTTACCAGCTGCTTTTCTCAGCTGGAATGCTGGAATGCCTGTATGTTTAATTCAGAGCCTTAATCCTGACAAAAGTGGACCAAACATGTCTTCAGAGTGTTTTCAGTGTCTATCACAGAAATGTGGAATTTATACCTTTTTCCCCTCATACAGTGACCTGTTTTGTCTTGCTATACTGCGCTTTACAAATTTATGAAACCATCAAATGAAAGGTTTATTACACACACACGCACGCACACACACACACACACACACACACACACAAACATATATATGTATAAAGTCATTATTATAATGATTTTAGACAACTTCTTCATAGAGCCATGAGGAAAAAAACATTCCAATGATTGTAAATACTTTCACAACTCATAAAATATTGAAAGAAAAATGCTATGGCTACTGCAACATAGGCGGCGCCAAAGGTGGTATTATGGGACTTCAGCAAAGCCCTGAATTTCTTGCTGTCCATCATGCCGATTTTTTAATGTTCTCGTTTAGAAACAAAAACAGGATCCTTTCCACTGTATAGTTTTTTTCTCAGATCCTGTCATTGATATTGGACTCAGTGTGTGCATTAGGAGCTAGGAAAATTTTCACTGACCACATTTTGAGCTTTGACAGTGATGCTGTAGTTAGGACATGGTTAATAATGACTTCAATCTCAAAAAACCACAGCAGTAAGAAGAGCCGTATATAAAGTATAAGTAAAAGTAAAATATAATGAATATTGTGATTCATAATCTAATAATGAAACTTTTTCTATGTTTACATTTAAGACTTTTAAGTTTAATTTTCATTTAATTTAAGACGTTTAAGACTAATTTTTATTTTTGTTTATAGTTACATTGAATATTCAAGTAGTGGGTTTTTGCTTGATGGCACTGGGACATTAATATCATTGGTGCTTATATAGATGATATGAAAACATCCACCACAATTAGTCATTCAGTTTTGACAGTCGTTGTTCATTGTCAGAGAGGTATTAAAGGCCTGGCTCTAGTGACGCAGCACTACTGTGTTCCAATTATAACAGAATTTGCTCCTATTTCAAACCACAGTTGTGCTTCAGCTGTTTTACTACAATATGGGGCATAGGGGTCAGTGGTGACATAACTTGGACCTTGCAGATCAATTTGTCACTAGTTTGACATATTTGTTGTGACAGATGTAGCTTTATGCAAATGCATTTTTTACAGATTGCTAACAAAATGTATTTTCCATTGGTCTGTGTGTAGAATTGTGGTAGGCAACAAGAATGGCTGATCTCTCAATATCATTTCAGTAAATGTAAGTGGATAGGCAGTTCCTCGTATATCTCATTCTGCATAACAATGTGAAAATATGATCAAGAAATTGGGAGAAAGTATTCAGATATAACTTTGTAATGTTAAATTTAATCTGATTCAGGGCACTACCACTCCTCATACAAAAAGAATATAGACTGAATGATACAATATAATGACTGTGTGAGAAAAGACATGGAGAGTCTTTATATAATAGTACAATGATGTCTACTTAAATACTCTATGATATTACAGCAAGAGAGATTTGGGAATATAGCAGGATTTCAGTTCAGTGAAACAACAGCAATCCCATTCATTTGCACAGTCACAAAACATGGAAACTTAATCTCTGTCGGAGATACTGAAGCCTCTCAAACAGCCATATCTACAAGAGCAGTTGCTGGGCAACAGATGAAGCAACTGTATACACAAGCTGCTCTTTTAAATATCTGCTGGCTTCATCCAACAAGGCCACCAACTTGTTTCAGCTTTAGATCTGACCAAAGAGCAGGGCTGAGAATATTCATACTCTCATGGCGCCAAAAATATTTACTGGACTGTGACTGATTTCATTATTTTCAATCAAATAAGGAAATCCTCTGTAATAAATGAAGCCATTATTCCAAGACTGTCTTTTATGAAACAGATCTTGAAATGCTGAATATCTGGTTCTCAAATAAATGTCCACATTTTTATAATATCCAACAAACTTTCTTATTTTTGTGGAAAAAACATTAAAGCGAAGAAATATTTATAATAATAGAAAGTTCAGTGTTCAGTGTATCAGTTTCCCAGATTCAATGGGAAGGACTCTAGCTGAATGATACTAAGTGTTGTTTCCAAATGTGAGACATAAAACACAGCAGTGTAGCTTTATACATTGTAAGTAATAGATCTGCTACCATGTGATTTAAAGCAACAGACATGGAAGGACTGATAATACACATTTGTCAAACAGCCCTTGTTTTCTGGTTACTACATTAACTAAATATTATAACATTTAACATTCATCTGTACAGTACACTGCTCAAACACATTTTAAACTGAGAGGATTTCTTAATCAGTTTCATCTCCTTTGTTGTTAATAACATCATAAACAGGTGCACTAGAGGGGTAACAACAAGACAATCCCCACAACAGGAATGGTTTTACAGGTGGAAGCCACTGATATCTTTTTCCTCCTCATCTTTTCTGACTGGTAGCATGAGGCAAACCTACAAGTACTCCAGCTATTCCAAAACGACACATCAATATGCACCATTGCCAGAAGGTCTCAAGAGTAGGGAGGATATTCTAGGAGACAGCTAATTACTCTAGGAGAGCTAGACAAGGCCGTAGAAGGTCTTTAACTTTAATCAGTAGGACCGGTATCTCCTTTGTGAAAATAGGAACAGGATTAGCACTGCTAGAGTTACAAAATGACGTCCAGAAGGCCACTGGTGTGAATGTCTTTGAGAATCAGAAACCGAATTCATAAGGGTGACCCGAGGCCCTCTAGTGGGCCCTGCGCTCATCGCTTGGCAATTGCACATGTGACTGATGTGAAAAGGTCAGGAGAAACTGTGGCAAATGTTATGGTGCCTGTAAAATTGTTAAGGTATGTCACGGCCTGGAGGTTCAGCTGGTCGCTGATCAGCTGTTTCTCTCTATCTCTCTAGTTCGCTCTCTCTCTCTCGCCAGGGCGGAACTCATTATGGGTTCACGCCCTTGGCCCACGCCCTCGGAGGAGGAAACACCTGTGCCTCATCAGTGTGGGTGGCATTTAAGCCAGGAAGCAACGGCTGTTCTTCGCTGGATCGTTGTGAGAATCGCGTCAGTGAAAGTCGAGCGTCTAGCAAGTGTTTTTCCATGTAGTTGTGTGTTTGGAATCTAACGAGCGTTTCTTTGTGTGCAGACCCTCTGGACTGTTTTCCCTGGTGTTCGAGTGGATTCATGTTTGGATTGTTTGGAGAGAGATGAGAGTGTTCACCTGGATTTCCCCCAGAGCCCTGCCCCTCTCACCTTTTGTATATAGCACTGCCCCGCACCTTTGTAGATAACACTGCCCCGCACCTTTTGTATATACACTCATTGGACATTGTTCATTAATAAATTCTCTTGTGTGCATCAATCCCCGGAGTCCAGCGCGTGAGTCCACCTTGTACACTGTGACAATAACGATCCAGCCACATCATGGACTCAGCGGACTCAGCCGGCACCCAGCAGCCGGTCATCTCCACGGAAGCTGTCTTGGATCGGCACGAACGAATGTTACAGCACATTAATCAGCAGCTGGCAGCACTAACTCAAGTCATCGCTCAACGGATACTGCTGGTAAGCCCGCCCACCCCTTCTCCACCTGTCACTTCACAGTTACCGGCTCATGAGCCCTCTGCGCCCGGGTCCTCCGCTCCTTCAACGTCTGCCCATGCGGAGCCTCCGGAGCGGTCGCTGCCCGTACCGGAGCCATTCTCGGGTGAGTTCCGCAAGACTGCGGGTTTTTTAATACAAGTGACGTTGCAGTTCAAACAGCTACGGAGGACTTATGAGACCGATGAGGCTAAGATTGCTTTTTTTCTTCAGTTGTTACGCGGTCAAGCATTAAATTGGGCGCAGGCTGTATTAAGAACTGACCCCAAAATAACCTATGCTGATTTTCTCGCTAAGTTTAAAAATGTCTTTGAGAGAGGCACTGGGGCCGAAGCGGCAGCTCACCGACTGCTTAATTTGAAGCAGGGAAGACTGAGCATGGCCGACTACTTGATTGAGTTTTGGACTCTGGCTGAGGAGACCGGGTGGGGGCAGTCGGCACTAATAAGTACTCTGCTGAATAACCTGTGTGACGAGCTAAAAAGGGAGCTAGTTATGAGGGAATTGCCTGTGACTCTTTCTGATGTTATGACCCTGTGTGTAAAGGTGGATGAAAACATGCGAGCGCGTCGCGGCGCTACAGACTACAACTCCCAGAAGCCTCTAGGATGAGAGGAGATGGCCTCCGGCGGAGGTACGGCAAGTAGAATGGGAAAACGGGACAGGAATTATGAAGACGAGGGTGAGCAACCCATGCAAATAGGATGCTCCAGATTAACGCCGGAAGAGCGACAACGGCGTTGGAGAGCTGGTGAGTGCTCCTACTGCGGCCGTAAGGGCCATATGGCCGTTTCCTGTCCTGACCAGCCAAAAAACCACGCCCGCCAGTAGAGGGGAGAGTACGGGTGGGTGAGGTTTCCTGTTCACAATCTCCTCCTCGCTTGATGCTTGCGGCTAAACTAACGGTTCGTTCTGTTTCTCACCCACTCCACGCAGTAATTGATTCAGGTGCAGAGCAGAATTTCATTGATGAGTCCCTCGCTCAAGAATTAAAACTAAACACTAAACCACTGCCACACTCACTCCAAGTTACCGCCCTCAGTGAGCAGCGTCTCCCGGATATCACCCACATTACGGAGCCAATATCATTAACCCTCTCTGGTAATCATTCTGAGACGTTGCAGTTATTTGTGCTTAAGGCTCCTCTCACACCACTAGTCTTAGGGTTCCCCTGGTTACGTCAACACAACCCAGTCCTGGATTGGAGGAAGGAAAGCATTCTAGGGTGGGGAGAGGAATGTCATATGTCTTGTCTAAAAGCCGTAACTCCACCTGCGAACCCTCAGAGTAACCCCCCACCATCAGAGTCACCCGATCTCTAGTCTGTGCCCTCAGTCTATCACGATCTTAAGCAGGTTTTTTGTAAAGATAGAGCATGTTCTCTTCCCCCTCACCGGCCGTACGACTGCGGAATTGATCTTCTCCCAGGCACCCCACTTCCTACCAGCCGATTATACAGTCTTTCACAGCCTGAACGGGACAGCATGGAAAAGTACATTAACGAGTCGCTCGCCGCAGGTCTGATTCGCCCGTCATCATCCCCTGTTGTGGCGGGGTTCTTTTTTGTTGCAAAGAAGGACAAGAGCTTACGACCTTGCATAAATTATCGAGGCCTCAACAATACCACCATCAAAAACAAATACCCACTACCACTACTGACATCAGCCTATGAACTGCTCCAAGGGGCCACAGTTTTTACAAAGCTGGATCTGCGTAACGCGTACCATCTGGTTAGGATACGAGAGGGGGACGAATGGAAGATGGCTTTTAACACACACTTATCCATTTTGAGTACCTCGTTATGCCGTTTGGTCTAACCAATGCCCCAGCTGTGTTCCAGGGCTTTGTCAACGACGTGCTCCGAGACTTCCTTAACCACTTTGTGTTCATCTACCTTGACGACATTCTCATCTTTTCACGCTCCGTCTCTGAACATGAACGCCACGTCCGGCTGGTTTTGCAACGTCTTCTCGAGAACCGTCTCTTCGTGAAAGGTGAGAAGTGTGAATTTCATGTGACCACTGTTTCATTCCTGGGCTACACCATTGAACAGGGTAATCTCAGGCCCGACCCAGCTAAGGTCCAAGCTGTCATTAATTGGCCCGTCCCGACAAACCGTAAGCAACTCCAAAGTTTTCTGGGTTTTGCTAATTTCTACAGACGTTTCATCCGTGACTACGGTAAGCTTGCTCTCCCACTAACTCGTCTCACATCTCCTAAGGTTCCCTTCTGCTGGGAGGAGTCAGCACAAAGGGTTTTCAGCCTCCTGAAGGCTCGTTTCTCCTCCGCACCCATCCTGGTTCAACCTGACCTCGGCCTGCAGTTTGTCGTAGAGGTGGATGCCTCGGACACAGGGGTGGGGGCCATTCTATCCCAGCAACAGAAGGGTAAGCTCCATCCCTGTGCCTTCTACTCTCGCCGTCTCTCATCTGCTGAACAAAATTATGACGTTGGGGACAGGGAACTGTTAGCCATTAAGCTCGCCCTAGAGTAATGGCGTCACTGGCTGGAGGGCGCTGCCCAGCCATTTGTAGTTTGGACAGACCATAAAAATTTGGAATATATCCGGTCAGCGAAGCGGCTTAATGCCCGCCAGGCTAGGTGGGCCCTGTTTTTCACAAGATTTCAGTTTACTATAACCTACAGGCCAGGTTCCCGCAACACCAAATCCGACACTCTTTCTGGTCAATTCGCTGCCTCCGAGGAGACTGCTCGAGACTCTCCCATCATTCCCCCCTCGTGTGTCATTGGGGCCCTGACGTGGGAGGTTGAATCAGCCATTAGGGAGGCCCAACGAACAGAACCAGACCCAGGAACGGGTCCTCCTGGACTACTCTTTGCGCCCTCCTCTGTCCAGTCACAGGTGCTACACTGGGTACACACAGCAAAATTCACCTGCCACCCGGGGGTCCACCGCACTGACTCACTCCTTCAGCGCTTGGTGGCCCTCCCTCATCAAGGATGTCCGTGAGTACATAGCGGCCTGTTCAGTCTGCGCTCAGAACAAAGGTGTTAATCAGCCATCCTCTGGTCTCCTTCAGCCCCTGCCTACGCCAAGCCGTCCCTGGTCCCACATCGCTGTCGATTTCGTCATGGGCTTGCCACCTTCGTCAGGTAACTCTGTCATTCTGACTATCATTGATCGTTTTTCTAAAGCAGCTCACTTTGTTGCCCTTCCCAAGCTTCCCACGGCCCTGGAAACCGCACAGCTCCTGACGAACCACATCTTCCGTCTCCATGGAATTCCGGTGGATATAGTCTCGGACAGGGTCCGCAATTCACGTCTCGCGTGTGGAAGGAGTTCTGTTCCTCCCTGGGAGCTCAGGTCAGTCTTTCCTCTGGCTTTCACCCGCAGACTAACGGTCAAACGGAGCGAGCCAATCAGAAGCTTGAGGCGGCCCTCCGATGCGTGGCGTCCACCCATCAGACCACCTGGAGCGAGCAGCTCCCTTGGATTGAGTACGCCTCACCTCCTCTGCCACCGGAGTGTCCCCTTTTGAGGCATCTCTGGGTTTCCAACCACCTCTGTTTCCGGCTGTAGAGGATGAGCATTTCGTACCTTCTGTCCAGCAGCACATCCGGAGGTTTCGGCGCGCTTGGAGGGCCACACGGGCTGCCCTTCTCCGCACGGCTGAACGGAACAAGCACCTGGCGGACCGCCGTAGGACCCCGGCACCAGTTTATGCACCCGGACAAAAGGTTTGGCTGTCGACCAGATTCATTCCGCTTAGAGCTGAGTCTAAGAAACTGTCTCCTACCTTTATTGGTCCCTTTGAGATTGACTCTCTGGTGAACCCAGTGTCGGTCCGTCTTAAGCTGCCCCGGAACATGCGGATCCACAATGTCTTTCACGTCTCTCAAGTGAAGCCCTGTCTTTCCAGCCCCCTATGCCCTCCTTCCAGGCCCCCTCCGCCCGCCCGGGTCATCGATGGCCATCCAGCCTTCACCATCTCGCGCATCATGGATGTCAGGCGCAGGGGGCGTGGTTTGCAGTACCTGGTGGATTGGGAGGGCTACGGAATGGAGGAGTGGTCTTGGATCCCGTGCGCGGCCCTTCTGGACAGGAACATGGTGCAGGCGTTCCATGACGCTCATCCTGAGAAGCCTGGGGGTCGCCGGGAGGCTCCCGTTGGGGGGGTACTGTCCCTGCCTGGAGGTTCAGCTGGACGCTGACCAGCTGTTTCTCTCTCTCTCTCTCGCCAGGGCGGAACTCATTATGGGTTCACACCCTTGGCCCACGCCCTCGGAGGAGGAAACACCTGTGCCTCATCAGTGTGGATGGCATTTAGGCCAGGAAGCAACGGCTGTTCTTCGCTGGATCGTTGTGAGAATCACGTCAGTGAGAGTCGAGCGTCTAGCAAGTGTTTTTTCATGTAGTTGTGGGTTTGGAATCTAACGAGCGTTTCTTTGTGTGCAGACCCTCTGGACTGTTTTCCCTGGTGTTCCCTGAGTGACGAGTGTTCGAGTGGATTCGTATTTGGATTGTTTGGAGAGAGACTAGAGTGTTCACTTGGATTTCCCCTGGAGCCCTGCCCCTCTCACCTTTTGTATATAGCACTGCCCCGCACCTTTTGTATATGCACTCATTGGACATTGTTCATTAATAAATTCTCTTGTGTGCATCAATCCCCGGAGTCCAGCGCGTGAGTCCACCTTGTACACCGTGACAGCGTAACTGGTTTAATGGTGAGTGATGGCTTGTGTACGCATATGCATGGAGGGATAGACCTCTACAAGTTAAGCGATGGCACCCAGACTGCCATTAGATCCAAAGACATTGTCACAACAATGCCTGGTCTTATGTGGTGAGAGAATGTAGGTAATTTCTGGAGAACAAAGGATTTAATACCATTGATGGGCCCCCATGCTTGACATTATTTTTTTCAACCTGTGTGGACCAGTTCAGGTTGCACCTCAAACTTTCCCGGAGCTCAGTCCACATCTAGGAAGGGATTCTCCCAGGACACTATCCATGGTCTCATTAGGACCATGCCGGGATGTTGTCAGGTGTGCATACAAGGACATGTGCCCTATACAGACTACTTGGTACCATTTTGAGTTGCTGCAATAACATTTTGGAAAAATGGCATAAATTTTAACTCTGATCTTTGGGGTGTCTTTGAATTCAGCTCTCTGAAGGTCGATAATTTTTATTTCCATCAAACATAGTGGCATCCTTTCATTCCTAACACCTTTCCCAGTCCTTATCAGTACAGATTTTTCTTTCTCATTGAAATCTAATGTGCATTCAGCGTGTTACTGTATTCTTTTTTTTTAGCAGTGTCATTTGTTTTATTTTTCAGCTGTGTTCCCATAATTCATGATGCAATATTAAACAGGTATGAAGCCCACAAACCAAAACACCTGAAAACAAATATGTATGACAGGATTTATGAGTGTGACATTTGAGATTTCTCACAAAAACTGGTAGGTGGAAATTGTTCACTTGACCTCAGTTACAAATTCCCCATTGTTCAAATGTCTAAATTCAAGAGGTGGCATACCTCAGTAGCATTGCTGTGATTGCAGCTGAGACCCATGGATGACCGGTGCTGTGTGTTGGGTTGTTATATTCCTTTTGATAGTGTCAACATTAGCTCCCAGCAGAACATGTCATACAGAATATGGGATCTTTATTCCCCCTGTACTTGTTAACTTGTTTGAAGTGGAAAAAAGGGTTATGTGTGTCTCTGTGGGTTTGTTTGTGACTCGAGCCATTTCAAAATGGCATGCATCCAACACTGCTGAATTTCCAAGCCCTGTTGACACACACGTAACACTAATGCTAAAGAGGATAACAAGGAATGGTGCTCTATTAAGAGCTCTGTTCAGCAGCTGACAGTCAAGACTTGAGAGTCCGATTGTGAACCCACAGCAGTTTAACAAGGTACTTATGTATATATATATATGTAGCCTACTTTATATATTTTCTATGTATTAACTACTGCACAGAACACCGAAATGATGTTTAACTGGTGCTGTTTAAAATATTAAAAAAATATTATTAGCTTGCTATACCTTATGACACAGAACTAATTGGAAAGTGTTATTACAGCAGTGAGTTTGGACTCCATGTCAAATACTGAGCTTCAGTAAAGATTGAAGTTGCATTTATTTATATTTCCTGTCACCTTAAATCTTCACTCAAAGACAAGTATCTTTGACAGTGTATCTATAGATGTAGTATATATAAGAGACAAATATTGTTCTTTTAATATGTTGGCATTACTAAATTTGGCTCAATGCTTACATATATGTGTAAAAAGAAAATGTACGAGCTGTGATAACTGTTTCTGATAGAATGAAGAGTAGACTGATATATTGAATATTCCTTTATTGGGTGAGAAAATCAGACCATGTCATAACTGCTTTAAGTCATACAGAATAGATATCAGAGCCTTAAACAGGCTGACTTCTGCTAAATGGGTCAAACTGGGCAGAAAGTATACAAACACATAACATCCTTATAGAATATGATGTAACAACTTAGCTCAGAATATATAAAGCATATAAACAATTACAGCAATATGATGCAACAAACACAGCAGTGCTACTAATCCAAAATACTCAAAGCTTCATAGAACTGAAACAAACATTTATTTTTAGGTCCATTCTGCTGCTGATACATACTTTAGGTTTCTGAATATTAAACTTGTTGCTGCCTTTCATAGTGTGTAACTTGAAGGCCCTGAGTACTTTCTCCCACGCTGAAAACACTGGGAGGATAAAATTATTTGAACATTACCTAATAAGACTGATTCAGGACAGACAATTAGTTATTCTAAACTTTTCTAGCAGTCCTTCACAAACAGGGAACAGTCTGCCTATTCTCTCCATCTGTCAGCTGCTGCTGGCTCTTCCTCCTCCTCTTCCTCACACACTGCTGAGTTTGTCCTGGTGGCTCATCAGGGGTGCAAAGCCTCACAGATGATGTGCAGCAGTGGGTCCCTCAGTCTGTCCTCACTCTGGACACTTGCAGTTGTTACACATGGAAATCAAATGTGTGATAAGCTGCAGGATTCAAACACAAGTGTAACTTATAAATACATGTTCATACTTTTATTCCATAATCAGAGAGAAAGAAAAAGAGAGAGAGTGCAGGACAGACAGACAGGTGACAGTCTCAGGTGTATACACTGCTACAAAACAGCACAAGAGAAGGAGGATTTAGTGTTTGTGTTATTACGAGTGCTAAACAAGAAGAGTTTCCAGATGGTACAGTGGACACATGTGTGACTCCTGTGATTAAAGAATCTTTCTTTCAGCTTAACGAGTGAACGTCAGCTTGTTCAAACACATGTTAAAGTCCGTTTGGCTCGACACCACCGAACAGAGGCAGCAATATAACATAGCTAACATTAACAGTGCAGTGAATCCTGCTTGTGCCGTGATATTCAGGACTGCAAACCGAGCAGCATCACTGACTTTCAGCCTGTTGTGTTTGTGGATATTAATTATGACTTTAATTATCCACAAAATCATCATATTCTCTGTAAGAATAAGGTCGACTATCGAACGGCGTATAAAGTAAAGGCTTTAAAACAAAGTAAACGCTGAAAGTACAAACATCGCTAATGTCACATAACTTTGCCGGCATGTGGCCAACAGTAATGTTTTAATGTTCATCATTATTAAACATTTGCACATAAATAAGTGACATAATATTCAGCACTTACTTTTGAAAGTTTACTCTTTGGCCGCCCCACTTCCACTTCTTTGAAGTGTCTCCCAGTCCCAGTGCACTTGTTAGCACGTTTTGGTTCGTGCAACTGGTCCGTCGGGTTATTGTCTCCCCAGAAACATTTCCGTTGTGTCTTGTGTGCTTTTGCAGCGTTTTTCTTATTTGCAGCGTTTTTCTTTTTGCAGCGTTTTTCTTTTTGCAGGTGTTTTTCTTTTTGCAGCGTTTTTCTTTTTGCAGGTGTTTTTCTTTTTGCAGCGTTTTTCTTTTTGCAGCATTTTTCTTTTTGCAGGTGTTTTTCTTTTTGCAGGTGTTTTTCTTTTTGCAGCATTTTTCGTTTTGCAGGTGTTTTTCTTTTTGTAGCGTTTTTCTTTTTGCAGCTTTTTTCTTTTTTGCAAGTGTTTTTCTTTTTGCAGCATTTTTCTTTTTGCAAGTGTTTTCTGAAGTTGCAGTCCATTTGGCCTCTCAGGGCCACCGTAAATCTTGGTTTTTTTTAAAGCAATATGCACATACTGAAGCTATATTTTTTCGTTACTTTTATTTTTGTCATAAACTGCAGTTTTGTGCAGTTTTTTTCCTATTTCCAATAGCAAATAGGATTATATTTTGGCTGATCAATGCAGCAACTGTAGTACATGCCAGCAAAACAGCCTTGGATAAAAGATTTTTTTTCTTAGTAAGACAAATAGAAACACTCTTTCCTGATATTGGATGGTGAATATTTTCTGTTAGGCATGAAGACTAATGGTGTGCCCCGTGGAGCCTTTCAGTGTCATCCACAGGACAAAATACATTAATGGATTGGATTAAAACTAGAGGCTTAATCTGTTTGCTTACCATTGGATCAATTTTATATCCTGAGGAGGTAAAATGTGGCACAGGTTCAACAAATTGCTTCCTGATGCTTAGTCTGAATGTTTTTGTATTATGACAACAAAGACACACACAGTTAGCCAGAGGCAGCATTATTTCCACACATGTACAAAATACATTTAGAAGTAAGAAGATATACATGCCAGACAAAGTGGAAAGGCAAAACTAAACAAATTCCATAAACAATTGAGCTTACTGCTGAGAGAGCACTTTGTTTTTGGCAGGTGCTCTTGGAATATCAATCGCTTAAAGTGTGAAATTTTTATTGAACTAAATGGTATGCACAACTAACAGCTGGAGCCTCTGCATCAAAATGTAATGAGCGCTGAAATAAAGATAAAGGTGACGGCTAGAGACACAGAGTGCACGCTGGGATACACACCTCTCTAAAGTGATATGGCTACATAGTTATCAATATCCACCCTAGTTGTGTGTACATTTATTTCACTTGTTGCTTAATGTTGCTTTTTTGACTTTGCCTAAGTGGACTTTACCGATGGCTTTAACTTTTGAGCTAACAAATTGAAAGGCACTCTATTTGAAAACAGGTCAGTGGTAAGAGAAAAGTTTCAGTGAAAGAAATGTGATGGAGTGAAGCAACCTCTTAGTTGCAACTCGTCACATACCGATAACATGTTAGTGCAGCTGTTACGATTACAGCATCAAACGGATGTTTAGGGATCTATTAAACTCTATTCAACTACCTCGCACAATAAGTGATGACCCTGAAAGGTACCAAGGACAATAAAATGTAATGAATTGCAGTCTAAGAGTCCTGTGCAAGTGTCACAATGTTACCAATGAAAAAGGAGCGTACCAGCAAGCTACTTTCAGCTTCGCCCTTATTCAGAAGGGTCACCACAGTGGATAACTCTGCATGTTTGATTTGGCAGATTTTTTTTTTATGCCAGATGCCTTCCTGACAGAACCCCAAAGGGATTTCCTTTTTCTCCCAGGATTGAACTGGAAATGTTTGGTGAATGTGTAAACTACCACAGCATAACTAACTGAGCTAACCAAACTGAATTAACTGACTTCTTTTTCAGAGCAGTAGTGAAAGAAACTGTAACACAGCAGTATATGATTACAGTGACTCTATTACTGGCCACAAAATATAACTCTAATATTTACTCTCCTTCTAGCTCTGACAGTCTTTTTTTTTCTGCAGGAAAACCAGGTAGCTTTCTCCTAAATTTAACTGGCAGGTTATAGCTTCCCTCTCTTTTTCTCATATTCTTTATGTTTTGCTTTTATTTCTCAAACATTTTATATGTTTCATCTTATACTGTGTAAATAATACAGCCACAGCTATAAGTCGAAGTGAGTATCACATTTATGCAGAAAGCTGTTGATAAGGAGGTGATATTTCTAACATGAAGTAACTAACATGAATGGTAATGGTAGTAACCAGAGATGGGCAGTAACGCGTTACTTGTAACGCGTTACTTGTAATGCGTTACTGTAATCAGATTACTTTTTTCAAGTAACGAGTAAAGTAAGGGATTACTATTGCAAAAATGGTAATTAGATTACCGTTACTTTCCCGTAGGAACGCTGCGTTACTGCGTTACTAAAACCGTGATTTTTTTGCGAGAATGTCTCAAGACAATGACGTTAGCAAGTGCGACGTTTGTGACAACAGCTGTGTGCAGATCAACAATGGATCATATATGGAGTGCAGGAGAGAGTATGCGTGTGCAGCGTTTAAAGCGTGGAAGTACTGACCTTACTTTAAGTTTGATTCCATAAAAAGTGACAAAAACATTAGCGTCCATTAGCATTGTGCATGGGAAGAAAACTTCTTTTTACAGCGAAAAAAACCCCCCTAAACTTCCAAGCAAGCACCGAGTGCGCTATGACGTAATGGGAAATTCACAGAGAAACTCGCAGATTCTTCCACTGACCGCTGCGGCACACCTGCACCAGGATAAACCTCCGCCTACCCTACTCCTGCTTTACAGGTGAAAATAGAGCAAAAGGACCGCTAGTCTTTGACTTTATTTTTTTGTCTGCTGTGTTTTACTTGCATCTATTTGAAAGACTGAGTGTAAACACAAAAAAAATATATTTTATGTGCTGGAATGTGCAGAAAATAGGTTTAAATATTAAACAAATTTCTTCCAGTCAGAGAATGTTGCATATAATTAAATTTTTGCTTGATGCATAAAGTTAAAAGATTAAAACTAATAAAACAAGTTTTAAAAAGAGACTTTTCCATTTGATTACATTTTGTATGATGGATTATGTAGAAAAAGTAGAATTGGGCTGAAAGATCTATCGCTTTATCACCTATTCGGGTTGTAAATCGTGTTTTTAAAAAGTAACTAAGTAACTAAGTAATTAATTACTTTTGAAAATAAGTAATCAGTAAAGTAACGGGATTACTTTTTTGGGGAAGTAATCAGTAATTAGTTACTGATTACTTTTTTCAAGTAACTTGACCAACACTGGTAGTAACTGCTGTAATCCCACTTTGATGCTGTTGTATTTGTTTTAAAGTCACAACAAAGAGCTTTAATATTTTATCCCATTCACTTGTATTCATATTTAGCCAACTGACTGCATAATTCTTTTGGGGGAAGTTTATCTTGTACAATAAAGACCTTCCAATATTTTAAAGGCAAAACTCAATTGTTCCTTTTTGAGTGAGCACTTGGCTACAGTGGACAAAAGCAAAACTCCATCTTAACAGGACAAAACCTCCAATAAAATAATGCTCAGCCATCTGTCTTGACTGTTTGAGACAAGGGCAAAGAGAAAAGAGGAGCATAAAGACACAACAAACAAAAAACAATATATTTTCTGTATTTACAGGTCACATTGTGTTTCCCAAGACTTTCTTTTCTTCTACCTGTCTTACCTGAAACATCAAAAAGAAATTACTATTCCCTCCAGACTGTCCTTTCCTCCATATATAAAGCCCACAGCACATGATAAAAGTGCCATGTCTTCTCTTTTAACCTCTGGGAAATGTTTTTATATGCTTCTTATTGAACTTGATGAGGTTTGGCTGGCAGCCTTGTTTAGCTGCAAGGAAATATTTTGTGGCAGAACTTGGCTGCAGCCTTCAGGGTGTCAAATTTGTAGCAATAACTATTAGGAGAGACAGGAAAGAAAGTGGTAAACTATAGCCCATACTCAATCTCCGTCTCAAACTAAGAAGGAAGGGAGCATATAATTTAATAATTCTAAAGAAAATAATGAGGTTAATGTATTCAGGTGTGTCCTTACATGGCAGATGCCCCAATCTTTTATATAATCCACTTCTTGAAAATGCACTTTGTTTAATATGGAGTCAAGTCACTCCACTGTATTGGGAGGCACAGCTCTGACAGTACACTTTATGATCCCTGGGGGCAAAAACTGTACTATCCCTAGAGAAAACAGGCTATAAAACTGGTGGTTTGGCTCCCTTGGCCCTTCGACAGCACTGGTAATTTTAAGACTCTGCTACAGACTCCCACAGTAACAGTCAGTGCCATTAACAAATATGACCATGCTGTGCCCTGCTGCAAAACACAAACATCTCCCCTCCAGCACAGTTTTATGGATACATAACAGCACACACACCCTCAGCACCTCACTGGTGACTATAGGCTTTGTGGCCCACACATTTAGTGTTGTGAAATACCTGTGCAGCTCAGCAGTGTGGATGACATTTAGAAGATTCTAGAATTTATTTCACCAAGTAAGCCCCAGAGTCAAAAATATACAGTAAATATTTTTAATATTATGCCTGGAAAAATGGTTTGGCAGGACAACTCTAACAGCAGCCTTTAATACCAAGTTAAAGTTTACATATTTGCTCTATTAGATCAACTTGAAATAAAGAAGTGTATTTTGTAACAGAAATATAGACTCAATGGCATAGGTGTTAAATACTCATGAATACTACCACAATTCCGATAAAGTTGATACGTTGTATCAAATGTAAATACAAACAGAATGCTAACATTTGCAAATCTCATAACCCATATTTTATTTACAATACAACACAAAAAATAAATCAAATGTTTAAATTAAGAAAAGTATCATTTAAAAAAAAAAAGTAAGTCCATCACCACATCCCATCTTTGCCCATCCCTGTCTGTTATAGAATTGTAGCTGCTCAAGAGTCCTGGGTATTCTTTACATTTTTGTAAAAGGCCTTCCATGAAAAAGACATCACTGGATGACAACATTTGCTTTTTGATGGTGCCTGTCCAGATGTGCAAGCTGCACATTCCATAGGTGCTAATGCACCTTCATACAACCTGAGATGCTGGCTTTTGAATAAAGCGCTGATCAGAAACCAGATGGTCCCTTTCCTTTTTTGTCCAGATGACATGTTATAAACACGTTTTTTTCAAAAAGAATTTCAAATTTCAATTCATCTGATCCCATAATAGTTTTAAAACTTTACATCAGTCCATTTTGAATGAGCTTTAGCACAGAAAAGATTTGTGGATGACTCGGGAGTTAAGGCATGCCGGAAGGAGAGCAGGTGTCTGTATCTTGTGGATGCAGTACTTCAGTATCTAGCTAGCTCTATGGGAGAGGAGGAAGCATGAAGGGAATTAAAATGTTTTATGGCAGGTAATTTCACATTTTAATGTTAGTGTTTCTATCAATCAGATCAGCAAACATTAGTACCCACCAAACAGTTTGTGGGAAGTTTGTCACATGGTGTGTTGCTAGCTAAAGGTCCAGCTGCTTTTTCCAGAGAGAGAAAAGAAGAAAACCTAACTTCACTCAGAGATGGAGAAAAATGTAGGAAAAGACAGGACAGGGAGAGATGTTACTGTTAAAGGTGCTCAGTGATAGTTGATAATCTGCAGATTAAAATTTTACATGTAATGTCATAATTTTAATCACATATTGGAGTTTGGGGTTTTTTCACAGTTTTATATTTTTATTTTGTGAAACAAAACTAAGCTATACTAACTTTTCGTTATTCACATTTTGTATAAAATACCAGATATTTTTATACAGGATAAAAAGGTTAGTATGTAGTGCTGTGGTGAATTCACAGAAAAGCACTGTGTTGGCCTGGTTCACAGTAGCTGTGGTGCTCATATTCAGATTTAGGTCACATCAAGTGTAGCAGAGATAAATTTGCATTTAAGCTGATTATGCTTAGATTAATTAACTGAATTCCAACTTTATACCAACTGTATACTAGTATACATATAGTATAAACAGTATAGTGCCAGTGTAGGGGATGAACATCAGTCAAGATAGCTTGTGAAACTGCTTACATATTGTTGAATTCAGTTGTGTAAATCCACAAAGATCAGCAGGTTAGCTGATCAGCCTGTACACTAAGAAAACCTACTGAAGCTCACATTAAAAATGACGGTGAGTGATGTTTTCCCCATGCTCAGCCACTACATAGATCTTACAGTTAAATCCCACTGTAACCCTTGACAGCACTCAGTTTACTGTTTAAGTATGGACGTAAAGTCACCCTCTACAGTGCAGGCAAAAAAAAAAAAAAAAAATCGTATTTTTTTATTCTTTCACTACATGTTTCCTTAGAATGTAGATATTTGCATCCTAATGCTGTTTTATGTTAATTTAATATAGCACAAGGTTCAGTCACCTTTCTACAAAAATGGTTAGTAAAATTGTCCTTCAAGGAGATACTTTTTAATTCTTACTTTGAGTATATTTTGGAGGTTATACTTTTTCACTTTTACTTGAGTAAAGAAGTTTCTTCAGTATTTCTATTTCTACTGGAGTATTTTTAAACACAAATGAGTGTACTTCTACTGAAGTAAAGAAAGTCTGTAGTTTTGCCATCTCTGACTAGGCTGAGGTAGGGGTCTTTGTTGTCTTCCTAGCTTTTGTAAGGATCTGCTTTGCAGTGTGAACCATGTTTTCAGCTAAGCCATTACTGTAGTGGAGATATCAAAGATAGGCACGGCTGTGGCACTGATTCAGTCTTTGAGCACTACGGTCACCCCGGTGTGTCGGCCAGAACACCCTTTAAGGCCAAATTGTCCCAGAGTATGAAAGAAGAAGGGAGCTTGAGGTTCCGTTTGAGGCACTTTATTGTCACCCCTCAATCTCTGGGGCTGTAAACACAGCGGGTGTACATAGGTGTGTGTGTGTGGTTTTCTACAAAGGAAATAAACAATGGAAATAACAACAAATAAAGAGAATAGACAAGTAAAACACTCAAATACAGACATAATACAATGTAGTTAACATAATCAAATATAAAGATCAGAAAAATATAGTACACTTCAAACTGCTCACACTATGCAACTAAACAGCATTAGTGCGAGGTTAAGTTACCGTGGGGACACGGTAACTTAACCCCATTATAATCAGCCGTAATGCTCTTAATGTGAAGGGAAAGCGGGAACGCGATCCTTCCGGTCAAACTACGATCGCTATTTTATTAATCCTCATACTTAATTGTTCGCTACAACCTCCGCTACTTTAAAGTAAACAATCACAAGCATCACATACAACATACAGAGAAGGTCTGATAACACAGGAATGACGTTATGGACATACAAGCGACCGTACATGCGTCAACAAAGCTAAACCGGGGTAAGCTAACAACATAAATTAGCATATGAAATGAGGGTGAACTCACGCGATGCATGCGTGGCCTACCGCTCCAACTATAGACTACATTAGCTCCCAAATGGTAAACACATTACAGTACCAACACAAACAAAGGCAAAATACAACACAATACTTACTTGTCATTTACGCACACATAACAATCAGTGCACCCCCTCCAGACCAACACTGCTCATCCGACATTAAACTGCCCACCTTACTAATCGGGTGATGTCACTAGTAGGTGGGCTGGCCCAAACTGACAGAAGACTGAATATTAAATGAGCTTATATAAACTTATAAACACCAATAAAACTATTCTATGAACTTTGGGGCCTTTTATACAATTACTCTGGGAGTAGTGAGGACTTGTGGTGATGTGCTGAAAACCCCATGAATCTGCAAACTGCTGGAAATCTTCAGAGCTGTAGCTTGGGCCGTTGAAATTGAACACAGCCATTGATTTTAAAAGTACCTGGTGAGATAGTCACATATGACAATGTAGTTCTCTGACTTCCAGTGAAATAAATCTGTTGTTACAGTCTGCCATGGGTTCTCTGGAACTGCCTGCAAGAGTAAGGGTTCTTAGAGTTGTGGTGTGTTTGGCATATGTCACACTTCATTATCGTTTCCGCTATTTGTCAGCTCAAACCATGCCAAAATATTATGGCTCTAGTCTGGTGTTTATTCTTCTCAGTACCAAAATGTCCAGCATGTATGCAGTGCAGCATGTCTTTTCTGAGCTTGTGGGGAGTAATTATTTTCTCACCTTTTAGGAAGTTTCCACTGGCCTCTGTAATCTTATTGCAATGTTTGGTAACAAATCGGCAAAATTGTTTCCTTGTCTACCCAGCCTGACCAAATGGCATGCGTGAGGCAATATAGCTGCTCATCCTGGGCTATGGTGGCGTATGTGAAGTGAAAGTAATATACACTATAGCTGTGATGGTGTCAGTGGTAGTGGTTTACAGAGTAGGGTCTCCAGCGGATTGTGGTGAGATTCCACAGCTATGTGCCGGGATAGGAAATCAAGAACCAGTTGTTGTAGTGAACCAGTTCACAGTAGTTCGATTCCTCTGAATTCTTAATCTACTTGTATATCGATCCTGCTTATTGGCTCAATTTGAAGTTGCACGCTGATTTCAGGCCTGCAGGCCTCACTTGCCGCAGTTAAGGTCAATGTTCATAACTCCACCATAAGAAAGAGACTGGGCAAAAATGGCCGGCATGGCATATTTCCAAGACGAAAAACACTGCTGAGCAAAAGGAACACAACGGTGCATCTCAGAAAACATCTTGATGATCCCCAAAGCTTTTGGAAAATACAAAAGTTGAACTTTTTGAAAGGTGTGTGTCCTATTATGTCTGGTGCAAAAGTAACACAGCATTTCAAATCACTGTACCAGCAGTAAAATATAGTGGTAATAATGTGATGGTCTGGGGCTGTCTTGCTGCCTCAAGACCTGGAAGACTTGCTGTGGTAAATGGAACCATGAATTCTGCTGTCTACCAAAACATCCTGACAGCAGGACAATGACCCAAAACACCAGCAAGTCTGCCTCTGAATGCCTTAAAAAAACAAAAAACAAAATGAAGATTTTGGAGTGGTCTAATCAAAGTCCTAGCTTGATTCTTGAATCTGATTGAGATGCCGTGGCATGATAAAATTTAATTATATGCAACATTCACTGACTGGAAGAAATTTGTTTAATATTTAAACCTATTTTCTGCACATTCCAGCACATAAGATATATATATTTTTTTGTGTTTACACTCACTCTTTCAAATAGATGCAAGTAAAACACAGCAGAAGATAAATAAAGTCAAAGACTAGCGGTCCTTTTTCTCTATTTTCACCTATAAAGCAGGAGTAGGGTAGGCGGAGGTTTACCCTGGTGCAGGTGTGCCGCAGCGGTCAGTTGAAGAATTCGCGAGTTTCTCTGTGAATTTCCCATTACGTGGTAGCGCACTCGGTGCTTGCTTGGAAGTTTAGGGGTTTTTTTTCACTGTAAAAAGAAGTTTTCTTCCCACACACAACGGACGCTAATGTTTTTGTCACTTTTTATGGAATCAAACTTAAACTAAGGTCAGTACTTCCACACTTTAAACGCTGCATGCTCATACTCTCTCCCGCACTCGATATATTATCCATTGTTGATCTGCACACAGCTGTTGTCACGAACGTCGCACTTTCTTACGTCACTGTCATGAGACATTCTCGCAAAAAAATCACGGTTTTAGTAACGCAGTAACGCAGCGTTCCTACGGGAAAGTAACGGTAATCTAATTACCGTTTTTGCAATAGTAATCCCTTACTTTACTCGTTACTTGAAAAAAGTAATCGTATTACAGTAACACGGACTCGGGTAAAGTTTGTAGCATGCGTGCTTGTTGTTTTTGTCTGCTTCCACTTGTCTTTGCACTAGGATGATGTCGGCGTAAATGTGCAGTCATATTCATTGTGTTCCCACTAGTGCTGTCAGCGTTAATCTGAAATGACGTTAACGCCACAACACGGCAAATCTCCGTTAACGAGCTACCGCGGATCGCCCCGTGCGTGGGGCTGGACGGCGTCAACACGTTAACGCGCAAACTGCGCTAACGCAGTAGTTCCCACCCATGTAATTGAGTATTGTGTGGCACATCCAACATACTGTTTTACTTTTGTCCATGACGCGCTTACCTTCAGGGTCGTACTTCACATGAAGACCAAAAATAGGCCAGATCTGAATGAGGGTGGGGGAGGTTCAATTTGCCATGTTGCAACGAGCTTAGCTTCTGTCTTGCTAGCTTGTGCTGCACTCAGTGGATCTGCACTCGACAGTGCAGCCTAGGCGGAGTAGTCGAACGCAGATCCACTGAGCACTCAACACAGACAGCATCATCAGAAGAAAAGTTGATAAAATAAATTAAAAATTTTGTATTGTTCCATACATATGCGTACCGAACCGAAAGCACTGTATTGAACGGTTCAATATCGATACAAGTATCGTTGCACCCCTACAATTTAGCTCCAAAGAGGTCCAAAATTCCTCCAGAGTGTTGTAAAAGACTCATTGCTTGTTATTCCAAATGCTTGATGTAGTTGTTGCTGCTAAGAGTGGCCCAAACAGTTATTAGGTTTAAGGGGCAATCACTTTTTCACACAGGTTTCTCTTTCTTTCCCCTTAATAATAAACACCTTCATTTAGAAACTGCATGTTGTGTTTATTTGTGTTATCGTTGTCTAATATTTTGATTTGTTTGATGATCTGAAACATTGAAGTGTGACATAGATACAAAAAAAGAGGAAATCAGGAAGGGGGCAAACACTTTTTCACAGCACTGTATGTCCCATCTATACCTCCTCTGGAATTAGTCCTGGGCAAACTAAATTTTAAAGGTGGGTCTGAGGAAATGGTATCTGCCAAACATGGCATTGCTAGCTGTGAGTAGTGCAACTTTTCACTGAACTTGATGGCCCAATAGCCAGATTTTGCATCTAGTATGCTGAAATATTTTGCTCTGACCAGCTTCGATGTTCCATGGTCGACTGTGGGGAGGGTTAGGGTGGTCTCATTATCGCTTTGATCAAGGGTTGTGGATCCAAACATATGTGGAGCTTGCGTGTTCTTGGCTTTTCATATATTACCAGTGGATTGATCCACTGTCTCGGTCTCGGTCGTTGTGTCCTTGGGCAAGACACTTCACCCATTGCCTACTGGTGGTGGTCAGAGGGCCCGGTGGCGCCAGTGTCCGGCAGCCTCGCCTCTGTCAGTGCGCCCCAGGGTGACTGTGGCTACACTGTAGCTTGCCATCACCAGTGTGTGAATGGGTGTGTGAATGGGTGGATGATTGTGTATAGTGTAAAGCGCTTTGGGGTCCTTAGGACCAAGTGAAGCGCTATACAAATACAGACCATTTACCATTTTACCATTTACCATTGGGTGGGTGAAGCTGCACTCACCTTGAAATTCCCCAATGCCTTTGAAAATATCTGAATATTTGTTCAGTATATCTACTGGATGTGTGGAGCACTCTTCCTTGCTGGTGGCAATAATTGCATACATTTCTTTAATTAGCCTGAGGGCTGTGTATGCTTTGTAGTCAAAAATGGGTGGGCCGCTACAATCCACAATGTGGACTTTCCGTGTGGTTGATCTGTCTTTTAATCTACTGTTCAAATTGCAGTAGTCTCTTACTTTTAGCCAACACTCCATATAGCTTGTGCTTGTCTTTCAGTAGTGTTGTGTTGGCAAACAACGTGTTAAAGTCAAGAGATTGTTTAGGCTGCAGTGTTCAATTTAAACATTAGTGTTATGATGCTTGGTCCCATTTGTGTCTCTAAATAAGCAGTGTCCTCAGATTGTCTTCTGCTCTGTCCACAAATAGCTCTGAGTCAAAATCTTTGTTCATTTTTTCATCTATGGTCACCTCTGTGAACAGTTTTATGTGGATTGTGGGATGTTGAGCTTTTTGTCATTTTGTCATGCACCACAGCTTTTGCTGAATGTTTTGGTGCCTTCAATGAGTCTGCTGGTCTGTTTGTTAGTACTTCTCTTTCTGGTCTTGCGCTGTACTGCATGTACTACATGGCTCTCCCTAGCCATGGTGTTTAGCTGTACGTGAGCTTGCTCATGAGAGCAAGCCTTGTCAATTGCCTTCTCTAGGATTAGCTCTCCTCCATGGCTAAGTAGCTTTGCTCTTAGTTTGGGTGGGTTACTGGTGAATACAATACAGTATTTGACCATATCATCAGTATTTGCATAGTTTCAATTTTTAACCAGTAGTTTGAGCTCTGCAACACAATCAAAATCAGAGAGACTTTTTTAATCCCAGAGGGAAACTGAGTTGTCATAGCAGCAAATATACAACAAACACCAAGAACTCATCTAAAATGAGTGTAAAAACAGAGATAGATAGATAGATAAATATTAAGATAAATAGATAAATATAGAGATATAGGTATAAATATAAATATACATATAAATATAAAAGCATGGGTATGTGTGCAAAGATATGTCATGGTGTACAAAAGTGACAGGGTGCACTGAGGTGTGATTAATTCTGTTCTGTTCCACATGTGTGGACCAAACCAAAGTGGATGAATTAAAAGGTCTGATAGCAGCGGGAAGGAACAACCTCCTGTAATGTTCCCTCAGACAGCAAGGTTGAAGGAACCTGTTGCTGAAACTGCTCTTCAGATTGTCCAGTGTATTATGGGTGGGAGTCATTGTCCATGATTGCCAACAGTCTTGCCAGCATTCTGTCACTGATCACTTCCTCCAGGGTGCTGCGCTTCATGCCAACAACAGACTTAGCCTTCCCGATGAGTTTGTTCAGTCTGTTTGCATCCTTTGCTTTAATGCTTCCCTAGTACGCCACAGCAAAGAAGACAGTGCTCACAAGAACAGACTCAGGTTGTATAGGCGATGAAGTACTCCACACAGCTGGCTAGCACAGGCCTTCAGCACTCTGGGTCTGATGCCGTCGGGTCCTGCTCCTGATACGCAGGCCGGTCTGGCTTATGTGGGCTGAGATGATCTCTGGGGCTGTAATGCGTTGCCACCAGGTGGATGCTGGTAATGGGCTTGGCTGGTGTGGAGTGCAGGGGCTGGTGGGGGGTAGAGGTGAGTATGGAGGTGTCACAGGAGCATAGATTGCCCTCTGCACATCCCCCACAGTTTCACCCACACCTTTCTTCTGGAAGCCAGTGATATCTTTCAGCCCTCTTCACACGTCCTGGCCCTGTGTCCTTGTAATCTCTCCTTCAACCTTTTTTCTACAGATCTCTTTACTCTCCACAAGTCTGTTTTTTAACTCCTTTTGCACCGGCTTAAGTCCTGGGCGGTCCCCCAACCTAAAGGCCCTCTATTTTTCACTGAGTAGGGCCTTCAAGTTGCTCGTAACCCTAGGTTTGTTATTTGGGTAGCAGTGCACCTCTTTGGTGGGGATAGAGTCATCAGTGCAGAACTTTATATACTCCGATACACAGTCTGTTAAACCATCAATGTCACTGCCATGTGGTTCATACAGGGCATTCCAATCAGTGGCTTCCAAAGTCCTACAAGGGGCTCTATGGCCTCCTGAGACCACCTCCTCACAGTTTTTACACTCACTGACTTCCGCTGAGCCACGGGCCTATATGCTGGTGTGAACAGGTATGTCTAACCAGAGATACCTGGTTAAAGTCCCCTGTGATGAAGATGAAGGCATCTGCATTTTGTTTGGAGATGCGTGGTCACCAAGCTGATGATGTCACACGCTACACTGGCCTTGCTGGACAGAGGGATGACAGTGACAGCAATCATGCTGGCAAACTCTCTCGGCAGATAATACGGGCGAAGTCTGAGTAGCTCAACGTCGCAATTGCAGAAACACTCTTTCAAATGTCCCACGTTACACCAGCTGCAGTTCACTACACACAGACCCCACCTCCTTTCTTGCTGCCGCCTTCGCGCCCCTTTTCTTGAGTAACAACGCCAACACTTTGCATGATACACAAACAGCTGCAAGTTCTTTTCTACTCTGCCTTTGGTCTATTAATTGTGTGGGTGGCCTCTAGCCACATACTTAAATTGCAGTTTCATCGGAACAAAGATGTCTTTCATTCTTTTATTTAAATATGTTGGGGGAACATGGCAACTTTCATCAAATGGCGCCCCCATGTAGTTTTCATGGATTAATTATAAGTTCATGAGAATTCATTAATATTTTGGAAAATATATGTGAATATAAGCACAGTATCCATTTTGGTCTACTTACTGCTTCCAAGAACCTTTGAATTAAGACTTTTAAAAACCCAGAGGTGATGTGAATGAGAATGACGGGTTAGACTGATGTACCAGCCCCAGAGGTGTAATGATTGGGTGACTCTGGTGGTGCATGTTAGAAGTAAGATCTTGAGAATCATTATATGTCATATTCATATTGGTTCTTTTCAATTATATTTCAGATGGCACACATTTTCTAAAAGTAGTGAATGCACCAGGAGTTGAGTCAGCCTAGAAATTCAATTTTATTTGCCTATTGTGCTTGACTCCCCTTTTCCACTCCCACTGGCAGCTGATGGCACATCTAGCCATTCAGTGGGGCAACTATTAAGTGCTGGCACACCAAGGACAGGTATTGTTCGTGGCATCCAAGGTCTCTACTGTGGTGTTTGTAACTGTTGGAATGATTGTCTGTTTTGTCAAAATCACTTTCAACCCAATCTTCTGTGTCATCCTTCACACTGGAAGGCAGATAGAGCTACAAGAGAGGTGAAATATTACAGCTTTATAGAAATATCATATATCATTTGTTGACAGTGACAGATTGTTATTTTTATTAATAAAACTACTTAATTTCTTAATGAAGGTTAAATATGATGTTACATTTTGTATAGCTCATTCTCAGACTACCATTGATTTGAGTGGTTTACCTTACAATTATTTGTGCATTTTCTTTCACAATATTCTTGGTACTCTTTACTTGCAGTACAGATATTGACTTTGAGGTTATTATACAGTCTAGACCTGTCACGGTTTGGATTTTTCAAGTGGTCTTAAACTTTTGATCATGACTGATGCTTAAGTTGAACATGTTTGCTGCCCTTAAAATAATGTCAGAGATTTGTTACCGCTATCACTGGGTTTTGATTTAATCAAGTGGAAGTAGCCTCATATGTTCTCAGGAATAAAGCCCAGAGAAAAAAGAAATGCACTGGCATTTGTTATGTATTCCAGAATATGATATGTGTATTCTTAATACTTTTACACTGTTTATAAATGCATTATGTAGTGTATTTTTCATTGTTACTAACATTATGAGAATGCAGCCCCAAGGATAATAAAAAATTAATAAATAAAATGATGTTCATCCGACTGTTGAAGAGGACTGGTAATTTCTCTCTAAATGTTTTCTTTATCCAACCAGTTGTGGTACAGCTCCAAGCAAACATCCAAGCACTGGTCTTCATTGCACTAAATTTTCTTCCATTTCTTGAGTCCAAGCACATTGAGAAGCCCTTCTCATTATTGTAGCCATTTTTATGGGCCGATGGGGTTTTATTTCTTTTCTTTTTTTTAACGGTATAAATGAATGGTGGTGGATTGGCCAGTTGGTCATGATCGACTCTGGGTTAGACCAATTACAGGAGGTCGAACTTTAAAGTTGAGGTGAAAAGGAACGCGATTTGTCCCGTTCCTCTTCAGCTAGAAAGTTGCTAATTCAATCATGAAACTGATCAATGATCAGCTGGTCAGAAGGAGGAAACCAGTGGAGGTCGCGCTAAATAACAGCAGCACGTTTAAGCTTGATCAGCTGTTGTTAGAATTTATTTAACATTACTTTCTAGTATCAGCTGATGTTTGCTGGAGCCACGGCTGTAAAAGCTGCTGGTCATGATATCGGTTTGGATATGTGGTGAGAGGGAAACATGAAGATGAAACCAGGAGATGTCCTTACTGAATCATCAGAGCTGAACAGGTGATGGGGAAACAGGTTTAACTTTTAGGTGACATGAATGAGTTGAAGGGAAGTTATGAACTGTTTCTGAGAGACAAATAACATCAGGATCCCTTTCTAAGTAGCTGACAGCTGCGTGTGCAGGGGCGGGTCTAGCAAAGTTTTGCCAGGGGGCCAGGTAGAGCATTAACAGAGAAAGGGGGGCACAAAGAAATACTTTTCTTACTTATTCTTATTTAAAATGTCTAGCTTTTAATAAATAATTATCTGAATCTTACCACCAAAGTTTTCATCTGATGTAAAATGTATAGAAATCCATTATTGTATTCAGTAAATATCAAGTCTAGTATATACCCTAGGAAGTTATAGTATTCTTTCCTTTGGGAAGGTACCATCTGTGCAGTCTGCAATTCTGTTGAAGAAAGATGTTGAATCTATTTAATTACTGGAGAAAAATAATAGATTTCTGTGCATTTGTTTTATACGTGCATTAAATTAAAATCGGTTTTGTCAATTAAGCATTTTGAGGCAGAGGGTACGGGAATGGTTCCCTATTTTTTTTCTTTTCTTTTTTTGCTGGGAGTTGGCAACCCTATTAGTTAGGTATATGTAATTATAAATTAGGTTGTTTTATATTTTTGCTAAGTACTGTTTAGAATACCAGAATAGGGAGGATGGTGTAGGTTTAAGGTTTTTTTTGTTTTTTTGCCTGTCCCATTTGGTTCTTTAGCCGTCAGAATTGTTGTCTGAAGACCAACAAGGATACACTGTAAAAAAAATCCGTAAAAATACTGTACAATCTACCGTTTTTCTATGAAGGAATTTTCCGTTTTGATTTTTCACAGGTTTTTTTCCGTATGTCTTTAATTACGCATTGCATTCTGGGAGCAAGAATCGACAAGAAGCGGGAGAATTTACAATCAAGGCAGCCATCTTCATGGGCAGGGATTTGGAGACAATTTTGCACCTTTCTCAGGTAAATATCAAATATGTATTTCACATTTTAAAATGTATATCTTAAAAGACTTAATTTTATGTGCTTTTTGTTGAAAATTGTCATAATAATGGTCAGTTCGTGTCTGCCACATCGAAGAATTTGCTGAGTAATCTTGAAGTAAGGATAATTTATATTTAATTCTATTGGTATATGGCGCTTGTTTTAGCTGTTAGGCAGAGTTTCGCTATATAATCACCAGTTTTTATTTGACAGATATTCGTATAAATAAATGCTTATGGTATGAGTAAGTTTATTCCTTGTATCGTATGGTTTATGCTTTGCTAAATGTAGGCCTTCTAGCTAACTAATGAGTTAATGGGAGTTTGATATACTTGGTTAGTTAGAGATTACAGTTGGTGCAAACAATTGGCCCAAAATGAGGAATAATTTGTTATCCGCTTGGTGATGAATTTAAAGACTCTTCGGGGGAAAATAGCAGAAAATAGACTGTGCTTAAAAGGCCAATCACAATGTTTGCTAGCTGTGTCGACTGACGTGTTTCTGGGGAAATTCACCTTGCATTAAGGTGTGTCAGGGGTCTCAAACTCGCAGCTCGCGTCACCTTTACTTGCGGCCCATATTGGCGTGACGTTTAAATATTTAAAAAAAAAAAAAAAACATTATTCAAAAAATTATTTAACATGAAGACAATATTAGCAGAGTGTTACAAGCATAGCCCTTTAAGAACATAGCCCGATGGGGGGTGTAGTCCGTGCTTGAATGTGTGGGACTGCCCCTCCCGTTGTGTGTGTGTGTGTGTGTGTGTGTGTGCGCGCGCGCGTCAGTGAGCGCGAGGGAGGGAGAAAGAGGAGAGTCGATAAGTACTAGTTATTACCAACGAGAAACAGAAGATGAAAGCATATAATTACAATAATAACCACTGCAGCCAAAAACGAGCCCAGTTGTAAGTAGGCTGTTAAGACTCGACTGTACACTGTGTTCGCCGCCTCCGAAACAAGAAAGTTCCGTTGGAGCAGCTCTTCAGCGCCTCTCTCTGTCTCTAGCTAGCAAAGTTGACCCAGACAGTAAAGCTAATTACCGGCTACGAGCCCGACACGGAACCGACGTTTTAGTTAGAGGTCTCTTTACCACGGTTCAGAGCCGCGGACCTGGCCGAGGTAACAATAGACTACAAACATGCTGGGGGATTAGCTGTGTTAGTTCAGTGAGAGATTTATTTGGAAAGAAAACAGTTTTCACTAGCAGTGGGAAAACTAATGTGTACACTTATTTCTGCATTTTATTTTGTTAAATAGAACAAATGTTTTGTTTTTTGTAACCCATGCTTTTTCTTAATGGCACAATTTTAGCTTAACAGATGTTTTTAAGAGAAAAGGGAAAAGAGTATATTCCTTAATGTATAAAGAAATTAAAAAATGAAATCTGATACTTGTCCAAAACTGATATAACCACAATAGTCACATGTCATGTAACCAGAGTACAGCAATGACTGTGCAGGACTTTTATTGTGAAAAGTAGGAAGAGTAAATATCCCTTTTTTAATGCATAGAATAATTTATTTTATTTTTTTTTTACTTACAGATTGCACTGGGGTTTTTTTTGTGTGTGTGTCTTTTTTGTTTGTTTGTTTGTTTGTTTGTTTGGTTGGTTTTTAGCCCATATGAAGCTTGGTTTTATATTGACTGACTGCATTTATTAATGACACCATTTAATTAACTTTGGTATGCTTTTTAACTTGGTGCTTATCTAGTTAATTTGGTAAAAATTTAAACTGAGGATATTAATAATTGAATAAAAAGGTAAAGTTCCTTTTAAGTAAAAACATGCTCTTTCAAAATCTTGAATTTTTTTTTTCTCCATAGGACAGCTGTGATCTGTGGAATGGGAGCCTTAAATGATTTTTGCAACAACAAACATTGGCAGAACTGGAACAAGGCCATGTGAGCTTGTTACCTTTGGAAGCTGAAAAGGAAGCTATCATTTTGAGCTCCGGTGTAAGTGAGAGCGGGGAGGAGGGAAACTTGCACTAGCTGCCACTGAAATGTGGCAAGTTAAACACTGAAACAGGGTTGAATTAAATGGATTGGCTTGTAGTTTGACATATTACAATGACTATTTGTTCCATCTCTTTGTGTTTGGATCAGAATGATATCTGATTGGTGCATCCTTATTCAGTTATGTTGACTTGCAATGTTTGCGGATTTAAGTGCATCTCTTTGACTGAATACCTGAAACACTGCAGATCACACAGACACATTAACAATGTATTTTTTTTTGTGTGGCCATAAAGATTGTGGCAGAAGATTTTCCTCATACAGCTGCTTTGCTGTTCATATGTCACGGACACACAAAGATACAAGTACCAGACAAACCTGGAACAGAAATGTGTCTGTGCAGCTAAAGTGTTTGTTGAATTTTTGCAACAGAGAATATGCAGATGTTAAAAGGCTTGTGACTCACTTAAGTGGTCACATACAAGAGGGTTTAAGTGTAACTTGCCCTTTTGGTAATTGTGGAAAAACTTTTAATGTAAAGACATCCTTTTCATCTCACATTTCCAGGTGTCATAGAGGGTGGACTGTCACCCAGATAGCACCTGCACATATATGTGAAGTTGGACAGCCCTTACTAGGTGAAGGAGCACATGTAACAGAAAATGTAACTGAAAACACTGATGTGACTGATGCAGCCCAAAGCATTGATGTTGCGAATCATAACATTCAAGATGCCTATACAACAAATCTAGCTTTGTTTTTCTTGAGATTGCAGGCAAAGTGTTTAGTTCCAGCATCTACAATTACAGGGATTGCAAATGAAATGAAAACCCTTCAGGATATTCAGCAGGAGTACACAATGGATGTTTTGTCTCAAGAACTTGAACAGTATGGTGTTCCAGCTGAGACATTTAGATGTCTTAAGCAAACTGTTTACAAGCAGAGTCCTATGTACGAAACCTTGAATGAAAATGGTTCATTATCTACACACCATAGAAGGCTGCAGTATTACAAGGCACACTATAACTATGTTCACCCTGTGGAAGTCAAGCTTGGGTACAATGATAATGGGCAGAAGAGGCATTATCATTACATTCCAGTTCTGGAAAGCCTCACTGCATTGCTGAAAGAGGGAAATGCAGTTCAACAGAGTTTTAATTCTGTTTCTGCTGCTGATGGTGCAATCTGTGATATTACAGATGGGCATGCCATTAAATCTAATGCCATGTTTTCTTCAGATCCAGATTCTTTAAAGGTGATGCTTTTTCAAGATTCCTTTGAGGTGACCAACCCTCTTGGATCTGCCAAACGAAAGCACAAAATTGTAGCTGTCTACTTAACCTTGGGAAATTTATGTACACACCACAGATCAGCTATTGACCAAATACAGTTGGTACTGCTCTGTCTAGAGGAAGACTGCAAATATTTTGGTGTGGATAAAGTTTTCAGTAAACTTGTGTCAGACTTGTGTGAGCTGGAGTTAAAGGGCATATCTTTTGAGGGCAAGCTGTATACTGGTACTGTTGCATGCATAATGGGAGATAACCTGGGCTCCCACATGATTGGTGGGTTTACAGAAAACTTCAGCTCTTGTGAGTATTTCTGTAGATATTGTCTTGTTACAAAAGATGACTTTAGGTCTAACTCACTCACAGTTGCCATGCATAGAGATCCTGTTGGATATAATGAGTCTCTGAATTTTTTGGAGAGTCACCCTGATGTAACAATGCATCATGGAATTAAAGGCAACAGTGTTTTCAACAGATTATCTAACTTTCATGTTTGTCAGCCTGGACTGCCGCCATGTCTGGCACATGACCTTTTTGAAGGTGTTGTTGACTATGACATAGCACTATGTTTGCAGTTCCTAATAAAAACAAAAAAGTGGTTCAGCTATGAGTCACTAAATGACAGACTTGGATCTTTTTCTGGTGAAAGTGGTGACAAACCAAATGCCATTTCCAACAAGGGAATAAAGCTTGGAGGCCATGCAGCCCAGAACAGGTGGCTGTTGAGGTTTTTACCCATTTTGGTGCATGACAGAATTAAAGATGCTGACAATGCTGTATGGCTGCTTATACTTCTTCTGAGGGAGCTGGTTGAATTTGTCTGTGCACCTATGCTATCAGAGTCGCAGATTGCGTACATGAAGGTACTCGTCGAAGAGTATGTGGAAATGAGGCAGGAGTTATTCCCACATGTAAATCTCAGACCAAAACACCACTATCTGCTTCACTATGCTGATTTGAGTTTACAGTTTGGTCCACTCATACATACGTGGACTATGCGCTTTGAAAGCAAGCATAGTTATTTCAAAAGGTGCATCAGGTCAAGTAAAAACTTCAAAAATGTGACCAAGTCTCTTGCTGATAGACATCAGTTGTACCAGGCTTATCAGAGTCATGGTGGCCTGTTCAGTCCACAGGTTCAGGTTTTCAACTCAACTACATTTTATCCAGATCTGTATGATGGTGGCATAAGAGCGGCAGTTGCAGACTTTGAAGTTACCTCAAGTAACTCAGTTGTGACAGATAAAGTTAAAGTCAGAGGTACTTCATATGAGAATGGTTTCCTTGTCCTAATGAGATACACCAAGAGACAGCTACAGATAGGACAAATAGTAAGCATTGTTATTAAAAATGAAACAACTGTCCTTCTTTTGCTGAGGGAGAAAAATGCCAGCTGGGTGCCTGAGCTTGGGGTCTATGAACTTGAGAAAATTTGTTCTGATAAGCTCATTTGCAAAAATATTGACCAGCTTGGTGATTTTTCTCCCCTTTCCTTTTATCAGAAAGGTGCAAGGTCCCTCCTCCCGCTTAAGCATATGCCACTATGGAGCTAGTAAAAGAGTTGGTTAAAAAAGCTATGCCATTGCTCAGCAATGATCTCATGGATTTACTCATTGCTCGACTGGAGGTGATTGGAGTAAACAGTGTAGATGACCTTAACTTTGTCAGGATTGAGGACGTCGATGGAATTCTACCACCCATTCAGTGTCGAAGACTGATTCAGGCTTTCAGTGTCGGTAAGTCTATAGGGGTGTGTGTGCAATATTTTTTCCAAAGGAAATGCTGCTACCAAAGCAAAGTTATGAATAGATTTGTGTATACCTTCCCCAGATTGTTGAGACTAAAATTATGTGTGTAAGTAACTTTAAAAACTGAGCTAATATTAATTTGTGTATTTCATAGAGCAACAATTTGGATTGGTCTCCATTTCAAGACCTTTGCCACAGAGTGACCATCAGCCCCAAACATCATCTCTAACTCCTGGTCCCATGGATTATTCCTTACCCTGTGAGCCATATGCTGTACCATGGCACAAAATGCCTCCCAACCTCATGCTTGCGTTGAGGGAAAAGAAGAGACCAAAGCCTAAGGAGAGAAGAGAACTTGTTCGTGTTATTATTGATGATGTCCTCTGTAAAGAAAACATACGACCAGGAAGAGCAAAGCTGCGAGAGATTGCAAGGCAGATTGTGCAGGAATATCCCTGCTCTTTTCAAGACAGAGAGCTCAGTGGAACTAAAGTCATTGGAACAGGATATGAGTCTTTGTTTATACAGCTAGAAAACAGAGTTGAAAATGTTAGGAGGCCATTAACGGTCTGCTCAGCAAAGAAAATGGCAGATGATGAAGCCAGAAAGAAGAAGCCTACATATTCAGATTGGTATGGATGTGTTGAGTGGCAGCCTGCAGTTGAGGACACAGAAGAACTAGAAATTAAGCAAGCTGAGTTAAAAAGAGCCTTCAACACTGACCGTCTTCAGGAGTCATCTGTTCGAAAACTGATGGCTGAAACATATTGCATCCAACGTGCAACTACAGGGAGTGCAGAATTATTAGGCAAATGAGTATTTTGTCCACATCATCCTCTTCATGCATGTTGTCTTACTCCAAGCTGTATAGGCTCGAAAGCCTACTACCAATTAAGCATATTAGGTGATGTGCATCTCTGTAATGAGAAGGGGTGTGGTCTAATGACATCAACACCCTATATCAGGTGTGCATAATTATTAGGCAACTTCCTTTCCTTTGGCAAAATGGGTCAAAAGAAGGACTTGACAGGCACAGAAAAGTCAAAAATAGTGAGATATCTTGCAGAGGGATGCAGCAGTCTCAAAATTGCAAAGCTTCTGAAGCGTGATCATCGAACAATCAGGTGTTTCATTCAAAATAGTCAACAGGGTCGCAAGAAGCGTGTGGAAAAACCAAGGCGCAAAATAACTGCCCATGAACTGAGAAAAGTCAAGCGTGCAGCTGCCAAGATGCCACTTGCCACCAGTTTGGCCATATTTCAGAGCTGCAACATCACTGGAGTGCCCAAAAGCACAAGGTGTGCAATACTCAGAGACATGGCCAAGGTAAGAAAGGCTGAAAGACGACCACCACTGAACAAGACACACAAGCTGAAACGTCAAGACTGGTTTTTCTAAGGTTTTATGGACTGATGAAATGAAAGTGAGTCTTGATGGGCCAGATGGATGGGCCCGTGGCTGGATTGGTAAAGGGCAGAGAGCTCCAGTCCGACTCAGACGCCAGCAAGGTGGAGGTGGAGTACTGGTTTGGGCTGGTATCATCAAAGATGAGCTTGTGGGGCCTTTTCGGGTTGAGGATGGAGTCAAGCTCAACTCCCAGTCCTACTGCCAGTTTCTGGAAGACACCTTCTTCAAGCAATGGTACAGGAAGAAGTCTGCATCCTTCAAGAAAAACATGATTTTCATGCAGGACAATGCTCCATCACACGCGTCCAAGTACTCCACAGCGTGGCTGGCAAGAAAGGGTATAAAAGAAGAAAAACTAATGACATGGCCTCCTTGTTCACCTGATCTGAACCCCATTGAGAACCTGTGGTCCATCATCAAATGTGAGATTTACAAGGAGGGAAAACAGTACACCTCTCTGAACAGTGTCTGGGAGGCTGTGGTTGCTGCTGCACGCAATGTTGATGGTGAACAGATCAAAACACTGACAGAATCCATGGATGGCAGGCTTTTGAGTGCCCTTGCAAAGAAAGGTGGCTATATTGGTCGCTGATTTGTTTTTGTTTTGTTTTTGAATGTCAGAAATGTATATTTGTGAATGTGGAGATGTTATATTGGTGTCACTGGTAAAAATAAATAATTGAAATGGGTATATATTTGTTTTTTGTTAAGTTGCCTAATAATTATGCACAGTAATAGTCACCTGCACACACAGATATCCCCCTAAAATAGCTAAAACTAAAAACAAACTAAAAACTACTTCCAAAAACATTCAGCTTTGATATTAATGAGTTTTTTGGGTTCATTGAGAACATGGTTGTTGTTCAATAATAAAATTATTCCTCAAAAATACAACTTGCCTAATAATTCTGCACTCCCTGTATAAACAAAGGAACTGCTGTAAACAAAATAGTGGATGAGTGGCCCTTCCTTTTTGAGGCAGTCCACCTTTTTGAGCACACACAGACTCTCCTTGGCTTTGCAGTTCAAACAAGGCTATCAGAAGAACTAACAATCAAAGAAAAGCCCATAAAAGACTTTCTTAACTTCAAAGACATTGAAATACTGGAATGTCCATTATCACTGATAGCTGGAATTGCAAAGTACTTCAAGGAAAACCCTCACCATCTTATGTACCAAAATGAGGTGGGTTTAGCCCCCCCCCCCCCGGCTTAATGTACTCAAACATAAAATGTGCTTTTGCATGAAATGCCTTAAACTAAATCCAGACCAATCAATTGCATTGCCCAAGTAATGCTCACAATGACATTCCCTGTGTTTCTGTGTTTTATTTTACAGCAACAGATTTGCACAGCTGATGGACTGAGCATCCCATGCACCCCCTGCATACTTGCTATGGGTTTGTAGTCTATATTACACACTTTCCAGTTGAAAATCCGGGAATATTAGCAGCATTACATTTGAGAGGGTTGGTTGTCTTCAGACAGTATATAGACAACCAAATTAGTATAATTTTAAATAATTTAGAAGAACTAAGGAAGAATATTACCAAATGTGTCAAAATGAACAAACTGGAGTTAAACATTGTCAAAACCATATGCACTGAGTTGGGTAACAGGAATGGTCTATAGATGAGATCTCAATTGAGCAGGTTGTTCAAATATCGTTATTAGGTTTTTTTCATTTTGTGTTGGTTTTTTATCTTCATCTTGGTCTAGTCATATCTATATGGTATATGTTTTCATCTCTGTTGTGATTGATGTCATCTGCTCACCTATTCACACATTTGGTCCTGTGCTGCTGAAAAGCATGTAAACCAAAAAATGTATTACTTTATTATTGTTGCTATTATTTTAATTAACTAAGTTATAGGCATGTCTTGTTATTCATACACATAGCTATTGTAAAAACTATGCCACATTTCCTTTAAGTACTGGTTTTAGTCATGGTCATATGCATATGACATAGCAATTGACATGTGGCTGTTATGAAGACCACTTTTTTATACAGATTGGGCATGAAATGCTATATTATTAAAGCTAATTTACATTACAGATACCAACTCTAAAAAATAATGGCACAAATTTAATAGTATCCGTGAAGTTGGATTTTAAAAAATGTGTTTAAAGGTTTTAGAGCAGGTCACCTAAGAGACACTTGTGGAATTTAACCTGGTTGTCATTGTTTTTATGATATTAGTATAACGCTAATGTTGTTTTGATGTATATTTTTAACATGAACCCCCAAGAAGACGCTGTTTTAGGTCGCAACTAATGGCATCCTAATAAGCAAACGTATATGGGCATTCGTGATTGTCTTTAGTAATACTGATGTCTTATGTTTTAAGGTGACCAGCAATTCAAGGTAGCTGTTGACCAAGAAATTGTAAACGACCACATCAACTCCCCTATTGTGGCTCTGGCGTACACTTTTGCTTTGTTTTATGTCTTGAACATAAAATACCCAAAAGAGATGTCACTTACCCTGGAGTTCATTCAAAGGTAAGCACTTTGATTTTTCACTGGTTGAGCAGCATCGTATATGATACAGTCTTGGAGATTCTGAACAAACTGTTAGAAATGTAATCCTTGAGGATAGCACAAGGGTCTGATGTCTTTATAGAATAACATACCTGGCAGGTACACCAGTTTCATGTGCTCAGGTTCACACCGAGTATATGTGACAGACTAGGGTTGTTGGATATAACAATATATATCGGATGACGATACAAAAACATCTGTCGTTTCCTATTACCCTATCGTTTGTTTTGTGGTGTCATAAAATAAACTGTTTACAGCAATATTTTTTCATCGTTTTGATGGTCACTGTAGTGGATATATTAATTTCTTAACGTTTTCTCTTTCTCTTATATTTAATATAACCACACTATGGACGGACAAAACGCCTGTTTTTACGTGTTGTCGTTAGCAACAATGACGGTAAAACCACTGCGTGGCTCCGCTGTCCACTTGTTTGTTATATTACTTGTTTGTTTGTTTATATCGTTGACAGGATGATAAATGTCTTATATCGGGATATGAGATTTTTGTCATATCGCACAGCCCTATGACAGACATGTCAGGGGCTGCGTCTGTGACCCAGCATTTTGAGTTTATTTTTGTATTTGTGATTTCTTATGTTATATTGCAAAAGTGTCAAGTTCTTTTCAAGTTCCGAAAAATTCTCCTATGGGTTCTTGCTCCACCTGTTTTATCGAGCATGCATCGCTGGTGACTTGTGTGCACTTCGTACAGCTAAATATCCCAGAATGCATTTGGTCCAAAACCCAAACGCGGCAATGGCGGAGGAGAACGGCTAAAAACTTAAAATATTACTCTTTCTGGGTCACAAAACAAACTTTCAAGTTATTTTCAAGCGAGAATGTAGCTGTGTAAGCTTCAAATATCTGCTCGATTTATCAAGATACCAGATTTCCAAATATTCTCCGATGTTTTCGGAGACATCTGTTTCCCACCAGCTCTATAGCAGACCGGGAGGTCGAGGATTACTAGAGCCGGCAAGGTTACTACTAGTCAGGTTAAAAATGGTATAGAAGTCTCTTAGATAACTTCGAAATGTTAATGTTTGGTTTATTTCAGTGTTTTATTTGTTCCTGAGTAAATCGGTTTGGCTGAGATTAAAATTAAGCTTCATAACATATTAATCACAGTTAAATTAAGAGGGGACGGCAGTAAAAACTCTGTACCTGTGACATCATCAAGTACGCTGGTGTTCCAAGTTTGAAGCCTGATCTTAAAAGTAGAGATAGTGTCTGTCCCGAATCCAAGCTGGTTCCACAGAAGAGGGGCCTGAAAACTGAAGCCTCCCATTCTACTTTTAAATACTCTAGGAACAACAAGTAAGCCTGCAGTGCGAGAGTGAAGTGCTCTAATGGGGTGATATGGTGCTACAAGGTCATTAAGATAAGATGGGGCCTGATTATTTAAGACCTTGTATGTGAGGAGCAGGATTTTGAATTCAGTTCTGGATTATTAATATTGTTTCCACTTCCCCTGATCACCTCCTGTGGGTATTTAGTCTGTGTTTTCATTCAGTCTTTGTCAGGTTGTCTGTGTTCCTTCCATTTCGAGTCAAATTCACGTATTTCATAATTCAGCTCAGGCCTTGCTCATGTTTATTGCTCATTTTTTTTTCTTCATAGTTTCTCGCATGTTCCAGTCCTGAATGTTCATGTCTTTTGTCACAGTTGTCATAGTTTAGTTTCTTCCAGTTTAGGTTTTCGTTTAGTTTCCATGGCATGACCATTTTCACAGTGCGTCTGGGGAGGCTTGTCTTTTGGGAATCGTCTTCTAAGTCTTCAGATTGTATGGCATCCAGGTTTATATGCCCATCAAACTTGACTGCAGAGATCAAGAGTTTCTGCTGAACTGTCTTGACAACATTAAGTTCTGTGGAGGATCAGTTTCTTTAATCTTAATGAAAAGAAGACTGGAGTTAGCTGCTTTGGTAATTTTGACCCCTCAAGCAATTCTTGCAATCAGTAATTTGACTCTTCCTTCTCACGCTGTCACGCATTTATGAAATTTGGGTATGATTTTTGATAGGTTTTAAAATGGATAAACAAATAATCCTGTGGGGTTTTTTTGTTGTTTTTTTTTTTTTTTTTTGTATGGCAAACTTAAACTGACACAGAGCACGACGGTGATTAAAGTTACTATCTTCCCCAAGTATGTAGTTCCTAAGTATGTAGCTTAGCCTACACATTAGCCTGTAGTTTTCATTCATATTTTATGAGTGTTTAATCAAAAACTATTTTCTATTTCCTAAAGAGTGTTCCTGGGAATAAATCCAGAACGAGGGTCAAAGGCTGAGATGAAGGGAATGAAGCAACTACACGTTCCACCAAGACTGCTCAAGTTCCTGTCTGAACTCAACAACTTCGAAAATCCCTGGAAAATTTGAAATGAAACTGGAAATCAAACTGGAACTTTTTGGGCTGCTTTTAGTAGGTTATTCAAATGGACAAAGGTACTTAGAGGATGCACTCACGTACACATGGAACTCTGTCTTCTCTCCTTCATGCTTGCTATCTCCTTAAACTGTACATCATATATTTGAAGTTTCATATTGAATAGCAAGCAAGAATTAAACAGCTTTTTGAAATGGACAAAAAAATGCAATTTTATAAACAATGCTAGATGAAATTCCCGTGTTTTGCATTGGGAAAACATAGCATAAGAGATCTGTTTGTAGTAAATGTTCACAATGAAACCACTATAGCATTTGTATTGGTTTAGAGCTACTGGTGGTTATTTCTTGAAATTTGTACCTTGTATTAAAACATTCACATAACATTTCTTTTATTGTTTAAAGTGCATCTTTGTAAAACATTGTTTTGCATATTGTTGAATGTTTCATTGTTTCAGATTTTTGGTCTTCAGTGACTTGTTTAAATAGGTTTAATTACATTTTTACCAATGGCAGGGGCTTGATTTTCTTCTACTGAAGTAATTTGCCATTTACAGCTGTTATTTATGTATCCATGTTATTCAGAAACATCAGACTGAAACTGAATTTGTGATATAAATGTCCATAGCAGTGCTATTTTGAAGCTCTGTTCATTATGTAATATTTATGTATCTTAATGTATTGTCGTTTTAAGCACCCCATGGAAATTGTTATTAAATCCTTGGAATATGATTTTGTTTTTTTTTGTTTGTTTGTTTGTTTTTGGAGGGGGAGGGGTGTAAGGGTTTTGGAGAACTCCCCATACTGTAAATTTACGGAATTGTCCGTATTAGAATTAACAAAACTGTCCGTGAATGGTACGGAGAATATACTGTAAATTTACGGAAAAATCCGTATTAGAAATAACAAAAGTGTCCGTGAATGGTACGGAGAATATACTGTGAATTTACAGAATTATCCGTATTAGAAATAACAAAACTGTCCGTGAGTGGTACGGAGAATATACTGTAAATTTACGGAATTATCCGTATTAGAAATAACAAAACTGTCCGTGAATGGTACGGAGAATATACTGTGATTTTACGGAATCATCCGTATTGTGGGTTGAAGGAAATGACCGTAAATAGTCCGTAGAAAAACAGAGAATGTACTGGCAGAAAATTACCAGGACATTTCCCGTATTTTGACGGAGGATTTTTTAACAGTGTACCCAATGGATTTATTTTGCCAAATGGATCATCATGGCATTGCCGTATTGGTCCATTTGATCGACCTTTGTTTTTATTATTTATTTTATTTTATTTTCAATTGTTACAGACGGGACAGACATGAGTGAGGGATAGGAAAGGGAGAAAGAAAGAGGAAGGAAAAGAAAAACAGAAGGGGAGAGGGACAGTGAGAAAGGGGAAAAAAAATCTCCTGGATCACCTGTTGAGAGAGAAAGAATAGAAAACAAGCAAAAAAAAAACAAAGCAACATATTAAACACAACACCCATTGCATTAATCTAGCTAAGTGTAAACAGCAGTAAATACTAAATATTGAATGTTGTTGTGCAGCACGCAGGACAGACAGCGCACAATGTGCTTTGAAGTAGCAGCCAAGAAAGGTGTGATTTAAGTCTACGAACAGTGAACACCCATGTGCACACCTGTGTGGATCAGCGCGCTTGTATTCAAATGGTTTCCCCATTTAATGGTCTGCAAGAGGATGTAGAGAGCCATAGCCCTGTCCCCCAGGGCATGAAGCAGGCATGGAGGAGATCCAGGCCCCAGACATCCAGAGGCCCCAGAGTGCGAGAGCCCATGGAGGACCACCGGAGGGGCATCCGTGTAGGTTTAAGTTTATTATAAAGGCTTTATGGCTTTTCCTATATTACCGTGGTGGGCCGGTCACTAGTCACAATGCCCGGGCTGATTTGCTGTTTGCCTGAACTGCACCTTAATGAAGCTGTCGTTAAATCTTTGACATTATACTCCTGAAATTGCCTCCTGTGTTTTTTTGGTTGATTGCTTCGTTGTTTGTCAGGTTCGTTCTATGCTTGCTAGTAGTTTAATATTTCTACTGATTTTTTCAGATCTAACAAACTTCATTAATTGATATTCTGAGGTGAAGCTATAGCATTACTTATTTGTGTTACTAAATAACAGAAGACACAATGACATCACTCAGTTGTCTTCACAATGCCATCTTGTTATAAAATTATATGCAAAATACAAGCAGCATCTGACTTTGTAATTAATTACAAAAAGTACAATAAAAATTATATTCACATTATATTTTCAGCATATGCTATTGCTAATCCAGCATAAAAAATGTAATTTTTAGTTCTGGTGCATTGTAAAGAAATACTTCTAGAAGTATCAGCAGGAAAGGGATGAGTTCACTTTTTAAATGAGTGATTTATCTAGACTGATTCACATCCGCAATGCCATATCCCATAATGTAATTAAAATGCTGAAATTTTAATTAATAATTCAGAACTTTATCTGAATAAACATAATACCAACAGCTCTGATGGAGCTGAGTATTTATCCAGGGAAGGGCATAAAAACAATTCTAGTATATAAATTTGGACAATGTGTGTAACGCCTTAAATGCTGGATATGAGCTTTAGAAAACAGTGGGCAATATAAATGAATGTCTGGAATACCAATTGAGAGCACAGAGGCTTTCTAACGCTTTGTATGCTCTAGAAAGATGATAAAAAAAAAGCAAATGACATTTGGCAACTTCAAGTGACTGTGGTCGAAATAACCATGTGCAGTGGGCGGGACCTGAGATAAGCTTTTTTCCAACTTCCAGGCCAGCGACTACCAATATGAATAAAGCATACCCATGAATGACATGGGTAATAAAATAGTAAATTAGAAGGTTATTTTGCAACAGATGCATGCAATATGAATCACTTGAGAACCCTCATTGAGCCTTCGATGTGGATATGTGTATTTTGAAGTTTGGCAACACGCTTTGCATATATATGAGGCAATGGGACCAAGGACTTTACTCTAACGGAGTTCTGATTTGTGGATCCAAAAACAAGGACAAAAAGAGCCCTTTCTTTATTATTTACAGTGTGTAAAAACCAGTTAAACCCGAAGCTTACAGAGTCCAGAACTTATTTTTTTTTCTGTTGAAATTGTCATATATTCAGCCTTGAAAGTTTTATTTTGTATTTTGTTATAAGTTCTGGATACAAATTTTGGTGACCACTAGGCTACCTAGACAGTCCAATATCACAGTCAAAAATGCAATAGACACATCTGTGCATCCAGAAGTTCCAAGAAGCTGCAGTACCAGCACAGGGAGACATATTTTTTTTTCAAGTCAACATGAAAATAATCATCGGAAAGCGTTTAAACAGACATTATTAACACGTTTACATATAAATACATATTAGCCGCCTAGCTTAATCGTTTCTGTTGATTAAGGACCCTGGAATGTACTTCATACCTTTCTTGCTGACTAGCAACTTCCTGCTTTTAAATATATTATCTCCCCCTGCTGGTACTGCAACTTCTGTATGCAGTAATGCAACTTCTACATCTGTGTCTATTTCACACTTTGGAGAGGCAAAGCATGAAATGGGCACGGTGGACCGTGTAATAAAAATAATAATAATCATAACATACGTAACTAACTAAATACATTATACAATGTTTTTATTCTTAATTCTTAGCTTTTTTATTTATTTATTTTTTTCCTTTGCCCATTGCTCTGTTCCATCACCACTTACACCAACTCAATGTGTTCAGAGTAAATGGAATCTGTCAGGTGGTGCTGTGTCTTGCACAGGGTGGCTAGGGTCAGGGGGGAATCTAATGGAAGGTTTTGGGTGGACAGGCTGGTGGGCAAAGCCGGGTCATCATGTTTTACTCCTTTAACAAAGCCAACCAAATGTGTCTATCGATCTCAAATAAACAGCAAGAGCCTTGAGGAAAATCATTCCAAGTCAGTCTCCTATACAGGTCTGGATGTGATTAAAACAAGATCTATCTATCTATCTATCTATCTATCTATCTATCTATGTTTTTTTTTAACTTCCAATAATACGTAAACTCCATGGACATACACAGTTCTTATTAAGTATGCTTAATTTCTGTGTTATCAGTATTTAAGAGTATCATTCATTAATTTTACTACAGTCACACATGCTAAAAACATTTATAATGAGTTAAGAAAAGAAAAAGAAAAGACATTTTGACTGAAAGTAATAAACCTTTTATATAACTTACATTATTGCATGATTACCCAGGGCCTGTCTTAGATGTACTTTTAAATGGCATTCTCTGGAACATTGTCACCATGACAGACTGATGTGAATATTCACCATTTCATAAGTAACACTTTTCTCTTGGCTAAATGAATGTAACTGTTACAAAAGTATAATAGTTGGGTAATAAAGGGTTAGACTTTACGTTATCACTTTTAACTTATCCTTCTGTGTACACTCACAAAAATGTATGTTGTATCTCCCATTATTTTCTCTATTTAGAAATAGAGCTATGAATTACCTTTTTAGTTAGCTAATCCATGTCTATAGACACTGAGAAGTCAACACCTGTTTTTTCAGCTTGATATATTTAAATATTAGTAAATTTAATATGAAATTAAATTAGCTGTGTGGAAAAAAATAGCATCCAAAAGTAAAAAAGATTGAAAATTATTGCTCAGTATATTTCAATATATCTATTTCTGTTTTCAGTAGTTAGTAAGAAAATAAATGTTCAACAGAACATTTCAACACATGAATTCAAAAACATAGTATTTAATAATGTCATGACTGCTGTCTTCAGGAGTGCAGAATGTGATGGTTGTGAGTCTAGGAACTGCTCTGTCATTTGTAATTCTGTAGTCGAAATGTTGACAGCCAGTGCCTGAAGGTAAAATACGAGCCTGCCATGCGACTCACGTACCTGTTCCAGTTGCAGCTCCTGATTCTCTATAGGGAGATAGTAATACTGAAATGCTTTGTGTTGATGTGTGCACAAGGATAGACAGATTTAACTGGTGAAGTAGCTTAGCTAGTGCACTGCTCAGGGCCATCATTCTGAACAGATATGTAACCTATGAAAATGTCCAAGCATGACCTCAGTTGCCAAGCAACCAGTACAACTGAACTGATTACTCTGCTCCCTTAAGCCTAGAACAGATGTGGCGTTCGCAGAAGTCCAAGATCTATTTTTGTTTGAGAAGAGGCTTATCTCATAAAATTTCTAAGAATGCAGAGGTGTTTTTATACACAAGAAGAATTTTACAGCATGAGATTAAAAACATTCAAAAGAGAAAAACCAGCTGTTAACCGCATATAACAAAAGTCTTGCGGTTAAACTGGAGATGGGTAAATTATTCCCTACCATGGTTACCAGTGTTCATATTTCCTCTCATCACAACCTGTTTTCTCAGAGAACAGAAAAGCAGAAAAACAAAAACAAAAACCCCCACATCCACATAATGCCTTTCCTAGTTATCCCTAAAATCACAAAACAATCAAGTAAACTAACATGCCTTTCTGCTGTTGTAAAAAGACTGAATGTCAATTTGATGTATTGTCTCTGATACCCAGATCTGAAAGAGGAATAATCACCCTCTTACCTCTTATTCACAAAACACACATACAACAATATGTTCTAGTGTTGGAAAAATGTTACGGTTGTAACTAAAGCACACTCAAAAGCCAAAAATGAATCATTTTAAAACAATGTCCAGAGAAACAAAGGTCTGGTGAACACAACAAAACATAAAGGTTCCATATTCAGATAGATAGTACAAAGTAGGGGAAGTCTTTTTTAAAGACTAAAAGGTAAAAAACAAACGAAGCATGGTATGCGGTATTATTGCTACTCCAACGTGTCATCTGCGTTAAAGTGTGGCCACTTTTTTCAAACAAGTCAGCAATATTTTCTGCATAAAGTACTTTTATACTCTTTGTGTCTTGTTCCTTTCAACTGTACAAACACTCTGATCTCTAAAAATATCAAAATATTCTGAGGTGTAAATTTAAATAGCTGATGCCATCTGTTCTTGGCATCATATTTGGAATGCTGCATCTTCAAACTTGCCACTCTGCACGTCCGAACCAAGAATATTAGATTCCCCTCAAGAGACGTAGCTCTGAACTCTCCATTCCATTACCAAACTGTCAGTACATCACGGTGGGAGAGTGCTGCTTTTAAAGAGGATGAGAGGAGCCTGTTATGAAAGGCAGACTGACCCTAGCTCCTCGCTCTGGGAGTCACCAGACCCTGAAAGCAGCAAGCCACAAAATACTTAAAACTGATAGACTATCCAGCATACAAGTCAGTTTAAAGGGGTCTGTTTATTTGTGCCCAGGATGGTTTGATTGTCCTTCCGCTACCATTTCTTTTGCTCTGATTTAACACTTAGTTTTTGTTCTACTTGGTGAGAGATCACATCATGCTTTCATTATCAAACTTGAGTTATTGTATAAAGGTGCCAGGACACACATGTTTTAAGATATGTACATTGCTTTTGTTGCATGAGTATTCTGATGTCAGTATGAAAAATCAAATATGTGGATTCATCTGCTGTGGTGACCCCTTGCAATTAAGGGAGTGCTTGAAGCTGAGTTATTGTGGCCTTCTTGTAGAAACAACCAACAGGCCCATGTTAGGCCCATGAGTTTGTGTGTGTGTGTGTGTGTGTGTGTGTGTGTGTGTGTGTGTGTGGGGGGGGGGGGGGGTTGTTTTCTGGGACAATGACTCTTGTTTTGTAGTTATGCCTCTGGATGTAACCACAGTGGTTTTTAAATGAAACAATCAAAACATGATTGTGCTGGCTTTATTAATACTTAAATGAAAATTTGTTGCAGACAATGACTATCTGAAACACATGGATATCACTAAATGTTGTGTGATACACTACCAGACCTTTACTACAGCCACCTGTAGTTGCTCCTTGTTTGTGGGTCTATGCCTCAGTTTGGTCTTCAGAAACTGAAGAAAATTGTGCTCTGCTGAGTTTGATATGAGGTGATTTACTTGGCCATTGAAGAATATCTTGCTGGGGCATTATCTATTTGCACCATGAATTGCTGTCCAATCAGTTTTGCAGTGGTTGGGTGCATCTGAGTAGAGAGTATACCCCTGTACACTTCAGAATTCATCCTCTACTCCTTTAGCAGTCACATCATCAATAAACATTAGTGACCTGGTTCCACTGGCTGCCAAACATGCCCACATCATTGACAGATGATGTAGTATGCTTCAGTGGGGGAAAATAATTATTTGATCCCCTGCTGAATTTTTATCTTTGCTCACTTAAAAAAAGAAGTGAACAGTTCTAAATATTCTAAATAGAAATAAATGAAATAATTGTACAGCAGTAAACGTGGCGGCACCTTTTATAAAAATGGTTAATTTTTATATATGTATCTTTTTTGAATTATTCTTCCATTAAAAAATGATGTGAGTTAACTCATAAGTTTTTCTGCCCCACTAGACTGGAACTTCTAGACTGGAATCTACAAGCAGCCATGGATTAAGTCATGAACCTCATATGGTACATAATGATGGCTATACTTTGTTAACAACATGGTTGCAACTAAAATTCATACTGAACAGTGAAGCAAAAGTAGGCATTAGAGCTTTAATTCAGCCTTAGCTACAAACATTTTTTTATAGTCATTCAATACAGTGTAATACAATAACACCCGAATCTGAGGGAATAACAACCTGTGCTGATGTTGCTTTAGGAACAAAAAATATTAATAAAAAAAAAAAAAAAAATATATATATATATATATATATATATATATATATATATATATATATGGGGGAAACATGCATCAGTATGTGAAACTAAACCTGAAACTAAACTTCACGGGGTCCTCAAAAAAGTGTTGACCATTATTGTGAGGTTGATGATCAGTGGCAACAGGTAAAGAAGCGACAGTCATTCACAGTTTTACTATTGTAATAAACTGTTGGATGCTTTAGTAATGATAGTCTATATGTTTTATTCTGTGCAGTGCTATGTAAATTTTCTTGTCTTTTTTCAGTTTTTTGTATTATACCGTAACCATAGTGGGGAATGGGGCATGTCTGACTGGTAAAGTATTAAAAAAACTCCCAGACTCATGAAATTAGCATTTGAAAAGTATTGACTTTGATCAATAATAGCAGTCAGAAAAATAATAATCTGGCACAATAGATATTCATTGTTAGTGAAAACACGTGGTACAAGGCTTTTAGGAAATTACCAAATTTCCTAAAAGCCTGTCAAAAATATTTAATTCAGGTGACAGTTCATATTTTCAAAATATCTGAAATCCTTCAAAACAGTTGAATTGTGCACACAAAAAAGAGCATTTTTCATCTTTTGTTTGCACATGTTTTAGGGCATTTAGACAAATGATTAAATACAGCCGTATACAGCTTTATCAGCAATTGTTTTTTGGGGACAAATCAGATAATATTTCTGTCAGATATCAATACATTCATCCCAGCTATACATCATATTCAAAAACAGTTTTTACTGTATAAATAATCCCATGAAAAATATCATCTAGAAGATGAAGAAAAAGAAGTCCATCCATTTGTAAAATTCCGCAAAGCTCTTAGGGATAAGTCACAGTATTATAAACATTTATAAAGCTTGAACGTAACAGCGTTATAGTCATTTGTTTACCACAAAAAATGGAGAATCCTTCTCAAATAACCATTTAAGGGAGCAACAGTCTGTATAGTGAGGAGGAGTAAGGTCTATCAAAAAGAACAGCCTACTATGAGCAATGATATATTAATTACTCTATGTTTTGATCCTCCCTAAGTTTGCTTAATAAACAATTATTTCATTTTATGTCTCTCACTCTCTCTTTATCTATCTATCTATTGAAGGTTAATTGAGTAGAGCCTTTAACTGACATGTTATATAAAGTATTGCAGCTTTTAAATAATGCCCAATGAAGCTATCTAATGTGATAAAGCAGAATGAATTACCACCATAGTCATTCTACTCAGATAAGTAACCTCACCACCACCAACAGCATGTTTAGGGTTGTGAGTGTGCAAATCTTTGGCAACAGGGAGGTGTGAGGCCCCTTGGCCCCAGCAGAAGCAAGCTGTTCAAGTGCTTAGTGTGGTGTTTTAAAAGGGCTGACAATGCATGCAAATCATCTTGAGTGTCCGGGATTTTAATGTGGCTGAATCACCAGAGAGCAGTATCCTGCCAAGCTGAACTTTAACCAGTGCTATACCTGTAATCACAGGGTTTACTCCCTAGCTGTCTCATTGGAAGGAAATTAAATGCCTTGTGGGGCCTCAGCAGTGAGATTGAATGTTTGTGTTGTTACCACTGAAGACACACTGTCAATCATGACAGATTGCCTAAGGTGGAAGGGCAGATTAGGAGACAGTTTACATGTTTAAATCAGCTTCTTGTCAGAAGCAAGACATCTGTGAATTACTCTGGGGCTTCTTAAGCCCTTTATTTAAAACTGACTTATGCATTTATTACCAAACATTGTAATTATAAACACTATCTGATTATTGCCACAATACCAAAAGATTTTCTTGTGCATGTAATGGGCACATCTGTGAGGAAAAAAATAAAACATGGCACACTCCAAATATCATTTTAATAGTCTTAGTCTAACCAGAAAGACAAAAGTGGCACATATGAGACTATTTTGAAGTATGATGCTAGCATGCTCAGTGTAGACATTTTCCCCCTGCCCTTTCCTATCAATTCAATATCACCTTGGGGATGCAGGGGTGTGGAGGAGGGGTTTAAAGTATTTAGTTGATATATGACCACCCTGCATCATTTGTGACTGCCTTATCACTCAATCACAGTAAGATGGAGATGCACAGGCAGACAATTTTAATGACTCCAACCTCAACACAAGTTGGATGCCTGGCAAGTAATCTCAGCACCGTGGAAGTTCACATATCACACTATATACCACACATATTTTCCTGTTTTCTGTACATCAGGGGATATCATTTTAAATATTCACTGCAAAGTCTAGTTCAATTCAATTCAATTTTATTTATACAGCACCAAATCACAACAACAGTTGTCTGGGTTGTTTTTTTTTAGTTTTTGTGTAGGTTTTAACCATTTGTATTTAAAACACATGAAAATCTTTTCATGGTCAGCAATAATTTGAAGGCTATAGTGGCAACTCTGTGTGTAGAAGTGACTGAGGTTGGGGTTTAAGTGGTCCAAAGTCTTCACAAGTGTGTGCCAATCAGGTGCACCAAGCCTTATCCCTGATGCAGTTTTGACCCGCCAAATAGATATATCTGTGTGTGTGTGTGTGTCTAAGCAATTTTGCAGCCTGCTCAGTGTTTTTTGTCCATAATTGCCTCCTGTCAAAATGTCTGAGTGAGCTGATTGCAGGAAATAGGACAGGACATGTGTGCCCCTCATTAACTCATCAGTTGGTGCAGCAGATGTGGCAGTTTGAAAGATAGAGTAACGTGCAGATATCAGCTCTGTAGCCGATGCTGTTATTTATAAACTTTTTTTAAGCCAGGAGTTAAACCGTGCCCTTTCCCATTGCAGCTATGGTAAGTGGTAAATGCCAGAGTAACATTGAAAGATGAGGGCATGATGTGTTGGACTTTATGCTAATGAAAATGTATCTCTCTATTCTGGGTCAAAGAGGACCAGAATACCATTTGAATTACAGAAGAGCACACCTTTAACTGGGGATCGTACCTACAGTATGTACTAATTCACTGGAATTCCTTTTAGGCTGTGGAAAACAAACAGCATATCTGGATACCCACAGACATGAAAAGAACAACTCAACTTCATAGAAAAACCTCAGCAAACCATCAAATACATACTGATTAATCTCCTGCTCCAAGGTTAGAGTTCAATCCTCTGAACTACTGTAATGTCCATACTAATGTCCATATTCAAATATAAGACTCTGCATGATGGTGCTCCATAAATGATTTCAAGCAGATATGAGATTCTGTTGGAACGCATTAAACAAGGAGTATACAGAGGAGAACCCAGAGGGTACATATCACTGAGATGTGGACTATACATAATGCACAAGGAAAAGATGCAATCTCTCAAGTATATGGTAATATAACAGTGGGACTGGAGGTGAGGGAGGTAGCAACACTACCAGCAGCAAAGCCAATGCAGTATATGTAGAGGCAGCATAAATGATCAGAGGAGTGAGAGTGTAAGCTTGTTAGATTATTAAGGTCGTCTTACTGACTTGTTGAAATCTGACTGGTGATTGTAAGAGTCAGCTAGTACTTATCTAATAAAGCTGTGCATGGTTTCAGTGCACCGCCTGAACTCACGTAGTTTCAGACACGTCAGAGGATTCAGAACCATTTATAGCTCCAAAAGACACACAATTTCACTGATATTAGCAGCTTTCTGTTTGTGTTTTTTCATCAATTTTGACTGACAGACTTGGCAACATTTATTTATTTTTTGTTAATTCGCTCAGTTGGGGATTTTTTTTGTCTGGCAGTGTTGTGTATGTATTTGAAATTTTCCTGAAAAAAAAACCATTTTGCAGTTAGAACGCTCATTTTTAAAATTTGCAATATACTTCAACTTGGGCCATTATTTAATGGTGCATGTCTATTTTTGCACCTGATGTGCATTAATTTATTTGGAATGTCTGATAGATTTATTATCAGAACAAAGATAAGTGCATAATTGGCACAGGTGGATTGCTCAGAGCTTTGAGAACAGTGCCAGAGCGTTGGCTCTGATCTGTCATCACCCCAGATGTTTAGAGTTGAGCCATGCAAATTTCTGCTAACCTCCTTAGTACAGAATACATACAAGGGATGGATATGGTGCATACAGTAAAGTTACTTTTCCCAGGAAGCTGAGTGGTTTACAGTGGTTTGGGATTTCTAGGTTTTACTCACATTACTATGCAGGGATAGATCCATATTAAAAAAGTATATCACTGTCACATTTGGTTGTAATAAAGCAGTGCTTTACTGAATAAATCTTGAACTCCACCATAACTGTCAGAATTCTCCAGAGAACAGCTTACCCAAGACCCCTGTCCCCATCAATTTCTGTTCCTATTTAAGGCGTTTCCCCTATATCAGATCATCTTGATTTCTACTTAGTTGTCTTTACTTAATCTGAACTGACATGCTTTTTCTGGAGCATGTGAGTTGTTTTTTTTAATCCACATCTTCAGTAGATAATATGTGACCAGCAATATTGTTGTTGTAGAGTCTGTCACTCATTAGTCAGACAAACTACCTTTATCTTTATCTGTGTTCAGCAATTTGTACTCTGTTAGAAGCTCGCTCACAAAACTTGCAATATGACTGTAATTTGCCCTGCTTAACAAATTTGGCCTTATGTATGTTGTTAAAAACTAGAACAAAACAAATCCCCTCATTTGCTGTCACTAGAGCCTTTGGGCTTTGGGGTTGCCTGCTTTAGTTTTGACAAGTGTAAGAAGGTAAGAAGGAGGTGTCTGTGCTCCAGGGTTCGAATGTTCAGAAGGCCCCTACTTCTTCTTACAGATGTATAGGTAATCAAAATGAAAATTATTTTGTCACTGACCTGTTTTATTTAAATACTACGTATCGCAGAGAACACATACCGTCTTCAGCATCTAATACAGCAAACACCGTCAGGTGTTGATCAATTGATAGCTAAGCCCCTCTCTTCATCCAGGGCACAACACTTCAAGTCTAATCTATGAAGCGCCTTGAGGCGACTTTTGTTGTGATTTGGCGCTATATAAATAAAATTGAATTGAATTGAATTGAATTAATGAGACAGCTACAAAGTCAGTCATTGATCTCTGGCCCAAAGTGCTCAACTACCGCCAAATGAGCCTATTTGAGATCTAGCAAAGTAGTACAGCTGAGTTTGTATTTATGCAGATCAGTGGCACATCGTGATCTTTAGTGCACATTTTGACATAATATTTTGTCTGCATTTCAGCCTTCTGAGACCACATCTAATCACAAGTGAATGGCAAAGCAAGCAAAAAAAAAAGTTTTTGTGACAAGAGTGTGAGGTGCTAAGCTCATATAGCAGCCACAACTTAATCCTCTTTTTTCTTTTCTTTTTGGTACTCTCTTTTTTGAATTGCAGTAACTCTCTTTAGCTTTTGTGTTATCATGGTGCCAAAATAGAACCAGGATTGTACCATCTGATTACAGAAAGATTGCTTTGTAGGCTCATTTAAGGCATATAAAATTATACTCCATGTCAAACTAAAAGACAATTAAAAACAAGGTAATGACTTTAGTATAAATATTTCCTACTTATACTGACATCATTGCTACACTACACCCACAGTAGTAGAGCAATTTCAGTAAATGACTTTAATGAGACTTTAAATCTGAAGGATTTAAAGGATTACCATTAACCAGACTAACCAGCTGATCTATACTACGGCAGCAGTGATCAGTGAGATACTTGGCTACAAGTTGAACAGCCACAAGGAGCAGTACCCTCCATGGAGAAGGAGAGTCGAGGCCAAGATCAAGGTAGCACGTAGGGAAGTTAGCCAAATATCGGAGCTGCAAAGTAGGTGCGATGAAGAAGGTGCCTAAAAAGTATAGCAAGCTGTCCATACTGGAGGCCTTGGAAACTGCCAAGCAAAGACTCACAGCCTTGGTCAGAGACTTAAAGAGGTATACCAGAGAAATAGAAGGCAGGAGAATAAACCAGCTGTTCTCCACAGAAACGTCCAAGGTGTACTCTCAGTGGCAGGGGAACAATGTGAGACATCGATTTACTGATCCACACCACCAGGATCTACAGTAAGGACATTGGAATAGCATTCGGATTGGAGAAATGTAGAGGGATGGTAACGAAGAGAGGGAAGGTTTTCAAAATTGAGGGGATCGCACTACCAGAAGGTAACTTTGCAGACACTGAGGACAATTACAAGTACCTGGGAATCCTACAGGCAAATGGGAAATACAAAGAGGTCACTAGGAAAGCTGTAACCACCAAGTACCTGCAGAGGGTCAGTCAAGTCCTGAGAATTCAGCTGAACGGTAAGAACAAGATCCAGGCTATCAACATGTACGCCCCTGCCTGATCAGGTACCCTGCTGGGATAATAATCTGGCCCAAGGAGGAGATAGAAGCCACTGACATCAAGATGAGGAAGCTCCTGACCATGCTTGGAGGGTTTCACCTCAAGTCCGTAAGTTAAGCTCAAGGAAGAAGACCGGGGACTAGTGAGTGTCAGGACCAGGATGAGACAATGAATATCCGCAAATACATCAGGAAGATGACCACGGCCAACTGTGTGCTCATTGAATACCTCAGGCAGCAGAAACCCAAGAAAGAGGAACAAGAGAAAGAACCATCATGGACGCCCCTGCACAGTATGTACCAACAGCAGACAGAGGAAGTGGCTGACATCCAGAAATCCTACTAGTGGCCGGACAAAGCTGGACTGAAATACAGCACAGAGGCACTAATCATGGTAGCACAGGAACAAGCTCTAAGCACAAGACCCATAGAGGCTGATGTCTACCACACCAGGCAAGAAACCAGGTACAGGCTGTGTGAAGATCCTCCTAAAAAATCCAGCACATAACAGCAGGGTGCAAGATGCTAGCATGGAGGGCATAGATGGAACACCATAACGGGTCGTGCACAATATTCTAGATGTTCCTAGGACTGCACTCTTCTGGATAGAGATCCCAGATGTAGTTTCTGGATTCTGCTGCAACCACTCATTTATTCTCCTATCTGTCCTATCTTATGCCGTCTTGTTCCAGTAACCCAATTCTCATCAGGATATCCTGGTTCCTGAACATCTGATGCACAGATTGTTAATATTTTGTCTGTGCCAGTCTGGCATCTTTTCGACAGTTTTAGCTTCTACTGAAAAAAGCTTCCTGGACAAAAACAATTTTTCCATGCATCATATTGTGTTTCACAGTAACGTTCTCATTATTATAACATTTTTGTTGATATGTTAACAGTTTTAGCTACTGGCTGTAACAGTACTGTACATGCACAATGGGTCAAAAAACTGTGGAGACAGTGAAAAATTATTTCTGACTGCAGAAGTCAACCAAATACTTTTTACACCAGGACATAGTAAAAGTGAAACTTGGTTACCTCGCAGAAGACTGGACATTTGCAACCTGTTACCTGTAGCTTCTCATCTAGAAGTTCACTTTTGCTCAGTTTGTGTTCCATTACGCAGGTGCATTTTTATATTACTTTTGTAAGTCATTTAATATAGTTTTTTTTTCCAGCAATGTCACTAAATGTGTTGACTATAAACAATTTCCACATGTTCATGGGTAACATACAGGGAGTGCAGAATTATTAGGCAAGTTGTATTTTTGAGGAATAATTTTATTATTGAACAACAACCATGTTCTCAATGAACCCAAAAAACTCATTAATATCAAAGCTGAATGTTTTTGGAAGTAGTTTTTAGTTTGTTTTTAGTTTTAGCTATTTTAGGGGGATATCTGTGTGTGCAGGTGACTATTACTGTGCATAATTATTAGGCAACTTAACAAAAAACAAATATATACCCATTTCAATTATTTATTTTTACCAGTGACACCAATATAACATCTCCACATTCACAAATATACATTTCTGACATTCAAAAACAAAACAAAAACAAATCAGCGACCAATATAGCCACCTTTCTTTGCAAGGACACTCAAAAGCCTGCCATCCATGGATTCTGTCAGTGTTTTGATCTGTTCACCATCAACATTGCGTGCAGCAGCAACCACAGCCTCCCAGACACTGTTCAGAGAGGTGTACTGTTTTCCCTCCTTGTAAATCTCACATTTGATGATGGACCACAGGTTCTCAATGGGGTTCAGATCAGGTGAACAAGGAGGCCATGTCATTAGTTTTTCTTCTTTTATACCCTTTCTTGCCAGCCACGCTGTGGAGTACTTGGACGCGTGTGATGGAGCATTGTCCTGCATGGAAATCATGTTTTTCTTGAAGGATGCAGACTTCTTCCTGTACCACTGCTTGAAGAAGGTGTCTTCCAGAAACTGGCAGTAGGACTGGGAGTTGAGCTTGACTCCATCCTCAACCCGAAAAGGCCCCACAAGCTCATCTTTGATGATACCAGCCCAAACCAGTACTCCACCTCCACCTTGCTGGCGTCTGAGTCGGACTGGAGCTCTCTGCCCTTTACCAATCCAGCCACGGGCCCATCCATCTGGCCCATCAAGACTCATTCTCATTTCATCAGTCCATAAAACCTTAGAAAAATCAGTCTTGAGATATTTCTTGGCCCAGTCTTGGCGTTTCAGCTTGTGTGTCTTGTTCAGTGGTGGTCGTCTTTCAGCCTTTCTTACCTTGGCCATGTCTCTGAGTATTGCACACCTTGTGCTTTTGGGCACTCCAGTGATGTTGCAGCTCTGAAATATGGCCAAACTGGTGGCAAGTGGCATCTTGGCAGCTGCACGCTTGACTTTTCTCAGTTCATGGGCAGTTATTTGGCGCCTTGGTTTTTCCACACGCTTCGTGCGACCCTGTTGACTATTTTGAATGAAACGCTTGATTGTTCGATGATCACGCTTCAGAAGCTTTGCAATTTTGAGACTGCTGCATCCCTCTGCAAGATATCTCACTATTTTTGACTTTTCTGAGCCTGTCAAGTCCTTCTTTTGACCCATTTTGCCAAAGGAAAGGAAGTTGCCTAATAATTATGCACACCTGATATAGGGTGTTGATGTCATTAGACCACACCCCTTCTCATTACAGAGATGCACATCACCTAATATGCTTAATTGGTAGTAGGCTTTCGAGCCTATACAGCTTGGAGTAAGACAACATGCATGAAGAGGATGATGTGGACAAAATACTCATTTGCCTAATAATTCTGCACTCCCTGTATAGTGCTACAATTAATAGGTTTAAATCACAAAATTGAAATAAAGTGATGTGTTAATAATGGAGCACCGAATCAATATGCTACAGAATTTTATTTCACAACTCCTTTCTCACCTCTCCTGAGCAGATGGCTTGTAAAAGAAAAAAAAGCCAACAAGTAATCATATGTGCAGTAAATGGTGCTAGTTATGTTCCTGTGGAGAGACTACAGATGGCATGGTGATAGTCTTGCTTCATAGTGCATGCGCAGTTTTTGACACACCCTTTAAACTACCCCAGTGGGAACTTTTAGCATAGACCATGTCACTACCCATTACAAAGCCAAGTATCCAAACAAAAGACTAGTAAATCAGAGAGGAAGTGACTTTTTTAAGGTATCTGTCTTCCTTTGGTCTTGGTCTGACCTAGCCAGCAAGTTAAGCAAATTATTTTTGGTTAAAGATTAAACAATCACTTATGTAATATTTGTTTATAGTGGCAGACAAATATCAAATTGTAAAGATAATAAATATTAATCATTTCATTAGTAAGGCAAGGCAAAGCAAGTTTACTTGTATAGCATCTTTCATCCAGAGCAAAAAAACAGACAAATACATTAAAATTCTATAAATGAATAAAAAAAAAAACCAAAAAGGTAAAAATGAGAAAAGTAAAACAAATTTAAAACTATGAATTATGTTTAAGAACAATTCTGTCTTCTTCCTTTTTTTCTGTTTACTTCTTTAAATCCTTAAAGTAATATTTTATATTTAAGGGTTTAAATATGGCTGTTACCATAGGATGGACACATAAAATATTCAAAACATATTCAACAGATTGTATACGAACATATAATATCTAGCTAAAAATCTGTTTGCAGTAGTCATCTTGTTGCAGTTTTATCTTGCTATTGTGTTCTGTAATTTGGGCTGATCAGTATTCACAGTTAACTGGAAGTAGGAAAGATCTCCAATCAGCAGCTACTCATACTGGTTACCTACTTAAAAATGGCAAATTTTGCTGATTTGCTTTTTCAGGATAGGCTTTTGTGGTGCAACTTCTATGCTATCTTCTATGTCTTCCATCTTCTATGCAGCCTTTAGCTTTCTACAAATGTTACCATTAATCAACATGAACTGTAATTAAACCTAGACACAAATGACTTAACAACCTCTTGCCTTAATGAAACAATAGTTTTGCAATCATATATTAAATCAGCATCTAGTAGTGTCCATTTACATTCATACTAAATGAGGCATAGCGTTAGTAGTGAAGTTGCACTTACATTAGCTGATTAGCATCAGTTGTTTCATTCATGCTTTATAATCACTGACTCATTCTTTAGCTGCTTGCCTAAATCTAGCATTTCTGTTTATGCATTGTGACCATTCTAACTGGATTTCTGATCTATTCTTGCTCTACCACTCCATTACATAGGCCCTTATACATTCCACAATACTGTGGTATTTCTTAGAAACTGTTCACTAATATTTCACTGATATTGCTTCAGAAATGTCCATTGTCCATGTTAGATTTTACAGGTATTAAAGTGGGTTTTGGTAGGTAGGAGGACCCTTAGATTTGGGTGTAGAAGTGCAAAGTAGGGAAAAGAATCCCTTTGAAATAAGTCAGAATCATTTGTATCTCTGTGTGCAGGCTATGATCACCTAACCTTTGCATCTGAAATGAGTTAGGACATTACAAGTAATCTTTAAGTATAGAACATGCAAGTATATATTTCTACTGTAGAATCAGTGTGACAATTGCTTTAAAGTGTCTTTGGGATGGCTTTAAACTTTGGTTTATTTTTACACATAAATATCTTTTGTGTCTTCATTAGAAAAGGGATTTTTGTTTGTGTGTAGAACTATAGCGTTGTATAGGTCTATATTGTTAACTAGTAATTATGGTATATGACAGTGTGTTTACAGAGGAATGCAAAAGGTAATGTAGCAACTAGTATAATGAACTCATTTGTCCAGTAAGTAATTATGTACTGCATTCATTTCAAGAAAAATACTGAGTTATGTGCAATAAAAGTAGTTTTTTGGAGTAATAATCCCAACGCTGCCATGACCACAGGTTCTTTGACATGTAGAACAGGAATATAGCAATGCCTATGTATTTTGTATTTTACCTATCAGATATAATTAGTCATTTACTGAAGGTGTTGGAATACTGTTCCAGATCATTTGGATTTGAGATTTTATATTTAACAATTTTTGTTTGGGTTTTTTTTGCAAACTTAAAAGCATGTTATGGTACTATGTGAAGACACATAGTACCTTATCTGTGACCGGCAGATATGATACTATGTGTCTCCAAGAAAGCATTCAGAGTTGTAAGTTACCTACATCATAGGTGTGCTGTAGTCCAATTTACAGTTATAGTGTGCTTTTAGAGCTGCATGCCTCGTATGCACAGCTGGGCAGGTGAAACTGTGCCATCTCTAGTCAGGGCGGCACAGTGCTGGGCTTGGTTAGCACCTTTATGCAAACAATTGTCAGTGAGCTAGGTTTATTGGCATTTCTAAGTTGGTGTTGGTGTGAATGTAAGAGTGTGTTTGTGTAGCTCTTTGTATTAGTTGGCAACCTGTCCAGCATATAGGTTAATTGTACTGTGCCTTTTGTACTAGTATATAAGCTAGAATAGGCTGCAGGTCCCCTAATTCCCATCTCTGTGATCCTAAATTAGATAGAAGGGTTAAGAAAAGGGATGGATGTTTCAGTCAAAATTTCCTTGCGTCATTGCATTTTAGTTCCTATGGAGACTAATGCCACTGCTTGGTAATCCACTTTAGAACCACATGCTGATAGTGAGATGCTACCATCCAATTTTGTCTAAAATATCAATGATCAAAGGCAATAAACAAGGTCTGAGTTAACTGCGACTTAAATTCTAATTTCACCAGAGCATTTTTCACTTCTCATTTTTTTTTAAACACTTTAATTAACATACAGTCCCGGAAGTCATGCTGAGATACTCAGCACACATAATATAATTTACTTGAAAATGTATGTCAAAGAGAAATAGATTTTCTGGCTTGTCAACTCTAAATAAGCCCATGCTGTCATTAAGTCGGCTAAAATCTATACCTACTAGAGTACACAAGTAAGAGAATGGACGACAATGAAAAAACTGTATACCATTGTCTGTATAACATGGTACTGACCACAGATTTCATAGAGTTGGTTGAAATGGTAAATGGACAGATTCACTACCTGGGCACTCAAAGAGCTTTAAAAATAAAAAAGTAAGATTGAATTACACATTAACACTATTCTTATTGTGATAATATTCTATTAATGATACAAATTCTCAGCTGACAGAACACAACATGATCGATCTCCAAAATATGCTAAACCCTAAAGCCATTAAAGAAGAGAATGTAGCCATTCCATTAAGATACAGTAGTGTAAACTGCATGTATAGGTAGGTATTTGTCACTGTAAATACTCAGTCAATAAAATTATTTTATTTTATTTTATTTGGACCAACAAGTGATTTCCAAACTGTAATTGTACTTTGTAGTAAACCTACCCATATGGAAAAGATATATATAAATCTTATAAAGGTCGTATCTGTCTTGTATGAAACTTGTATGAAAAGCATACAAGAGTAAAAACCACATATAAGATCCCTTGAAAAATTATATAATGAAACTTGTATGTTTTGGATACTTACTAACAAAATATATGAAAGTAATGAGAAAGTGGCCACTTTCATGAGTAAATCATGTAAGCCTTGTATGATTTATATATGATTTACTCATGAAAGTGGCCACTTTCATGAGTAAATCATATATGTTTTTACTATTTCTTTTCCATATGGGTATGGTTCACTACAAAGAACTATGGAGCTTTGTTGGACCCAAAGGCAGCAACAACAGCATTTTGACCTCAAGATTTATGAGTTAGAAGCAGGAAAAATGGGCAGGCTGAGGGATTTGAGCATGTTTTACAACTGCCAGGATGGCTAGACGTCTGGATCAGAACATCTCTAAAACTGTAGCTCTTGTGGGGTCTTTCCAAACTGCAATGATCACTTTCTCAAGGAAGGAATAGTGGGGAACCAGTGACAGGGTCATGAGCAGCCACTTAATGTACCTGAAGACTGGCTTGTGTGGACCAATTTGGGGCTGCCTTCCTGCAGAGTCAGGGTGACCATGCTTAACTCTATCCAGTGCTAAAAGTCCCCAAAATGGGCATGCGAGCATCAGAAATGGACCACAGAGCAATGGAAGAAGGTAGCCTTGTCTTGATGTCTTACATCACCTGGCATGTGTGCATCACTTGTTCCTAAGTGACGCGCACACTCTTTGCTGTTACAAGCATTTCATTCCTTGTACAACGGCAGCAAGAGCTTAGTCTGCATTGCTGGCAATAAGTCACATTCATCACTGTGGAAGACAAGGTACTAGGATGCACGATGGGAAGTAAGCAGGCCGGCTGAGGCACTGTGATGCATTGGGCAATGTTCTGCAGGAAACCTTGGGTCCTCCCACCCGTGTGGATGTTACTTTGACACATATCACCTACCTAAGCATTGTTGCAGCCCATGTACTCCCTTTCATGGAAACAGTATTTCCCTGATGGCTATGGCCTGTTTGGCTGGATAAAGCACCTTGCCACAAAACAAAAATGGTTTTAGGAGCACAGCAATAAGTTTGAGGTGTTGACATGGACTTCAAATTCCAATCAAGCATCTGTGGGATGTGTTGGAGAAACAACTCCAATACATTTGAGGCCCCACCTCAGAGAATACACGAATTAAAGGATCTGTTGCTAACATCTTGGAACCAGATAAAACAGCACACCCTCAGGGGTCTACTGGAGTCCATGCCTCGATGAGTCAGTGCTGTTTTAGCAGCAAAAGGGGGACTGACACAATATTAGGCAGGTGGTCATAATGTTACACCCGATCAGTGTATCTACAGTATTAACACACACACATATACAGATAATGGGTTCTATACTGGTGATTACCAACTCTCCTTTTTTAAGCCAACCTTTTTAGTCAGTGTCTTTACTCATTCATTCATATGAGAAAATGGTATTGATGTGTTATTTAATTAATTTTTTATGTTAAATCCTCAAGTAAAAGTACAGGATTGAATGAATCTAAATGTCAGCAGCTTAAACTCAAATTCAACTATGTTACACTTGATGTAATTTGACTATGACCCTGAACACCATAGACACTGTGTACCAGTCCAACATAGTGCATTACTGTAAATTCACCACAGAAAGGCCCGCTATTTATCCTGCACTAAACTATATTTTAGTAATTTTTTCATGCAACCATTTAATATTGAAAAATTTGTGTACCTCAGTTTGTTTTGCATATGTGATTTTAAAAAAATCTTTTAATTTCCAGTTTAACTAATGCCACTGAAATGTCCTTACCTTTAAATATTACTTCTCTTCTTCCTCCCCTTTCAAGTCTTTCTTACATCTTTCTCCATCTCTGAGTGGCACTATCACTCATTCTCATCTCTCCTTGGGAAATGCAGCAGCTGGACTGCTAACAGACACAATGTGTGACAAATTGCACAGAAACAGTTTGTGTGTTTATTGATATTTGTTGAGCTGTTAGAAGCATTCCATTTGAAATTACCTGCCAGAACACTTTACTCCCTTTAAGCTCTCTCCTCCTTGGTAGTGCTAGCTAGATGCTGAAGTACCACGACCACAACTTCAGGACTTCTGCACATGTTCCACCATACTTTAACCCCTCAGTATAGCACTACAAATAATACATAAATTATATGTATTTGCTCCTTTCATCCCTTTTTTATGCAACAAGTACTGGTGATGGAAGATACAGGACTTGCTTTTATGTTTTTGCTTCCTCCATTTAGGCCCAAATTGACGTAACGCTTTAGGGAAAAAAGTGATATACAAAAATAACTCCCCTAACATGTCTTGAACCTAAAGCAGCTAGCCTATTTTGAAAATGTAAGGACTCAAACGTAGATATATTTGTGGGGGTAAAAATAAAAAGTAGTTAGAAAACTAAATACTCAATTAAGTACAGACACCTCATAATTTTACATAAATACAGTAACAAAGTATTTGTACTTCTTTAGTTTTCCACCTCTGTATAGTTGTGTATGCGCTAACACATGTTCAACATTTGCATGTATCACTTTAAACCTTATGTTATCCAATACAGTATCCTGATGGAGCAGAGGTTCGTTCTCATTTGCTATGTAAATGTATTCTACTGAAACAGGGCCTATAAGTTATGATTAAATTGACATTACTGTACTTTTTGTTCAATGTGTCTAGGTCAATACAGTGAATCCATCTAATAATTCAGTAGAATATTGGACAAAAAGAACATTCAGAGAGGTTAAAGCAAGGACCGCTGCGTGGCAAAAATACAGCATATTGACTCAGGCACTTTCTAATAAATGATATTGAACTGCCACACATTGCGCCACCTCAGGATGTTCTGCAGAGGACAATATGAGTTCAGTATTTTCAGTATGATATTGAACAGTTCTTCTTATTTAGCTCTTTTGAGAGCGTAAGACTGGAAAAAGAAGTAACACTATTCAAATAATAATAATCCCCTTATCATGGCACAGTGACCAGTACATATTTCCTTAATGACAAGTTTGACATAATGTCACAGCTTTGCAGCAGAGAATTCCAATAGTTTCCTCTTTCAGTACACTCCATATCTGTCAGACCACACAGGATCACCATGCCTCTGGCTAAATGGCCTGTTTGGACAGTTTTTATTTATTTATTTTTATCTTGTCTGTTTTCTTATTCTTTGCATGTTTTTACAACAGGGATATCTGGCAGTTGGAAGGTCAAGGCTGAAAAGGTTACAAAGCTTTTGTTGATGTCCCCTCAATGTCTGAAGAAGTCAAATTATTATTCATTTTTAGAAGGCATTTTCAAGGCATGTTAAGGCTTCCTTTTCATCTTGCACTGTATCTTATACTTGCAATTTGAGTCTGTTTTATTCATGTTTTTAAACACTATCTCATCTGTCTTTTCCAATATCTTTATTTTTTTATATATATATCTAACCTGGTATAAGGTCATTTTTAGTTCCTTTTGGCAAGACAGAAACAAAACTTTGGTAATTCAGATGTTGTTTTCTCACTAATGTTTTATGCACTATATAAGATATTGTCTTTGAATTTTTACTTAAAACTCTGATATAATATTACATGAAACTTCTTTATTTACTTTTTCATTATTGTTTTTAAGGAAGAATTGTGTGAATTTTATTTGAAGCCTGATTTATAACTACGCAGTACCTGCATCATTTTTATATTTTTAATTTTGTCATCAAATCAAGTAAAATTCCATGCTTTTTTCAGCAGCATACAAACAAAAACATCGTCCTCCAGTATTTAACTATTTAGCAAGATAGCCTGGATCAGTTTAGAACATACCATTTGTGCTGTCTGTCTATACTCTACATGGACATTTTCACCTTTCTACACTGCTTCCTGGCTGGCTCCTCTCAGTTTGCTCAGCTTTAGTCAGTGTAAATGAGAAATGGACACTCCTGTGTTATACAAAGAGAGCTACAGTCTCTAATGAGACTGAAATAATCACAACTTTCAGAAACAATAGCTGACTGTGGCCACAAGATGACAGCAGTTTAGGGGATTAGAGGTCGCTTTACTTGAGTACGTCTCAATTTATGTCTGTTTTTAGATTTGGCAAAGCAAGCACTGCTTGCCGTGCTTGTCCTGATGGAACGCCATTGTCTTTCTGTGTCCAGTTTTTCTTTTTTATATATAGCTTTATCAATACATATTCAACTAATGCTCCTCCTTACAACCTTAACATTTTGCTTTTGACAAACTGCGCTACAAAGCCATGTGGAACATTTCTATTCTCAAAAGAAAAACTATATTTTGTATCACAATATTATATTTTGTGCAGGACAGTGATAAGCAGAGCTGTTATATTTAATGCAGAACAAAAAACAGTGTGGCTTTTACCACAGCAGGGGATTCACTGTCATCCTCGTTGCGTGTATGACCTGTTGTCTTGTTTGTAAAGTAGGCATTTGTTATTGTAGTGATTGCAGAAGTCATGCTTAACAGATAATTATGGCATTTGAGAAGTAATCTGAGGAGGCATCTTAAATTCAATAGTACACGAAAAAAAATATTAAGGTAGAACTTTTGCTGTTTTAACTAGAGGCATTATAATGGAGAGAAATGTAACACAAAAAATACTGCAAATAAGAAAATACTCACATTGCCTGAAAAGACAATTTGTGTGGTGGCAGACCTATCTATTCATGTAGGTAAATATACTTCTTTTCTAGAGTTACTGTATTCATAACATGAATTAATATGCTATTTGTTCAAATGCCCTGGGTGAGTTTAAATGTTTTGATCCCAATGGCACTCCAAACTGAGTAGTTAAGGAAGATGTTATGTGGTGAAAATCAATAATTTTTTTATATTTTTACATAATTAAATTTCTCAACGAGCTTGCCGCCCTAATTTAATTCTAGTAAATTTTATTAATTCTAATTTAATTCTACAATTTAACCCTTGTGTGGTGTTCATATTTTTGTTACTCAGCCAGTGTTCATGGGTCTGGTGGACCCGCTAGAGTTTTGGCTTTCCAAATTAACACTATCAAACAATTTTATGTTAAATTACTCAACAGATGTTTACTTCATCCCAATTACAAGCCATATGAACAGCAAACATGGTTATTTTTTTCCCTTTACCTTTGTTAGATCACATTTATGAATTAATGTGCTTCTCGTTTTTTTTTTGTTTTTTTTTATAAAATGTTATAAAAAAATTAAACAGTTATAATCAAGTGGAGTGAGTGAAAAGACACAACACATTTACACGTGAAGCAATATGTTTCACAACTAAATGGGATCAGCTGCTCATCAATGGTGACATCAGGCCCAGGGTTGTAAAACAGGGGGAGGTGGTGCACCCACTTATCCCACACTGTCCTGATGGCAGCTAGCTTGTCTCTCTGCCGTCGAGCTGGTCTGTCGTCTCGGTTATCAAAACGGATAATCCTGGAAATTTTGTGGAAGTTTTCCAGAGACATTGATGCACGGAAAGGTTCTTGCCGGTTTCTGCATCCCACAGGGATTCTGTGGATTCCCCTTTGGACCTGAAAACTCCTGCAAGGATAAGAACCCCAAAGTAGGCCTTTGGGGTTCTTAGATGAATTTGGTCCATCTCCTTCCACCTCTCTCCAAAAACACACCTTCCTTCTAGATTACTGCAATCCAGAATAATTTTCTGGATGGAATCTGGGATGAAACGCTCAAATGAAGACTTGATGTCCTGCACATGAGTAACTGTCAGCCGTGTTGGCCCTGGCTTATCAGAGTAACAGCTCTGCAGGGTGGCTCATTTCTTGGGCAAGAAGACCATTCAATTTCACCAGTTATTGACATCCATATTTCTTCACTTGCTGTCTGGTGGGCTTGTTCTGGTCCTGGAGCTGGCTGCAGATGGGGTACTCGTCTTCGTTTTGTTACTAAATGGTGCTCAACCTCATCCTCTTCTTCAAAGTCACTGTCAGACTCTGAATTTTCAGAAATGTGAAATATTCTGAAACCTATTTGTCAACATCATCATCCGAAGCTCCTCTCTCTTCCAAAATCAATTGGATGGCCCTCGCAGCAGATAATCTTTTGCCATCTTGATCAGTTGTGATAAAGAACCACACTGGCAAAGTCTTATTTATAGTATTATGCCCCTAATTTGCAGGTGGGACAGGGTATGAGAAAATAAAATTTGGATCCCTCAAGAAAGAGGGTAAAATGTGTGGGAATGTAAGAGCAGACGGTGTTGATAGTTGAATTTTCAACAATGTTGCAACTTTGTGCGGGAGCAGGAGGGGAAGAAAATACTATCAGCAGCACCAGAAAGGAGGAAGACAGAGTATGGGAACACAGGACCCACACTTTCAACACTTTTATTAGACCTGGGTCCAGTGGACCCGAACACCTTGTATGTAATGTAAATGCGTGGGGGGAGGTACAGTATGAGGTCATTGAAAATTTGTTTGGATTTATGTTCTTCACAGAAAATAAGCCAAAGCCAATGAATTTCAGGTTGAAAAAAATAATTAATTGTTTAATTTTTCTTTTGAAAAAAACTGAAAACGGGTCTCACAGACCCAAACACCATACAAGGGTTAAACAAATTGTAGCCAATCAATGATTTTGAACTGTTTTTGAACTGTTGTAAAAAATATTCTTTTCTTTTGTCTTTTTCAACAAATTTTGTTTGGTTTTAGCCTTGATAGTTTATTTATTTATTTATTGTTTTGCACATGAACATGTGTTTTATTTAACAAAAGTCACATAAGGGCTTTTGCTAATTTATTAAGCAACACTAGGCTTATACAAGTAACAACGTATATGTGCAGCTGAATTATTATCTAACAAAGAGATAAATTATGTTTATTCTCCAACACATGGAGTCTATCAATACAAATCTTTTATATTATGAATTACCTTGAACCACAGGTTACATGAATAATGCCAACGTTACACCACTTTTTCTATACACTGTTCAATGGTCATATGTGGCCCTTGAAATTCATTTCACAAGCTCTTCTTATGTTAGTAAAAGATGAAACTCAAGGTCAAAGTAATTATTTTTTGGCAGATTTTTGAGAAATATTATAATAAGAACAAATAATAATAATAACAACACAAGTGGTAAATCTATAAATAATGTTGGTAAAATACAGATTGGTGGAGAGCCGTTTAGTTGATTTTCGTCTGTGCCTACAATATTTGTTTGCCTCTCACTGCTGGCATCAAAACAACAGCCCTTATCAACATGTCTACACTCACTGTCATTATTCATTCACGTTACTGACAGATTGCTATTTTGTTTATGTAATGATGGGAAGGGTATACACTGACTACTTCATAGTGTCACATCTTTGCCAAGATGAAGTCTTTCATCTTTTATTCTTTACTGTCTATAAGACACTATAAATGACTGTCTCAAAATCAGAAATAGCATTTGTAAATACTATACACGCACAAGTAAGTAAGTGTACTTTTTATTTCAAATCTTATAAACCCATATTTTATTCACAATAAAACATAGAAAACATATGCAGTTTAAACTGAGAAAATGCACCATTTTGAGAAATATGTTCACTTGTTTAATATCTGCCTAGTTATCAGCGCTCAGTTCAAAAGCCTGCATCTCTAATGATATGCGGGTGCATTGGTGCCTATAGAAGTGGCAGCTTGCACATCTGGGAAGGACTGTTAAAAGATAAATACACATAAATACACATTTTAGAGCAACATATATACACAACACATATATATATATATATATATATATATATATATATATATATATATAAATAAATGTAGAAGACTAAGGCTACGTCCACACGTACATGGGTATTTTTGAAAACGAAGATTTTCCGTTTTCGTTTAGTAAAAAAATCCCGTCCACACATAAAAGCCAAAAACGAAGGAAGGAACATGCCAAAGCAGCAGGTGGCACTATATTCCTATCCGTGTAGAAATGTTGGCCAATCAGAAGTCAATAAGCCTGGGCGGGAAAGAGTAAACAAAGATGGCGCATAGAAGCAGAACTGAGTCTTATGTGTGGAGGGACAGTAACTGTGTGTGTATATGTAAGCATTTAAACACTGCAGAGAGTAAAATTAACAGTAACGTATTTTGTCTACGTCCGGCATTGTAGGAATTCATTTCACCGAAACAATAACGTAGCGCACAGTGTGACGTCAAAAAATGCGCACACCTTTGACACTTTGTCCACTGTTTACCTCGTCCACACGTAAACGCAAAAACTGAGTTTTTGAAAATATCCACCCTGGCAGGAGTTTTTAAAAATCTCCGTTTTCAGTGACCGAAAACGCCGTTTACGTGTGGACGAAAGGCCCAAACGCATAGAAAAATCTGCGTTTTCAAAAATACCCGGGGAAGTGTGGACATAACCTTAGGCTTAGGCTACGTCCACACGTACCCGGGTATTTTTGAAAACGCAGATTTTTACAAACGCCTGCCAGGGTGGATATTTTCGAAGTCTCCATTTTTGCATTTACGTGTGGACGAGGAAAACAGAGAAAACGCAGCGTCAAAGGTGTGCGCCTTTTTTGACGTCACACTGTGCGCCACGTTATTGTTTCGGTGAAATGAATTTCTACAATGGGGGACTTAGACAAAATACTGTTACTGTTAATTGTACTTTCTGCAGTGTTTAAATGCTTACATATACACACAGTTACTGTCCCTCCACACATAGGACTTGGTTCTGCTTCTATGCGCCATCTTTGTTTACTATTTCCCACTGAGGCTTCTAGACTTATGATTGGCCAACATTTCTACACGGTTAGGAATTAGTGATGGGATTTCGGGCTCTTTTTAGAGAACCGGCTCTTTCGGCTCGACTCACTAAAAAGAGCCGGCTCTTTCGGCTCCTAACCGGCTCTTCAGGTTGTTTTGTTGCTTTAATTAATTTATTATTAACAACAATATAAAATTATGCACAAAAAGAATTACTAATGTAAAACAAACCCTGTGGTTTTATTTATATATGTTTATATATAAATATATACGGTGGCCCCTAGAGACAAAACACGTACAAACTCCAAAAAGCATGTACAAACTTCAAAACACATTTCAACCGTTAACTGAACTTCCAAAACAGACCTACCTAGATGACTTAAATTACACAATTGAAAGCATATGTGTATTGTTTGTGTGTTTATACACAGGCACTCATTTATATTCAAATAATTTAAAAAAATGTTCATTTACCTGTTACTACCACACACCAAATCCGGTCGTTGGTACTTGCTGGCTTGTCTAGCCACTAGGCAACAAAAGCTCAACACTGCCCCTTGCATCCTGGGGCACTTCTGTTGTGTTTTGTACGTGTTTTGGAGTTTTTACGTGCTTCGGAGTTTGTACGTGTTTTGGAGTTTTTACGTGCTTCAGGGTTTGTACGTGCTTTGTCTCTAGGGGCCACCGTAAATATACTTTTATTTATTCACTCCACGTAAAATGTAATAAATAAATCATATAATACTAAAACCAACTATTTACATTTCAACTTTTAACTATTTAAATTTTCAGCTTTTTCCTTTTAAACTAATTTAAAGTGAAACAACACAAAACACTGCAAACCACAACACAATTAAATATAAATATGAAAAAATATGAAAACAAAAAGAAGATGCACATTCTCTGTCATATAGGTCTGCATGAATACACTTTCTGAATCCTTTGTCATCCGCAACTTAAAATAGTTGTGGATGATCTCTACACCTTTCTAATGTGATGTTGTTGTCCCTGGCTTTCTTTCTCTCTCTTTCCCTCCTGCTCTGTTCCTGCGAGTGTAACTACCGCCCCTCCCCCCTCTTCCCAGCGCAAAGCACAAGGCTCGCGTGCGGAGTGAAGCGGGAAAAAAGTGCGAGACACAGAGGGTGAGAGAAAGAAAAGGCTCGTGTCGTTCACTTCAAAGAGTCGGCTCTAGAGCCGTTTCGCTGGCTCACGACACATCACTATTGGGAATATATCGCCACCTGTTGCTTTGGCATGTTCCTAGCAGTGTTTTCCTTCATCTTTGCGTTTACGTGTAGACGGGATTATTTTTTTAAACGGAGGAAAAGGAAAATCTCCGTTTTCAAAAATACCCGTGTACGTGTGGACGTACTTCCATACCTTCCACACTAGCCTGGATAGATTTAAAAACGGCGTTTTCGTCTCAAAACGCTCCGCATCCACACTAGCGTTTTCAGTCGTTTTCACAGACTTGGGAGTTCACATTGAAACAGCCGAAAATGCTTACGTTACAGTACTGCGCATGCGTGAAACGCAAGAAGCTTCGGCCTGCCTCATTGCTGTCTGCCGTTTATAAACTTTCCGGCTCTTTGAAACATCGCAGCAAAATGCAGAGGAAAAGCACAGAGTTTTTTAAATGGACTAACAATGAGGTGGAGTTGTTGCTGCGAGTAACACAAAAGTACAAAGTTGCAAAAGCGAGTGAGAATTAAAGAATTTGAAGAAAAGCCATGTACAGACTGATATTAATCTTTAATAGTTCTGTTCAAAATTGAGAGCAAACAAAACAACTGCTGTATAATGCCCTCCGCTATCTTTGTTTAATTGGTCACATGACTGCATCATATGACTAACATGCGTCATCGTTTTCGAAAGTCTCTGTTTTCGCTGTCCACAGCGTTTTCTTTCGAGGAAGACGGGAGGCCAAAACGGAGAGAAAACGAGGATGATGCGTTTTCAAACGAAAACGCGTTAGTGTAAACGTAGCCTTAAAGTGCTGAACTAGCCTGCCTGCAGTCCAGACCTTTACCAATTTAGAACATTTGGCGTATCATGAAATGATAACTGTAACAAAGAACACCTATGACTGTTGAATAGCTAGAATCCTATATCAGACAAGAATGGGATGACAGATTTGCCTCAGATTTTTTGAGATATGCTGCTAGTATGAAATTCAAAATATACAATACCCAATAAACAAATATACAATAAACTTAAAATGTTTTTTTTTCAGTTTAAAGATTTAATTTCTATGTTCTATTGCAAATAAACCATTGTATTATGTTTATTTTGCAGCATCCCAGTGTTTTTGAAATAAGCGTTCTTGACCAGTGTATTTTCCAATTAAAAGAAAAAAGAACAAAGTTGGAAAGTTTTGATGAAAAATATGACAAAATATTTAAAGAATGACGCAAGTCGTTTATGAATAAAGCACATTCATTCTTTCTTAAATGCAATATTAAATATTTCCTCTGAAAATATTCAAAGTGACAAACATTTTTTAATAAAAATGTATTCAGCAGTCTCTCCAGTAAGATGCTGAACCAACAGTTGTCAATATTTGTGTTATCTGTGTTAAAGTTGAAGGGGTGATTTTTACACCAACAATGTGTGAAAACAAAAACAAAAGGTTTACAAAAGCTTATAAACACACACACACACACACACACATATTCACACGTAGCCAATGCAATATTGAATCAAAGTTGCAAAAGTACACTGCCAGTTTCTGCATCTGGCTGGCTGTATATCATCCTCACCCTCCTTCTGTCAGTTTGTGCACGTCTGTCTATCAGACCTTTTGTCCTTCCATCTGGTGCCTCTTTGTGTGTCTGATGCTTTCATCTGTCTGTTTGTCTATGTCTGTCTGTCTGTAAGTCACATTCTGTCAGTTGGTCAGTGCCTTAATGGGGCCTCTGTCACATCATTCTTGGTTTAAGTTATTGGGTCCCTCTCCGTCTGTCAACTGGTTGTTGTCATCAGAACCAGCCTTCTGGGATTCTTGACCATTTTCTTGACCTGTCTTTGAATAGCTTACAGTTGTACCTTCTCCTGAGGACAGCTGTGACATCTGATGGTGATGTCTGTAAATTGTGCTACTTCACTGAATGTTAACCATAGGGAAATGGTAGACATGTGTCATAACGGTGGTAATCACTGTTGTTAAAATTGCAATTGTCCTAAGATTAATGAAAAAAGCATATTTCAGCAAATATATACGTATATAGTCTTTATACCCACACACTAATATGTACATATTTGTTATCTCTAACCTGTACAAGGCCTGTCCCAGGGCCTTCTTCACATAGGACATGCCCAAAACACCTTACCTAGGAGGCATCCAGGACGCATCCTAATTACATGGCCGAGCCACCTGAAAAACAAACAATACCAGAGTCAAAATGATTAGCCCCACTGATGCTAATAGTTAACTGTGTATGCTTTTTGTGGAATAACAGCCTTCAGTTGTTTGTTGTAGTTTTCAACAAGTCTCACACATCTCGTGAGTAGTACCAGCCCATCCTCTTGGGTTTCAGTCCTTGGTCTTCATTTCCCCCCACAGATGTCCACTGGCATTCAAGTCAGGGCTTTGTGAAGTCCAGCCAATAACATTCACTTTGGTCTTGTGGAGTCAGTTCCACGTTTGCTGCTCTGGATTTTCTTTCAGAATCTTCACATATTCTTCTTTCTTCATGCTTCCTTCCACCTTCACCAGATTCCCAGTCCCCACACTCACTGAAGCATCCCCACAGCATAACACTTCTGTCTGGTTTGAAGTTGTGTCTTCTGAACAAGTGAAGTTTTTCTTGGTCTACAACCTTGTAGTCCTATCCTGCGCAGGATAATTTGGCTAAGTTTAGATATGTCTCTCACTAGTTTTCTTTCCATAGTATTTGAAACCTTTCACCTTTGGCAGGCTTGTTATGTACTATGTGGCTCTCTTTGAATTTATTAATGATACTTCTCACTCCAGTTCTTCACACTATGAAGCTCCTGCTGGATGCTGAGCAATGTTTGTATTAAGGCTAAATATTAAGGCTAAATGAAAAGGTCAGTTTTTCAGGGGGTGAAAACTACTGACCTTGGTAAAAAAAATAAATTATCCTTAAATAATCTGTTATTGTGTGTAAAAACTAATAATAATGTATGCTTTTTAAAGGAAGGTAGTAAATTTAGAAACTTTATATTGAAAATCCCTTTCTCAGCTAAAAAAGAAAGCAGTTAGACAAGAAAGAATGAGATTTAAGGTATTGTCTGCTGTAAACTGTATAAACAGGTCAAATTTAAACCAGTTTGCAAATATTTTGTTTAATTTTTATGAAATAGCTGATAGATCCTTGTACAGAACTGCCGTCACCATGATGAAAGGTAGAATGTTCTGAATCAATGTGATTATGGCTATCATACTCAAAAGCATAAATACAGAATGTAATCCTTACAGCATGTGTCATTCATAACAGCTATGTATGAATATCTTCCCTTTTAAACAATTAACTCTCTTAGTCGTCTGAAGTCAGCAGGTATGCATCATCTGCAGGCTCTAATTTTGGTAGTGCACATTATGCATGCTACTTCTGCTGTGGTCATCTAATTAAACCTTGCACAAACGCCACCATAATCTTACAATCATCTGAGTTCACATGAACACCACACTGATTGCTTTGTATTCATTACTCTTTACGACATCCCATGCAATTAAAGCCACAGGAACGTGGATTATTCTCAGGGCATACTGAAAATCTGCACAGTTTGTGTTTAAAGTTCTCTTCCAGTTATACACAAAATATACATCTATATCAATATATCTTATTGGGTTTGTGTTTGTTTTGGTGGTGTTTTTCACAACTCCAATTACAAAGAGTTAGTATGCTGTATAAAATGTAACAGAAAACACAATGTGATAACTTGCAAAATCCATAAACTCACATTTAGAACACAGAACCACATGCAGCACACCTCAAAAGAGTTGGGACAGGGGCATGTTTGCCACTGCAAATCGTTTCATCGTTTCAGTGGGTGAAAAGTCTGAACTGCAGGCAGGCCAGTTCAGCATCCAGAGTCTTCTACTGTTCTAACAGATGCAGTATGTTTTTTAGCATTGTCTTGCTGAAAAATGTCAGTACTTCCCATATATATTTCAGAGTGGACCGGATTGCACATTGGCTCCATGAGACAATATGTTGCTTTAAAACTTGTATATACTGTGCCTTTCAGCATTGATGGTACTTTATCCAGATCTGCAAGCTGTTAGTTTCCAGGCAATAATGCAAAATCTTGAACTGAGCAGTGATAGCAAGTCAGATGGTTGCTTTGCTATTTACTCCAGAGAATGAGAAATTCATGTTTTCCAAAAGGAATATCAAATAATAATTCTTTTGGCCCCAGAACAGTTTTATACTTTGTCTATTCTAAATGAGCTTGGGACCTGCCAGGACTGAGCAGGGGCATTGAAGCTGGAGGGATGGGCGACTCAGAGTCCATTTGCCCCACAGTCATCAAAAGTTAGACCACTTAGGGTGATGTTATGGATGTCACTGGCTGGGGACTCTGACACTGAAAAGCTAATCTCTTTTAAAGATAAAGATAAAGAGTCCTTTATTGTTGCTGTACTCAGGCATTGCACAGTGAAACTGGAAAAAATGGAGAACTAATAGCTGCTGCGTGTGTGCCCCGCCATCTTTACAACCCAAAGAGATATGTGGCTCCTTAGCAGATGGGGCTGGACAGGGAAGCAGTAGCTTGATAACTGCATCGGTGGCGGGGTGTGCAGGCAGTCTGAAATGGCAGTGAAGTTAAGCTTTTCTGGTCCAGGAGCAGAATTGAGTTGGACAGCTGCAGTGACAGAGAAGCTTGACTGTAGAGGTGAGGAGGAAGTGTGTCCTTCAACAGAGTTACCAGTGTTTGATAGTTCACACTGAAGGGCTTTCCTACAGTGTCTAGTAATGCACAATATTTTCATGAAATGTAAGCATCCAGAACTTCTAACTGAATTACCTTGTAATATGGGTTGTGGGATTCCTTCACACCAAGTGAGTATTTTTGATCTAGGCTCCTCAAATGCAAAACCTGAGTCCAAAGGGTCCATTGTTTGGTCAGATTGTACAGTTATGTGTGCTGCAAAAAAAACCCAAATGCAGAACACTTGATTTAGAACTAAAAAAACAACAACAACAAAAAAACTTTATTTAGGTGGAGTGAGGAAAAAGGCTCAAGACACAGGTGATCTGACAAAGTATGAAGTAGACACTATGACTATATACACACCGAAGGTAATGAGGCCAGAGTGGGAACACCTGGAGAACAAAATACAGCTGAACTAGATCTAATAATGAGACATGCTGTAGCAAATAAAACTAGACCTGAGGCACAGAAGACAAATGACTATCAAAATAAAACACTGTAACATAATAGAGAAACATGTAAGACAGTGCGAAATTCATAACAAAATACAACAAGATGCTTAAAGAGGCCATAGAATCTAATAGGAATAACTCTAGATGCACAGAAAACAAAATACAAAGTAGCAAAAGTCAAAATACAGAGCAATTACAATGATGAAATTAGGGAATTAAAAAAAACTGTGACACTATAAGCTAAGGACTCCTAATAACCAAAACAGGAACATTTTAATAAAAAAAAATTCAAGGTCAGAAGACTCAAAATTTCAGCTTTCAAAAGAAGGGCTTTGATGGATTTCCATGACAGCATCATGTCTATTTTAAATTCAGTGTCACCTGAAAGTACAGGATTCGGGGGAATGCTATATTGATTTGCAGGTTGTCCCCTGTGTACAGAGATTTCTCCAGGTTTTCTTGAACTTTTGATGATATTAATGTTGTAGATGATGAGATACTCAAAGTCTTTGCGATGTTACACCATGAAAGATTATTTTGAGATTGTTCTACAGATTGCTCCACAGAAATTATGTACATATAATGTTTTGGGGTTTGTTTTGGGCTTTTTTTTGCTAACTCTCTAAAATGCTCTTTTTACATTCAGTGACCTGTTGCCCAATTAATGTGAACCTGATTAGTTGCAAAATCTTCCTCTAGCTCAGACCTTCCCAAAGTTGCAGGGGGGGCGCGGCATGAAAAGGGAAAAAAAAACAAAACAAAAAAAACAATGCTGCTAGCACGGGGTGGCCACACAAACGCAAAGCAGGAGATGAAGCATAGCTGAATATGTTTCCCAACCAACTTCTAAGCCAAAGACTAGAAAATATGGTGAAGCATATCCTCCCTTTGGTTTCATCTGCACAAGTGCCAAGGTAGGTCTCCCCTGCAAAATTGGTTTTCCCTTCGTCGGGAGCACCGCTGGGCTCTTCAAATCACGGACAAACAGTATTCCACAGCTGTTTATGTTTTTAAACCCATTTTGCACAGAGAGGCATTTTTTTTGAAAAATGTATTGATAGCATGTTGAATATTACAACAACTACATATAAAATAATTACACCGTGATGCCTCTGCCTTTCTAAATAGAGGGACAGTAACTGCGTGTTTATATGTAAGCATGTAAAACCTGAAGATAGAGACAAAATACTGTTAATCTGACTATCTGCCATTCTGCAATTCCTCTCATGTAAGCAATAACGTGGCGCACAGCTGATGTGAAAAAAAAGCACATACTTTTTCACTTTTCGGTGATTCGAAACGCCGTTTATGTGTGGACGAAACAGCTGCGTTTTCAAAAATACCAGTGTAGGTGCGGACGTAGCGTAAAAGAGTTAGTAGTTTATTTTCTTACTACCTGCAGATTACTTGTATTTGCTTAATTGTTTACTAAATGTTTGAGGTGTGAAATAAACCGCAATTGAGCAAAATATGGGTGTGTGTGGTTGGAGGATGTGTTAGTGCGTGCGTGCACGCTCGCGCGCGAGGGGGGACGCAAACATTTTTCTGTAAAACAAAGGGGGGCCCAGCGAAAAAAGTTTGGGAACCACTGCTCTAGCTGTTTCTTATTAGTAGCACTTGCTTTTCCAGCAAGTGGTACTGACAAAAAATCCCCCCTGTCTCAACCTTTTATGTCTCACTTTAAACATTTGATATGTTTTCTATGTTCTATTGTGATTAAAATATGAGTTTATGAGATTTGTATGATTGCATTCAAAGCAATGGGTTGGAGGTGGAGTTCACCACGTGTTACCTGTACATCATAAGACAACATGAATTTTGGAACATAGGAATTAAGCTCAGGCACCCAGAGAAACCCTCCACAATCCAGCCAGAAACTAGAATGTTTTTACTGTAAGGTTTTAGGACTACTTACTGTAATAGTATGCAAGTACTACGTAGTAACATATTAAAAATCATACAAAATAAAATGATGAACATGAAAGGTAAATGTTTTCTCTCTTCTTATATAATCTTACCTTTGCTTCCACATACTCCCACACTCCTCTTTTCACTTCAACCTCTTTCACATTGTGTATGGATTGTGTTTTAAATTACAAAGTGATGTTGCACTTGAATTACGAGTACGAATGAAGCTATAAACCATGCACTTGCCAGTGAATATACCCTGTAAATCATTAGAATAAATGCTAACTGCTGTGCATTCTATTGCAGAGATTTTAAGACCTTAATTTCATGAATGCAGTGGCTTGACTCTCATCAATATCAAATAGGCCAAGACATGATAAGCTATGCAAAACCCTAATTTGAAAGGTTTTGCAATCCTCATTAGGCTTGAGAAGGAAATTGTTTTTGTCAGCACGAGAGGAAATAACCTCTATAGTAAATGTGCTGTAATATTTTAATGGAATACATGCATCAAGAGTGCATTTCTGGTAGGCTGCTGAAAAGATGAATGTGATATGGAAAGAACACCATAGTGACCTTGATCATACAGTATAGTGTTTGCTTTTTAACATCAGATCGTGTGATGTGGTTCAAACTGAAATGAACTGATTTCTAGTTTTTGCACAAAAGGCCATTTCTAATGAAATTTTTGTTATTACTATCTACAATTTAACCTCAGAATTTATACTGATGAAAATATTATATATATCTTTATAACAAATGATTATTATTCATTACTGCAAAAAATACAGAAAAATACAGGATAAGAAAAATATGAAAAAACATTAAAAGAAAAAAGCATTTTGACTCCTTACTTTTTTCTGCATGTGTCAGATGTCTAATATCAGAAACGATCTGTTAGTTACTGCATTGATCAGCTATACTTTCCTAAAAACTTTGTAATAACATATTGATATTATAATTATAATTAAAATAACAATTTAATAAATTCAGCTGTATTGACCTTATTAGTGAATAATTATATTATAAAGCACATAATTGTTATGGTTAGTATTTTATACAGTATGGTGTTTTTAATCAGCTTGTTGTGTGCTTGGTTCCTGTAAAAAGAATTATACTTCACATAGCAGATTGTGACAATAATTATCTGTATTCTGGTCCACTGCTACATTAAATAGTAACTTGATTTACTCCTGGCTACTATGTGCATTAATATTATTTGCAACATGTTAAAAAAAACAAAACAACAACACCAAGAAAAATATGTTATTTAGTAGTAGTTTAGTAGTTCATTACTGTCTTCACAATTATTAACATAAACACAAAATAGACACTACGCAAGTTTAAAATGTTGTAACCATCATATTCATGCCAACATTTATAATTACGTTTCTGTTTTTTCTGTGCTATTAAAGAGTTGGATACCTTGAAACTGTAAAGAACTGAGTCTTTATTACTTGACTCTTGACCTGTGTATGGAAAGATAAGCTAACAGCAAATAAATATTAATGCACACTAACACAGTTTTATGAATTAAATTAATCCTGTAACCATGTAAATTTGTGACCACGACCCCCAGAGAATGACATCACATGATTTTTACAATATTATATACTGGGGGGATTTTAGCCCATTCTGGGGGGTGCTTCAGCACCCCCCAAAATGAATCAAAGAACCCCCAAAGATTTCTTACTTTTTTTGACAATATTTGCTGTTTGTGTGACACACTGCTAAAAATATAAAAAGCATACAGTACTTGGTTGAGACATAACATTTTAACAACAAAAGTACAGACAACCCCTCCCCCCTCCCAAAATGGTTTGTTCCAGCTCGCCTCTCCCCTACTCTGGCTCTAGCTCCGTTGCTGCTAGTGATGGGATTTCCGGCTCTTTTTAGGGAACGGCTCTTTCGGCTCGGCTCACTAAAAAGAGCCGGCTCTTTCGGCTCCGAACCGGCTCTTTAGGTTGTTTTGTTGCTTTAATTAATTTATTATTAACAGCAATATAAAATTATGCACAAAAGGAATTACTAATGTAAAAAAAAAAAGTGGTTTTATGTATATATGTTTATATATATATATATATATATAAATATATGGGGTGGCCCCTAGAGACAAAGCACATACAAACTCCAAAAAGCACGTACAAACTCCAAAACACATTTCTAGCGTTAACTGAACTTCCAAAACAGAGCTACCTAGATCACTTAAATTACACAATTGAAAGCATATGTGTATTGTTTGTGTATTTATACACAAGCACTCATATATATTCAGATAATTAAAAAAAAAAGCTCATTTACCTGTTACTACCACACACCAATTCCGGTCGTTGGTACTTGCTGGCTTGTGTAGCCACTAGGTAACAAAAGCTCATCACTGCGCCTATCATCCTGGAGCACTTCTGTTGTCTTTTGTACGTGTTTTTGAGTTTTTATGTGCTTCGGGGTTTGTACGTGCTTCGGAGTTTTTACGTGTTTTGAAGTTTGTACGTACTTCGTCTCTAGGCGCCACCGTAAATATACTTTTATTTATTCACTCCACATAAAATGTAATTAATAAATCATATAATACAAAAACCAACTTTCACATTTCAACTTTTAACTTTTAACTATTCTGCTTTTTCCCTTTAAACAAATTTAAAGTGAAACAACACAAAACACTGCAAACCACAACACAATTAAATATAAATTAAAATATGAAAACAAACATGCATATTCTCTGTCATATAGGCCTGCATGAATAAACTTTCTGTATCATTTATCATCCGCAACTGAAAATAGTTGTGGATGATTATTCTACCTTTCTAATGTGATGTTGTTGTCCCTGGCTCTCTTTCTCTCTCTCCCTCTCGCTCTGTTCCTGTGCTACTGCGACTGTAACTACCGCCCCTCCCCCCTCTTCCCAGCGCAAGCACAAGGCTCGCGTGCGGAGTGAAGCGGAAAAAAAGTGCGAGAGAGAGGGTGAGAGAAAGAGAGAGAGGGAAAAAAAAAAAAACACGGCTCACGATAAGGAGCCGGCTCGCGTCGTTCACGTCAAAGAGCCGGCTCTAAGAGCCATTTCGTTCGCGACCGACCCATCACTAGTTGCTGCCAGAGTTATGGTGGCTGAGACGCAGCTGAGCGGAGGTGTGAGTGCCTGGCTTAAAACAGGACATATTAGCTGCATTTAACCTTCAGTTACTCTTTATATAGTTAGGTAGGAGTCAGACCATGTTTCTTTTTAGCTGAAAAACATTACACCCAGGTAACCTGGGTGTAAAAAAACTTGTTTTCCGGCGATGTTTGCTACCCTACAATTCGTCCTACACTGCAGTAAAATCAGCGACATTTGACCGTCCTGTTGCTCCCATTGAAATTTATATTGCCTATTTAAAACCTAAAACTTAAAACTGTCCGTAGCCTACTGTTGTTACCACTGTCCTGTTTTAAATCGATACTAACTAGCTAACTGACTGAATGCCCATTAACCTTATAACTCCTGTTGTGTGTGTGTGTTTAGGGGCCACCCTGGGGCGCACACATGTCGGTGCGCCCCAGGGTGGCTGTGGCTACAATGTAGCTTGCCAGCACCAGTTTGTGAATGTGTGTGTGAATGGGTGGATGACTGGATGTGTAAAGCGCTTTGGGGTCCTTAGGGACTAGTAAAGCACTATACAAATACAGGCCATTTACCTTTTTTTTTTTGTACAGACAGACAGCCAGATTCATAATGGATATAAGGAAGGTTTTTTTTTTTTTTTGTTTGTTTTTTTTTTAAAGGAGTCACATTCAGGTAAAAGTGTAAAATCAAATGATCCGTCAATCAAGAATAATGTTGGATCAGTGTTTCAATATTTATATCTTTTATTAGATGTTCATGTGGTTTGGTTATTCTCCTTTTGGTTGAAAGTACACTGAGAGAGGACTTTTTGTTAGTGATCTTAATAGTATTTTTTCATATTAATGTAATTTATCTAATTGAATACAATCTGTTTGTGTATGATTGTCAGTCCAAAGAGGGAGCAAGGAAAGAGGGGAATGTGAGGAGAAAGTACAAGGTCAGGAAGAACCAGGTAAGAAAACAGACAGGGAACAGTGACAGGCACAACAGAAACTGTTAAACTGACAAAGAGAAAAAACCTTATTTTACTCATACAATCTGGAAGTTGTGTCCCCCCTATATTAAAGCTGCTATACAGAATCTGCAAAACAAACTGGTTTGAAACATTTTTGACCCTCTTTAACAACATTCCAACATAACATTATAATTGATTGGGGTACGTGGGGTACGTGCGCCACATTTGCGCACTATCAGAAAGTGCCAAACGGTGCCCTGGTGGAGTGAGGAGCTGTAGAGAGAAGCAGAGTGCTCTGTTTCTAAAAATGTTTTAAGCTAGCTTGTTTCAAAGATTCTGTACAGCAGCTTTAAATGTTTTACAAAAGCACACATACACTTATCAGTGTTTCTTAAACCTTTAACAGTGTGGAACCACCTGATAAAAATGTTAAGCTCTCCTAAGTACCACTATGAAAGCATGAAACCCATAAATCTTACAACACAAAATTATATTATTAAATTAGTAAAATTAGTGTCTGCAGTAAAGATTTTTATTTGTAATAATTTATTCTGTTTTGGGAGTGTTTTTTTATGTATCTGTATTATATTATACATACACATTAAAAGTGAATCTCTGTCCAAAAAATGCACTTAGTTTACTTTTTACTATGAGCATCATTCATTATTCTCCCCCAGTAATTAAGGTTAGGATATGTATTTTTTTTTTTATTCCAATCCATTCTTCTTTTGCAGCATTTAAATAACCTTGATCAGATTTGATGGGTTTTTTTACAGACTTTTCCAAAAAGTGTTTTGCTTTTCTTTCACAAATGTGGGGATTAAATTGTGTTAAAATGTACAAAACAGTGATGTCATGTTTTGAGACGAGGACCCAGGGACAGAGAGACTTGATGAATTTAAGAATCATATGATTTATCTTGCCTGGCTGGGCAGCTCTAATCCTAGAATCACCCCTGATTTTATATATATATGTATGTGTGTGTGTGTGTGTGTGTGTGTGTGTGTGTATATATATATATATATATGTATATATATATATATATATATATATATATATATATATATATGTATATGTGTGTGTGTGTGTGTTGTGCGACCAGACATTAATTCTCTTTCTATTGAATACGAATCAGAAAGCAAGGCCACTACACCATCCATTCTTTGTAAACTCAGAGTTCTTTACAGCTTTACTTGTGTTCATAGAACAGTCTTTATGTATAAATATTCATGCATTCTTTTATTTCTTTTCAGTCGCGCTATTTCCATTTGACTGCAGCACAGTAAATTAGTCATAGAAAGTGAGTTGACACCCACTTAAGACTAAAAACATTCTACAGAGATGATTCAACAACATCTTAGTTAAATATTATTTGAAACCCGTACAATATATGACAAATAGAAACTCCCCAGGTCACTGTTGATAAACAGAAAAAAAGGAACATCCCAAAATATAGGCTGAATTTTCTTAAATTAAATGTGAACAAGAGAAAGCCCATGTAGAGAACTTAACAGGCTAAGTTTCATCAGTATTCTCAGCCAATAAAATACATATATTTTCTAAGGGTGTAGCCCAAAGCAGCACCTGCAAATTGCAGAAATGGGGTTTCAATGCTGTATACACATTAAAAAGCACAATCAGATCCACTAACCCTATCTGAAGAGTGTAAACAATTCCACTCTCCATTGTAAGTGATGGGCCCACAAAAACCACAACCTGTGAAAGCCTCTCAGCTTTAAAAAGAACAGAGATTTGGAGAAAACTATCACTTTGTTAAGACCTTTTGCTGAAAGTTTGGTTTTAACCACATATTTGAATGTTTAATTTCTGGTGAATATCATGTTTGTACCTGGCCACAACAGGCCAAGACAACAAATCCATAGGGTGCAAAGAATTTCCACTCACCAAGATATCCGGTTGTCTCACAAGGAGTAAACAACACAGCCACACACCTCCTGAGTCTGCTGGGTGGTTACAGCTGACAGTGGGGGCAAACCATTAGTGCCCTGTATGCTCCTTGTCACAGGGAATGTGACAACACCCCATGGTTTCCTTGCCATTGGTTTACTCCCATAAAACATGAATAAAGCTGCCAGTGGTTCCTACCCCTGAATTACTGCCCCATACAGGCAGAAAGTAGTAAAACACAGATACAAAATATGTTACCACAAACATATATATTAAAATAAATAATGAAGGATTAAATGGGAACAGTTTTCCTTTGCTGTTATGGTTTTGTTATTGTAAGACTGGGAAATAGTCATAGTCATGTCAACTTTGGGATTCCTTGAATATCATATTGTGTTTTTATCAACCCACTCATTTACGCCAAATTCAGTCCATTTTGTTTTTTCTAAATGTGGGAACAGTGTTGCTGAGAGTGTAGTTAGAGTGTAACGGATGGCACAATTATAATAAGTAGCACTAAGTAACAGGCCAGAACACTACAGGGAGTGCAGAATTATTAGGCAAGTTGTATTTTTGAGGAATAATGTTATTATTGAACAACAACCATGTTCTCAATGAACCCAAAAAACTCATTAATATCAAAGCTGAATGTTTTTGGAAGTAGTTTTTAGTTTGTTTTTAGTTTTAGCTATTTTAGGGGGATATCTGTGTGTGCAGGTGACTATTACTGTGCATAATTATTAGGCAACTTAACAAAAAACAAATATATACCCATTTCAATTATTTATTTTTACCAGTGAAACCAATATAACATCTCCACATTCACAAATATACATTTCTGACATTCAAAAACAAAACAAAAACAAATCAGCAACCAATATAGCCACCTTTCTTTGCAAGGACACTCAAAAGCCTGCCATCCATGGATTCTGTCAGTGTTTTGATCTGTTCACCATCAACATTGCGTGCAGCAGCAACCACAGCCTCCCAGACACTGTTCAGAGAGGTGTACTGTTTTCCCTCCTTGTAAATCTCACATTTGATGATGGACCACAGGTTCTCAATGGGGTTCAGATCAGGTGAACAAGGAGGCCATGTCATTAGTTTTTCTTCTTTTATACCCTTTCTTGCCAGCCACGCTGTGGAGTACTTGGACGCGTGTGATGGAGCATTGTCCTGCATGGAAATCATGTTTTTCTTGAAGGATGCAGACTTCTTCCTGTACCACTGCTTGAAGAAGGTGTCTTCCAGAAACTGGCAGTAGGACTGGGAGTTGAGCTTGACTCCATCCTCAACCCGAAAAGGCCCCACAAGCTCATCTTTGATGATACCAGCCCAAACCAGTACTCCACCTCCACCTTGCTGGCGTCTGAGTCGGACTGGAGCTCTCTGCCCTTTACCAATCCAGCCACGGGCCCATCCATCTGGCCCATCAAGACTCATTCTCATTTCATCAGTCCATAAAACCTTAGAAAAATCAGTCTTGAGATATTTCTTGGCCCAGTCTTGGCGTTTCAGCTTGTGTGTCTTGTTCAGTGGTGGTCGTCTTTCAGCCTTTCTTACCTTGGCCATGTCTCTGAGTATTGCACACCTTGTGCTTTTGGGCACTCCAGTGATGTTGCAGCTCTGAAATATGGCCAAACTGGTGGCAAGTGGCATCTTGGCAGCTGCACGCTTGACTTTTCTCAGTTCATGGGCAGTTATTTGGCGCCTTGGTTTTTCCACACGCTTCGTGCGACCCTGTTGACTATTTTGAATGAAACGCTTGATTGTTCGATGATCACGCTTCAGAAGCTTTGCAATTTTGAGACTGCTGCATCCCTCTGCAAGATATCTCACTATTTTTGACTTTTCTGAGCCTGTCAAGTCCTTCTTTTGACCCATTTTGCCAAAGGAAAGGAAGTTGCCTAATAATTATGCACACCTGATATAGGGTGTTGATGTCATTAGACCACACCCCTTCTCATTACAGAGATGCACATCACCTAATATGCTTAATTGGTAGTAGGCTTTCGAGCCTATACAGCTTGGAGTAAGACAACATGCATGAAGAGGATGATGTGGACAAAATACTCATTTGCCTAATAATTCTGCACTCCCTGTAGATCTCTTTTGAATGTCAGTGCAGGTCACTTGTTGTTTGCTTTGGATAAAATAGAACAGACTGCTGAAAACTCACTAGTAAGTTTAATCAAATAGGTACAACTCTGATCATTTCCATTTTAACGCATACACAACGAAAATGTTAAAGAAAATGTAAATGAGTGTGATTCCAACTATTCTAACTCAATATGTGGTCAGAACCTAATGATTAAAATGCTTATGTTCATATGTTCACTCAGAGCTTCTTTTTAAACAAGCTTTGTGAATTTATAACTGTAACATTACCTCAATTCACCCATTGCTCCCAGTGTTGTACTGGTGCTCCTTTTCCTACCTTCAAGTGAATTATGTGGAATAGATATACAGATTCTCACAAGAATCTATCCTGCTGTCCCCTTTTTTGCAACCTATTTTTGTCTGCAATTCAACACTCAGAATTCAGTCAGTATTTGTTGTATAAAAGGCCAGAGCTACTAACCCTTTATCTATCTGAATTCAATCTAGTAAGCCATCAAACAATATCTGATGATTCAGCCTCTGTTGACGACAACCAATGTTTTGAGCATCCAGTATAACCAGGAGATATCCAGGCAGAGACTACCTGTTCTGTGTCCTGGCCATTGTTTACAACAACAGATAAATTGAAAACAAGCAAATAAAAAGCTAAGCCATCATCAGATGTTTGCTAATGGTTTCAAGATTTCATTATGGAAAATGCATTTCCCCCCCTTATGCTCCACATAGTGTTTACCTGCAAAGCCATTACTGCTTTGACCACTGAAAAAAAAAAAAAACAACAACAACAAAAAACTACCACTAATCTTGTCTCTTTCTAGTAGATATTAGTAGGTAAATACTACTGTTCTATTTGACCATCATTCAGTGAAGAATAACCCAGTGACAATACTGGCAAAAAGCAAAATACCAAAATACCATGGTCCTGGGTCAGTGGTCCAGTGTTCTGATTTTTGGATCATTATTTTTGAGTTTTGATTTCATCATGGTTCATGTCTACCAGTGTTTTGGTTTCCGTTTTGTATTTCTAGCACTCTAGTTCCTCTTTTGCTTTGTGAATTCTATTTCTTAGGTTTTGTTCCTGTGCCCCCGTGTTTAGTGTACGTTTAGTTCAGTCTTCATGTTTATTATCTTGTTCCCGCAGTCAGTTGTGTCTCTTGTCACTCCTGGCCCTGTGTTCTGTGTTTCCTGTGTCCTGTATCAAGTCCGTGCCTCTGGGCCTGTTGTGTGTTTCCTATTTTATTTTAATAGTCCTTGTCCCTCGTCAGTGTATCTAGTTTTGCCTTTCCTTGTCTCTTTATGTCTGATTAAACCCAGCTGTGTTCCCACCTGTTTCCCATCCTCTCATATTCCTGCTTGTGTATTTTAGTTCTCAGTCTTCCCCTGCTCGGTGTCTTGTTGTACCTTCGCATTAGCTGTGTGTTCCTCACGCGTCATGTTTTATTAGGTTATATCATGAACTCCCAGTGTAGGTCATTCTTCCTAGTTTGAGTTTGAGTCATGTATTATGTTCTCAGTTTGTTTTTTGCCAGCAAATAAAGCTGCCACCTTAAGTCACATATGCCATCTCAGAGTCCTGCATTTGGGTCCTCCTCCTGCCTGCCACACAACCGAACCTTTATGATTAAAGTATTACAATAGTCAGATGCATAAATAATAATATAAACAATTAGGTATGTCTTATATAACCTTATTATTAGTATATGTGGTGGAACTACTCGGTCCTTAGGTGCAAACTTAAATAGTAAATGGCCTACAATTACCACTTTACTTAACAATACTGTTTACCTGGAAAGCTTTAAGAGGTAAGTATCTTGCTTCTCATTTGAATGTGCTTTCAATGTGCAGGAAGAAATGCACTTCAAGGAAACAAATTCCAATTCATGAAGAACCCAAGGACAGGAGCAAATATAAAAGCAATAAAAGATATCCAGGAGATAGGCTCTATCTGCAGTCATCAAACTGCAAAGCATGCATCATACTTTTGTCCTTGAGACATTTTCTTCTCTCTACTTTCCTTCTAATACTTATCCTATCATACGAAAAATGTGATTAAACTGTCCTGCAGCTGAAAAACTGCACAGATTTTCCCAGGACTACTATTTTTGAATCTGCAGATGTAGTTGCCTTGCTACAGTTGCATAGGTTACACCTCTTCCTCTTGGTATTTTATCATTTTATGTCTTTCTTTGACCACATTTACAGTATGTGGTCTACGTTAGAGCCTTAGTAAAGATTTCAACTGGTCACATTTAAGTCAGAATCCATACATAATAAAAATCCACCATAAACTGATACATAAATAAAACAGAACGTGTTTAATAAAATTAAAAACACAAAACTCTATAGGCTAGTTTTCACAGCATGTCAAGAGGTAAATATAGTGACCCTGATATAATATTTCATATTCATGGTTAATAATATAGAGTAACTTCAAGTTTATATGTGGGAAAGTAAGCAATGATTAAATTGAATTCAAACTGGAGGAAAAAAATGCTTGCTAGTCAATCTGTACACACACAAACACTTTAATGATCATATTGTTTGACAAAGGTAACACAATAATGCCAGTAATTATAAATTCTCCTATTAACTGAAAAACTGTCATGACTACAGACTGAAAATCAGATGCATAAAGCTACATCCGCATATACAAAGATGTTTTTTAAAACTAGTATTTTTCCATTTGCTTTCATTTTGGAAAATATCACTGTCCACATAAAAACGAGAAAAACTATGTAAGTGCTGTCAAGAGCGTGCCAGAATAACAGGGGGCAAAATAATCTATTCAGAAGCCTATAAACAGTAACACGGTGCACAGTCTGATGTTGAAAAAGGAGATAAAGATGCACATTTTTAACATTGCAAGGCAAATTTTCAGTTTTCTTCATCCACATGTAAACACAGAGATCGAGTTAGATATTCACACTTGAAGGAGGTTTTTTTTTTTAAGCTCCATTTTTAGTTATCTAAAACAGTGTCTACATGTGGGAAAAAGTCTGAATTACATAGAAAAGGCTATGCTTACCAAAATATCAGTCTACGTGTGAACAGGGCCTAAGAAAAAAAAAAGGAAGATACAGGCAGAGAGGCATAGTGCAATCAGGGATGGCCAAAGTAAAGTTGGCTGAAATATTCCAAACGGCATTCTGGCACTTTCAATTAATGACATATTAAGTCTAATAGGTTAATGCATAATACTGATGAGTAAGTACATTTCATATGTGCTGCAGTCTGACATTGCTTCTAATTGATGCAATTGAGATACTTGATCAACACCTTCAACAAATTGTTTTTTCTTTCTCATCCCTGTGATGTGACCATAGTGCAGACATAAAGTTATGGTCTAGGTACTTTAACATCTAGTTAATTGATTTAAGTTTAATCTGTTTCTGTGCAGTGTATGTAGCTTGATGCACATTTCCCAGGGAGATTGAAAAAAATGTTAACATGTGACTTCGAGATGAAAAAGGACAGAACAGTAAAGAAAAATGAGAAATTCTCCTCAAAGCTAAGGATTGATCAGCAAGTTAATAAACCATAATCTTACGGGTAGCGTCCTCATTGTTTTTATTGTTTTAATCCTATATTGTGTCTATACAGAACATATTGCTGAATTATATTTTTGTGAAAGTTGTAGTAGTACAAGTTGAAGTAATACAAATTTTTTGTTTTTCAAAAACTGCATGAAAATACAAGGCAGTTTAGCTCTATAGTTACATCACAGAAAACAGACATCAACTTATGTTTAAGGTGGTGATGCTCATTATATTTACTCACCACATTTTACATTTTACATTAGCTTTATAGTGCATAATCGTAGCTATGGTGACTGCTATAGGACAGAGATGTTATAGTCGGCTAAAACATGTTTTGGCTTACTGACCAACATTTCTACTACCATTTGGACCAGGTCTGGATCCACCCCAGTTTTTCTTACCTCTGGAAGACTGTCAGTCCAGTGTTCAGGAGATGAGGCTTGAGATGAAGAGGAAGAAGCTGGTGTTTTATCCAGATGCCAGTAACGTTGTCTCTTTCTTTTACTTTTAAACTTCTTTGGTGATGTGGACCCCACACAGTGATGTGTGACGACTTCTACAGAAAGGCAAGCAGAGATTGCTCATGAGCTCAGAAACGCATGCCTCAATCTTGATTTTTCAAAAAGTATATCAAAATATCAATAACAAAAAAAATCACCCGAATTGAAAGTCAATATTTACAGTGGGATTAAAAATATGAATGAAAAATTATGTTGGTAAAACATTTGGTTAAACATATTAGATTCAGCCATTCCCACAGATGCAAATCTGAAAGTGCTCCTGAGCCTCCATCTACTCAGCTTGTCTGTTTTATTAGACTGGATATGGTCAGAGCTGCCCCCCTGTCCATGATTGTCACACTTTCCTTGATAATGTATGACTTATTAAAATTATGAAGCGCAGAAACAAGCTGCTGGCCTCTGGAGACAGACACGCCCTCCGTGACTGTGGCCACATGATGGCAGTAATGTAAAGTCCAGATGACTGGCGAACAGATTTATGACGTACCGTCTGAGATGAGAGAAGAAAACTCGCTTTACTTTGGTACATTTTAATTTAAGTGTATTTTTAGATTTGACAGGCAAGCAGGGCTTGCCTTGCTTGTCCTGACTGAATGTCACTGGTCTGAAGGTGCAGGCACAAATTTAAATATCCATCCACAGCATATGAACTCGTGCAATTCCTCCTCTCCTCCGCCTTACGCCATACTACGTATGTGGCTTATCACTAGCCCCATACCTAAAATACTAGTACGCCTATGTATTTTAGCCCCATGTTTCTCTGTGTCAGTGTCATGTCATAACCTCAGATTTTGCCTGTGTGCTCTAGTTAGTGCTTTCATGGTTTAGTTTTTGTTTTTGTTCTTTGCCAGCAATAAAGCTGTGGTTTTGAGTTGCGATTTTGTCTCCATGAGTCTTGCGTTTGCGTTCCTCATCCCTGCCTGCCCGCACACAGAGCCCTGACAGCTTATGAGAATGTATCATTTTGTCGGAAGATTAATTACCCATTTTTCTATATATATTTATGAGTATAGTATCCTTTTTTCTATTAAATAACCTTAAAAAATTACTCATTGAACCTTTAAATGATATTTGTAAGTAGCCCTACCTGATCAATAGTTTAAGTTTGGCCATTTAATTGCTTACTGACCTTGGTTTGCAGTGTTTGGCCTGAGTAATCATGGATACATTTTAAGCAACCAAGATGTACCTGAGTACTCTAAAATTGTATTCTTATTTCTGTGTCACTAAACACTTGTTATGAGACTGCAGAAAAGCCTCTGCCAGAGCTCCATGGAAATATAAAGATATATAAAGATCTTGTAAGACTTTGAGTAACATGCATATACCAATGTTTTAAAGACAATAGTTTTTTTTCAAATGGTTTATCCAGGGAGTTTCCAGGAGGCCAGTGCTCTCTTTTCTCAGCAACACCTTGTTCATTCACACAATTTTCAAACACCTGCAAACTGCCTAACAAAATTACAGGAGCCACAGAGTCTGGTAGCCAAAGAGCAGCTTCACCAGAGCTGAGTGTTGGAGGCTTTGAGCAAGAGTACTTCAGTGGTGATAATATGGGAAGATCGAGTGCTGCTCTTCACCTTATCTTTTGATATTTATCCGAAAGGATAAAGGACATAAAAAATGGACATAAAAACATAGCATAAAGGTTGCCATGTTTTCATACATTACACTGGTGTGCATGGCAGCTTGTTTTTTTGTTTGGTTGTTTGTTTGTTTTTACGTGATTTGGTTATTAGTAATACAAAAGTATTTTCTTTAATACTATTATCATGAAAAGCAGAACCCTATAGAAACCCCTTACCCCATACCAAACCATTGCATTTTTTTTTTTTTTACCCATTTTAGGTTATTTGCTTATTTGTTTAGGTTATTACATTTCTAGGATATTTGTTGCCACTTTACTTTCAGAAGGAAACCTTTTTATATATAGAAAGCTACAGATGTAAATGGGATAAGTCATACTCAGTATTGGACACGATGACTGAATCACACACTTCATTTCCTGTTAACTCCGTTGTGAATATACATTGTCAAACATCTCACTTTCAATAAACAGTAAAATCATTAAATACACTCATTCAATGTGGATAAACGTAAAAGCAATATGCAAGACAACCCACACAGGCTGAGAAATCTGTAGGCACTTGGGAAATTGCTTCAGACATTCTAAAATCAGAGGAAAATGACACAAATTGTGTCCCAGCAGAGGTTAAAGTCACTGGCTTCTGAATCAATCTAATTGAAGTAAAGGGTCTTTGCTTAAGAGCCCTGGAGTACTTTCAAACATCTCTCCAGTGCCAGCATTAAGAAGAGTGCTTCCTCTAGTCTTCTCTTAACCCAATCCACTCCATCCCCGTCCTAATCCCTAAGCTATGGCAACAAACTGAATTTATAGAAGTTTCATAATGAAAGGTCACAATATCCTCAGACTCAGGGAGAGGTAAGGCTCAGTTACACTATGTCATATTATGATGTGGCCTGTGGCGGGCCACAACAAAATTGAACTCTGCTGTTGGGTTTAAATTTTAAAAAAATAAAATAAAATCTTCTGAAACAAGTCAGCCATGGTATTTTCTCAGAAAAGCACAAAGTGGTAAAAATTAGTTATAGTATTGTATCTTAGTAAGGCATTATTACAATCAAAGTTATATCTGTCCATTTACATATAGTATTGAATATATGAATCTTTCTTTGAAGCAGTTTGGCTGATATCGGCAGTCATCGGCACTAACATCCCGTGGAATGTCCACACTGATTCCTAAAACTGATGTCAAAGTGAAAGATGTCCTTAAAGGGCAACCTTCAAAGGGTGATACTTAGAAGTAATTGCCCATCTTCTTCAAAGCAGAACTGATAAAGACCATTTGCAAGGTTGTTTTATCTGGTTTCAGATCAGCTAGAGATTGTAAAAGCCTATTTCAGTGATTCTCTGGGTATATACATTTCCCTCTATGGATCTTTAAAATATGGTTGTTTTGCTTTTACCCAAAATTTAATAATATATATATATATAATATACACACTACTGTAGTTGTAGATGTAGTACCTGGATAAATGATATTTAAGATAACAAATAAACTGACAAATCAGCTCATCTGAACTGGCTGTAATTTAAAATACAGATGACGTTCTCGTGCTGTCTCTGACTTTTTGAATCATCTGATGCTTTCAAGATGTTTACATTTTTACCAGTAACTTCCCAGTGGTTTCAATAGTCACATCTGAGCAAAAGGTTCAGTTGTGTCTGGGGAGGAGAGGCTGCAAACCTTTGCTGTTCCAGTATTAACAACCTATCGAAGTAGCCCACTGTGTCTCATGTCAAGTGACATTAATCAGTGGTTTTGTAGTTGTCATAAATGTGCAATGATGCCTGTGAAGAAGGAGAAGAAAAAAAAGTGGATAGTGTTGCATAGTGGTGAATAACACAATTGACTTCTAACATGTTACTGCAGCTCTTCTTGTACCACAGGAATCTGATAAAAGGGATTGTGTTTGGTATCACCAACATTTGTTTGATGGATATAAGAAAAGTAAATCTGGCACCGGCCATTGTTGACCAGGTTTTCATTTAAATTTTTCACTTTTTCATTGATCTGTTTATTTCATCATCCTTACTGTCTCTGTGCTAGTACAAAGTCAGTGTTGGCTTTGACACATTTAATAGTTATGAAATCTTTTGGAACTAGTGGTTGTTAACATGATTGTTGTTTATCAATTTAATGTTGTAGTGAGTAGGCTGCACAGAATGTGCTATATACAGTGTGCTTAAAAAAGAGCCCTTATTTTTTTATCCCCTAGTGCACAAAAAGGAGGGTGTATAATTTGAGTGTGTATTTGAATTGTGAAATACAACAAAACTTGAAGTGTTTCATTTTTGTTATATTTTAAGCATAACCTTAAGAGGTGTTTGGTTTTCCTCACTTCCACTCTAACAGCTCAGTAAGATGCAGATTGCTTTGAACATGATATGTGCAGCATTATTCTTTTTAATTAGGGGACTGATGTTTAGAAGCGCCAAACAGTAACTCTAGATAATAGTGGATTCATGTCCAGTTAATCAAAATCCTGTTGGCAGGTAATGGCTACCAGGGGCTCCAGCAGGTTTGCAAAAATATAATTAGCAAAGCCATGAATCTCCACTCTACAATGCTTGCTCAAGGGTGAAAAAGGACTGAACACAACACTGAGGTTGTGGTCGACTGGTTTAAAAAATGAAAGAGCATTTTTTGAGAGTAATAGGAATATTTACCAAGCCACAGGAACGTGTGTACTTCATTTAAGTGCCATGTGTGCTGTACAGTCAGACTGGAGAAGGAACTGAGACATATCTTGCTGCCAAATATGCACAAACATGGCAGTATTGTTGATGCATGATATGATGTATTAATCAAATGCAAATACAAACACATACATATATCTTTTTGTGCAAACGTTTTGTGCCAGTACTCTTGTTAGGAAAATGTGAAGTAATTACTGTGCTTCATTTAAATTTGAAAAGATACACGGAAACAGAAAATAAGGCAAAACTGAGTTTGTACAGTTCTAAATTAGCACATATTTACTATGACCACCTTTCGACAAGCTTTCTTGTAATTTCTTTAAGTTGTCTTCAGGAAAAAAAATTCCAGGTTTTTTGAAGGGTGTTTAAAGCTCTTCTTTGGGTTTTGGCTGCCTTTTGTTCAGTTCTCTGTCAAGATGATCCTCCATAGTGTGTTTGGGATCACTGTCATGCTGAAAAATGAAGCCCTTGCCAATCAGATGCTTCCCGCATGGTATTGCATGGTGGATCAAATTCTGATGGTACCTTTGTACGTTCATAATTCTATCAGTTTTGACAACACCACTGGCTGAAATGCAACTCCAAACCTACACAGGCATTTACAGACTGCTGTAGGCACTCACTCTTGTACCTATTTCCTGTCCTCCATCATAGATGTACAAGATGACACTTTGAACTAAAAAAAATTTGGATTCATAAGACTTGTTGCAGCTGATTTTCAATCCAGTGCTTGTGTAATTTGGCATACCTCAGCCTTTTCTCTTAATGTTTCACTTCCTTAAAAATGGTTTCATGACAACCAGGCTTCAACAGAGACCATTTTTGATGAGGCTATGGCAAACAGTAGACTTATCAGAACCGAAGGTCCTGTGTCAGGTCTTTGTTGGATTTTTTTTCCTGTTTTAAGGACTCTCAGATATTGTTTGGTAAATGGACTGATTCTTATATAGCGCTTTTCTACTCTCCCGGAGTACTCTATGCAACATGCCACATTCACCTAATCACACCCATTCACACAAGCACTTTCTCTAAACTGAGTGCTTCCTAACTGCATTCATACACATTTATACTCCGATGGATGCATCGGAGAGCAACTTGGGGTTAGTATCTTGCCCAAGGATACTTGACATGTAAACTGGAGGAGCCAGGGATCGAACTACTAACCTTCCTGCTCTACCTCCTGAGCTACAGCTACCCGAATATTGTCTCAGATATTGTTTGTCTGCTGTAGATAGGATTTTTTTTTTTAGTCCTCCCACTTATTTTTTGCCCTTCACTTGTCTAATTTCCTGAAATCTTTTAAAGACACACTACACACAGTGGCAACATATACCAAATTTTTATCTGTTATGTGTAAGCACTATATTGGTTGAACGAAATAGGCCTCAGCTGCTGGGGGCTTCCCATGATGAGTGTTTGTTTATACTCATCTTTTTTTCAATAACTATGAGCTCATTACTCTCCATTTCATCATCGTTAATATTAATCTGTGTCTCTCTTCCACAGTGTCTTTGTCCTGTCGTCCTTCCCTCACCCCCAACCAGTTGGGGCAGATGACCACCCCTCCCAGAGCCTGGTTCTGCCAGAAGTTTCTTCCTGTTGCAAGGGAGATTTTCCTTCCCGCTTTCACCAAAGTGCTTGCTCATAGGAGGTAATCTGATTGTCTCTGTGTTCTATGTATTATTGTAGGGTCTTTACCTTACAATACAAAGTGCCTTGAGGGAACCGCTGTTGTGATTTGCGCTATACATATATATATGTATGTGTGTGTGTGTGTGTGTGTATATATATATATATATATACACACACACACACATATATATATATATATATAATATATATATATACACACACACATATATATATATATACATATATATATATATACATATAATTGAATTGAATTGAAAGTAGATGGATTGATGAATTGGTAGGTCAGTGTTAAGCTGCTTAAAAGGACAGATAAAAAAAAACATTCAGAAAAAGGTCACACATGCGTATTGGAATGAAAATTTGTGGAAAAAGCCAATGTTCAAAGAGAAAGACCATCAGAAAGTATTGCTCAAAACCACATTAAAATAATGCAATAAAGTCTTTTGCCTTGGAAGCTGATCATGAGAAATTATGGCAATTCAAACTTGTGCGTAGTACTATATTCATATATATTTATTTTCTTTTTGTGCTTTCGTATTTCAGTGTTTGACAAATTAATGGCCAGATGGTAACACTAAATGGAAAAATGGGGGATCATCAAAGTTCTTATAATTCAATCTGAAGGCAGCATTAACAAATAGGTTAATTTCAAAACATCTAAAAGTTGCTGACATTTTGCTAAAAACCAAACCTGTCAATGTCACAATAGCAGAATCATTGAGTCAACACATTTAATAGGCCATGGGAACCGCGAATGTATGTGTCAAATTTAGTGTCAAACCATTTTTCACAGAACAAGTGAAACAGTCTTTTGGTGGCACTACATGAAAAGTCAGGGGAGTACAAAAGTGAGCAAGAAACCACAAATATCTTGTGACCAGACATGTCTTTACAAAACTAAAAGGCAAAGCTTTCTGTAGTTATCTGGGACATGATAATTTTCGGTTCTGATCACTGACAGAGCAATCGTAACACTGCCTATGAATGAGGCTGTTCTTGGAAAAGTCAGACCAGTTGTCTAAAACCACTCAAATAAACTTTATGAACAATTTTATTTCCAACTGAACTAAAAATGAGAAAAACTCACATTATATAGCATTATATAAATCTACTTACTACTTATAAATTCTACTGGTGGATAATTTTTGTTTTTTTTTTAATCTAATTTCATATTTCAAGTAGGTCCTATTTATCTATATATCCTTACATGGGGTCTTGAAATCTTGAATCCTGAAATAATAATAATAACAATAATAATAATAATAATAATAATTATTATTATTATTATTATTGTTGTTGTTGTTGTTGTTCAGTGTTATGCACACCATTATCTTTCAAACTTCCTGTTTTCATAACATTCATTAGATTGAAGGGGAGATTTTGAGATTTCCTGGCTGGATTATGCTAAAGATCAAATGAGTTTTAGATTCATATTTTTGCTTGCTCCCAGCTGGCATCCGGACAAACAAATGGAACCATAGACCAAGCAAAGCCTAATGCACCACAGAGAGGACATTAGAAACACACATCTTGTTTTATTAATGTGGTCAATACAGTCCATTAGGCCAGAGATTTAAAAGCCACAGAGCTCTTCCAGCACCATTAATATTTCTCTCTGACCCATGGCAATCTTTTTGCTTTCTTTTCTTTCTTTCTTTCATTCGAGATAAGTTCTATAGATATATATTTCAGTTTACATTTCCTGTTTTTTTTTTAGCTTTTTTTTTTACTTTGAATTTATGTTTACTATTTGTTATGGTTTTTTAGTTTTGTGGTTTAGAATTCTTAGTGGGTGGTTAAAGTTTACATTACTTCTGTGAGTTTCTCATGGTCACCTCCTCTGATATTTGCATCTATTGAGCTGAGGATGAAGACTGTGGCCAGATGTAAGACCACACAACCAAGACCACCATTCCTCCAGCTGTTAACACAGCTCTTAATCATCACCAGAATCACAGAAGCAAGTGAGCTCACATATGGCACAGCCACAGTCATCCTAGAAACTTTTGTGTATAAGATCAAAAATGCATTTAGAGAAAGCCCCCACTGGAGAAGAAGTGTTGAAGACAAAATCAGGGAAGGCTGGAAGAATGTTAGTTATCTAACTGAGGGAAAGGGGAAAGGTACCAGTTTTTAAGTGATGATGTATGAACCCTGCGCCCAGGTCCAAAGTACTTTGCATCTATTAAGGCTGTTGTGTTTTTAACACGTTTTTAACATAATGCTTTGTATTTTGTTCTATTTAATCTGAACAAGCCCCTAAAAAAAGTCAGTGATCACTGTCGACCTCCCTCAGTTTTTATTACCACTGTTTTTCGGCAGCACGTTTTAAAGCACAGTTTTTAAAACCTAATGATGTAACTACAGCCCAGCCCATGCAGCAGTATATTAATGACTAACCTCTTATTGTGGGTCGATTTTCTCAGTTGTTTTCCTGACTGAAGTTTGGTCCGTTCAATTGCCATGCAATTGCATTTGTCCCTAACCATCAAGAACCATCCCGTTAACTTTTATTGAGTGGAAAAAAGTTAGCTTTCATCCTCCAGCTTCACTGTGCTAATGTTTTTATACTATGCTAACCATAGCTCTGTAGCTAGCCACCACGTAGCACATCATTATATAACAGCTAGCCCAACTTCAGTAATCCTACAAACATCACTACTGTTTAGATTTGTCTTTATTTATGTCGAAAGTGATAGCAGTGCTGTACGTTTTAATTTTTCTGAAATCCCTCAGTCAGAACATGGTATGTCATCTTTAGATGAAAACTAGCGAGCTAACTCCCTGTTAACTTCAAACACCATTAAACTCCATAAATTCTGTTTTGGTGGATTCCTGGATGTTAAACTTTATTGTTTCACCTGGTAGAGCAGCCACACTGATCATGATGATGAGGGCAGATCCTGGTTGGATAAGAAGTAAAATAAAATGTCAGTAACTTAGGCTCTAGAAACTGCCAAACAAAGAATTACAGCTCTGCCTGGAAAGATAGAACAGAAAAGCAGAAGCCAAGACAATAGATGGCCTGTTATCCAAAGCCCATCCAGGATCTCAGCTGCAAGAGAACAATAGCAAAAAGACAGACCCAGAGCTGAGACTCATCAATACTAGAACAACACACAATACCAATGCCAAGTGTCTGGTAGACTTTGGAGCCAACATGTATTAAAAGACACAACTTTTACTTTTAATGCAAACCTTCCCTGTTTCCAACAGTTTTTTCAAGTTTCACTTCTATTCAAACCACAACTGCAGCAATATGGTAGCAACAATACAAATTGCATCTAGATTTTGCAAACAAGTTGGAGAATATAAATTTTTCCTTACCAATAGTTGGTTGCCAGCTGGTTGTGGACTAGGCCTCGAGTGTCAAAAGTTATATAAGATAACTTTTCAACATCATACACAATGCACACAAACACACACACACACACACACACACACACACACACACACACACACACACACAGATAGACTTGGATTACTGGTACAGCATTCAGTATTTTCAAGCACTTTTGGAGCATATGTCTTTCACATGTTCTGTAAAGCCACGGTTATCAAGTTGTTTCCTCTGTAGTCTTCTCATAGCTTGTGTCAGACCCTATGACATTAATAGTCCTTTAAAAGCATAGGAGAGATGTGTTCCCTTTGCTCCCTGACAAAATTGAGTAACAGTGGTCAGGACCCATCTTGTCTCTCACTGGCCCTTCCCTCTTTCAAGATTGCTATTTTAGGTGTGCTGATATAGAGTGTTTCTTGATTCACAGAGACATTATGCTGCTCAAAACGCTTCATGTCATGCTCTTAATCCAAAGGTCTGTAGTGAGCGATTGAGAATGTGCATCTTTTCTTCTCTATTTCCCCACTGTGTCCCAATTCCCAGGGCAGAGATGGATGAGGCAGATGCCATAAAGAGGTGTCACAAAAAAAATGTATCTACCACCAGGTTTGACAATGGGAAATTAATTCAGTCCTATTACCTCACTCTCCGAGGAGCCAAAAGGTTTATATCAAAATGATTTACGAATATTTGTTTTAAATCATGTACTGTGTATTATTCAATTTCCATATAAAGGTGAAATGAAAACTTTAGTTAAGTGGAATACGCTTGAAAAGTGTAAAATAAAGGTTTGTATATTTTTGTTCATTTTTTTAACTCGCACAATAAACCAGACTTGTGTTTGAAAACCTGTTTGCTATCAAAAAAGCACACAATCTCCAGTAAAATAAATAGCAGTGCTTCCCCTCTGCTAATCTACCAAACTATGCGCTGTGCATCCCTTCCTCAGGACAGACTCTGAGATGGGTAAGGATTGACCCCTAACAGTTTCCCACAAGGTTAGCATGCCCTCCCTACCATGTTCATCCAGTACCCTCATATATCAGCAGTGACACTGGAAAATTAATGTCACTGAGATCCAGAGCTTAGCCATGCCACTTGTTCAGTGACCAGACACACTTGAGAGATCAGCTAAATTCACCCTCAAAAAAGCATGATGTCTTACCGCAAATATTAAAGGGACTTAAATATAGAGCTTTCTTTATTTATCACCAATCCAACATGATGATAAATGTCTCATTAATATGCTTTGACACTGAATAAAAAATGTTTTCCACATTGTTCTACATCACAGATATTTTCATTGTCACTACAAAAGCTTTTGGATCTTTGCAGCATTAAAAAAAATCACTGCAAAGAAGTGAAATTAAATAGTAATGGTAATGATATACTGAGAATGGTTTCGCAATATGAAGAATATTCTGTATTGAATTGGAACAACAAAAGTAATTCTTTGGACAATTCTCAGAACCCCCTTATTTTAATCACAGTACCATTAATAACACATTATAGATCAGGTTTAGGAAGAAACAATTCATCATGATAATTGAAGGGTAACAAACATAGTGAAGCAATTAAAAGCTAATGTTTTATTAATGATCACTGCAATCACAGAATTTAACTGAATCCAAAAGTTCCTTGCTGTCATGAGTCAGCATTTTCCAGTTTGCCTCATATAATGGATGACAGATGAAATGCACCAGTGCACCAGTTACCTTGTAAATGTAACTCCTTAGGGTAGTGTTCTGGTAAACAGTATGCACACAGTCCATTGTTGCACATTCGTGAGAGTATGTTTATATTATGTTAGTTATAGCATAATGATAGTATGTTTAGTATGACTTATTATCATAAATTGCTATTTATGTGGCTGTGTCTACAATAATATTCATCATAAAAGAGGTAATTACATTTTCAAACTTGTAAAGTGTAGAAGTGTAGAAGACTGAAGACTATGGGGCCTTGGAACAGTTTCCCACTGCAATTATATTTATTTGTCTCTGTGGATTCTTTAAAAAAAAATGGTTAAAAACAATTTTGTTTATCCAGATTACCTTGTTTTGTATGATTTTTAGGGCATTTCATTTTCTTGTATATTTTACTATACTTTGTGACAAACCAAAGGTAATGTATAAACTTGTAGATAAACATTATGTACTTACTTACTTACTTGCTTACTCATTTACCTGTCAAGATAAAATATTGTAGTCCTTATGAACAGTTGCCATTTTGTACCATCACCTTCTAGTCTATTTTAATAGACATGTTAAAATTAATACTTTAAATTGTGTATCAAAAAATTCATTTTTTTATTGTTTTTTTTAAATTAGTTTAAGTAGTGTTCAGTGGTCCCTTGCAAGGATCGATAAGATGCCTAAATTACTAAGTAAAGATAATTTAATGAAGAAAATGCTGATTACCAGTGACTTGCATCTTACATAGAGAATATGTGCTACAAGAGACAAGGATGAGGGATACAGAGGGAGAGAAGAGGAGTCGGCAACACTCCAGCCTGCAGTAACCTTGATGACACCCTTCATTACTATGTGCAGGCTGACATCCTGACAGAGGCATGCGGCACCAGATGGAGGGGAGGGACACAGCACCATTCCCACCCTCTGCTCGTCCTTTCTAGATTGGCATCTAGAAGGAAGCAGTAAAGAAAAGGAAAGGCCAGTAGTTATGTTGGTGCATAGCTTGACTGACACAGCACTGGCTCAGCTCTGCAAGGCTGTCCTTGTCCTTGTGCTTTTACAGCAGGTGGCCTAAACTCTGGCCTGACCTTGCCATATCAAAAACCTTGTCCTATTTCTCTGCATGAGGTAGGAGGACCCTCAATCTAACCCCTCTATAGTTTCTGACCATCCCCTATTGAGACGTTGACAGCAGTATGGTTCATTACCACTTTTAAATATCTTTTCTCTCCCTCTGGACTAATAAATAAATAAATAAAAAAAATATAATACACGGCAAGCATTATTTTATGTTGATGATTTTCACAGTTCAACTTAAAAAAAATCTCCTCTAAGAAGTAAGAGCATCTTCAGCAGGATTTTTATTATTTATTTTTTGATGCGCTTGACACAAGGTGTTTTGGTAATAGGCTACAGTGTTTGAATTCTGTAGTTATACACAGAAAGTTGTCAAACAGCTCCAGTGCTGTGGGAAATACAGTCATGGTGGACTGATCAAAGGTGGCATTGCCAGCAAGTCCCCTTTAAGGACATTGGCAGTTAGCACAGAGCTGCCCAGCCTCTTTGTCTTCCTGGCAGCCCTTTGATGAGAGCCCCCTGGGTGATTCACTCTTACTTACAGAAGCGCACACGGCTGTTAGGAATTGGATCAAAACAGATTGAGAGGGGGTTGAATGCACAGAGAGGGAGAGTAGAACAAGGGATTAAAAATGGGAGATAGATGGAAGGATAGCAACAATAGTGTGTAAAAAGTAAGAGATCGAGCATGGGCCAAACAGAGGGTGACTTAAAGAGGGTGACAGGAAATTGTTGAAATGTTCAGCTCTACTCAACAGTTTATTGCGGTGACAGTGAAAGACAAAAGGTCACTGTATTTAATGGCCTTTCTGTCCTGATGTGGGCACGATGGGCTGTGCAATCACCTCATCAATTTGAACAGTGAATCAGTCACACTCATCTTTGCATAGTTAAAAATCTGATAAGTCTAGATGAATCCCTGCCCTACTTAGCTCATCAGTCCTGACAGTTTTGCATGCGCTTCACCAGTCTCTGTTATTGTGTATTGGCTAAAATGGGCGAATCCAAATGGCTTGCTATCATATCCTTTAAATCTTCGTAAATGAAGATACGAAAGTATTTCTTGGATTCAGCATATGTTTTATATGTAGCATTAAGAAGCTTTTCCTTATTTGCTTGATAACAATTAGCCTGATCTTTGTTGTTCACTCTATAAATGTACTTGCTGTTACACAAATAATACACATTGACAACATAAACTAAGCATAAGTATTTTTGTTAGCAACTGCTCTTTGACATGCAATAATTTCCTTTGACATTCTTACTTGTATTTTTCCCCACAATTAGCTACAAGCATAGCTTTACTCTTATCTGAAATTAAGTGTTGTTAGCTTCCAAAACTTAATCGGTGAAGATGATGACAGATAACTTATTGATCCCAAAGGAAATTTAGAAATACTTAAGTCACAAATAGCGTACCTTCTGTTGAAAATATTTTAATTTGAACATAAAACTTAAGTCTGACCTTTTGAAGAAACATTTCACAAGTAATATACCTCTCTCAAAGCATATTTCCATGATACAGATGATTTTGAAACATCAAACAATGTTCAGACTTTGGTGGCGTATTTTCTTTTATGCTTCTGTATGGTCCATAGAGCTAAATAAAGTGATATTAATTGATTGTTCAGTCATCAGGTGGCAGATGATCATTTATACTCAGTCCAGATTTCTATATTGACTTCTCATAAAATACAGTTCAATATGAGATGATTATTGACAAACACAATCACACTAAAAAATATGCATTTCTGTTTTTCATATTTTCACTGAACCAATTGAGTCATCAGAATTTTCATTTCAAAAGACCTCCATCAGATATTTTCTTGATAGCTGCTTATGACATTTGCAAAATAACAAGGGTGAACGTTTCAAAATTATTCCCTAAAAAGTGCATTGGTTCATTAACATTTCAGTGGTGGTCTGAGACAACTGGGCATTTCAAAACACACATTATCTTCTTTTTAACCTTTCTGCTACTCATATACTTATTCTATAGATAGTTACACAATGACCAGATAACCTTCAATTCAGTAAGCCTTTGTCAAGTTTGAAATCTGCCTAATCCTGTGTTTAACTGTGCCCCAGGCTTTTGATCTTTTTTCCATTATGTGTATATTTCTTACATAAGTTTTGGACCACAGCTAGTGGAACTATTCCCTAGTTTTTCTTTTGTTTGAATCTTACCAGGATATTGTTCCAACTCTGCGAGCCTGAGCCTATTCTCATCGATCTTTGTTTTCTAACATCTGTATGTTAAGCTCATTAATTTTAGCCTAGCACACAATTTAGCACACCGATTTGTATTTCGCTTTAGCTGTTTGTGATAAATTTAGCTGTTAGTGAGGCTATCGTCATTGGTTTATCTATATGGCCCAGTGCATTGAGTGTCTATGTGCAGGCTCCTTGTTCCAATAGCTTGTTGGGCTTCCAGTTTCTAATTTCAGGTCACAATGTAGGGCAGAAAATGTACACGCCTGCCATCAATCGTCAAAGGTTAGAAACACTTTGATTAGTGACACAAAACTGAAAGGATCTCTCAATTTTAATTGCCCTAAAGGTTATTGTTAGACAGGAATGCCACAACTTTCTCAGTTTTTGACCTATAGGCTATGTCTTCATGTCTGCATGGCTCCATATATATATATATATATTTTTTTTTTAAAGAATCATAGCACAAGGATTATCTTTTGGAATCAGTCTATGTGTAACGGTTTAGACAGTGGGAATTACCTAGCATAACAGGACTGTATGTATGTAATGACAGGAATCCAAAGTACTGTAGTGCTTTTGCATTTTACTTTTGTTCTAAAACATAAAGTACCTGAGTAATTGTAAAACTAAATTTGGCTGCTTCATGATTCAGCTATTTGCTGAATCAAATAGCTCTGTGTGTTTGATTCAGCAGATTTAAACATCAGATACTCGTCCTGATGCATCCACCAAGGGGAAAACAAGGGATCTTTTTCTTAGGTGAGCTGCTATACTGCAAAGAAGTCAAATTCTCTTGCTAATTTATTTCGTGATTGTTTTGGGTTAATGTCAACCAAGCCTGTACAAATAAAGGGAATTTAAAGCGTTAATCTAAAAAAAGCCTAGAATTTAATTCAGTTCTGTGTTATTTATATATTACCTTATCATGAGTTGCTTTTTATTACAAAATAAAGAGCCTACAATAACAGAGAAAACCCCAAGAATCAGATGAGCCACCCTATGAGCAAGCACTTGGTGACAGTGGGAAGAAAAAACTTCAGGAAGAAACCTCTGGCAGAACTAGGTTCAGCGAGGACCAGCCATCTACTGTTACCAGTTGGGTGTGAGGGAAAGGAGGCGGGACAAAAGACATACTACTGAGCCAGAGATTAATACTAACTAACGAAGAAGTCTTTAGCAATTACAAATAAACATTTGCATGCCTGTTTATATTCTTTAAATATATCATTTAGCAGCCAATTCAATATGTCAAATTGATACATTTTCTATTGTCTTGTGATAGCTGACTAGAGTGGTACCAGCTTAGACTAATTACTCGTCCTACAAACCATAATTTGTTTTGCCTAAGATTCCTCTCAATGGCATGCTAAATAAGGCCAAAGGTAATCCCATTGATTAATGCCATGTGAACTCAGCACCTTTCTACAATGAGGTGAGCATGCCATCCCATTAAATTAATTAATTACCTTTTGTCATTTGGGAACCATTTAAATTTGTAAAAATGTGCCTGGGCCAGGCAAGGTTAATTGGGCATTTAGCTCTCAGAGCTCCCCTCAACACCCAGGAGAAACTTGTCCCTAAAACAGAAGCAGGTCCCTAATAAAAGTAGCACAGTGACCCTTTCTGTAGACAACATGTGGTTTCATCTCTTTGACCTCAACCATCCTAATACTGATTAATGCATATTAATCTGTTCCTGTAATCTTACTACATCCTACTATAATCCCTAGAAAGTACTAAGAGAGGAAGGCTAGAAAGGTGCTCCTCGCTTGTGTTTTGAAACTGTGATCATGGTGCATGTGTGTGTCTCCCCCATGACAGAGACAGATGGAGTGAGCGCAACCAGATTTACCAGAGGAAGCAGTTTATAGAATATTGTCAGGGGAGAGCAGGCAGTTTCTGAAATGCAACTTTCAAGTCACAGCCATCAATCTCAGCAGTGCCTGTCTAGATCAAGCAGGCTGGAGAGCTAGTTTGTTAGTGTTCACAAAGAGTGTGTTATGCTATACTACTCTGAGACCTCAGAGACAAAACAACCGCTAGCAGCATGTGAAGTTCTTCATATGAAGAACTAAGTAGTGAAGGTGAAGCTGTCGGTCATTAGTATGTAAATAAATTGCCCCATTCTATCAATCAGAGAGTGAAACTGGGACAGTAAAACTGGTGATCCTAAGTGATGAACAGCATTTTAAGACTATTTTCTGGCACATGTGCACTGGAGAGAAACAACATGTTAAAGAAATTCAATTTTTCATATTTTTTTACTCCATTTTAAGATAATGTCACTTTACATGAAAAAAAAAATACTAAAAAGAAAAGATCAGTCAGAATAAAAGCCACAGACTTGCTTAGCCCTGACATTCACTTAAAATAACAGGGATGAAAACAGTTCTAAGGAATGCCCTGTGTTTTGCTGCTTTTACATAATTCAGCTTAAAAACATTCAGACTGAGAAACAATTAGTCATAATTTGCAGACAAATAAAGAAAAAAGGCCATGCCATGCATTTTGGTTATATTACTGTGTAAAAGCAAATTGTGTAAGAACCCATGTCATTTTGTTGTTAAATCACCATTCTGCAGTAGCTACATCACTATTTGTGGAGGATTTTGTGGTTCCATGAGGTACTGAGTGTAATTTATATATAAGTAGTTAATGTGAATTCCTGTGTATTCATATAGCAACAGATATGCAACACATAGCAAAAGATTTGGGATTATCAACAATTTATCGGAGTTAATTAATGTCTTATCACAAATGGATTGCATGTAATTCCCATTTGATGTTATTCACTTGCAGACTGGTAGCAGACTGGTAGAAGTTTTCAAGTGCCTTCTACAAGTCATCTTGTTGCTCTTTTATTTTGATACACTAAAATGATTTGGAAAATGGCAACTTACTGCAAGTAGTCACAGATCTTGTCCCTGTCTTCAAAGTGACTATTTAAATCGCAACGAGACTGTACGCTGTACATGGTCAAAATAATTTTGGTTGTGCCAAGGTCTGCAACCACTGTTTTCCCTAATGTGACTGTAGCACGAGGCAAACCTTGAAAACTTGTGCACCATCCAAATCAGTGACCCAAAAATAAAATCATGTCCTGGGTCCATTAGCAGGCTCTGTCAATAAATGACAGATAGATATTATTATCTAACCCCGAATAAAGTCATGCAAAACCAAAAAACATAGCTGATATTTACTGCTGACACAGTGACACTGAAACCTGAATGTTGAAGTAGAGTTTTTGTGTTTTTGGTGAGTTACTCTGAATGGATTTCTTGCCTGATTCCACTAAGAATTCGACGCAACACACCAGTTCGATTGACTTGGACTATTTGTGAATGGGCTGTAAGTTTTACGTAGTATGGTGAGATCATTAAGTATGACATGCCATGGTAACATGAATATTTCACAATATAATATGATTCCATTTGATTAGAAAGACCTCAAAATTGTTTTTACTCGGTCAGGCTAAAAATCTGATTGGACAATTTTGTTCTAGTTTTTATGACTTTAGGAGCTGTATTTTAAATTATATTCTGTTCAATATAAAAAATTAATGAAAACTGGGATCCAATAACTTTAATACTCTGAATGCAGAAACCTTTTCACGGTGCAGTGGGGCCCAGAATACCTGGAAAATTTAAAGAAATAACATATTTTTGCAAAAAAAAAAAAAGATTAAGTGAATTAATTTTATGAGTCACATAAAGCAAGTCTGAAAAAAATGAATTCAGATTGAGCTTGCAGGCAGAAAGGAAAGAAAACTGAATATTTCAGAGTCTTCTGCCTACATACAGTCTATCACAACAAAGTGGTATCCAATTATCACTTCTCTAAGCAATGATCCCTACAGTTACATCAACACCTTTACAATCAACAACATTAATTGTTTCATTTATGCAGAACGTGGGACTTTATATATAGCACTCATTGTCAGCTGGTTGGTGATAATTCAGGTTTATTGAAAGTGATTCTGTCATGCTTATGAGTTGAGTGTTTCTTGTTTAACCCAAATAAAAGAAAACAAGAAGAACGGCAAAGTGCTATACACAATTATACCTTCTTTTTTTGCTTTATAAAAAGTCCTTTTTTCAACCCCTGGTTTTCTAATAGGTGTAATTGTGGATCAAAACAGAAGCTCTGCAGAAAAAGAAAAAATGAAGGCAGAACCAAAATTAAAAATTACATCTCAGAAAATTGGTTTTAGTTGAAAGTTGAGTCTTTGTGTTATTTTTAAAGCCACAGTCTTAGTTTGTAGACGTATTATGTCTTTGTTCTACTTTTTGTTTTGAAATGTTGCTTTGATTCAGACATCAATTTCTTTAACCACCTGTCCAGCTTTATGGGGTTTCAAATTTATTCTAGCTGTCATAGGTTGACAGGCAAGCTACACATTGGACAGATCACTTGTCACAGGGCTAATTATTATTTCATCTATTCCTTGTCTTGTTTTTCTGCTCTTGCTCCTGACCCTCATAATATGAACTTAAGCTGGTTTTCAATATGCAGAAAATTGCATTCAGGTGTTTTAGGTCGTTTTCTTGTAGCTGCAAACCATATGACAGCATTTTGGAACTAAAATACTTTATGCCATTATATTTGTGCAGCTTGTCACAAAATTCACTATGTAGAATGCCCTTAACATCAGCACTCACACATTTCTGTCAACCACAGCTGTTAACAAGATTCTAGAATAACAACAGCCTTGAGGTGTTTACGGTGTAGTGTCTTCAATTATCAGGAGAGCTACCTGCCAGCTTGTGTCTAATTCCTTGCAAGGCAAGAGTGTACACTAACAAGTGTGTTTATTCCTGTCAGCTGTTTTTCCACCCAAAGGAAAGCACAAACTTAGGTTCACCTGTTTCTTGTTAATAACCTTTATTTATTTGACATTTACTTAAAGTAGGCTGAATAGTTTTCCCCATTTATTCATTATATAAGGTGCATGTGTCATTGCCCCACTTTTTATGATTCTAGGTTGCTTTGCTATTGACTGGAGGGTTTTGGTTTAGTGAACTATTGTGAAATATATTCCTTTTTGTCTTTTGGGTGCTTCAAAAGATAATACTTCAAAACATGAACTGTGAACCAATGTGAACCAAGGCGTGGAAAAGTGGGAATCAAAATCAGATTTTGCACTTCCCCCATAAATTCCGGCTGCATTATGTTTTTGATTTTTCATATTTCAAACCTTGTGACACACACTGTTGTCACCTTGTTCTAATTAAATGAGTCACGGAGCATTGATCCTGAGCCAAACTCCTACTGGATGCAATGTTTGCTATGTTTGATGGAAGGCATCTGTCTCCTCTAGGCATTCTGCTCTCTGCCAAGTGTTAAGTAGAAGACTTCAGACACTGCTCCACAACAATGCGTATACAACACACTAATTTAATGTAGAGTAAATAAAGACACAGAAGTGTAAATGTCATGGTCCTGGGCCATGTTGGCCCAGTATTCTTAGTTTTCATGTGTTTTGTATTTTGTTCTTTATTTATGCCGTGGTTCCTAGGTTGTTCTGTTAAGTTGTTCCTTATTTTGATTTCCTCTTGTAACTTTTTCCCCCTGTGTGTCCCTCTGTGTATCTGTGAGCCCTCGTCTCCCCTCCTTGTGTTTTATTCCATGTTTCCCCAGCCCGCTATGCCTGTGCTCTCTCTCCTCCTGTCTGCACCTCTGTACTTCCTGTTTTACTTTGACAGTCTCCCGTCAGTGTTGTGTTTACTACTACCATGTCTCCTTATGATTATCTGTGTCAGCTGTGTTCCCCGTGTGCTCCCACTTCCCTCGTTAACCATCTGTGTATTTATGTGCATGTCTCCCTCAGTTCAGTGTCGTGTCGTCAATGTCTCCTCCCCGAACCTGTGTGCCTTCCTGTGTTACCTCGGTCCTCTGTTAGCATTCCCAGTTTAGTTCTGTTTCTTTGTAAGGCCTGCAATAAAGCAGTGATTTTGAGTTCAGTTCCTGTCTCTGTGAGTTTTGCGTTTGGGTCCTCATCTGCCTCCACACAGCCAGTTTATGACAGTAAATTGTAGACATCTGAGATGTTTCACTACGAATGTCTCTGTTTTTTGTCGGGGCCGGGGGTTCAAACTGAAGGCTTGGGATATGTCATAGTACTATCCCTGTAAAATTAATCATATAATGCATATTACAGTTTATGAAAAAGAACAATATAATAATCATTACTGACTTTGACTGCATTGCATCCCTGGCAATTTGAGTTTTAGGAAGAAGTGCAAAGACTTCTGTCAGTTTGGATTCATGCAATAGGCAAAATTGTTACATCAGATTTTTTCAGTATCGAGTATAGCATATGTTAATGCAATTACAAACTTTCTGTAACATAAAATTAAATGAAACACATCACTAAACTCAGTAATCACATTATAGGCACCAATGTTGTTGATTACCCATATGGAAAAGAAATAGTAAAAACATATATGTGATTACTCATGAAAGTGGCCACTTTCTCATCACTTTCATACATTGTTTTAGTAAGTATCCAAAACATACAAGTTTCATTATATAATTTTTCAAGGGATCTTATATCTGTTTTCACTCTTGTATGCTTTTCATACAAGTTTCACACAAGACAGATACAAACTTTATAAGATTTATATATATCTTTTCCATATGGGTAAGTTGCATGTTCTTCAACTATCTGCTAAGTGGATGGAAAAAAGCAAATAAAAACATCAACATTACTTGATCAATTTGTGTGTAAAGAGGCAAAAATTAGTATGCTTTACAACTTTTGATGGTAAACCCAAACTTGGAGTGGAAAGCAGTCAGGCTTTGAACATATTTCTATCCATAAATAACAAAAGAAAGTGAAAAATAATAAAATACTTTTGGATAATTAAAGGAGTTTGAGAGTCTCTGATTGTTCTGATTTTTCAACAGAGGAGTAATAAAGTTTTTAAAACAAACAGCACTTAGATCCAGGTAAGTGACAGAAGTGACGGACAAGGTAAGCGACTCATGTTGTAACTGACGTCAGACGCCGGAGATTCAGTATTACCAAATACACTTATCAATTGTCTTATAACTAACAACATTTGTCTAAATCATCTCCAACACCCTGGACACCCAAGACTACATCAATCAGTGCTTCCAGGATCTCGTATTGAAGAAGGCCCAGAGTGCATCTTCCCCGGCCAAATCTGAGACGCCGTCGTCGAAAAGATGTCGCCCGGCACAACATCGCCAGCCAGCAAAGATATTGGCGACATACTGGAGTCAATCGACAAACGATTGTCCAGTTTCGATGCAAGGTTGTCCTTGGTGGAGATTCTACACCGGGAATTTAAATCCTTGCGAGAATCCCTGGAGTTCAGCCAGCAGCAGGTGGAAATGCTCGCTGCTGAAAATGCCACGCTAAGGGAGTCTGTGAAATGTCTCACAGAAAATGTTACCCAGCTATATAGAGAAAATACAAAAATAAAAGAGACAGTTATTGATCTACATTTTCTGGTATTCCAGAAGCCGCTGGAGAAGACTCGGAGACTACGGTGAAAAGCTTCATCAAAACCCACCTGAAGCTACCGGAGGACACGGTGAAGAACATCGCCTTTGATAGAGTGCATCGCATCGGCCCCATACGGGCTGCTACCGGGAGACCACGTCCTATTGTGGCCAAGTTCGGCCACTTCAAACAAAAGGAACAGGTGAAAAGCCGCGGCAGGGAATTAAAAGGAACGGACTTCAGCGTAAACGACCAGTTCCCAAAAGAGATCCTGGAACGACGCAGGGACCTCTTCCCAATCCGATGCAGCTTCATCCAGAAGGGCTCCTGCGCTGTCATCGCTGTGGACCGGTTCTACGTGGTTGGACAGCTTTACCCCGGCATCACTCCGTGGCTGTATTAACTTCACACCAGATAAGAATCCGCTACACCCTTTTCATATCCACTCACACTACCTTGCATTAACATCTGTTTAACTTACCAGTATCATATCGCATCTTAAGTGTAATATCATAGCAAAATTTACACTGTCACTCTCCGTCAATGGTTTAATTGGAATGTTTCTGGGGGGGGGGGGTTTTCTCATTTTTTTTCCTCTTTTCCCCCTCTTGTTTTTATGCTGCTCACCCTTGTCCTTGGTTTCTTTCTTTTTTATTTTCTTTCACTGCTTCGATCACCTGCTTCCAGACTCCTCCACAAACAACATCCTTTATTTCGACATTATACACACAGCACGATCCCGCATAGTCATGCGCTCAACGGCAGAACATGTACATCAGTCAGACAGCGCACACAGGCATATAGGATACACACACTTAAGTCAAGCGTACTCATATTAGTAAATATGCACACACATAGTCAGACTCAGGGAGCATCTCGCCACACATTTTTTTCTCTCTCTCCTTCTCTTTATTTATGAACAAGTGATGTATTCTCTCCACCTGTCTAAGCGACACACACAGCATACACCCCTAGTTATACAAACACATCTATGGGCACACTAAGGTTTGTTACATGGAATATAAATGGAGCTGGCTCCAGAGAAAAGAGGTTAAAAATATTTAACCGACTCAAAAAACTACAGATGTTGTCCTTTTACAAGAGACCCACAGACCTCTTAGAGGTTTAAAAGAACTTAAAACACCTGAGTTTCCTAATGTGTTCTTGTTATAATTCTAGACAAAGGGGAGTAGCAATTTTAATACATAAAAATATTAATTTCACAGTACTCGATACAGTTATAGATCCAGAGGGCAGATTCTTAATCATTAAACTATCTATACTTGATAAAAAGCTATGTATTGTAAGTGTATATGGTCCAAATGTTGATGATCCGTCATTCTTTCACGGTTTTTTCAGTTCACTCTCTGAACACTTAGATGGCACACTTGTTCTTGGAGGCGACCTCAACCTTGGACTAAATGAAGAAATGGATAGGCTCAATACAGCAGGAATTCAGCGTAACTGGCAATCCACAAATATAATCAAACAGTATATGAGCGACTTTGGCCTTTGCGATGCATGGCGCTCCCTTCACCCCAACAGTAAGGAATATACTTTTTTTTCACATGTCCATCACTCCTACTCTCGTCTGGATTATTTTTTGGTCAGCAGCTCACTGCTGAGTGACATTTCAGACACTGAGATTCACCCTATAGCTGTCAGCAATCATGCTCCTGTATCTTTAACACTAATGCACAAGAATAATACTACGCCAAGTAAAAACTGGAGATTTAATACATCACTACTTAAAGATGAAGACTTTATTAAATATTTTAAAAAAGAATGGACTCTATATTTAGACTATAATGACACTCCCGGAACTTCAGCATCTGTTCTATGGGAAGCTGTGATGAGAGGTAAAATAATTTCTTTCTCATCACATAAAAAGAAAGAAGAAAATAAAAATATTCAGGAATTAGAAAAACCATCAAATCCTTAGAAGAAGCCTATGTGTCACACCAACATCAGGAAACATTGAACAAAATTCAACTAGAATTAATTGAGATAATTGATGGGAAAAAAACAAAATTCTTAGTACAAAGACTACGCTTACAAAATTATGAACATGGTAATAAATCCGGTCAATTTCTAGCAAACCAGCTAAAAATAAATAAATAAAAAACAACTATATGTGCTGTTCAAGATTTATCTGGGAACACAATATATGACCCGAAACAAATAAACAACAGGGATTTCTATAAAACGTTGTATTCACCACAAATAAACCCATCTAAAAAGGAAATTGATCAGTTTTTGGACAGCATAACTCTTCCAAAATTATTAGACACTCAAGCAATGGCTCTGGATTCAGGTGGCCAGGTGAACTCCAGGAAGCCCTGATAAGCATACCCAATAATAAGGCTCCAGGTCCAGATGGCTTTCCTGCAGAATTCTACAAAGAATTCTGGACGATTCTAGCACCAGTTTTTTACAGAACGTTGTTGGAAATCAAAGAAAAGCAAACATTAATCTCCTGCTAAAACCAGGAAAAGACCCTGTATATCCCTCAAGCTATCGTCCAATATCCCTTATAAATGTAGACCTTAAAATAATCTGCAAAGCTCTCTCAAAGAGACTGGATAAAATAACCCCCCTCTTAATTCATCCTGACCAAACTGGTTTCATAAAAGGTAGGCACTCATCAACAAATACACGTAGATTACTTAACCCTTTAAGACCTACCATAGAACCAAGGCCGCCAGAGCTTGCTTTATATTTTTATATGCTGTAGTGCCATTTTTGGGAGCATTTCAAGTTGCTATACATCAATACAAATGTCATAGCCCATATTTTAATAATATGTATGCATTATGTCCATAGTAACTACATTAATTGCAAACAAAGTGCAATAAACTACAAAAAAATTTGAAAATCGTTTTTGGGGTTTTTTTACATATATTTCTACCTGGACAAATTTAAGAGGTTTATCCCTCAAAACTTTAAATACAAAAAAGTTGCAAAAAATAGTTTACAACAACAGGAAATTTATTTTGAGTGTCTTCATAGTTTTATTTTTGAGATACACCAACTGTTATATACTGCAGGAAAAACGAAAAACAATCCTATGATGCAAATTTGCAAAGAAAACAGCATGTGCATCAAAATAAACTATTTTAAGCAGTGCAATTTGAGTTCTAAGCATCCCAGCAACTATTCAGAAAAGCATAAAGTCAAACATGACTTATAAAAACACCAGTATAGGCTTTTAAGGCCTACAAGTAAAAAAACTTCCGGTTTCGGGCAGGTAATGGTGGACATGTGATCGTTCGCGCTGATGTCTGTTTCAATGTGGAAAGTGTTACGAACAGCTGATCAGATCGGCAAAGCGTGTTTCTGGAATATTATGTTTTTGTTCCTGCAAGCGCTTTTTATGCAATATTTGCAAAGCTATATGTGGAAGGAAGCCGTGACCTAGGACAAGCTGATGGCATAAGATGTAAGTACAACTCCTCCGGTTTCATATGCAAAAAAAATTATTGTGCTAGCTTACGCAGTTCCGGTTCTACAGGGATTTAAAAATAGTTACGCAAAACGGAGTGTGCAGGCCCCGACCGGCTTTAAAGGATTAATTTGATAGACTACTCCTACAGTAAAAACATCGAAACTACAATATTTTCTTTAGATGCAGAAAAAGCATTTGACAGAGTTAACTGGAAATTTCTATTTGCAACTTTACACAAATTTGGTTTTGGAACCTCTTTCATAAACTGGCTAAGAATATTGTAGTGGGTCAGGGCTGTTCGGGGTTCTGTTTGTACAGTTATGTTTTGTTTATGTTGCCATAGTGACAGATGACGCCCTCTCGCTGCGACGGTGTGTCCTTCTGGGGTCAGAGGGCGCCCTGTGTTGTTGTTGTTGTTGTTGTTGCCGCGCTGAGCAGTTAGCTAGCGGCAGTGTTCTTCTGCAAATGTGAATAAACGGCTGTGCTCCCTGGCTAGCTCACGGGAAGCAAGACCAAACGATACCTCCGTCTCCTCCTTGTCTGAGCTCGCCACAATATTATATAATTCCCCAACAGCTTGTGTCAAAACAAATGACCAAACATCCTCCAGCTTCTGTCTCCTGAGGGGCACCAGGCAGGGATGCCCACTCTCCCCTTCTCTGTTTGCAATTTTTATTGAACCACTAGCAGCAGCAATTAGACAGAATTCAGTAATTAAGGGCATAAAATGCAAGAACGTAGAACATAAAATCAGCCTTTATGCGGATGATGTGTTACTTTTTCTCCAAAACTCACAAACCAATATCTCTGGGGTGATTGAATTGATAAACTCTTTTGCAAGAATATCAGATTACTCAATTAACTGGTCAAAATCTACAGTCCTTCCGATTAATTGCTCCTTCCATAATTCTTCTTCTACACCACTGCAATCGGGAAATATAAAATATTTAGGTATTAATGTTTCTCCCAAGCTTGCAGATCTAACTAAATTAAACCATATCCCACTTTTAAAGAAAGTAGAAGGTGATCTGGCTAGATGGAAATCTCTACCCATATCACTCATGGGAAGGGTCGCCACTATAAAAATGATGGTCTTACCAAAAATAAATTATTTATTCTCAATGATCCCAACTAAACCGCCACAAGATTGGTTCAGATCTCTAGATTCATTGGAAAAATAAACCCCCACGTATAAGCTTAAAAACAAGGATAAAGGAGGATTAGAACTACCTAACTTTCAGCACTACTTCTTAGCCAACAGGCTTCAGTTTATCTCAGGATGGCTAAAACGTACCTTCTTAGATGAGCCCTGGCTAGATGTAGAACAAGCACTTTGCAATAATCTAGACATTTCAGACCTACCATTTATCAGCTCAAACATCCAACGACATGAACGCTTCAGAAGCATCAGCATCAGCTCTTCTCTGCATGATGGGAGTTTCTAAAATTGACGTACACCTATCTGGAACAACCCTGACATATTACAAAACAATAATATGATAAACTTTCCAGATTGGAGTGGTAAAGGAGTCAAATACTTACTAACATATATTAGAAGGAACAGAATTTATTTCATTTGACAGACTAGTTACACAATATGGGATCAACAAGAAAAGATTTTTAGAATATCAACAAATTAAATCCATAGTAAAAAAGAAATTTAAACCCGGTCAAGTTGAACTACAGACACCACCAAGTGTGGTTCAATTTCTTATTCTTAAAACCCCCCCAAATTACTTTCCAAAATATACAGAATTCTTTCTAAACAGATGAATCAATATCACTTCCTATTGCAAAATGGGAAGCGGATTTATCAGTTAACTTAGACCAAAACTTCTGGTCTCAGATATGCTTAAAAACCTTTCATTTAATTAGAAATCCCAATCTTCAATTAATTCAATACAAAATGCTACATAGAGTGCACTATACAGGTCATCGGATGTTCAAGATGGGCTTTACGTCTACCAACAACTGCTCACACTGCCAAACCAATTCATCGGACAATTATATCCACGCTCTTTGGTTCTGTCCAGCAGTTCAGATGCTGCCCCTGGGTGGGTCTGGGACGGGCGTGGAGTTCTGGGGGTGCTCCGTCTCTGGGCTGGGGCCCTGGCTGGGCCTTGAGTCCTGGTTGGTGTGTCGCCGGGGTTGTGGGTGGGCGGGTGGGTGTATGGGGTGCCGTCAGTGCATCGAGCCACCTGGGGGGCTCTTCAACTGGTGGGGGAGGCTGTTACATCTTGCAGGAGGTCTCCTCTCTTCAAGAACTCACTCTGCAGGAGGGGGAGATATAGGAGAGGTGGAGGAAGATCTCAGCCTGGGCGTCTATTGTCTTGTGAGTGGATGATGGGGTGGGTGCAGTTTTCTCTGTGGTGGGGTCGGGTGGACTGTCCCGGGCTCTGTGGGGCCGGGCGGTGCTGCTGAACTGGGCCCCGGTCCGGATGGGCCTGGGCCCCCTTTCCCTGGTGGGTTGCAGAGTATGGAGGTGCCTACTGGGGTCAGCGGGGGAGCTGGCCCCAGGGAGGGGTCACTTGCCCCTCCCTTCCTTCCCTCCCCAGCTCCAGCTGCCTCCCTCTTCCCGCTCCACCACAATCACCCACACATGCAGGGCCTTGGGGTAAAGGTGTGTCACCAGGGTGCAGGGGAGGCATCCCCCCCTCTGTCCCCTTCTGGCTGCCTGTTCCTCAATTTTATCCCACAACCTAGACATTCACATTACTCACACTCTCATAACACATACATATAGGATCTTGGGGGTGGGCACGCTACATGGACTCCAAAAGACCATCAGGGTGTACAACCTCACCCCTGGCATCGTTGCCCACCTCTCAATTTTAAATACACATAGACATTCAGGGCTATCAGGAGGGGCTATGCGCTTACCTGTCCCCTTCTGGCTGCCTGTTCCTCAATTTTATCCCACAACCTAGACATTCACATTACTCACACTCTCATAACACATACATATAGGATCTTGGGGGTGGGCACGCTACATGGACTCCAAAAGACCATCAGGGTGTACAACCTCACCCCTGGCATCGTTGCCCACCTCTCAATTTTAAATACACATAGACATTGAGGGCTATCAGGAGGGGCTATGCGCTTACCTGCTGCTCTCTGGCAGGTAGCTCCATGCCCTCCTGGGTTTTAAATGCACCTTAGAACACACATGCATCAACACTACAAATGAGCGGGCGGAGGGAGGTTTGGAGTCTTCACACACCCCCGTTCTCTGCTGCTTGTTGGAGCGGGGGGCCAGGAGGAGGAGTTGGCCGTCCGATTGGTGTCTGGAATGTGGGGCCTCCCTGCTGCTGCCGAGTCGGGGCAGTCTGCTTCTCTCCACCCCAGGGAAAAGGGTAACACTACCTGGGTCTGGGTGCAGTTTCCCCCTCCAGGGGCAAGGGTACCTAGACCCGGGGCTTAGAGTACGCTTGGGGAGTGTGATTGTGTGTACAGTGTCTCTTTATGTCTGTCTCCACATTGGGTGAGTGTTGAGTAATTGCATATGAGGGTGGGAATGGATGTTTGTATCTGTTGTGCCTGTTTGTCTGTGTCTATATGTCAGGTCGGGTATCAGACGCCACCTCTCTAGGGACATCTCAGGCCCTCCAGGTCATGGAGGCCTATCTCCCCCCACCACTTCCCCTGCCAGTGGCAGACGCCCTCAGACATCGGTGCATTGGTGGTTCTTTGTGTCCGGGGATGGGCGTCCAGGTACACACCGGCTCACTCCTGGTGGCTGCTTGTCGGGGCCTGGAGCCTGGGGCTTGCTCGGGCCACTTCGGGGGTGGGGTGCCCTCGGCCTGGGGCTCGGTCACTCTGGCACAGCTAGCTGCCGGCGGAGCTCACGGGCACGTCACTGCAACCCCCCCTGGCTTCTGCTCCGCGGCTGCTGAGTGACCCCTCATCTGGGGCTCTCCTCAGCTCTTTCTGGGATAGTGGCGCAGCTGCCCCTCTGTTGGTCTTCCTTGGTCTCTTGTGTTCTGAGGGCCTCTGGATGTCTGGAGTCTTGATCTCCTCCATACCTGCTTCATGCCTTGGAGGACGGGGCTGTGGCTCCCCACACCCTCTAACAGATCATTACATGAAGGAACCTTTAAATACAAGCGCGCTCATGCTCACAGGTGTACACACGGGTGCTCACACACACACAAACTACACCCTTTTTGGCTCCTACCTCAAAGCATACTGTGCGCTGTCGATCTTACATGCTGCACAATAATGTTTAATATTTAGCATTTACTGTTATATTCCCATATATCATTGTGATGTTGTTTATTATGTTGCTCTTTTTTTTTCTTCTGCTTGTTTTCTCTTTTTTCTTTATCAACAGGTGATCCAGGTGATTGATATATGTATTTTTTGTCTGCTTATTTTGTTGGTTTTTGTTGTTTGCCCTTTATCACATTTCCTCTTCCCCGCTGTTTTTCTTTCCCTCTTTCTTTCTCCCCTTTCTTTTCCCCAGTCAAGTCTGTCCCGTATTTAGCAAAGTGAAAATAAAATAAAATAAACAATAAAAGGTGAATCAAATAGACCATTACGGCAAGACTGGGATTGTCCATTTGGTAAAGTAAATCCGTTGATCTTTCTTTGCCTTTCGACAATAATTCTGATGGCAAAAGAGCCAAATGGGACAGGCAGCAACAACAACAAAAAAACAGTGGATAAGGTGCACTAATAACTACTTGTGGGCAAATATAAAAAATGGAATTTGGCAGGTGGGGGAACCCATGGTTTTAGTTGTGCAGTTTGAGAAAAAGAATCAGTTAGAAATAAGTCACATATAGATTTGTGACTTGTCACATAGAAAATATTTTTCTTTGTGTTGTGATAAACCTATTCTTTATTATTTAATAAGCTTAAATTCAAATTATTGGTGTCTATTACCCTTGATATAACTGTACATTGAAAGTGGGAGGTTAAATAAATCAGTAAGCTCAAAAAATCACCTGACATAGGGTGTGTAGGGTGGCATACGGGAATGTTTAAGTAACCAAGAATAAGAACTCTGACTTAAGAATAAGAATAAGAATTGCTGCATTTTGGGGGGTCTATAAACAAAAATACAAAACAAACGAACAATACTTGACCTGCCAGCCCATTGTTCCTTCATTATGCAAATGTTCTGTTTATAAGGTTGGGGAAACCTGCAGTCAGCTGAGACTGAAGAAGTCACTTGGATGAGTGATGAAACATTTTTCCCACTGAAAACGCTACGTCATGATGAATGGAATCAACTTTTGGGGATTTACTTACCTGGATGATTGAGCATGCATCAGAACGAAAGGAACAATGCCAATAATCACAATGTTAAGAATTTTCAGTGCAGTAAAAATACCTAAGGAAACAAAAGGACACTTAAACCATTCCTTATTAAGAAAAAATGCTAACTCCCCACCTTCAGCAGGCTTGAGAAAGATGGAGATCAATAAATTGTGCAGAGGAAGCAGCTAGATCTTGAACTTAGAAGGGCAATTCTTTTTTGTGGAATTCAGAGCAACCAGAGGAGGAGCACAACAACAACTGATGTGACTTAATTTAAAAATATTTGCTCCCTTAGGAGGTCTGGATGCTCAGTTATTGCAAACTGGGATTATAGGGACAAGACCAGGAGCAAGGATAGGCAGCACAATATGAAGGACTGGATGGCTAAATAGAGGCACATATGAACCTCTTAACATTCACAATGCAAAAAGAGTTCATGGGGTTAAAGGTAGCTGATGCTTGTCATAAAGGTAAATGCCTATAATATCTTGCTATCGTGATTATAGCTTTTGTATGTATGTCTGTATCTACCCCTATCTCCTCCTAAACAGATGGGTCAATCTGAACAAACCTTTGCACAAACATCATAACACAAACAGCAATTATTAAAATCTATAGTTTAAAAAAAAGATTTGTTTTAACTTATTCTTTTGATTTTCAGATTTATTTCATCAAGATATTTTAACCATCCCACTGTAAATTTGAGGGTCTCTGCTTGCATTTCTTTCATGTGTCACATTCAACATATACTGGCTGTACTTAATGGTTACCAAAATGTGTGTCTGCAACAGAACTGCACCGCTAAATTTTGTGTCAAATTGTATTTTTATTTGAAATATTCTGTTGATGCTAATCATTATTATAATATACAGAGGATGACTTCACACTATTGAGAGGCCAATAGATGGGACCATGTACTGTAAAATCTTGAACACAAACCTCTTTCCCTCACCCAAAACACTGAAGGTGGGTCACGGATGGGTTTTCCAATATGACATTGACCTAAACCATATTGCCAAACCAACCAAAGAGTGGCTAAAGAAGAAGCACATTCAGGTCATGGAGTAGCCTAGCCAGTCTCCAGACCTCAGCACTACAGATTAAGTGTGGAGAGTTGCTAAGCGACAGGCAAGAAACCTAAAGTATCTGGAGAGTTTCTGTAAAGAAGAGTGGGTCAACATTCCCTCCTGAGATTTGTGTAAACCTGGTGGCCAACTATAAGAAATGTCTTACTGTTGTGCTTGTCAGCAAGAGTTTGTCCATCAAGTATTAAGCCATGTTTTACTTGGGGATGAAATATTTATTTCACTCACTGACATGCAAAATAATTTATAACTTTTATGTAATGTGTTAATAACGATCTCCCAGCTGTCTGCGTTTCAAATGAAAATTAATTACTATGAAGGCAGCAGCTTGAGGTTAAATGATCAGCCTGCAGGTAAATGATCAGCCTGCAGGTAAATTTAGATCGACAGACAAGATGTGAATCCAGCAGGGTAGAATGTGTATTAAAACCAGAGACTTACATTTCCATGTATACATTCCATTTCCATTGCCATTTGTATTTTCATTCCATGTAAACATATCATTATTACATGTATATATCATTCTGTTGTAAGGTGCCTAGCAGCAATATTTTTCACTTTGTGAGTTTATGTAGTGGTATAATGGAGAATAACTAGATAAACTAACCATACATGTCTATGCCATGATTGAGCAAAGTAACCAAGGTATTTTTAATGATCAAGTGACCAGTGATGAGAGTTGTAGCATGAGGTAAGCATGGTTTAATGAACTTGGACCTGGTCAGCTTTGTGAGGAATTCAAGCGGGGTGACTCCCAGCACTAGGGTCAACCCCAGAGACAGTTAACTTCAGGGTTGGTCATTGGCTGGAGTTACCACTGGGTCAAATAGACATTTTAATCTTGCTTAGCACCTCGACCCTTTTAACCAATGAGACAAATCGCAGTGGTGGAATATATAATTTTTTTACTCATTCCTTCTCCTGTCTGGATGATGTCCATGGTTCTGAAACACTAGGTGTGAAACGGTTCTAGGCATTAGGATTAGGAGCCTGCAAAATTGGACCACGGTCTTCCTCATGGATTGATGTGACCATCAATGACTCGGATTATGTGTTTAGTGAAGGACCAGTCCATGGATGTGTGGAGATGGATTGTAAAATGCTTCTACAGAAAAGAAAGAGTCAGCAATAGTTCATCCTCTAGGATTTGGCAGAGGATGGAGATCCAATGGTTTTCTCTGTCAAACAAAGGCATCCAGAACAGCCAGGAGGAAAGGTGAGCATTGGTACCAGCAGACTCTGCATGGCCTATGAGGCAAAATCTCTCTTTGTTTACAGAGTAGTCAACAACCAGAAATAGAACCACACAGTGGTTAACCACTAACAAAGAGAGTGTGTTTAAAAGCTAACTAACTGAAATGTTAGTTTTAGTATTAGTTTAAAAACTATTTTATTTCAAACTTCAAAACAATGAAAGGTAAGTAGAATTAATTGGACAGCGGCCCAGTAGCATGACATGACTGCCCACATGTGGCATGATTAAGGGACCCAAATAAAATGTTGCTAAAACACTGGTTGCAGTCTCCTCAATGGATATTTCAGGTTTCAAACCAAACTAACGGGTGTCTTCACTGCATTTTTTTTTTTGCCCACACTTCCCTCTGGTCTGCATTCGCAAGGAATACTGATGCAAAGGAGGTGCCAGTGAGGAAGTGCTCCAGGTGTAGTGATGGTGGATAGAGAGGCCAAATGTTTACTTCACACCAAATAGCAAAACTACCTATTGAGGTGATATCCTGGCCTGCACAGATACATATATAAACATTTCCTGTAGGGGCCCTAGAGGCAGCCAGATCCTCTGAGAGAATGAGGGGCATCAATGCATCATGGTCCATTTCCTGGTACCATTATTACCAGTACTGGGTAGCACTTCTCGCGTATTCAAAAGAGGTGTGAATGGTTGGTCTCAGTAGACACAAGATACTTTTACATTATTATACATTAAATCTGTACACCAATATGTGATATGGGAAATACAACCTGCATTTCTGTGTCACTTTTGAAGTGGGTGATTTTATTAGTTATTACTGAAGGATATCACAACTCCATTTACATGCAATGCATTCCTTCAGTTAATAATGTTGTCAGTTTTGGAATTATTCTCAAATGGTACATGGCAATCTTAGGTGCATGCAAATACCAATATTCAAGAGAAAAGTTTAAAAACTGGAGTTTATCGTTTTGACTGCCGTTAACCCTGTTTTAGGAAAATGAGACTGAGCAGAAGAAGGCAGAACAGAAATACTCATCAAAAGAAACATTCAGGTACTGGAGTTGGCCATTGTGGGTGTTGAGGAGATGGGGGACCAGCACCCTTCTCCTGAATCATTTTCTCTTAGGCAACAGGAGCTAGTGCGCTTGGCACCCTCTCTGCAGTTGTCTTTAATTTTCTTCTTAGAAAAGCCTTGCCCAGCATCTCAAGAAAGAGAGTTTCCTCTTTTGCTTTTTCTGAAATATAGGATCCCAAAGAGATGTCTGTAGTAGTAAACCCAACACTTCTTAGGACTGAGTGCGGCTTAAATAAGATACAAGGGCTCCCTGGAGAAAGGACAATAATTACTGACTTCAATCAATTAAGGGTCTGTGACCTTTTAATAATTTGGCAGAAAGCATCGGCTGTCTGAGGTGGCCCAATTCCTCAGCAGTGTCAATATGACACTCAGTGTGGGATCTCACCAACAATGACATAAAGGTCATACACCCTGCTGTGCTCCAACAACTGAGCATCGTATAGATGAGACATCAGGCACATATCAGGCCACTTATTTTTCTTGGTCCCACATACAAATACAAGCACATTCAATGAAAATTATGTGCAACCTGGAGTTGGAAAATTAAGCAACCAAAATAACTTCAGTAACTACATCCATAACATTAAGGCTGCCTCTCCACAGTATTCAAATATTACAGTTAGAATCACAGTGTAGTCTTTTGTGACTTATTTAGACTGCTTTCTTAGAACTTATATATTCCTCGTTCAATTAGGTATAACCCAGAGAGACAGGAGGAAAGTGACTTAACCAAAATTACCTGGATATGTTTTTTTATGTTGACTTATTAATTTATGTATTTTTAATAAAGTAGCCTGGAATTTTCTGCGTGGCTTGAGTGCAAAGCTCTTTGGCGTGTGTCCTGTAACTGTTAGAACAGCTGCCTCACTTACATTGTATTTGAATCAAATTATCTTAAAAGCTTTCCTTCAGTTTCATTTTGTAAAACCTATCCTTTTAGTTCAAATCACTGACTAAGATGGCAGAACAATTTCTATAAAGGAACAACCTGTGGTGAATTAAACAAATAATATATTTTTTTGTTTAAAAACATGTCGTCCTTCCATACCTACTGAAATCTTGCAACGCAGAAATTAAAAAAAAAACAAAAAAAAAACGCGATTATGTGGATAGCAACTTTTAGAGTGGTTGTGTTAATTCGTTTTAAGATAATGACGATAGCTATAGGAAATATTTAAAAAAAAATGGCTATTCACACATTTTTTTGTGATTTCAAATCCGTTTTTATCTTTGCAGAATTTCTAACTCTCAGCAGGAAAGTTTTTCCTGACTGTAACTCTGTCCATCAAAAATAATTTTATTCCATTGGGTCTTCCATTCCAGAGTGAGATAAGTGACTAGGTGGGTAATTAAAAATGTCCAACTTTGAGGCAGCTACTCATTCATTGTCTGAGAGTGTGCAAAACTAGCTGTTGGTGGTGTAGATAAGACAGAGATTACAAAGCTGGAAAGCAAATGAGGCATTTTAGGCAGTTTTCTTTTCTATGTCTTTTCCTCTTGTGTGTGTAGGAAAAAACAACTTTGTGTGGAATTTAAGCTTGGCAACTTTGAAGACTTCTAGCATGCAGAAAACACAATAAACTAAATGTAAAGTGTCCCAAAGCAAACTATGGGCTCTTTAAACTTGGATTTTTTATTTTTTTTTAAGTCATGTTTACCAGTTGCTTTATGTGTACTGAAGTATATTAAAGACTATTATTATTACTCCTTTTTCTCTTAAAGTGAACCACTAAATGCAAGGACTTGGAGCCTATCACTAATTAGTTCTATGTTTAGAATTTTGTAAATATATGTATTTGTAATGCATTTTTACCCCGTGTCATATCACCTTTGACCTCTGACCTCTCTTTTAAGGTCAATAGATTGATATGATAACAAAGAGGTAATAATGCCATGTTTCTTACTACCATTCTTTGCAATGACAACATATAAGCACGTATAAGGGATGTATAAGGATTCTAAATATCATATTACTTTGAACTTTTTCTTAAAGGTCAAATGAAGTTAGACTTTCATAAAATGTCTTTATCCTTAAAACTATGCCTGAAGCACTATTGTCTTTATTTGTATTAGCATCATTTAGGAAATGATATAGCTATAGAGGAGTTTTAAATATCTCAAAAAGCTGCATTCAAATATCATGTTCCATTTGATCTCTGATTTCGCTTTTACATTTCACATCTGCCTTTCTTTCAAGATTATCACAGAATTTTTATTGTACTACAAAATTCTTAAAGTACTTTTAAAAGATCAAAGAAAACTAAATGAATATATACAAAATACAATACTATTCCCTTAAAAGTTTTTTTTCTTTTGAAATAAAAAGTGAGACTGCATCTTCTATGCTTTTGTGTGGTCTCACAGAGGCCTTTAACAAATCAAACCCAAAACATTTTCTACCAACTTTGTGTTAGCACCACTTTTAGCCACAGAATGCTTTTACAAAAACGTACAATTATTAAGTGGTTCAGCAGATGAACACACCAGTTTGATTTGTATGATAAGAGAAAAAAAACACTGAGGTCAAGCAACAAGCAAACAAAAAAAATAAAAATGTAGCCAAACAAATAACTTATTATCCAGCCATTCATTTACCATTGCAACTATGGCAAAACTAGGTTACTTTAAAGATGTGCAAAAAACTTCATATAGGAAATTTGTACAAACAAGCATTGCTCTTCTTATTAAATATAGCATTTTAATGAGAAATAGATTATTATATGAAACATTCATTTAAAATAAGCTGATAATGATCCCAAAAGAATAGCAAAATAAGTACATAGGCAAGGTATTAGGTGTAAAAATCATTATCAGACATATCCATGGATACATATACAATAAGCAACACTGTGGTAGCATAATGCCATACAAGAAAATGTGCTTGTTTTATGGATCTTGCAAGTGGTTCAAAACTAAATTTTAATATACACTTTGACAATATAAAAACAGTCATAAATGATCATGATTCTAATTAGATATATAAGACATGAGTGCCCTGTACTTTGTGCTAATGTACTCAAATGGAGGGCCTTTTTGAAGTAGTCTTTGTATTCCCTTTCAATACTGTTATATTTTATAATATTGTTACTGTAGCAGAGCAATGTTACTGTAACAGTGTTCATATTTACAGATATATTGTACAGCAGGAGACAATAAATATCCACCATTACTTTGAGTCATCTGTTGTCTCTGTCTGGTGGTCAGCTTTCCCACATGCGCACACCTGACGGCGTAGCTGCCAGGAGGACAATAAAAGAGTATATTTCAACATGTATGGTCTTAAATTCTGAAAGTAATTCAGTGTCATTCTTCTGTTTAATATCTCAAAGTTTTACTCCAGGTCTAAACATGTTAAAGGGATCAATAACAGGCACTTAATAATAATAATAATAATAATAATAATAATAATAATAATAATAATAATAATAATAATAATGAAATGGAGACAATTCATTTGGATAGTCCAATAATGATGCTAAACAATCAAGAAATGTGTATATATAGGGCCATTTTAGGGCATCACCTTGTCAGCCTCAGCTCTGTTTGATATTTGCCTAAAGTTTTCCACTTGCATGAAAATATGCCAATGATGATATTCTCCTGACATCACTGACAATCACAAATGGATGCCTAGTCCATTGTTGCTATGTATGGGCATCTGGAGTTATACGATTTAACTTCTTTTATACAGAAACTGAAAAAGTTAGATAAACCTTGGAGAACAGTAGACTGAATTATGGGATTCTGGTAAATTCTGAACATATGTGATTCTACTTGAGTTTGCTCTGAACACACCATTACCATGTGAACATGAACTAACTGACCTAATGCTACAGCACGCAACTTGTTTTTATGACACAGCCTCGATTAATTCACCAAAATAGAGCAAAGGCTGACAAGCTGAGCTGTTGTTATCCAAACTTATACAAATCAACCTATTCCGCTATTAACAATTATATCTCCTGAATGTAATTTTAGTTTGTAATAATGCTTTATAGTCAGTTGTGATTTAAAAAAACAAAAAAAAAGCACCTCCCAGGCAATAAACATGCTTCACAAGACTGGCAACATAATAAGAAAACATACGAGTAATCTTTGTAAAACAAAGTTAGATGAGATACTGATGCTATTCAAGAATTCTGACGCAGTGAAATCTGAAGCTGAGTAAGTGTAATGACATGTTAGTCCAGGGCTTGGTTTAGGAATTACACCTTCATTGTCGTTGTCACCCAGATGAAAATCATAACTCATTACCACTGTCTACACTTACGACTGACCCCATAGACTAGTGTCATTACAATGTAAGAACCAAGTTAGGTTAAAATAACATATAATTGAACTAAAGTACTAATACTGCTAAACTATCTACATCAAGAGACTAGCACATAAAAAAAAAGAATATTAATGTTGGCGGAACACTTGGAAAATATGGATTTTTGACAGCTTTTACACCGGGAGGAATGTGTTTTTCTGTTTTTGTTTTGTTTTACAGAGTTTGGCTTAGATGACAGCAACTACTCAATGTCCCCCGTTTTTTTTTTTTTTTTTAAAGTTTGAACTCCCGAAAATGGCCAGACCAACTTGGTTGTACAACATCTTTGTTAACAAACATCCAAGCAAAGGACTAGACCTACAAAAAGTTAACAGTAGTAGAAATATTTCAGCATTGGATTACCCAAATAAAGTTTGACCATTAATACACAGGTAGTGTTTTATATTTCATTTGGATGATGAGAGTTGTTGATGCTTCCAGCAACATGCAAAAAATGTTATTGATTTCATATCGCAAAAGGAAAACAGACATTTATACACATGGCCATCAAAAGCGTACAGATTAAACACTGCCAAAAGGGTATTTTATACTTTAGTATTCAACCATTTCTTCATATTTTTCTTTTTTTTTTTCCCCCTGTGTAACAACATGAAAAATCAATGGCTTTACAAGACATTCCTATTCAATATAATATACACTCTCCTCTGTCAACTTCCCTTTTGCTGTGCTCTTATCTGAAATCAGCTGAGGGACTAAAACAAAAACATATAACTTGAACATTTTTTTCATGTGTTATGAAGTGAATAAAGGTTATGAACTTACTTTACTTTATGTCTACCTCAGGGAAGTGTATGGCTTTAAATTGTCTTGCAAACGTGCCTGAATGATGAATGCTTACATTTTGCTCTTGGTGCTGAAAAGCTCCACAAATCAGCAGTCACAACATGTACATTTTGCAAAGCTGTACAAAATAGCATTGATTGTTAAATCTTCAGACCACAATATTGCACTCACGCACCAGGAGGTACTGCCTTGTGGAAAACACAGCTTGAATTTCAAACACGGGAAGAAGCGCTCCAAATGCAAGAATTAGCAAAGACTGGAGTCAATCTCAAATGACACATTCAATTAACAAACAGCAATAAGCATCAAGCCAAATAATAATAATAATAATAATAATAATAATAATAAGGATATACACAAGCGCACGCTCTCGCATACACACACATTCAACCACATATGTATATATAAACAGCTGGCTTTTGTTTTGACATGACTATCCATTACTGCCCTGCTGTGTGCCTTATGTGTCAGAACAATGACAGAGTGCCTCATAACTCACAAAGAGCAATGCAGATTCACCGTGGGTCTGAAATGTAATAAAGTCTATCAGTAATGTGTTGACTACTTACTTCACTAGGGATACTTAATCCTTACGATGTATAAACATTTTGAATATTAAACTGTCGTTTAGCTCATTAGCTAGAATGAAGCGATATCTGGTCTGCCCTTGTGTTATCATTTCTTTTAAAAATGTTTTTTTTTTCCTTTTTTTTCAATAAAGAATGGCAGTTTCAGATATAACCTTTGATCCCTCAGAGTAAAATCAAGGCCTCTTTTTTACCAGTACATAAATTTCATGTTTTTTGTTTTGTTTTGTTGTTTTTTTCTGTCTCTTTCTCATTTTAAGTTCTTTTAGGGATTTACAGACATGCTGGGACAAATATGATACAGTCCTTATAGTTGTTTCAGTATTCTTCTTTATATGCCAGAAAAGCTTTTCATCACTGCCTTTTCCTTTTTCTCTTTAAGAATTATGCTTACAAAGTTAATATTACATCAAAAGGCAGAAAAGGTCAAAAAATGAAAAAGAGAAAAAAAGTAAGAGTAATATACCCCCATAGTTCATTTGTCGGGTGTTTCTGTTAAATTTGCTGTCCTTATGTGAATGTTCAACAGAGTTTAGCAGTCAGGTGATCAGACTGTTTTAATATCTCTGTGCTGTACATGTCCAATGCATGATTCACTCGAATCATCTCGCTGTTGTTGAGCTTGAGCCTATGCTTTAGCATACAAGAGAAAAGGTCCAGCTGGGGTTTGCCAGGTGCAGAGGGAGGCGCTAGACGGTTTATCCGATCCCTAATGTCCAATAAGAGGAGCATAACAGATGAGGAGGAGTAAAACTGTGTACCTTGTGTGTATGACTGGTTAACCTGCTGCACAGCACTACGAAGCAAGTCTGCATTAAAGCGCAGGCTGTAACCAAAAACTTGGATATCGGAGATTTTTATGTAGATCTGGCGCTTGTTCGGGTCTGCAAGGTCCACCGGGCCCTGTCCTGTATCATTGCGGAGGCCAGATGGGACCTTGGCACGACTACGCAAATAAATGTGCACCGTCTCAAAGAAGGTCTTCCACCGGTTACCCAGTACAAGAGTCCAGTTGAAGCACTGGGAGTTCTGCAGCCGTACCTTTTCCCAGCGTGGGTAACCATGCTCACCAAAGGGCATGCTCCAGCCTTCAGAGTGGCTACCACTAAATGGGTTGACATAAACAAAGAACATGGGGTCAATGCTGCTGTTTCGCATCTGGCAGATCTTCATTGATAAACCAATTATCATGTGGAGGTAGTCCATCCTGTTTTTGTTACTTTTGAGAGTCAGGGACATGCGCTTACGCCAGCGTGGGTCAAAGAATGTCTCTAGTCGGATCTCATTACTAATGAAAGTAGTATGAATGTACAAACGTGAATCCATTTTCTGTAACAGGTATTTGAGTTCCAAGTCCTGAAAGTCCAGATCAGTTTCAAAGCTGATGAACTGCTCGCTACGTTCTGAGTCCACATTCTGAGGTTCACAGCGACCACGATACAACTTGTAGCCCTTGTTGCATGAGCCACATTGTGAGATGTTTGCCAGGCTGCACATGGCACAGCTGTTGTTTCCACCTATGACACATGGTATGGGTCGCTGGCACAGTGTGACACCTGTGTGGCACACACACGTCCTTTGGCTCTCCAGGAAGGTCCCCCAAAACCCATTCTCATTGCAGTACAGGAAAGACTGAACCCTGTTGAGCCACTGCATCACAGATCTAAAGAGGCAAAAGACAGAAAAAAGGCATAAGAGCATTAGCAGTGATCAGGAAATTTTAATCTCAATCTAGTGTGACAAGAACAGCGAAAAGAACGCACACCAGTAAATGCTTTTAAAGTTAAAATGTATACATGTTAAATTCTCATCAGGAAAAGAAAGTATATTTTCTCTCCAACAAAACGCCAGCATATTAAAGAGAACCCTGAGGAGTTGATGGAGTGAATGAGGCATGTGTGAGGCATAATTTCACCCTGGTAACTTGGGTTTGTCTTCCTCGGTAGGACTATTACTATTTTCACTTAATTTTGTATTACTGTTTGACTTCTACATTACATTTTCACTTGCTGTGATTAACTAAATGTACTTTTTTGGGTTGTGAAAAAGATCATTGCTAGAGTTAAAACAGATACATCCGTAATATTAATTCCAATTGATCTGATATAAGACTAGAAAATGTGTTTGCTTTGCAGCATAATTTACAGTGCCTTGGGGTTGGATAGGGACATAATTTTTAGTAGATAGGGCCGGTTATTTCCCTTTGGTGGAAAGCATTGCTTGATATTCCTGTCTTGTCTTTGCCCCCACCAGACATCCTTCCTTGTCATCCTGACAGTACTGGAACTTATTTTCTGACTGTAGAAGATGAAATCTGAATTTTGATTTGAGAAAGTATTGCTGGTCAAGGTTAGTTTGACAAGTAAATTATTTTAAGTACTGACAATGATATATGACATTGCCACAAGTGATACCATAACAAGAAAAGATCAACCAAAGAGAACAATGGAAGCACATACTTTGATTTCTCTATAATGAGCTCCAAACTGAGAGATAGATAGATAGATAGATAGATAGATAGACAGACAGACAGACAGACAGACAGACAGACAGACAGACAGACTGACTTTATGGCAATCCCTCATCAACATACAATGACACATAACATTTCTTTCCTGAAGAATGCTGTAGAGGCATGAACACAAAAGTAGGTGAATGGGTTAGACAAAGGCGAAAAGGAATAACAATATCCCGTCAGAGTAAAATAAAGAATAGAGGATATAATAAAGAATACTTCTGAATAGAGTCAGAAAACAAACCCAACAAAGACCATGCAGGTGGAAAACCCAGGATCTTCTTCAAAGCAGTGAATAAGCTGACTTGTCATTGCAATTCATACAGCATACTACTTCCTTGATGATGTTTGGCTGAATTTTTAAGCTCTCTTACTCACAAAATATTCTGCATGGTGAAAAAGGTTAGCTGAATCTGTGTTATTTTGATAAGAATGCCTTTGTTTTCCTAAAATACTATACCTGTGTCAAAAATCTGTATAAACTCTACATTTGTATATCGGAAAAAGTCCTTAGCAACTCTTCATTTCTTCACATTTTGCTTCCAAGAAAGCAGTCTTGAGCAACAGTTCTTCAGGCTTCCTGAAGGTCTTTCAAAGGTTTATCTGTAGACATTGCCTACTTTTTCGATCAATTTAGTACTTGGACCTTTATTTTATGTACCCATTTCAGAGAAATATTTCACTTTGTAACTGTCTACAGGAGATGAACAGCAGCTATAAGCCATGTCCCTAAGAAATAGGAAAAAATCCAGCAAAGACACAGGACCTGAGAGATGCATCTGGCCCTTCAGCTGATCCAGCTACTGGTCGCTGAAGCCTCATCAGAAATGGCCTCAGTGGAAGGGTGGCTGTCAAGAAGCCATTCTTCAGGAGGGAAACAGGGAGAAAAGGCTGAGGCATGCCAAATTACACAAGGTCGGTGGCAACAGGTCTGATGGAGTAATAAATCAAAATTTAAAATGTTTGATTCAAAGTGGAAATATGTAGAATGGTGGGTGTCTACAGCCATATGTAAAACACAGTGAAGGCTATGTCATGGTTTGCACCTCCAGGCAGCTGTTGTGATCTGGTGCTATATAAATAAAATTCAATTGAATCAAACTGAATGGCTTGGGGCTGCATTTCAGTCAGTGGTGTTGGGAATCTTGTCAAAAATTCCCCAACACCACAGAACACAAAAAAGCACCATCAGATTTTAATTCACCATTTAATACCATCTGAAAACATCTGACTGGCAACAGCTTCATTTTTCAGCATGACATTGATCCCAAACATACTGCTCATGCAGTAAAAGCATACCTGGATAGATAAACACACAATAGAACAGTCAAGGATTGGCCTCTCCAGAGCCGGACCTCAGAATTAGCAGTGTGGGAACAGCTTGACAGAAAATGGAACAAAAGGTAGCTGACATTCAAAGAAGAGCCTTGGAATTTCCTTCAGGAAGCCTGGAGGACTATTTTTGAAAACTGCTTAAACATTAGAAAACTTGCCAAGTTCAGGTTGTGTTAAAAAAAAACAAACTGTACAACAATACAAACTCTATTTTGCCTTGTTTACGGTATTTTTCATGTATGATTATACATGTTTCAATAAATGGTTCCAGGTGTTTCTTGTTTTCCAACCAAAATATAAACAAATGAGCGTTGGGTCAAAACTTTAGTACAGTATTGTATACTGCATAAACTCGTCATGTCAAATTAAAATCCTATCAGATATTCAGAATATCTGTAAGTATATGTTAATAAGAAATGAGATGTGTTCATTTTCCTGTCTTTGTATGTATAAATGTGTTTATTGTTTGGGTTTATGTAGCAAGCACTAGTAAAGGGACAACGCAGATCAAAATGTATAAAATTTTTTGGTAAGTTAATATTAACAAGTTTTTATTATCATTACTTGGACTCAGAAATAAGTATACCTTCATCCTTTCAGACTGATTATCACCAGCTATAGATAAATATTCCCCTCTCCTTTAAGTTATATATGTATGTGTTATGTTTGCATTTCTGCACTATGAATGTTTGCATGATCCCAAATTAGATTACAGATTTTACTTCACCTTTTCAAATCTAATCTCCTTTTCTCTCACTCCACCATATTGCAAAAAACACGCAGCCACAGCCTTCTCATAAATTACCGATCTAATATCATCTTTGTATTACATATTGGTATTTGCAGCTAAGATACTGATATTAGATTTGTCTTATTAGCGTTAACAAATCTAATGGAATGATTTCCCTTTCTCCCTTTCTAATCTTTGTTTCACTGAGATACTTGTAATTTAATAGCATTAACTCTGCTGTCACATTGCTGTATTTCTCCTTCCCAACAACAGGTAGCACCTCATAATGCTCAATATTAAAAAGTAGTTTATGAAACTTTTGTCAGTAGCGTGTCATTTGTTTTAATTGTTAACAGACAATAAAATGAGAATGAATGTTTAGTCATTTGTGATGTTCGAATTTATGCTTATTTGTTATATTTTATGATACAAATTTACATTCTTAATTATATATTATCAGTTATAATCAGTGTTGGGCAAGTTACTTTGAAAAAGTAATTAATTATAGTTACTAGTTACTTCTTCAAAAAAAGTAACTGAGTTACAAGATTCTAAAAGTAATTAATTACTTGAAAAGTAACTATTGCATTACTTTAAGAAAAATGTTTAACCCTCTGGGGTCCAGGGCAGGGGCGGAGCGTGGGGGTGGCTTACTGGGCTTAAGCCCGGGTTGTTTTGTCAGAAGCCCGGGGTCTTTTGGAGTGTAATTTTTTCATAGTTAGATGCCTGGCTGACAACTGTATAAAACAAAAAGTACACACAATATTCGAAGCACATAGTGCACACTGTGGGAATTTACGACTGTGCGTGAATTCCCCCCTGATATTGGTATGATCCGAGCTCAGGCACTAAGCGACTGAGCGAGAGGGCGGGGCAGCTGCTGCCTGTGAGTGCGCTGTTGGAGAAACGGAGAAAGCCATACTAAGGAGAGCTTAAGTTTGACCAGGTACCAAAGCAAATCATTCGTACCATACAAATAATGTAAATATGACGGTGTATCACGAAAGATTGATATCAAACTGATCACTTGACCAATATTACGTTACTTGCTCTTCAAGTGAATCAACAAATGGCGAAATGAAAAGCCGAACAAATGCTATTTTTTTAGAGAGTCTTAGCTTACGCGTGTTTATTTCATATTTTCAGTTCTTACCCTCCCCGACTAAATAGGTTTGAGTTATGTACTGAAATATAAGAATGGACATTAGAGGGTTCTTTCAAAGAAAAAACTCAGGTAAATGTTATTTTATATATTATGCTTTGTATGTTGTTCAGTATATTTCTATGCAAAACAAGAGGGATTTCAGTACACAGCAGGATATTCACATTGGTAACCAGATATTTACATACACTTTAGGGAGAAAACATAAAACATTTTTACTGTACAACATCAATTTAGAGTAAACTTTTGTTTTAGATAAATATTGAAATATCTTTTGAATTAGTTAAATGTCAGAATAAAGAGAGACAGAGCTGTCTATTTTTTATCACTTTGATCAAATTTAGGAGTACATGTACACTAAGTTTATTGTCCATGTGAGTAAATTGGTGGCACAGCTGTGGATGCATATAAGGCAAAACACAGAGCCTGTTTCTTTGAAATGGGAAAATCAAGAGATATCAACCAAAACACCAGAAAAAGAATCGTGGAGCTCCATAAGTGTGGCTCAATTTTGAATACAATTTGGTGCCATTTGTAATTAAGAAATACAGATAGTTTCTCTCTTTACTCTTAAAGTTAACAAATATGTTTTTTATATTTATCAATCTAAAAAAATAAACATTTAGTCTGATTTGATGTTACAATTAAAAAAGTGTTTGTGTTTTGATCTGAAGAGTGTGTAAATATCTGGTTTCAACTGTATATTTGATGATTGTCAGCACAAAGAGGGAGAGAGAGGAACAGAGAGGGAGATGGAGAATGAGGACAGCACAGAGATGGAACAAGAGCAGGTGAGACACACATGTTAGTCAAATGGTTGTTTACCAAAAGTATCACCGTATCATAGGTCCTCATGTATCTTGTACCTAGTGTTTCTTTTTAGGTTTGCTATTTTTCAAATTCTACATTTACTAAGTTATGCAGGCTTGTTTGCACAACAAGGCTAAATAATTATATAAACTTTTCTCAATCTAAATAGTGTACTTTGGTAGAATTAAAAAAACAAGTGTAGTACAGGTCTATGATGATTTTTAGTGCTACTATCATCTAGTTCTGATTCTGGTTCTGTCTTGGTTAAGTCCTCAGTAGTCCTGATTTTGAACTGTTGTAGTCCTGTTTTAATTCCGGATCAGTTCTTGGTCTGGTTGAATTGGGGTTTAGTCCTCGTGTCTTGATACAGCCCCGACTTTGTTCTGCCTTGCTGCTTAATTAAAAAACTAGTTTAAGGTGTCCTGCACATGTGATCTATATTTTTCCCTATATGAAGTCATTCTTTTTTGAACATAACTCAAAACAGAGCCTATTAATCTTTCAGTCATTTCTAACCCCCCCCCCCCCAAAAAAAAAAAAAAAAAAAATCCCACATGCATACTACCCTTTAGGGCTAAGCCCCGGGTGTTTCAAATGTCTGGCTCCGCCTCTGGTCCAGGGTATAATTTGCCATTTTTAGGTACTTTTGATTTGACCTCATTTCACCTTTACAAACTATTTACTTTGCCTTGTTTGGTATCATTCTTTTCAGCACAACCTCACGTGTCTGAATTTACAGTTATATTTTCATTTTGACATACTGTATTAACACAATTGATCTAAAATCAGGCAAAAAACATAAAATCCGAGTAGAAAGTTATATTTTTACTGTAACAACCACAAACATGTTTAATGAATCATATTTTATAACTTTAAATGTAAATATAAATTGTCAATTTTAAAATCCTATGCACAGGTTTTGCAAACAACAAAGTTGTTTGCAGCCATTTACCTTACCCTTTTTTAAATAACCATTTCAAACTATTTACAGAACAATCAGCTGTTCTGCATCAATAAGATGCCACACAAATTATTTGTGCCACTCCAAAAAATAATTTCTGTCCACTATAAAGGAGAACATCACAGCCTGATACCTGCAGGTCTGACAGCAGCAGGTGTATCACTCCTGTTTCTACCTGGAGACAGCAGTCGCTTCATTGTTCTGACACACAACACAAAACTATCCACAACACTACACACTAACTACACAAGACAACACATTAACTACACACTCCAAACACGCTGAACGTCACAAATCTCTCACATCTCCAAATTCACTCTCTCTCTTTTTCTGCTGTCTTTCTCTCTCTCTCTCTCTCTCTCTCTCGCCGTCACTCCTGAAACTTCCCCCTCTCCCTAAACAATGTCATGTTGCATTATAATTTTTTGATTGGTCGACATGGTGCATTTTTCCACCAACAGGAACGGGCTGTTTTTTGGTTCATTTTTTTAAAATTTTTTTGCTCATAAGCAGAGAGTGTCTGCTAGCGCTGTCCATAGACAGTAAAAGTGGCAAAACGATTGAGGAAAAAACGCCGCGTATATATTGTTTATCATGACTCTAGTTTTACGTCCACACAATTTAAAAACTGGTATATATCACCTTGTTGCTTTGTCATCTTGAAGTGGTCATGTGATTGGCTTACCACGACTACTTTATTCTTCCTCAGTCAAACAGCAGCACTCGTGCGATTGCTTTGGCCCCTAGCTCGAGGTGTTGTGCCAAAAAGTAATTGTCTGCCAGAAAGTGATAACTGCCCGCGGGAGCCCATGCAGCTGCTTAAAGCTGCAGCGTCCAGATTACTTACAGCTACTTCCGTGCAACTGATATAAAATGCGGTAAGCTGAAGACAGCTTCAACCGTCTGCTTGTTGAAAAATAGTAACGGACCGCATTTTCTTGTTAGTAACTGTAACAGCGTTGTAATAATAGAAATAGTAATTAGTTAGATTACTCGTTACTGAAAAAAAGTAACGCCGTTAGTAACGCCGTTACTTGTAACGCCGTTAGTAACGCCGTTACTTGTAACGCCGTTATTCCCATCACTGGTTACAATGTATCAGGTATTGCTTCATAATCCTGATAAGCGACAGTAACAATTACCTGAAGTATATTTTTTGTCAATTTTATGCATTTCACTGTTATTAAGGCTTCATAATGAAGACTTACATGGCATGACAAAGAACAAAAGTGAAGTCTGAATGCACTAGATAATCTTAAGCCATGCAGGGTTAAAAACCATTTACCATGATCTTTTCCTTAACCTAACCAAACAACTAAACTAAAGAAAAGCAAAAGTGAATCCTGACTAGATGTATATAAAAAAGAAATACAATAGTAGTGGAACAAGCAGTTCCAGGTTTATTCAGGTTCACAGTCCAGCCACCCGCTCATATGCTTTTAAACAATTGTAAACTTTAACTTAATATCAGCTGAAATAATGTTTATAGGATTTGTTAACCTTTCACAAACTATTAACTGTTAACCTTAATTTATCAGTTACATATTGATGATGGGTATTATCAAGGTTTACCTTTGTTACACTGAATCATAGTTTGGTAAGGTTAAAAACATTCTGGGTTAAAAGCAAGCTTGTACAAATACAATTCTTTCTTCAGTAAAATATCTCAGAGGTTGATGAACACAACTCTCAAAGTAGAATAATGCAAAGTAGCAAGTGGATCCTTCCCACTAGGGGTCTGATATACAGTATGAACTGGGGAGGGGCCAAATGATCTCTCACAAGGGATGTGTGTTGCTGTCATTTCGAATCCCGATGCACCAGTTTTTCATCTCTGGAACCAAGCAATATAGTTTTTTTTCACATCTTCATCAACTCACAGGCTCACTGACATGAAGATGCGTTGGAACACATCTTAAACACACAGGCCTTCAACTTTGCCTCAGTCTCTTCATTGACTGATTATCTATTATAGTTTGACTGGAAAAAATGGAAGGACTGGAGTCCTTGTTGGTAATATCTTAACGGAAAAGAAAATCTTAATGTTGTATGTATATATGAGGTGCAAATGCACACAGTTATAATAAAACCAAATAATTCCTCCATCTGATGCAAAGTTGTCTTACACAAGCAAGCAAATAAACATGCAGCTCTTATTTCCAGTGCCATCAGGCACTCTTGATGCATACTCCATGGACAGGGAAGCGCATACTGCAGCTCTTTGATAACACTTCAGAACAAACCTTTGCCAACTCTCACGCACAAATGTGGGTGTGCTCTTTTTCTGTCAGTGACAGTTGACAGCGGCTCATTTTCAGACCACTTAAATGAATATTTTACGGATTCTGTTTCCATTTATGTGGTGACATCCCCTACACATAACAGTTTTGGGGGTGTTTCATGTGGAAGCCAGGAACTTTGCATATTTTGCATAGTGTTTTCTGATATTTGCTAGAGTGGATGGTTGAAAATTCCTGGCATTTCATGCAGCGCTGACACAATGGCACATCCACAGCAAGGCTCTTAAGCTGCAACTGCAGTAGGTGGTGACAGATGTGTGCAATGACCTATCAAGAAAACTCCCACAGCTATTTTTTCCCCCCCTTTTAGATTGCAAAGTGAAATACAAGAGTGAGGTAGAGTGTTTTCGGCATGTGCAAGCCTCAGCACTAAGTTGACTTGATGGACAGAAACAACAGAACCATAAGTTAAAATGTATAATGGATGTCATCCTCACTGTGCACGCTTCAAGGAGCACCAAATAAAACAGAACCCATACATCAATCCAAAAGGGAAATTTCCCTGAAAGATGTCACTCCTCTGCAAGATACATTTTAATATCTTCTTTTACTTTTAAAAAAGCAGATATCCCAAAAATGTTAAGACCAGAAACAGCACCTTAGGCTTGTCCGAGTAAATTCATAGCTAATTTTGAACAGAACATTGAATTAAGTTTTTTTTTTTACCCACCTCTCCCTAGGCATCTGGTGGTTGGGATTGTGGTGACAGCGGATGCTGAGGCTGAAGAGCTTGCGGGCGGTGCGCTGGATCTTCAGTCGCTGCACCTCCAGGGAGCTCTGAAGAAGCCTGTAGCGGGCCTGCAAATCCCAGTCGCTGCCCCAGAGAAGATGCACACTGCTGATGGGGAGGAAATGAGTGGAGGGCAGCCTCTTCAGAAATGACTTGAACTCATCTAGGTGACAGAGAGGGAACCGTTAAAAGAACAAAAATAAACAAAAAAACAGCTGGAGACAACTGTTGTTGTAATATTTGCAACAAAGTACATTTTATAAGTTATAGTTTCCAAGTTTATATCTTCAAACGTGAATTTTGACATGGTTTTTTTCATGTCTGTACTGTGCTTTTTGTACTTCGACTGCTGTGAGTATCTGAAGAGAAATGAGACTCTCAGCGCAGTAAACACCCTCTCACTCTGTGCTCCCCGACACCTTTTCAAGATTGCTGCTTCAACAAATTTGTTCCAACCAGTGGTGATGATTGTCCTTGTGTCCCTCTTTCTGCCTCTAATAATTCTTGTTTGTCTCTTCCATAGACAACTGCTGTTTTCAACGATAGCTTCAATTTTTGGCAACAATGAGCATCAAGATGCTTGAAAAATACAAATGGACAAAAATACACATGGACAAAAAGGCTTTTATTTGGCGTGCTAATCAACTGAGTCAGTTAATTCAGATTAACTCATTGTTCATCCATCCTTAATACTAAGCTCATTAATTAAACATTTTAATTCCTACAGTTTAAACTGAATACAGTTCAAAAGTAGACGAACAACAAGAGCAATAATTTTGCATTTATAGTGTTTGTTATAAATGCAAAAAGTTTGTTAAAGCTATAAACTTGATGCAATAGTCTACCATGAAAAGTATGACATAAATATTATTGGACACAGTTAAAAACTGCTCCACTCTGTTCGTGAACAACAAATCCCATATTCAAGAGATGCAGTTGTACAGCTGAACCCTCCTGCAGTCCTCCTCAAGACAGTTTAACAGAATTAACCACAGTTGAGAACCCCTTTTCAACCATTGCCGTGAAATGTCAGAATTTCCTCCACCCTCCGCACAGGCATATCAGAGCTCCTTTCCTCTTCTTCTTCAAAGAAGCCAGATTTCTTCTCCTCCCCTGTTTTGAACTTGCCATATCCCTCCACCCAGCTTTCAGAGATGTCAGGTACCTCCCTTTTCCTAGAAAAGCCGGGTGTCTCCAGCACTCAGTATTCAGATATATCTGATTCTCCCACCAAAAAACATCGCTTTTATTGAGTCACTCCCAATGCCACTTTAATAGTTGCCAAGTCCTTTTATACAGGCTTCAAAGCCGTCAAGGACTCCTTCCTTGAAAGTGCTTCCACATAGTCCTTATCTTAAGCCATCCAGCACACCTTATCTAGAGATTAAAGCTCTCACAATGTAACCATACTTCACCCATTGTGCCATTACATTTCACTTTGTTGTTTTGTATCACATGTATTTTTCACCAGATTGTACGGATATCCTAAGATTTGTCAATGCTATTTGTATAAAAAAGTGAAAATAAAAAATAAAAATCTGAGACAATCAAAGAAAATCAATTGATGTGGCATTAGATAAACTAAACTATGCAGCAGCAGCTTGTAGATTTTAAAAAATGACCTTAAATTATAGTCAGATGTAGCACTTTATGGTACTGTAAAAAAGTATTTCCCCTCTTGTTGATTTTGTAGCTTTAATATATTTGTCACACTTAACTGTTTCAGATCACTGGGTAAGTATAATTATTATACACAGATAACCCAACTAAATTAAAAAAAAAAGTTTTTAATTCATGATTTCATTTATCAAAAGGAGGAAAAAAATATATCCAAACCTAACAAGCCCTACATTAAAAAAACAAACAAAATAAAAACCAAATGTCCCCCTTTCTAGCCAGATCCAGACCTGACCCTACCAGCACGTTGATTCAAAGAGTCAAATATAACCTGTCAGACAAAGTGAAGTAGATTTAAATGTCTCAAGAAGCAACACATCATGCCACAATTTAAAGAAACAGCGGAGAAGCAAAGTCATTGACATTGACATCTAACAATTTGAAAAGGGCTACAAGTCATTTCTAAGGTTTTTGGACTCAAGCAAACCATGATGACAGCCATTATCCACAAATGAAGAAAACAGTGGTGAAGCTTCCGAAGAGCGGCTGGCCTACTGAAAATATTCCAAGACTACATCAACAACTCATCCAGGAGGTCTTAAAAGGAACAGGTGTAACTTCGGGAATCACTGTAGCGAGCTAAATAAGTAGATAAACCAGTTTGGTCAGTGCTCTCACTCAGTGCTGAGGCAGTATATACATAGATAAACTACCTACATACTAACCACATACAGGCATTGTTTGATAGCCTGACTGTTGTTTTATATCTGAAAAAAAAACTATTGTAAAATCCAAGCATGTATTGCATAATTATGTTTTTCTTGACTAAGTTTAATGAGAGAAATTCACTGAATACATTCAACTACAAATGCAGCTGAGTCTGAGCAATATCAACAAAGCAACAGTCACAGCTTCAATGAGCATAAGCAGAGCAGCTGCACCTTTTCTCACAGCCAGTAATGTTATACTGCCACAGCTCTGTCTTTTGAAAGGAATGCTAAGCAATAAATGAATCATGTAGTGTCACATCAGCTCTCTTTTCTATAGTACCTACAGAACATTTCCACAAACCAATGTTGGTGTACCATTTAGTTTAAGCAGCAGAATACTCCAGTGCTGCAAATATTAGCAGGCACTGAATGTGCCCTGTCATTACGTTTACACATGCTGAATTATACAGATTGTCTATATCCTATGTCAATCTGATGCTTTGAGGTTTTTGAACCTGTTCTCAAGCATTTATTTTTCAAATGTTTAGCAGAGGCCGCACAACTCTTTGTGTTTTGGTCTGAAAAGAAGTTATGTTCTTTTATTTGGCTTCTTCCAGTGTTCTTTCTTTTCAAGTACTTCTTTGAAGATGTACTGCACTCAGTGACCTTCATGACTAACATTAACTTACCCCTATGGTGCATAAATATATTTATCTGTTGCTGGCAGGTTGTATCGAGACACTTTTATTTCGTATTAATAATAGATATACATGGTGCCTTGCCATAAAACAATAAGGCACAATATGTGTTTTTTCTCTGCTGTGTCCAAAATTCTACTGTCACCTTTGTGCCTGCATTTGCACTCACTTCTACAGATACCTTTACATTGTGTAATTAGCATCTGGTTACGTGATCATTTTGCTATTTACTGTCATTAAAAAAAAGAAGTCACAGTCCCGTGTGAGTGTTTTTCTGATCTCTTCCTAAATGTATCGATTTAGTTGAGGATGAAGACTGATCATCAAGATTGCCAAGGCTACTGACCCTTTGCAGCGGCATAATATAAATGTATGCTAGTTTTAAAGGTGCTCATTATTTTTCATTAATATGGGTTGGGGGGGGGGGTGGAAATAACACGGAGCTGCCTCAGCTTAAATTTTGATAAGCACTTCAGAATTAAAGGGTCTAAATGTATGACAGTTTGTCTCTCATAGAAAATTGTAAAACTGAACAAAACAAAAAAGAAGAAATTTTAAAAAGATTCATTTTTAAATGCATGGACATGCGATCTGATGATTCTTATCATATTTAGAAGGATATTCAAGCTTACCAGAGCTTTCAAAGTCTTTGTAGGAGGCTGCCCATGACTCATACATCCCCAGCAGGGTGTTCTCCATGATCTGGATGTCGGTTATAGGACAGTTGCATTGGGGATACTCCTCGGCACACTGACAGATGCATTGGTTGTTATGGCACACATATTCCCCCTCTCCATTGCACATAATGTAGCTCAGAGCTGACTGGACAAATTTCTCTTGCAGGTATTCTGGGAAAATAACCTGCAGGCCTGAAACACAGATAAATGTGAAACAATGGTTTAAAAAACATAATGGGATAATAAATAAGATACAGAAGAAAATATAATAGAAGAAACCATCTTGAAAAAGACAATATCTAGAAATATGCTGAAAAATATGAGGTAAATGTTGTCTGTCATGCTGCTGTATCTTGAGATGTATACGGCATCTCTCCACAGACCAAGTTACCAGAAAAGAGGGAAAAAGCAATGAAATGACTGACTGCTCTACTAAGATTGCTTTGTGTCATAAGTACTCATTTATTTTTTCTAAAGGATGTGCTCCAGCAATCTTCTCTGTTCAGCTAGAACTGCTTGTTCTATGGTGGGTCGCTCACGATGACAATGTATAAATCCTTGATTTATGCCTGCTCTTGTGTGTCATATTGGTTCGCATATAGCAGTGAATCTATCTCCCACAGCATTCGTTTTCTAGCATGCATGCATGTACTTTACTGTGTCTTACCATTCATACTTGCTTGTGGTTTGCATACCCAAACTATGCAGCATTCTGCTAATTATAGAGAAATCTCAATAGCTGAATGCGTGTTCTTCAGCCCAATTTAGAGCTGAAGCTGAACCTCTTCAGCCTTCACTATCACTGACAAGGTATTTATAATTTCTAGACTCCAAGCCAATCCATATCTCACCCTGGGGATCTCACACAACTGAAGCCTGGACAACTAACAGTACAGGCTTTCTCTTCAGTCCAAGCCTGGGGAAAATAAATCCCTAGCTCTACAAGCCACTGGATTGGAAAAGAACTAAATAGATTTTTTTCCTTCTTGTATGAAACAGAATCTTGGTGAGGCCATATTTTCTTAATGGCTTTTACTTGAGCACAAACAGCGCTTCAGCAGAAAATATGCAACCAGGAACCTGAACAAAACATGTTATTGAATGATGAATGATTGCATTATTTTTGCCACACACATATTATTTTCACCTTTCGGTGAAAACTGAAATCCATTTATGCAAAGTCAACATAATGTTGCTAAAATGAAAGGGAAAGTAAGCATATAATTTCATACTGTGCTCATGAATCATTTTCAATGTGTTGTCAGGGAGTCAAACAGTGTCCCTTATTATGTATGCACATGCAGCAATTAATCCTCCTTATTTCTACTTGCAACATACTCTACAATAAACGTATAACTGTGTGCAATTGAGAAACAGATTAAGGCCTTAATAAGTGGGATCTAAAACACAAGCTGATTTCAGGTAAAAGAATTAAAACTAATGCACGCTGTGTTTAGTTATTTCAATCTGCAGTGTTTTATAATTTGTATAAAGGTTGATATTCAGAGATATTTTTGTTTAGAAACATGATGCGAATGCAGTTAAATAAGATTATGTTACTTTAGATCAAATTTCAGGCTTCTGCAAGTATTTTTACCTTTTGCAACAATTTAATTACTCGCATATTCTTTGTCCTAGAGTCTGTACTTGTAATATGTACCTATTTAATAATAAGTGCCTTTCTCCTGCACAGCTCATCAGAACCACTGCCTATCAGGGAAGAGGAGAACAGAAGGAAGGAGGGATGGTGGGAATAAAGAGGATGAATAGATCATGTCTGACCACAAAAGAGCTGGGTTGCACAGGGCTTTTTCTCCATCAGGCCTGTCTGGATCCAATATTCATTTAGCTTGATGTATTCCTGGGCTTGAAACTTTAATGTGATTTGTGGGAAAATCCAGATGGCAAGTTCACGGATCAACGCTGCTCACTGACAGTGCTGGTGCCAGCGGCCGGGTGCACAATAACACCGAGTGCCTCAGCCCTCCCCCCTTCCCTCGTCTGTCTAACCATACCTCATACCTCAATCTCTGCATCAACATGTACATATTTTCTTTTTCCGATATCACTCTTGCAACAGGACAATTGCAGCAGGAACTATTTGTCTTACAGTTTCTTGTTTTCCAGTCTCTTCTTTCACTGTTTATGTCCCGTTCTCTCTGCCTCCCATAGATCTCCACTGTCTTACTTCATTACACTCACTCCTACTGGCCACACACACATGCACATACCCTTTGACTCTTCTCCATCATCCTTTGGCTCGCATTCACTCCATCAATCACTCTCCTCATTCCCGTTTCTTCACCTCGTCTGCTCTCCTCTACATTCTCGCACTGAGCATACACTCAAGAATTGGAAATGTGGTGTCTTGTCCTTCTACTCGTGTGCAGAATGATGTCATGAACAGAAAGTAAATCCATCAGCGTTTGTTAGTGCATTGCAGAATGAGAGAGAGAATTAAAACCTGCAGGCCAAAAATGAAATGAGAAACTAATCAGAGTAAAAACATTTATCTTTGTGACTTACTCGGCTTCGCTGTGTTAGTGCAACACCACGTGAATGCACTCAAAATGAATGAGGTTTAAACCTTCTCTCTATGTGGCTCTAAGGCAGGTGCATGTCAAGGAAAACACTACATACTGGAGCTACACTTACCATGATTAAGGAGAAGATGCTGAAATGAAACTGTACTGTATTGGAATTCCTGTGCAGCTCTTTGATAACCCCCAACTTCATGCTCTGTCAGTGCAAATAATTCCCTGCAACCCATGTGCCTGGCTTGCTCTAAATAAATAAATAGCACCTCAAAATGGCAGTTAATCTCATTGCATACATCCGAGGCTGATATATTTTCTTCACGTAGTTTGGAAGATATAGGCCCGCTACCATTACATGAATGCTAAAATCTGAGACTCTGCAAGTGTGACTTCGCCTTTTCATTGTGTCTTTTTCGAGAGTGCTCTATTTTTACATGGTGATAGATAGGGTGTGTAGGCCGCAACTGAGGCTTGTAACTGCTTTGGCAAGCAGTTGCCTGCTTATTGGAAAGCCACGCTCCGCCTCATAAGTTACAGTTTCATTAAAGATTAATTGACCATTGTGTGGCCACAATTTCACAAAATAATCATTACTTAATCCACTGGTGCAATAAAGTGCATTACTTCAATGGAGGCATTAAATTACCATTGGAGGTTATCGGTACAGCCATGATACAAAACCAAAGACCTCTGAACTGGATAAGAGTCTGTTTCTCCTCAGTCTAGGCCTACCCAGCCATTCTTGCTGATCCTATATACTTAATACACCATATGAGATTTGCTGCGTTTGCCTATTTCTTAGCAAGCTATGAGGTAAAGGTGCAGCTGAAGTAGCTATTTATCCACTTTTCATTTCTTTGCATAAAGCGCTTTAGGTCTCTGCCTCTGTGTGTGTAGGTGTATGTGTGTGTTGGGCCTGACAGAGGATAACATGTTCCACTGGAGCTATTCTAAGCTCTCAGAATATGTTAGCATTTTTTAAAGTTCTGAATGAGGTGTACTTAGCATTCAAATGGATAATGTGTTGGTGTATCTTTGGTGAGTAGATTATCGCAGATTATCGTAAGTGTTCTAAGCACTTTAGAGGGAAGCAGCTTGAGATGTCAAAATTTAGCATTACAGTAAGTTTAAAAAAAAAATGTTGTGGATAATAATTGTTTGTGACAGTTTAATTAGTATTTACACATTTAAAATGTTTTTTCCTCCCTTTCCTGTGGTTTTTGTGGTACAGAAGTATACAATAAAATGTGTATATTTGAAATAGCAAAAAAAAAAAAGATATTTCATGAAATGACAACATATCTCATGATGTACTGAGATGCAAGAGCCTGCAAATCCATGATATGTGTCCGTGAAAAGACCAAACATATGTCCCACATAATATCTCTATATAAGTTTAGCTTTGATGAAAAGCCACCAATTTAATTTTAACACAAAAAGCAGGCAAGGACGCAGGTGCAGCAATCATTGTAAAAGCATAAATTACTTATAAAAATGGTCTTGGCCTTCAGAGCTCGCTGTCCCTGCTATCTGAAAAAAGAGGAATTGCTGAAATTGCATGCTGAAGCAGTTGCTGAATTGAGCAGGGCAGGCGGTCTAGAGAGGTGGATGAGCTCGACATGATGCTGAATTATTGTCAGTTGTGCTGCACACAGCACACAGATATACATGATGGGTCAGAGTAAAAAGTAATTTGGTGATTGCTTTTCTCTGCCCACCTTTGACTTTGTAAACCATCACAACAGGACACCAATGCAGACTTGTAGTGTTTCTTTTTTTTTCACTTTAACACTTTAACAGTGTTCATCCATTTAAGTAGAATTTAGAAATGATTTTTAGTCCTAATACAAAATCGGCTTCAGCAAGTAATTAGATAGGTGGTTGCTGTTGGCTGCATGTGCACTTCAGCTGCGCTGTTCAAGCTGTTCTGTCATGTGCTGCCTTGTATCCCTGCACAGCAGTTGTAGTAGTAGGCTTCGGCTGGTGAGATATTGTATTAGTCACACAATCGTGCGCATGCACACAGAGAAACGCATACGCCCATGTACATGCGCACGTGCACACCCTTTGCAGACTCTTGCAGAAATCACATGTTTTACAAGAACCCCAGAGAGGAGGGGGGGCAGACATATGACAAGCTCTGACATTCCCATTTCAGTTATAAAACATACAACTGCCCTCAAAGTGTCACGATGGGCTGTGTACACACATCAGGTCAAAAGTCCAAATTTTACATCAAACGTCCCTAAACGCAGACATATTTTTCATCTATTTGTATTGAGAAATGCCTTTTTGCTTTACACTCTTCTTATTATAAATAAATCTGCTGAATTCTAGACAATCTACTGTACAATAACTTAAATGAGCCATGTGTTTTCAGGGCTGTATTTTAATTATTTCAAGACAGCTTTCAAGACAGCCGAGATAATATCAGGAAAATTACAGTTATATGTACTCCTAATAGTCTAACAGCATTAACACCAATGGACAATGCAGTTTCTGACTTCATAGGAAATCATTTAAAGTGTTCCTCATTATTATAAAGTAACTACTTTTCTGTAAATGCACATCAACATTTCTTTCCATTTGAGCAAATACAAAAAGTGTTTGCAAAAGCACTTCCCGTGCTGCATGGGTCTTTCCAAATGCAATAATAAATAAATAAATGAATAAATATATACATAAAATTCTAACCGAACTGATGAGAAAAATTCTTTTTAAAAGAATGACTGTGTGGAAAACCACAGCATTTTCAAAAGCGGCAGCTAGCAAGACTAAGCAGAAAAGAAAAAGAGATTTATGATCATGCTGGCCCAAATTGAAACTTTCTCCTGAATGGCCACTTCCAATTGAAAGCTGACCTCCAGGTCAACATGGAAAGATTTCATCAGGTTTGGGGTTTTAGCATGTTAGAGAGAAGTGAAAAACGTGTTCGCAGCCATCCACTTTTAAAATGATCCTATGTTATAGCTTGTCTTGCCAAGAAGCATGTGTGTTTTAACAAAGGGGAGAGTTGCCTCAGGAAAAATGCATGGGTCCTTCTGAGAGGCAATTCAACAGACATTCGTGACAAACCATGGGGTATAGCCAAAGTTACCCTGTAATTTCTAAACGTCGTCAAATAATTTTAGTTTTGCAGGACCCAGCGAGAAAGAGATGAATGTAGCAGGACTACTATCTCTGTGCGTACAGAAAAAGAAGCAGAGCAAAGAGAGAGAGGCTGACTGAGTTGGGGGGGAAGATGATGAAAACGCCTCTGTAGATTTATTGTTGTGCTCCTCTCTCTTTATGATTTACATCAGATATTTTTCTTTAGTAAATTATTCACTGGTAACCAGAACAGTGTGTTTACTAATACACTTATAGTCCCCAAATCAATTTCTCAACAAGTCCATCATCAAAAAAACTTAATTGATTTGTATGCTTGTTTGTCTTTCCCCGTTTGCAGCATTTTCACTTGAAAAGAGGGACAGGCATCGAGCGACAGAGCAATGAGTATCTAATTCATCACTCGGTGCACGACTTGCCTACAGGGCCAGTTTAATTTATTTTCACTTCACCACTTTGAAAACTGTTGGCTCAGGCTATTCTAACATATTCATAAATCTTCCAAGATAGGCTCATGGCTCTTCCAATTTAGGCTCTTGAGGAAACCGGAGAAAGAGAAAAGCATGCAGTGGGGACTGAAAGAGGCAAATTAGTTTGCTTTTGTTTTGGTGCTAATTTATGACAGCCATACTGGAGGTGATTGGATCCTTGCAGGGTAATGGGTTGTGGAGGTTGCTGGGCCTTTTATCGTTCGTTGATGCAGTTAATATAAGTTACCAATTTGCAATTTTCAGCCCCAGTACACGTTTTGTCGCTCTGTGTAGGATATCACATTGCACAAACAATATTCTATGACTTTGCCCTAATGCATTTAAAGCTCCTACTGGTTTGCCACTTAAAAATACATTTTCTAAATTAATAAACTATAAATACTATCAGATGGCAGGGAATAGATTTGTTATTCCTGTCTCGCTACCTGAAACACACTCTGCAAGAGTTTAAGAAAACCATTCAAATCTAGACTATTTACCTACCATGTGTTAATCCCCTCTTTCATTTAATTCTCATTCCTCGGTAAGCTATTTTTACTTCTAGGTCCCAGAGGAGGCTGAAAGTGAGAATTCAGCCAAAACCAATATCATCAGGTTTTTAAGCGTTAGCCTAGAGAGAGGATGAACAAATAAAAAACAAATTGATGAGGAAGAATAAAAGCATATTTAACTCCCAGCTGTAGTAAAACTAAATAGTGTGCATCTTTCAGTCAGATCTAAAATTTAAAAAAAAAACAAGCCAATTCCTAAAAAGTGTATGTTCCAATCATTCAAAAGATTCATTAAAGGTGAAAGCCTTTGTAGGTTTTATGTTATAATATTATTATTAATTATAATTGATTAGGTTGTAACAAAAAATACAACTGTATCATGCCAAATATTATCACTGGCTGCAACTTAATACCATAATTTATGTTGAATCTATGATTTCATCATGGGTGTCTAGAAAAAACACTTTTTTTTATAACTCGTCCTCCAAGGACTGCCAGTAAAATACTCCATATAGCATGCACTCAGATGCCAAACCAGGCAAAATGTAATACTGAAACCTTCACAGTGATATTACATTTAAGCAATGGGAGGGTACATATTTAACAGATAAAAGCTTTGCTAAGTCATGCATGAATTTTAATTCTGGTGATTGCTGAAAAGGAAAGTGAGAAAATAAGGAGAGCGAGTACAAGAGTTATTTGAAAAATATTGTACAAAGCAAAACTGTGGGAGAAAACTGAGTTTAGGCTTTGATAGGTAGCTGCCTTGATGTGAGATTACACTACAACATTCTAATCTAAATTTAAGTTAAAGCAAAGGGAATATCCAGGGAGTGTCATATCCGCAATGTGTTATCTTTGGCTCACAGCCCCACAGCTTACAAAGAGCAGACCACAGGGGTGGGAAGGAGGGGAAAAACATTCCCCCTTGAAAATTCTTTTATTTTGGAAAGGCAGTCTAGGTGTCTTTAGGAGAAATTTTGACCACAACTAGATTCACTAGCTTGTATATGACTTGCTTCCTTTCATTTTTTAAACTTTTTTTTTCCAAGTCAGAGTGTGGTTCTGGACCAATTTAAACCTAATCCTACCGAATCAAATTACTAAAAAAAAAAACTGGAAAAAAAATAGATCACAGGTTTGTAATTGGTTATTTGTACATATGGCATGTATGCCTGTAACCTGATAAAAGACAGAGGTCTGGATTTAAAAAAAACAAAAAACAATAGTAAAACCAGAAAAAAGTCATGATTAAAAGTTTAATTAGAAGAATGAAATAGAGTGGGTTTTCTATTAATGCATCTGTGTTGTAACTCATGTGGCCCTGCATATTAATATGATCCCTTTATTTAATTCATAAGCAATTAAAATGGCTGGTCTAGATTACCCTTTTTTCATTTCCGTCTATTCATTCACATAAAATGAAGAAGACGTGGCATAAGCATCACACATAAATGCCCAGTGTACACAATATGGAATATGATTTGGATTGCTGAAGAGTTAAATTAAAAAATAGCATGAAAAACAATGGTAAAAAACACAGAGTGGAGAGACTGAGAAAAAGGTGAGTTAAGACAAATGAACACAAATATAATAATAACACAAAAAAACACAAAACTGAGAACAAAATGTACTTGAAAAGTCTTATTTTGGATCATCACAAATGACTACAGTTTCATCACTTACATATTAAATAGACCGCAAACAGGAATTCTGGAGGTGTACCATCTAAAAGTGTCATTCAGAATTGCTTTCTGTAGCCAGCTCCTTCAAAAGCACTTTCCCCATGCACTTCTAGTGCAGATAGTAAAGAAAATATATGTAAACAGGAGAAGCTACATGGAAAAATCATAAAAACTTGAATAATGGAAATGAACCACTTTGCGTATGTTATCTTTCTTACCATCCAGACTTCATCAGGATGCAAAAAGATTCAGGCTGAGTCAGGCTCTTTTTTTATTTTTAGAGAGAAGAGATTTTCTCCTGGCATCTCAAACTAACAACTATGCTCTTTCAGTCTTTTTCTAACTGTACTGTTATGAACTTTTAAATTTAACATGCTAACTGAGGCCTGTAGAGTCTGAGAAGCAGCTCTTAGGTTTTTTGCAATTTCTCTGAGGATTGCAGGGTCTAACCTTCGGGTGAATTTGCTGGGATGTTTACTCCTGGGATGAATATTGTGTTAACACACACCTGAATGGTTCAGGCCAGCAAACTGTCAAAATGTCTGCTTTTATAGAGGTGCTCACACTTCCCGCTGATAAATGAATCAAGTACGTTTGATTAAGACCACCTGTTTGCTACTTCCTCTTCCTCTGGAAGCAATACCGGTATACTTAGTGTCCCCTGTCCTTTGAAGACTTATTTTTTTAATGACTGTATGCATGTTCACATACTACTGTGATATTCTTATTTTACATCGTACAAATGAATATTTTTCAACAAATGTACAATAACAAATACACTTTTTAACACTAGACAGTGTATCCTCCATCAAGGCCAGTTTGGGTCCAATGTTGGAGAAATTGGGTTTTCATAAAGATATATGAAAACCCTATACATATATATATATGAAAACCCTATACACACACACACACACACACACACATATATATATATATATATATATATATATATATATATATATATATATATATATATACATATACACATATATACATACATATATATACACATATATACACATATATATACATACATATATATATATATATATATATATATATATATATATATATATATATATATGTACCTTGAACACATCAAAGAATTTCTATATGCAGAAATCAGGTAGTTTACCATTTTGTTTGACCTTCAACTATTGTCACATCAGGCAACTAGGTATAGGCATGAATGCATTAAATTAAAAAAAAAAACTACACTGTTAATATTACTTGTTGAAAATACTTTTAGTAATAACTTTAGAAATAAGATCATTTCAAACTATATGTTGCATGGTGATGTGTATTTTCATATTAGATAGCAGGCAGTGATCTGCGATCTTCCACATTGGCCAGTTGTGACTCCTCCCCACAGTTTAAATGCCAAAAGTTAGCATTTTAGCTAATTGTCTGGTAAAAGGTCAATAGGCATTTGTAAATGAGACACATGGTGGGCGTTCATTAGATGTGCTGAGAGCTGCTAGTGCTTATTAGAGTAGCACTGGACCCAGCCAATGTCATCCTCCTCAAGGGACAGTCTGAGAAGTTCATTTATGGTGTATTGTAAAAAGAGGACAATGCTGTCAAAGCTGTTATTTTTTGGGCCACTCAATGTAAATGCCAGTCTAGGGACACAGTAAATCTTGCAGAGAATTGAACTGTGTTTGTCTAAAGAGGAAAAAAATGCTTTTGGAGCCACCATGACACTTACAGTCCTCCCTCACAGTGGAGAAACAAGAAAAACATGCTGCTGAGATGACAATTTATATTTCGTGTGTTCTGATTATGTATGTCACTTCCACTTATCTAAATGTCATCGGTATCGGTTCAGCTGAAGGAACAGCAGAACAATGAAAGCAATTATCCCACTGAACCCATGGGGCTCCTGGATTTTATATGCATTGTCGTTTTTTTTCTGCTGAATATGTTGTTTGCTTGATGTGGGTGGTGGGATTAGGAGAATCCGGGATCATTTACACATTCATTACCCCTTCATTTATTAAGAGTTGGTCCGAGACAGGCCAAATCACGGCTTCTCACTCAGCTCATCTCTTGAAAACCAGTGTTCTCCGCACCGTGTGGTACTTGAAACTAGATATAATTCATCACTTCCCACCAGCAGTTGAGACCAAAGCCAGTTCTAAGTGCCTACTCTCCTTCACAAATACTCTTTTGGTCATGATAATGATTTTGGTAATTTACACCAAGACCTTTCTTCTTTTTTTTGATGAACCCTCCACCAAAGAGAGATGTCCATAAAGACTTCCCTTTATATTAATATAACCTAAACTGTTTGAGTTTTAAAGCAACACACTGGCGTGATTTTTGTTTTGTTTTTAATCTGACCATCACGTGACAAACATTTAAATGACATAATACAATCCTCGTAGTAGCAGCAATGTGAAATAACCTAACTAGCCGAACAATAAGTAGTATACCCTAGCAGCCATATATTAGTCACAAAAATATGTTCAGCCATTTATTTGCTCAACTATTAATCAGCTACAGAGCAACACTCCTGGTATTGTCTATTTCTAGCTATACATTTTTTGCTTATTGACTTATTTTACAATTGAAAAAATAATATTATTTTTATTTAGAATCATACATGAATTGTATTACAATTATGGATTGATTGTTTTAATTCCTACACTTTATTTCCACTCTAAAATTACTTTATAAATCCATAATTTTCCCCACATTAACTGTGCTATCCCTGCGTGTACAACAAGTTAAACATACAGTCACTGTGCATACATCAAGCAAAGGCCACTGTGCAATGACATCAGAAGACCAGTTGCTGGACTTTTTAAAGAGGAATGCCGTCCCATTTATGTTTGATAATTCTAGAGGCGCTATAGTCCCGAGTCTTCTTTGTCATATTTTTTTATTTATTTTATGATGTATCGAATGTTTTGAGTCGATAAAAGTTCTGGACTGCGGGCAGATCAGTTCAGTACCTGGACAAAGCCACAGTGGTGTAACAGCTGCACCATGCATTTAGCATTGTCTTGCTGAACTATGCAAGACCTTCCCTATATAAGACATTGTCTGGACGGAAGGAAGTGCTACTTCAAAACCTGCATACGCCTTTCAGCACCCTTTCAGGGTGGGCCATTTATATGGATACACCATAATAAAATGGGAATGGTTGGTGATATTAAAATCCTGTTTGTGGCACATTAGTATATGTGAGGGGGCAAACTCCTCAAGATGGGTGGTGACCATGGTGGCCATTTAGAAGTCAGCCATCTTGGATACAACTTTTGTTTTTTTAATAGGAAGAGGGCCATGTGACACATCAAACTTATTGGTAATGTCACAAGAAAAACAATGGTGTGTTTGGTTACAACGTAACTTTATTCTTTCATGAGTTATTTACAAGTTTCTCTTTGTTCACAGCCATTGACATGTCGAAGAGGTTAACACGTGAGGAGCGGATCGAAATTGTGTTGATATCTGGTGAACGCAGTAACCCGGTCATTGCAGCAAATTTCAATGCAAGACACCCTACGAGACCACCCATCTCCCATGCTACAGTTAGCAAACTGCTTGATAAGTTTCGTGAAACTGGTTCAGTGTTGGATTTGCCAAAATGTGGACGCAAGAAAACTGTCACTAATGAAGAAACATCAGTGGCTGTCCTAGCTTCATTCAGCAAGAGCCCACAGCGTAGCACTCGCCGCATGTCACTGGAGAGTGGCATTAGTCGAACATCGCTTCGGTGGATATTAGCTACTCACAAATGGCACCCTTACAAACTCCAGCTACTGCAGCATCTCAACGAGGATGACCCAGATCGGCGCACAGAATTTGCAGAATGGGCAAAACAAAAATTGGAACAGGACCCTCAGTTCACGCAGAAGATTTTGTTCAGTGATGAGGCAAACTTTTATGTGTATGGTGAAGTTAACAAACAAAACCACCGCTATTGGTCTGACACTAACCCACATTGGATGGATCCCTCCAAGACTGTTGGAACAACAAAAGTGATGGTCTGGTGTGGTATATGGGGTACAACGATAGTGGGTCCATTCTTCATCAATGGAAACCTCAAGGCCACTGGATATTTGAAATTGCTAAATGATGATGTGTTTCCCTCTTTATGCACTGAAGCTGGCACGTTCCCTGAGTTTTTCCAGCAAGATGATGCACCACCACATTATGGGTGCCAGGTCCGAGCATTCCTAGATGAACAGTTTCCTGGAAAGTGGATTGGTCGTCATGGGCCAGTTGAATGGCCCCCAAAGTCTCCCGATCTGACCCCCTTAGACTTTTATCTTTGGGGTCATCTGAAGGCAATTGTCTATGGTGTGAAGATACGAGATGTGCAGCACCTGAAACTACGGATACTGGATGCCTGTGCTGGCATTTCTCCTGCGGTGTTGATATCAGTGTGTGAAGAGTGGGAGAAGAGGGTTGCATTGACAATCCAACCCAATGGGCAGCACATTGAACACATTTTATTTTTATTTATGGTCAGAAACTTGTAAATAACTCATGAAAGAATAAAGTTACGTTGAAACCAAGCACACCATTGTTTTTCTTGTGACATTACCAATAAGTTTGATGTGTCACATGGCCCTTTTCCAATTGAAAAAACTAAAGTTGTATCCAAGATGGCCACCATGGTCACCATGGTCACCACCCATCTTGAGGAGTTTGCCCCCTCACATATACTAATGTGCCACAAACAGGACTTTAATATCACCAACCATTCCCATTTTATTACGGTGTATCCATATAAATGGCCCACCCTGTGTTGTAGAAGACAATGGTGTTACTGGACATACGGCATCTTCTTTGCATGAGAGAGCTTTAACCTGCATTTATGGATGGCACAGCAAACTCTGCTCACAGAGAGTGATTCCTGATAGTGTTTTCTGAGCCCATGCAGTGATTTCCATGACAGAATCATACATGTTTTAAATGCCATGCTGCTTGAGAGCCTGCAGACCACAGACACCCAACACTAATTTTCCACTTCATCTCTCAGAAAGGCAAAACTCTCTTGCTGAATTTCTACATATTCTCAGTATCTTTTTATATTATGGACTATAGATGATGAAAGTCTTTGCAATTTTACACCGGGGAACATTATTCTGAAATTGTTCCACAATCTTTAAATGCAAATCATTGCATTTTGCATTTATTTGTATTTTCCTCCGAGTCCAAACTTTTTCTGAATTAGGATGGCAAAGAGTCCAACTTTTTTGCAGCAGTGCCTCACAGATCAAGATAAAGACTACCTCGATGTTTGTGTTTATGTTGTTAATGACGGAAAATGGCATGTAGGCATGTAAAGTGAAGCCATACCGACTCTTAGATTGCAAACAAATGTTCTTTACAAAAATAGATGGCTACTCTAATCTGAGAAAAATATATTGTTTAATAAGAGACAAAAAAAATAAAATAAACTACAACTAAACTAAAAAAATAAAGTCATCTAAACTGAACCATTTTCTTGACAACTATAAGTTGTATTAAATGGTTGGGTCTCATTATTAACATATTTGATCAGCATAGACCTTAAAAGCTCTCTACTGACTACATCCCTCTTCATGGGCTGAGTGAAGTGCCATCACTTTGAAGAGCACCACAGTTATTGAAGAAGTTACACCATCAGCTGTCCTCTAATTAAAAGCAGAAACAATGATTGCTCTCCAAAGAACACATTTTCAGACAAACTCTTAACACCCCCGCCTCCACCACCGCTCTCTGGTACACATAAGCATACACACTACACACACACACACACACACACACACCAATATAATTTAGTTTAATAAAAATTGCTAAGCCTGTAACCAATCATAAAAGCATTCACTTTCTAGAGGAGTTATTATCAAACCAAAAGAAAGAATCTTTTCCGGGCCTGTCATCTATCAATTCCGTGACAAAGCACTCTTCAAAGCACAAGGCTAATACATTTGGTGCATGACAATAAAGCTTTTCCCAAAACCTATAGAGTGCTTTGAGTAAGTGGCAGCCAAGGACTTAAAAGTGTTTCTTTGACAAACCACTTAGTTTTCTGACTTTGGAGAAGGAATAATGATCCCTTCTGAGAGGGAGATGGAGATGTGTGGATTAAAAATAGGCCTATGTGATTTTCAAACTAGTTCTAATAACCTGCATAAACTGAAATAAATCAAAGAAGCAATCACACTTCTCAAACACTTGACCACAGTTACAGAGTCTTTCATCATTTGTTTTCCCCTGGGTGACTGACACTGCATGTAATTCCTCTCTTAAGCTAATTGTTACTTCTGTTAGAAAGACAGACCTATTTTAATTTAAAAGAACATTCACCATTCATAGGTAAATTTGCTGTGTGCACTGACCAACATATGATCCATGAGCAAAGTAGATTCATTTTCGAATACTGACAAATCCTAAAGAAAGAAACTCCTGTATAAATAGCGAGTTTGTTCCTATAAACCATAATATGGCTCTAGCACTGTCAAACATAAAAAAACACTGTCTAAACACCTTGTTTCATTTGTCCTTTTACACATTGCAGCTACACAGAAAGTGCTACTTTGTACTCTCATGACTGATTAGTTTGCACTGTTCAAACAACTGTTTTGGAGACCTGTCTTTGATCAAAGCTTAGAAAGACTTAAGACACAATCACATTAGAACACAAGCGCACGTCTATAACCAGAACATTGTGCTGAAATCCCCAGATGGGAATGGGGAGCAATTCTATCCCCATCCCAGTGCCAATTAAAAAATGCATTGACTTTCAATTCTTCAAAAACCACAAGCCATTTCTTTAGTCCACCTCAGACTATTTCATCTAAGTGTATAGATGTCATTTCATTTTAGAGGTCAAGCGAGAGTTTGACCCTCCTTCTTTGTGACAGCCAGCATTCTGGGGATGAATGTGGGCAGTGTTTACCTTGTAGATGAAGCTTGCTCTCAGGGCTCTGCAGAAGGATTGAGCTAACTGAGTCCAGATTGTCATAGCTACTGCATCCCAGCGGGCCCGTCCGTGTCTCTGTCACCTGCAAGAGAATTAGGACTCAAATGAAAAACACATATCAGATTCACTTTCTGTACTTGTGTGCGTGCGGGCATGCAAACGTCTGCGTGCCCGTTGTGTTCAAGTATTACTACACTATTACACGACTACATATCTTTGTTTCATCTATTGTGCTTTCACTGTACTCTGCTCGATGTAGTATTCCTCATTTAAAAGCAGCCATCACACAACAAACCACCCTTTAACAATGTTTAGGTGTACTATTATGTTTGAGCTACTTAGACTCTCATATATACAGACTGTACAGCATTCACACTATTGTTATTACACCAACAGGCAAATAATGTATTGATAACTAACTGACTCAGTTATTTTTCCACAAGGCTGATGTTCATCTTGCCACAAGGATGTGATTTTTTTTTTTTTTTTTGGGGGGGGGGGGCGTAATTAAGCTGTTTTGCAGGAGGAACATTTTTGAACTATGGGATTGTTCTGTTCCAAACAACAAAACAATAAAAATCTTTATCTATGACAAAAAAAAGAGAACGCAACAAAAATAAAACAATGTAAGCATAACAGAAAGTATTGAAATCAGAAATCTGTCCAGGCTTAGTCAAACCTGTGTCAAGGATTTTGAAAGAATCTTTTTATCTCAGAGGCATAACAAATGAATCAATAAATATAAAGAAATTTAAACAAAGCAACAAAATTTGCAAACAATGATCCACATGTTGCAAGTCCTCAAATTAGTCATTTTTACACATTCCAACATCTGAAATGATTGAAGGGCTTCTGAAACTACCCATTTAAGCAAAAAGATCCCTGAAATTCCTGACATAAAAGACTGTTTCCAGTTTTAAATAGTGCAATAATATTTGTTAGGAGCTATGTGGGGTAGAGGAGGCGCAGACAAACCTGCCTTTGAACAGTGAAAAATATTTGGATTGAGAATATATCACGGTTTGGATTGAAATGCAACTTTTTAGAATATTTTACATATTGTATCAATGCTTCATTTTTAGATTTGGTTTGAGATTATGCCAATTTAAAAAGTTTTGTGCCCTTACAAGATTATATATTGGAAACAAAAATGATTTAAAATTGAACTCATTAAAATGTGTGAAAAACAAGGTGAGCTTTTGTATCCACAGAGGGCTTTAGACAGGCTGGGGAGGCTGAGGGAACGTTGAAGACAGAACACAGAGACAAAGGCTACGAGATGACATGACAACAAGACTGACATCTACAGGACGCACTGAGGACAAAACACAGGGAAAGGGAAACACTAAAGGGAACTAAACCAAAACCACAGAGATAAACGCAATAATCAGAAAACTCATAAGTGCAAGAAAACTAAACAAGGAAACATAAGACACTCACACAACAATGATTAAACAAGATTCAAAACACTGGGTCAAGACGCAGAACCATGACATTCATATCTGTTGTGAGATGAATTTTCACCACAGACAGCTTCAGTAACTTATATTGCACATTTGTGTGTGTGTGTGTGTGTGTGTGTGTGTGTGTGTGATTGACAGTGTGATATCATTTTTTCCTGTCTTTAATTTTGATACCATACCAGATGGTGGGCTGACAAGCACGAAATTAGACAGATGTAAATCTACCCCTGGCATCAGGCGGCAAAATCAGAAGACAGACAGGGACAGACTGGAGGAGAACTATATAATCTTCATATTCAATCAATATGCTCTTGAATAAATCTTGCTATATTAGGGCACATGCTAGAGATGCAATAGCTTTTTGTTTTTGCTTTGTTTGTTCTTCATATTTGACGATAACACTGACATTCTTTATCTGTAGATTACGGTATGCCACTGTTGCATATTATTTGTTAAAAATATACAACATTTTAATGACTGAAATTAAATGAATGGAGTGTGAAAGAAACATACAGAGATTGGAAATACTATTTAAAAATGTCGCGCTAGCATTCTGGTATTGCTACCACCAAATGTTTTACTGGTCTTTTCCTTTAAGATACAAATGGGAAAAAGTGGTTGATCCACTTAAGCTTTACTATTTTAAATTAAAACGCATACAGTACCTGCTGTTTACAGCACTGTAAGTAACTGAACTCCTGCTTTCCAGATTAGAAATTCACATTTTACTGTCTTCATAATATAAGGGCTTATTCCAGTTTAATTTTAATCACATTCAAAGAAATTTCCTTTCAACAAAGGTTAGCATGTATGACTTTTAAAAACTATTAATGAGGTAATAATGATCACTTCCTTGCAGTTTTTAGCCACAATTCATTAGTTTGGTTAAAAGAAATAAAGAATTGAATGGTAAAGGTTTTGAAGTTTTGAGGTGCTGAGGTGCACTTGACTAATGTGTGCATCTGAACTGATAACAGAACGACGCAGTCACACTGTTCCATTCACATTTTTGCTGACCCAGCTCTTTTCCTCCCTTTTTGTTGTTCTTATTGTGAAATGAATGACCTCCTTCAAAAGGTTGTATTGCACGACCCAGGGTGACTGAACAAAGGTGGATATCTGTCCCCTGTCACTTCTGGACATCTCCCATGTGACAAAATAGGTGATTTCATGGGCAAGCTAAGGCATATTTAGATCTTTACTTTCACACACATTGTGTGCATATATATGAACACTTGCTTCTTGCCATTTTTCTTCACAGCCAGTTTTCTATGGAGTTATTTGCTCCAAGAATTATGGTTCCAAATTAAGAGCACACCCGGCTTTAAGGATTAGAGGCTGACCCTTGTAATCTGGATGACCTTAGGAGAGCGTAGTGCATTACTTGTTAGGCTCTGTCTTTTCATTTTCTCCACCACACACCATAAGAATGCTATGCACCAGATTATGAAAATGGAGTGTAACGTAATAAAAATACAAGGAGCAATCAAAGGACTGAAGTGGGCCAAGGGGGACTTAGAGGATTTGGATTATTAAGCAGAACACAACAGTGGAATCCCACTGGGCCCGGACTGTATAACAGTCCACAGACAGAAACCATAGTTCTGGAACAACCATCTAATTGTCATCTGTCACCAAGAAAATCATCTAACCAAGTAAATAAGAGATGATGCACAGGAGATCTAAAGTTGCAGGTTCTGTTGGTGACTTAATGCACATATATTATTCCCCGAGCCCCATATATTTAAAAAAAACAAAAAAACTACGTTTTTCCTGTGCAAAGTTCTCTGTATTTCAAAATGCAAAATATAGCTTCATGATATACATACCAGGCAGCTGCAGTACATCAGGTGCATGTAGGAGTATGTGTGGGTACTTGTGGGTAACGTGTGTGTTTGCATACAGTGTGTCTGTGCATTCAGATTCAATCATGTTGCTTGTTTCTTGGGAACCAGTTGCATATGTAATGATCAGTGGCTAAGTAGCTACCCCATGAAACATTTTGACCTCAAGCACATCTGAAAATTTTGATTTACATGTTTACATCTCAAGCTATGTATTTATAGTCCGTCATCTTTCTCACTTTATTTGATTTGAATTGGCCTAGTTAACTTGCTTTAATTGGGTATCTGCCTTTCCAGCACAAAGGCCCATTCACTTCACATCTATAGCTGACCTTTCTAATGCACCTGCCTTTCATTAAGCGCCAATTGGAATTTCTTTAATACAAAGAGGAACATTTGGCAGTTAATATCATAGGTAAAGGTCATTTCGTGAAAACTGTGCAATAGAAAAAAAAATCTCATAAAATTATTATACAAAATAGACTCTAAAGCACTGTGAATTATTAGGGATAAAACACGGAAAAGGTAGCTGTAAAACTGCTATTATGTGAGCTTTGCTCATAGTTTGTGCACACATGTATCAAAAGGTAAATGCATCCATGAGTTTAGGCCAGTGTATACCTCTCTTTTTATTAATACATCTCTCCAGATGTATCATAATACAGTCCCCTTATGCCTTGTATTAGATAACTTTGTCATTTGTCACCTAGAACATCTCCCTATCTCTACATATGATTCAGTGTGTATCAACTGCTTCAGCGTGCAATAAAACCACTTTTTGTCAGGTTCATTAAAATTACACAGCATAGGAAGCTGTCATTATTTCTACAATTCCTTGAAGTTGTCATGGGAGTAGTATGATCTTACTTCTATACTGCTATACTGAAAAGGATGTTTCTCTGAAACCAAACCACACATTATTCTAGTCTTCGTTGCAAGAAAGAACAAGGAGAAATAAAAGGTGGTTTGAAGCTATGTGAGATAAGGAAAACAATGTATGAGGCAATAAGATGGGTGAGTGGGACAGGGAAGATTACTGTAAGGTTCAACTGTCTTCATTACACGTCTCTTCTGCTGCACCATCCTAATCTGCCCATCACATGCCATTTTCTTAATGACTTGCTATTTATGGCTACATAGAAAAGAAGAGACGTGCTCCTCTGTAATTCTTCACCCTGGTAGTGAAAACTCTCTCAGGACACTTTTCTGCCTTCTTCATATCATTTTTCGTGTGGCTAGAGTGTTCCTCTAAGTCACACAGGAGGCACGGAGCAACCACATTTTTTTTTCTGTAGTAGCACATTTCCCTTGAACATTTATAAAATTCTCTGTATGAATATTTAAATATCTAAATGTGTCAAGTGTAAAAGACATTGTTAATGTAACTCTTTAGTTTTAAGTGATACTGAAAAAAAAAGATCAACTTTAGGGCATTTCTAATTATAAACTTGGTACCCTCGAGTGTTGTAACTCAAGCAACACTGAATATAAAATCTGTCATGCTTGCTTGTGGCAAATGCAAATTAGATGTAAACTGCTCTGAACTTGGCTTCTGCAGACGACAGAAATCTGGGTCATATTGTATACATGTTAAATTTCTCTTGCCCTACACAAGGCTCACAAGACTAGACTGAGAGATGAGAAAAAGGATCATATGACTCTTGCTGGTACACTACCACCACCCACAGCACTGCAGCATCATCAGGAAATATGCATATTGATTGCTGGTGTAAATCTGCCCAGAGTAACTGTATGGATAGGTGACCTTGTGAGGGATGCAGTAAGCACACCCTGTAGGAATGCACACTTGCACACTTCATGCATGAATGACTATAGAGTACGCGACACAGTCAGCCGCTCAGTCACATGCAGACTCACATACAGTCAAGATAGCATGCAAGCACACATTCACATAGCCAGTTGCTCATCATACGTCTTGCTGCATAATCACACATTTCCACGGGAACACACTCATTCGTAAAATTGACATTTTCTTTCTATTAAAACACTCCATTGGGTATCTTATTTTCATTCCTAAATGACCCTCCCTCCCCACTGGAGTCCTAGCTTGCAGCAATGAAGTTCAGCCACACAAAGACAAACAACCATATGTCATCTTTTTTCTATCAGCAAGGTATGATTTTATGCACAGTGGGAAAAAACCTCACTAACGATTTGTATGAAGGTCATATAAATACATATAAGTACCTTAAAAATAATGATAGTAATGCATTGATATATGATTGAAAAAATGTTTATATCCATTAATGGCAGCTTTTAGCAAAGTTTTAATAGTGTAACTGGTTGAAATAACATATGTATAAGTTTAGCATTGCACTGCTTTTAGGTAGCATTATTCTACATATGCAGCAATTATATTTTTCATATAATTGCTAATAACCCTTACATAGTGCCTAGAAATGTTTATATAATAGCATTTTTAAAGTAATTCATTAGACTCGGACTTTACTTTCAAACTATATTGCTGACTTACACTCATCATAAAGTCTCATTAATGATCACAGGACATTACAATTACATTAACCAAAAGTATTTTAGATGCCATATAATATCTAAAGAATGAGCTTAAATCTTCAGTATAGCCATTACATTTTTTATGAAGACAACTCTTTGCACTGAAACATCCCAGTGGATCACAAACTAAACGATAAACCTAAATAGCCATACATGCTCAATGTATGATACAGTTAAACAGTTAACATTTGGATAGATGCTGTTTCATGGATGAAATGCTTAGCTGCCCAAAGGGATTCTGGTCTTGTTTCAAGATGCAAGAGCGAAAGACTTTGAAAGAGGGTTTATTGTTGGGGCACAGATGGCATGAGTTTCAATCACAAACACAGCTGGACTGGCTAGAGTTTCAACTTGAAAAGCGGCTAAATTAAATCTGCAAATAGATCTATGGGAATTGCTTCAAGGGTTGGCTGTTGGAGATGATGCTTGTGTGAAAAAGAACAACTGAATGAACTCTGTGCAGCGCATGATCAGATGACTGCCAGAAAGAACAGTGTCGACACTTACATAGAGGGAAATGGTTAGTAGTGAACAACTTATGCACTGGGGGTTTTGCTGGCATGAACTGGATTCGCTATCCCTTTAGAGGAAATGGTTATTACAAATTAATAGGATGTTTTTCTGAGTTATCACCTGTATCCTATTTCCTGTCTGTGTGCAGGTATCCCATGCAACCGCCTGTATGCCAGGGTATATTTCAGAAGATGTAAATCTCCCACTTACTGGCTGCACAGTCAAGAGCTGCACTCACATAGCAGCAAGACAGTCTTTTGTCATCCAAGTGTTGCAGGTCATGTTAGCAAGTTTCCATTGCTGTAAGCATGTCATTGTCTAACAGGTCATTCCACTACTGCTTTTTGTTCAAGATTTGGTGAAAAAGAACCTTGACCCTATTAGTAAATCCTGTGAGAAATGGGGGCAAAGGGAGGAAAGCAATTTAGTTTATAGCACAGCGTATCTGTGGGATGTGGGATGACCAGCACAGTCCCAGGGCAGGTGTATGGGGTACATGTCTGTATGTTTAGCTGATGATCTTCTTGGGTAAACGGCTAATGACATAGCTAACAGTTTGTCCACTGTCAAAGCTAACAAGTCATTAATAAGTTAATAAGCCCCTCTGTTTGTTTATGACATCTTTGGCCTTTCTGGCAAACAGAAGCTAGTTGTTTACTTTGAAGTGCTTGATAGAACAGTCATCATTTCCCTGATGGTTGTGATAATGCATAGCCATTAGCTATGGAGTATATATAGGGCACCACCTGGTGAACACATATTCCCAAACAGGAAGATCAACTCACACACTCTAGGTAGGAGAGTCTCTCACACCCAAGAAATCACTATATAGGCCGATCTTCAGGCAGCAATCTCACCTGATGAAATACTTCTTTGATACATCCCCAGGAGAGGGATGGGCCTGGCAATAGCCGCTCATTTGGGATTTGGTGGTTATAGGTGAAGGAACACTAAAACACAACTAAATTTTTGCATGTGCCTTGCAGTTCTTTCAGTGTCTTGGCAGTAAAGAGATTTACATTGTGGAGCACGTCAAAAGGGTTTCCCATGCATGTACTACAGTGAATACTCAACCAGTAATGTGTGGTGTGGTGGTGCTAACCACAGTGCCAGGAGCAGTTGTTCATCTTTACCTGTGTAGTCTTCTGCTGTCTTGCCAGGTGCCTTAAGTTCATGCAATGATCCAGAAAGTGCTGTGTATTGTAATGATAATTAGCTTTGAGCTTGTTGAGAATTTGGGGGGGATTTGAAGAATCATTAGAGTACACACTGAAGGAGTGAGCATTTCCCCACCCTCTTGATAACCATTTCATTCACAAGTTCCATTGCCACTTTGCTATCTATGTTATAGCTTGTAGTCTGTGGTAGGTTTGTCCCCTTTAACCATCTATATCTATCCAAGTCAACATATTTTTCTACATCTTCACTTCAGGGAGTATAATCCATCTCCAACTCATAATAGCTGCATTGGACTCAAAGGACCGGTTTGTGGCAGAGGCTCTAAAATGTCATACTCACTGCACTATGTCACAATTGTGGAGTGGGCATCTGTAAGAATTCAGTGCCTATGTTCCTCTAAGACTGGATGTATACAAAAACCTCTGACACAACTGACACAAGTAACAGGCTAACTGCCAAAATAAATTGGCAAGACAGCACTTAGCTAAGCCGCCAACCATGCCCCTTTACAGCTAGGCTGGCAAACAAGTTGTCCTACTCTATCTTCTAAACATTTGCAGTTACTAGATCTCAAATTAATTGAACATTTTGAGCTGACATGTATGTAACAGCGGTAACCTCAGCCAAACCCAGCTAAAAGATCAAATGAGTAAAAACGTCATGGAAACATGCTCAGTCCATTCGGTAGAGTTTTAGAGACATATAGAATCAGTGCCATGCTGTTGGGCTTTTTTTTTTCCTGTGATAAATTTCACCATTAGACCATGTCTACTTTAGCCAAATGCAAGCATTTGTCCATCAGTGATTTTGATTACCAAATTTTATTTAGCAATACAATCAGTGGTCCTAGGGAAAATTTCTTATTAAGGATTAATAGTGTTCTATGTGTTTTAGTATTCCAACCATTGTAACTTGCACAGCATGTGCAACCTGTAGGAGTCCAATAACAATCAAACAACTGTTTGTATTTCTCATTGATGAAAAAAACTACGTTTATAATGAGGAAGCTTTGCATTAGTGCCTGCACAGATGTCTGATGTCATCAAAGATTGATTGTGATATACCCTGCTGGCTGTCCTGATGTTCACGTGCTGTTCTGCCGCCTCATTAGTAGTCTGATAATGACACAGTTAATCAAGTATTGCTTGCCAAAGTCATACACAGCATAAATTCTGATTTGGGGTGCTGCAGATCATTGATTTTCTTTTTCTTTCTTACTTAAAATCATATGAGGATTTAGGTATGGAATCAGTGTATCTGGTAGCATTCTATATCTGTATAATGTGTATACCTCTATAACTTAATAGAGAGTGTATTCAGAGTGTATAAGAGTACGGTGTTTTAAAAATGTTTGCGTCTTATTTCTCGTAGTAATTCTGATTTTTGCAAGTGATTACATTTTCTAGAATACTTTTGTTACCTTTCCTGTTGATATGAATCCTATCAAAGACAATGTGAGTGAGAGTGAAACAAAAACAAAGAAACAACAGCAATGAAAAAGTAGGGAAGAAGAAAAACAACTTTTTATCATCTTGATCAAACTAAATTAAAATATACAAAATAGACACATGTTCAAGGTCATTTGCTGTCTTCATAGGGAAATTTGTATTTGACTCATATAATAATATATCACGGTAAGAAACACATACAAGACTTTAGAAGCTGTCGCACTTCTCTGGTGATTCTCTGAGCAGGGCAGTCAGGGCACCAGCATCTTTCTCATGAATGCCCGTCACAACGAATATCCATATAAACACTGTTGATGGAGCTGTTCTACTGCTGGCTGAGGGTCTGTCTCATCCTCTTTGTTAAATTGGCTATTCGATTAGGCAGACAATTGACAGAAACATGGTTTTCATTTTAAGAAAATTCTTCATTCTCCAATGTGGAGGACAGTTCTTTCAGTAGAGACACATTAGGTGTCTGTAGCTTTCATAATCATTTCAATTGTGTCTTAAGGATACAGTTGTTTTGCCATCTATCATTCCAGACTTATACACTGTGGAAATATGTCACATAATACAAATACAATACAAAGCTACTTATTTATTTTGCCCTTCACATTAGAAATTTAAGTATAATATTAAATCCATGAATTCATAGTTCAAAATAATTGATACATTTAAACATGTTTTTAGTATATACAGTGCTTTGAAAACATATTTGTGTCCTAAGATTAGATATTTTTCATATTCATTAAACAAATTCTAATATTTGTTTGAATTTGCGTGATCGAACTAATTCTACTAGTACAAAAAGATAACCCAGGTAAGAATAAAAAATACATTTTTATGAGACTGTGCGTATTCAAGCTACTATAAATACTCTGGGTAATAAGAGTGTTAGACAGATGCTGAATGAACTAATAGTGAATAAACTTATTAAATATTGAATCCCACAGAGGTCAAATTTTGAACATTTTACAAACTATTTCAATGGAACTGACTTTCAACCTGCTTACCTGCAGATGGGAAATGTGGAAAACATTTCTGCTGTATTGATGGATGTTTTTTATCCTGATTGTAAGTTTGCACTCCAAAGCAGGACTTACAGCCATACTAAATCAATATTGGAGGAGCAAAGCCCTTGTTCTCTGTGTTTATAGATCCGTGCCTTCTGATAGACTTTGCTTCCACTGCACATTTTGATCACTGTCTGTCTGCAGCCGACGTGACTGGAGAACTGCAATTTAGGCTGCCTTTATTTATAGTCAAGTAATAGGAAAATACAGATTTATCCTAAATGCATTTTGTTTTGAATATGTTTTGCATTTTGAATATCAGACAAGGTTAACATATATTACCAATGTTATTAGTATTACTAAAAATATGTATAATGCTGAATGTGCTTTTACATGCTCATTTTACATGCTTTTACATATGTATATGTATACATACATATATATATATATATATATATATATATATATATATATATATATATATATATATATATATATATATACATATTGACAAAACTTAAGAACATCTGAGCTGAGCTGTTGTTCTACTTGATGATAAAGGTTGAAGATATTTAACAGTACAAAGAAAGCATTGTATGTTCAAAAATACTAATAGGTATGAATGTTTTAACCCAGACCTTCCCAAAGTGTGTTATACAGTAAAGTTACAGTGGGATCCAAATAACATCAGGCTGATCCTGCCACGATTTGTCCCCCGGTTCAAATCACAGACAAACAGTATCCCACAGCTGTTTATGTTTTTGAACCCATTTTGCACTGAGAGGCATTTTTTGAAAAATGTATTGATAGCAATGTTGAATATTATTACACACGAAAAAAACAACTACACATGAAATAATTACATCGTGACGCCTCTGCCTTTGTAAATGGAGGGACAGTAACTGTGTGTATATGTAAGCATGTAATACCTGCAGATAGTCAGATTAACAGTATTTTGTCTCTATCTGCCATTCTGCAATTCATCTCATGTAAACAATAACGTGAAGCACAGCGTGACGTGAAAAAAAGCACATACCTTTGACGTTGCGTGATGAACTCTGTATTCCTCGTCCACACGTAAACGCAAAAAAGGAGTTTTAAAAAATCTCCGTTTCGGTGATTCAAAACGCCGTTTACGTGTGGACGAAACAGCTGCGTTTCGGGGGGGGGAACATTTTTCTTGTAAAACAAAGGGGGGCCTGGCAAAAAGAGCTTGGGAACCACTGTTTTAAGTTAAAACAGTGGTTTGTTAAAACTTTTAACCAATAAAAGCATGGATTTGTGTTCCATTCTTTTATGTAACTGCTGGATTGCACCACCCACGCTACAAGTTCACTGCCATTCTGACTGTGCACAGCCATGTTTGTTTCACTTGATAGAACAGACCTATTAGGTGGCTATTTTATCCTGTTAAAAAGCAAAAGACATCAATTTTGTGTCTAAGACAACTCATTACTAACCCTCATGCAGTACGTGATAAGCACAAGAAACCCTTCTTGCATGACATTAGCTCCTTAACTTACCCATCACCAATCCATTCCCACCCCTTTCTCAAGTTAAAAAAAAAAACCCTCTCCTCTTGAAATACGCTATTGGTCCATCGGTTTGGATCAGAAGACATGTAGCCCTCTCAGCTTTCGATGTGTGTGTTTGTGCGTGCGTGTTTGTGAGTGTGTGTGTGTCTTTGTGTATGTGTGCTATATGGATGGTCTCTCTTCTCCACACGCCCTGCCTTCCTTTCCTGAGAAACTGATTCAGCAGCCACTGTCAGGTCTGCTTAATTTTGTCATGCTTGACTTCCTGCTACCTGGACTCTCATCTGCCAAACCCCCTTAATCCACTTGTCACTCACAACAACAAAAAGCTCGGGATCTGCTCCTTGAATGAAGATAGGGAGGTGGAGCATTGGTGGGTGTATAAGAGAGTTATTCTGCAGATTTTAGTGCAGGTGTGCAAGCACAGGTGCATCGCAACTGCTGTGGGAATTTTAGAGTTATGGGGATTTCAACACTATTTCTAGCCATTACCCAGAATAAGGCAAAGAATCTGTCAAAGAATTTGTCAAATATATATATATATATATATATATATATATATATATATATATATAGATAGATAGATAGATAGATAGATAGATAGATAGATAGATAGATAGATAGATAGATTCGGGCACACATTTTGAAACAGGCCTTCACAAATGAAAATGCAAAATTTGTCCAGCTGACCTTGTATAGTTATATCTTTGATGACATTTACAAGACAACATCCTATTTATATATTAGGTAGCATTCGCTGCCTAATTTCTCATCTCATCACACTAAGAATTGTGTGATTGCAAATGCCTGGAAAACTACAGAAGTCTAAATAATTATGATCAGCTGGGCTTGAAATTAACACCAGCTAACTCACTCAGAGTAGTTAATATTTGACTGCAGCAGACACAGTTTTACCTCAGGGCTTGTTAGCTTCCTGCTCTATTTCCAAACAAACACAACTTTTCTCAGTTCTTTCTCCGATTGGTATGATTTTATATGGTCCTTCCCAATCTACAATTTCTGTTAAATAAACATACATATTTGTACAGCTGTCATTTCAGGGCACATCTACATGTTTTTACAACTGCTGCTCCTAGCCCCCTCTCCTCACTGAAAGGGTGAATCAGTCTGAATAAACAGTGAGCAAGCAGTTGCATGCAGCAGGCTCACACTACAAATACAGTTGTGTGTTTGTTTTTCCTTTGTTGCTGTTGTTTCAGTTATTCGGTGAACACTGATGAAAACAAATATATTGTCTTTAGCAGTAAAATCATTCCTGTGCACTAATGCACATTATCATGTGTGTATGTGTTGCAGATTATCATCTGACCCTGACTTCTCATAAGCATCCATATAGGAAACTTGTCTGTCCAATCAAAGTGTTTACTATTGTATGTGTATAGTATATCTACTTTCAGTCTTCAGCCTGTGGTGCCATCATTAACACTAGTTATCTATCGTCGTGCTTGCTCCTCTATACTTTGGCAAAATATGCTAATTAAGACACCCAGTATTACATTCAGATTATTTTCACCATCCTTACAGTGGCTAATGTATATTCATGAAATGCACTGTGTTTGTGTTTTTGTCTTTTCACTTTAATTTATTTGTATTATGCAACATATGTCTCTCTAGAGGAAGAGAAAGTAAGTGTTTCTCTGACTGTCTAAGTGAGCACACGGGTTATTTATTCCCTATGAAATTCACTTGTCAACTTCGCGCACTGCCTTTGCACTGAATATCACAATACATCTATACATGTATTATGAAAAAGCATAAATTCATGCACAACAAATCAGGAACCAAAAATATTTGTATGTGAATGTGCATGTTTAAAATCTGCTAACCTTGATGGCATTGGTGGAAATCTGGATCTCATGCAGCTTCCTCATTGTACCGTCACGGTCAATGAAGTAAGACGAAGCCAACTGATGAAGGGCTTCCACATTCTGAGTAGCGTTGGCAAGCTTTCTGTCCAGCTTGTTTTTGGCCAGGTACATTGTTAGTGCCTCCTCCCCTGCAAGTGGCAAAAAGAAATGGAATTATATAAGCATGTTTTTTAAGAACTTTTTAAGGCAATGAAGACATTATTTTTTAATTCAGTGTACTACAAAAGCGAAGCAAGAGCTGTACATATATTGAATGTGAAAGTTGTCATATTCAGTCTTATCTTGGTTGCCGGTGGAACTCTCAATATAACAGAGAAGTCAGAGATGAATACCAATGCTAGGAGCTTTAGCTTGAGAAACCAGATGCCTTAGGTTTCCCAGAACAGTCACATATTTGCTGCTTCATCCCCAGCTGGCACCATCCCCGGAAAATGCCCTTAGATTTACCCCTATTGGGATTGCATTATTTCCAGAAGAGGTGTAGTGATATAGAATTTTTACCACAATACCACAGGAATTTCATCCTGTGGTGTTGTGGTAAATATATCACATCCGAATTTTTCTTGGAAAAGAACCCAGAAAGGGAAAAGGATAGGCATGCTACAAACACACAAATAATTGATGACCAGCATTTAAGAATGCAAATATTTTAAAAGAAAAATACAAAACGGGTAAAAGTAAGTAGTGGAACCAGTTTAGCTACCTCAAGAAGACTGCACAAATCCCAGATCCTCCCCCAGTTATATATTTTTACAAAAATACTGTATTCAGTTCAATCACATTACTGATCCTATACTGATTACATACTTCATAATTTAAATGCTATTATCAAAGATGACAAAGTAAGTCCGTCTTTACACTTCAGAAAACACTTGAAAAAGAGAAGTAGGTCTGTCAACTCACTGAATTCAACCTGATCTTGCAGAAAGTGTCTGTAAGGTCAAGAATATGAAAGTCTAGATCAGCAAAGGGCCTAAATATTTACAGAGCACCAGACAACCATTTCAGTTTGCATGTCTTGTGCTCGTTTGTTGACTCACTAAAAAGAGCTGAACTGCTCAATCAGTACACATCATATTTCTCAGTCTTTCATTCCCACAAGGAGAAACAGATTCATAAAAAGCAAACAAGCAAATATCAGGTCACTTCTGCAAGCTTACACAATCTATCCTGCAAAGATTACTGTTCAAATGGCAAACCATATGCTTGGAACTATTTCAAGAGCGTGTCACATATGTTCAGGTTTACAGTGCTGTGAATGGTTATTTGGCCCCAAGCGATGCATTGGAATTGGTCATTTAACTTGTGGTGACCGTGACTAGGGGTGGGTAGCAGTCAGGGCCAATGTCTCATGCCTGGTTAGAGTACAAACACTGAGGGGACGAGGGACGATTCTCCGATGCTGCAATGCTCTCTCTCCCTCAGGGGTTAGCAAAGTTACTTACATACACTCGACTTACACCACTGCACAAGAATAATAGTCCCACATTAAGCCCTTGATCTGCCATTTTTTATCACTATTTCAACTTAGTGTAGCATAAAGGTCTTCTATACATAAATATTTTGTGGTTATTGCTAGCTGGCCAGGAAAAATCATTACCTCTCTGGCTTTAAAAAAGTCATTTGTGTGCACCTTTCTATAAGTAATACATTGTGTTACATTATTGCGGGGCACCTCGCTGGCACATTGCCAGAAATAATCAGCTCGTGTAGGGTGTATGTGTTTAAAGCTGAGAGGTATTTTAAACTGTTTCATCTCAAATCAGTGTTTCCGTACATGTTTACAAGCATGTTTTCTGAATATCTTTTTCTTTTTTTTTCACTTTCCTTGTGTTTGCATGAATGTAGAGGTCACGGAGGATATGTGACTGCCTAGTGTAATGGAATGGTAGGGAGAGTCCCATTTTATGCCAGTGGTCATTTGTGGGAAACCTTTTCAAAGAACCCAAGTGAGTGCTTTCAAATGACTTCATAACCTAGTCACAGATTCACAGGACACACACACATACACACACACACAAACATGCCCTGCATTTGCTGTTTGGTGCTGCTGTCTTCAGTTACTTTAGTTACTTCGTTAATCTTCTTCAGTTACAGAAAAATTACATCTATTTTTTGTACTTAACTATATATACATATGTTTGATGACATTGTGTAAATAATAAACCAGTATAGGATGAATTCTATTTCACAACCCAACAACTACTCAGCTCTATTGTAAACATCTTACTTATCTTATGAATAATCTCGTCATTAAAATAGGTTAACGCTTATAATAAAATGTACATGTAACACTCACAACCAATTTTCTACCCTTCTCTTCAGCGGCATAACGCTATTGCCAGTTACACATTTGCTTCGGGTTTATGCAAGATATATTCTGGTATAATGGAGTAAAAGATATTGCTGTTGACAGAAGCGTTGGCAAGTTTCACTGGGCAGTTTTACTCTACAACCAGAGGCACAGCCATAGTTCTGCATATGAACTTTAGCCTTGGGCAACCATAAGTCATTTCAATAAACTATTTCTTCTTTTTCATGGCAGAAGATATGAGACACTGAATAAGTCTCATTCAGTCAGTCTGTGTATTCACAACAGAGTGTTGGTGGGCAAAGGAGTCTCCTCAGCTAACATGCAGTTATTAGTGCAACAGCTCTAACAGAGCGTAAAGTAAATGCACTCTTTCTCAGTTAACTACAAATACATTTTTAAAAAATGCACTGTGGTTGTTGTTGTTAATGTAGATTAGTTCTTAGTGGCAAAAGCTAGGCAGAAATGAATGTTGTCAATTAAAGCAACAGTGTTTGCTGTTTTGCAAAATGTTTGAGCAGAACGTGTATTTTTTAAATCCCTCCACACAAATGTATGTAGGACAATGAACTCTCCAAAGTAGCTATAGTTGTCTGCTGAATTTAATTGGATGTGTCTCCTTTTAAGCTTTTTTTCTCTATTCCCTGACTCAACTCAGATGCTCTATAGTTGGCTGTACACACACCCATGGAAGTCACAGTGAAACAGCAGTTCTCTCACTTAAAGTGGAAAAATGATTTCAAGCATGTGAAGGATAGAAAATGACAGATGTGCTAAAATATATTCCTTACAGCTTTAGCAAAATGCAAATCTGTCCTTCACATTCCCTAAAAGCAATACCTCCTCTAGCATTTATATACAGCCTTACTTTTGCAGACGTCTTCACTACTGACACACCGAAAGGTTGAATTTTCCTGTCAGCAAATGTGCTTCACTTACACTATTGTTCTCAGGCAAAAAGCCTGAGGTGTTAAATATTTGTGCCAACTGTTTTATGTACATATTATTTACTTAATTATTAATTCATTTATTTCATCTTCAAATTCAGTTAAAACATAAACTGAGGTATATTTTCACTTTAACTGCTTCAAGTCTTTTAAACTCAGATCTAGGGCTGCCACAAACTATTATTTTGATAGTCGACTAGTCACCGATTATTTTTGCGATTAGTCGACTAATCAGATCATGCATCCATTGGACATAAAACGTATAGATTATTGCACCAGCATGCATCTGCTCTTATATAACTATCATTAGCTTACAGCTTTAAGTGTTTAAGGTATGTGCTAACTAAAAATAAAGACAAGATGATAGTTTATTAAATTTTAATGAAATTTGCAGATTGTTTCGGTGAAGTTTAATAAACTCCTTGCTATCTAAAATATAACGAGACACCGGAGTATATTCTCGAGCATCTCACACTTCTGATAATCAGTTGTCTGCTTGACGTTTATTCAGCTGTGTAAAAACTATAACTTTGATCTCAGCCAAACCAATTTACTCAGGAATAAATAAAATACTAAAAAAAGCCAAACAATAACATTTTTAAGTTATCTAAGTGACTTATATGTGTTTAACCTGAGTAGCGAAAGACGGCGGTGGGTTTGAAGACGATTTGCCGGGAGTCCGGTGTTCTCACCGGCTCTAGTGAGCCTTGCCCCCAGCTAGCTATCGAGCTAGTGGGTAACAGACGTCTCCGAAAACGTCGGAGCGCTTTTGAAAATATGTGGTGTCTTGATAAACTGAGCAGATATTTGAGGTTTACACAGCTACATTCTCAACTGAAAATATGTTAAACGTTTATTTTGTGACCCAGAAAGAATAATAAGAGTAATATTAAAACTAACTAGCTGCCGCCATTGTTGGAAACTGAGCAGGGCTGCGCTATGAATTCTGGGACAGAGCTACTTCCTCTTCTTCAGGGTTTAACGGCAGCTGGCATCCTTGTACATGCTATTAAATCAGTCGTCGTCGATTTTGATAGTCGACGTAATCGTGACTAGTCGACTAATCGTGGCAGCCCATATTTGCAGGCAATTAGTAACACAGAAAGCTAGTTCATTAGCATTCATTAGCATAGCATTGATCCTACCTCTTTTACATGAAACTCTTTAACAACAACAAATATAAATGACAAACTACCCAACTGAATTAATTTTGCCTTTAATTAAAAAAAGTAAAAACAAAAGATATTGAGAAGAGGCTCTAACTATGTACACCTTTTTATTAGCTCTTTAGAGCTCAAAGACAAAGAAAGAAAGAAGTAACGACTCATGCTAGGTGACATAACAATGGTAATTCATTGTAACATTTTCTTTCAGTTTCCGGGTGGGGCGGAGGGGCTCTAATGGCGCTCTTCTTCACACTTGAACACTCAACTTTAAGTTGCCTGGGAGAAGGAGAATTCATTTCTTTCCTCTCAAGTGTATAATGACTCATGAGACCACAAAGTGTAGGTGGCTAAAGAGAGAATTAGCCTCCTCTTCTTACTTCATCTCTAGTATTGAATGCACATTTCTTGGTTCATATAACCGTGTTCTTTAATGGGCAATTCCAAGATTGACATAAGAGTGTGCTGACCCATAAATTGAAACAAAGGCCTGAAGGTTAAAGAAAACATGATGATAACTCAGGGGCAAAGTAGATGAGCTCGGGGATATCTGTAAAAATATAGAGGAACCACATATAGTGATGCAATTCAATAACCTTAAGGAGGATGCTGTGGGTGAAAATGATACTGTGGTTATTTTCAACTGTTTTAGCCATCAATGTACCTGGTGTATTAGGATTCTTCCTAATTTTATTTCACCCCCATATGATGTTTCAGCTCAATATTGTATTTCCAATTTCCAAAAAAAAGGTGTTGCAGGATGAATCACTTTACAGGGTGGGTTATACAATATCCCAGTTCTAACTCTTCACATCTAATATTCATCTGCACAGTGTAACTAAATAATTAAAGCCGACTTTATATTTGAAAGTAAAGAAATCTGCTACCAGGTTTACTTTTTTCCCTTAATGCTTAAGCATCAGTTCCACTTGAAGATATCACTTCTGACATACAAATATAGTTTGAGGTTACATAATTAAAAATTAAATTAAAAGACACCAGTACTCTCTGAATAATTGATACTGGGGTACATAAATGCACATTTCCCAAGCTTTGGCAAGTCTGGAGCAACATGACCCAAGCCTGTTGAACAGCATCATAATAATGACAAAAGTATAAAGAATATTTTTCAGAGGCATTCGATCATGAGCTACAGTACAAACGGCAATCTACACAAGTGAAGCGACTACTTGGCAATGTTTCATGCATGCAATTATATAATTCAAGGTTTGAATAACAGAGCAGATTATCTTACTAATTATATCTTTAAAATGCAGTTGGGAACATAATCAGAGTTAGCTGCCTTCATCCATCCCTCCGAGCTTGTGATAAGATAAGAGATAGCGAGGAGAAAGCATTTATTGTTAGGCTAGGAGAGCACAGGTGCTTACCTTTTTTTTTTAGGGTGAAGTACATTCAATATACTTTTGATGCTTTTTTTCTTTTCTTTTTCACTGTAAATTAATTGAATTGATTAATTCTATAGAAATTTAGAACAGTGTTGATATTCATAGTAACTAACAGTAGCTATAGAATGAATCTTCTATAATATATGCAATCTACACTGAAAAGTTCTATTTGATGATCTGTCATGCTTATAGATTAATCACAGAAGTGCACACTGTGTCCCTTAAAGTAAAGGTAAGTTTGAAGATCATATGTAAGTTGAATTATACTTTTTGCAAGGGTTTCTGATTCAGCTACACCTCCCCTTACACCTCAGCTCTTGCTATGTTTATTTATGTTTTTGGTGCAACAGCAGCTTACCTTCCCTACTTAACTTCTTCGGGATTCCTTTACTAATACCTTTCAAGTGCCCATGTAAAGCGTCATCATAATCACATTTATTGGTTTTCATACAGACTGATAATCTGTTTTCTGAGAAAAGTGTTCACTGCAATGATCAATTATCATGAACTGAAAATAGAAATAGGGTATGTAGAGCTTGTTTTCAACATTTTGCCCCATGTAAGGAATCTAGTTATTTTTATGAAGTTCTTGTGTCTTTGTCTCTCTACTTAATACATGTTTCTGAAATTGTTTCCAGATGAAAAATCTAGCAGACAGCATGCCATTTCCATTTCGTTGATTGCCTGCAATTCTGTACAAGTTACTAACCATGGACAGCTGACAAATCAAGACACCTGGCAATTTCCTGTAATTTTCTCATTAATGTTTTGTCTTTCATATAGTCATAAACTGTTTATATATATTCTTAACTCTTTCCCCCCTGGATGCCTACTAGAGTAACCCTTGTTTCTGTTTTCTGAACTGAGCGGCTGCTGTTCAGACCTGCCTCCAGAACAAAATGACTGGGTGCACAAGTTAGTGAAAGTGATTTCTGCATATACAGCTTACTAGGGCTACCCTTGGAAAAACCTGCTCTAGTGCTCATCAAACCACGTCTTTAATGACACATTCTGAGGTGTTAAAACTCATCATAAAGGACACAGGGGAGGTCGTCAAATGTCATGTTCATGGGAGAAAGAGTTAAAGGTTATATTTTCTCTGTAATGAAACAGCTACACTTTAATGGAAACACTTATGCTCTTGTTTGTTAGTCACTTGAAAATCCCAGCTTTTTTGATTTGGTTGGAGAACATTTTCACGTCCGCTTTCTTCTGCTCTTTTGTGATGTAGCTGCGGCTGAGTTTTTCAAAACCACGAAGAAAGAGTTGGCCTCAAGCTGCTTCACAGAGTTGATGTGACATTGTTAGCAAGCTGGTAAATAAATAATCCTGGACAATATTAGGTTGAATTTTCACAGTGGAAATCATGCAGGGGCATTTGATCGTAATATTAACAAAAAGGAATAAAACTTACCAAAAACTTGCTTTTTTTTGTTATACTGTGTATCATCAGATTTTTTAAAAATACATTACATATGCATGTCCAAAACTCCTAACAGACCTGAAAGACTTTTCTTGAAAGAAATCCTCCCTTACATATAAATTCTTTCATTGACATGAGCCATTTAAGCAAGCCATGTGTAATAAGCTTTTTCAGCCAGTGTGGAAAAACAAGTAATATTGTTAATCAAGCATGGAAGTGAGCAAATGAAACATGTGAACCTCTCTTACCTCCCAGGGTGGCTGAGATGAGAATGTGAGTTCCATATTTCTTAATGATAGTGTCAATGAACTGCTGAGTAGTGGGCCTGCGTCCCAGCAGGCGTACACTGCGCTGGAACTCAGGCATGAGTGGCACAGGGTTCCGAATAAGATCCCTCCTTTCAATTGCAGTGTTCCTCACCTTCCAACGTGCAAATTCCCTGCAAAACACCAGGAAAAAATTGCTCTCAACAACATACCTTATATTACACTACTAACATTAACAATTAACATTAACAATGCAGCTACATTACTTATAGAAATTCTATCTGAAAAGCTAGTGCACACTGGGGTCTTTCATGTGAATACAACTGTATGAGGCAATAAAACATAAAAAAATTTAAAAAACAGAGGCCAATAATGAAGATGCACTGTATTCTCTTCTGTTTATTCAGTCTGGCACAACCATGCATAATCATTGTTGCTTAGTTTGTAATCTGACCAGCTTCCTGCGATGTTCCTCTGTAATGCAGTATGTTTTCCTGAAAACTGCTCAAGGTCATTTCCTCTTCATCATGCTCTGACTTAATTCTCAAGAAAGAAAATATAAAAATACACAGTGCACTATCAAAAAAAAGCAACACTGACTTAACTACAACTCATTCTGCCCTTGATGTTTTCATGTTTTTGCAGTGTAAAAAGATCATGGAGAATAAGTGTGAATGTTTATGAAGCTTGTTTCTGTCCATCGAGACCCACATCAAGAAAAGATTTCACCGAAAACATTACAAATATCTCTATTCAAGAATTCCTGGTGTATTTTTTAACTGTAATTGATTGTTTATTGCTATTTTAATCAGAAACTGCCATTATCATCTTCCATTCTTTCTGTAAATACAAAATCATTTCATCCTTTTATTGCATACATTTCTTTTATGTGAATGTGTATCTAGAGGTTTATTTAGAATTTAGGAAAAACACTTTTTTGATTACTGCAGTGTGTTCTAATCGTCAAATGCTGCAAATTTCCATATGGCTTTGACAGATTACATCATTACATAGTTATGACGTTATTTTCTGTTCAGTGCATCTCTGAGAAACAGCAGCTCTGCCGCCGATTTTGTTTGTCATATACTTCATCTTAGATTATTTAAAAACCACGTGATAATTTGATTGGTCTGACATCCAGCTTCTCTCTCTGGTGGAAAATATACGTCTAATGAGGCCACGTTTGGTCCCAGTGCCTCCACCTGTTCCTAAACCCATGAGGATTTCCAGCTTTCTCACTGGATCTTGGAGAGCAAGTCCCTGCAGGGAAAACTAATGTCACCTCATTTGGTCATTACCAAATTTCACGAGATCCTAATGACTAAGCTTTTTTTAAAAAAATAAAAAAACAAACAAACAAAAAACCTCTTGGGTCCAACAAGTCTGTGAAGGTTCTCAGGCATCCAGGTCATCGTAGTCTAAGCACCTTGGAAAGAGATTTGGCCTTAACTCCCAGACGCTTTAATGCCCACTCACATCCTGGACCATTTGACCTCAGGAAATCACATGATAGGGTGGGAGGCTAGGTTTTCACTGTGGGTTCACCGGAAGCCTTGGCTGATTGTGACCCACGCCCGTTTTCACACCTTGGCTCGTGTGATTAGGTAGAGGATCAATAGGGGGTCCACGACCCCCTTGGGGACATTCCCATAGGACTTAAAAATGGTGGATTCTCCACCAATTGCTCTTAGAACTGAAGACGCTTCTCGGATGAGAGTTGAAATGTCTTCAAGAAAATTAAAGAAGTCCAGTTGCTTTCCTTTCCAAGCTCCTTAGACTCTTTGCTCCGACACTTCCCAAATGAAATCATGGAATATATATATGGCAGAAACTGTTCTTAGAAAGTAAAGTATTACAAGCTTGATATTAGGAACCCAGGTTTTTGAAACATGCAGATATGGCAGGTGTGTGTAAAATAATGTCAAAATGTTGCCTTTGTTTTTTTTGGGTTTTTTTAGATTGAATACGATAGTATACAGCTTTGTTATCACATTTGAAAAATGCATTGTTGAATGTTCAGTTAAAAAGTAAGTGCTATGAATAAAAATTACACAAGAACACTTTATAATAGCCTAATCACAAGCTTTCCTCCTGAATACGTGGGCCCACTCCAATTGATCGGTCACTTAGTTTGATTTTTCTGACATGTAGTCAGCAATGTGTCTGGCTTGATGGAAGCAATTTTTACTACTCTGTTCAGCACTTATTAGCATTTAAAGTTCAATTTCTTTTCTGCCAGTGGACTGTTATGTCATTTGTAATGTATCAGACATTTCACAGGTAATATCTTGACAGTGTCCTCACAAGGCACATTTTTTTTATACATTTTGAACGCTTCAAACAAATTGAAAAGCATTGCTAACCATATATGTTTATGCATTGTCTTAAAGCCAGAAATTAAATAAATAGAGGTCTTTGCTGCTGATTTGCAGAAGTCTTTCTTATGAACTTTGCAATTCCTTTACGCAGCAAAGACACAAGTGCTCATCTGGCAGGACAGGACACACCACTCAAGCTAGTACATGCTGATTCAGCTTCCACTCTTGTTCCATGACTTAGCTCTTTAAGGGGTACACGTTGCTGTTGTACCTCAAATCTAGAGCAAACTTTTAAGCTGAAATAACTGCAAGATTTTATTTGTAGTTATGCAACTGTGGTACCAAATTTTATCTGTCTCCACTGCCTGCCAGGCTCGCTCACTGTGTCTGTTATTCGTTTCTTTCTCCCTGTCATAGATGTCAGTTGATTGTCACAGAATGTCTCTCATAGTTTGGTCACTATCCATTTTAATATAAAACTATATAAGGCAGCTATATATGCTTCGGCCTTTCTGCCCCAGATAAGAAATGCCAGAAGATGGAACCTACAGCATGACATGATTCAGTGCTTTGTTTCACAGCTCCAAGACCGGGTTTAATGACCTATCAAAGAAAGTTAAGAGGAGATAAATGGTATCGTAGCTGCATGGAAGGAAGACAGGGATATATGTGATTATTGCTTTATGGTGTTTAAGTAACTCATTTGGGAGGTTGGGTAGATTATGTCTGGCTGTATGAAATAAAGGATAAAATATAAGGGATAATATGGACATCCACAAATAAATACTTAATAATACTTACTTAACGTAACACTTAGATTGAATGAAACTATAAGTCCAATATTTTGAGTAAAAAAAGCATACATTGAGGCAAGAAAAGGATACCCAAAGGTTGCACAAGTAGCATTGATTTGTTTGGGTTTCTTGCCTGAAATATTGATATGTCCAGTATGTTCTGTCTGTAATATAGTCTGTCCTTGCTACAGCCAAGGTATAGAGATTGCACATAGACATGAAAACCATCATTTAATGATCCATTGGATGGGAAATACAATGTGCAACAGATTTACACAGAATTAGAGTAAAAATTTAACTGAATGAATTAATGAATGAATACATTTCGTCCAGCAACAGTCATAATTTCTGTCAGTTCAATTATATCTGTTTGCTAAAGAAAATAAAGGAGATTCATTTCTCATACGTTTGGTCTATGTTCAACCTGAAATATGTTCACATAAACTAATAGTAACCTATTCAAACCAATCAAACAACTGATTAAACTTCATAACTGATGGCTTTTTTCCCTGTAAAATTGGTGCTATTTCACTGCCATTTTTCTGAAAAGTTGACTTTTCTAGCTCTCACCTACAGAGGCAAGTTAATCCAGTCAAGGTGTTTAACTGGAACACAGTTGATTTTATTGTGAAACAGTAAATGGAAAGTGTATTGTATTTTTATTTGTTTAAAAAAAACATTTAAATGTTCTATAATGTTTACAGAAATTTAAAAAAAAATAGTTTTGTCCATATGGAGAGAGAGATTGGTAAGAACAATGTTGCAGCTGCATTTCTGTGTCCTGTTTTTGCCCAACTTGCAGTTTCCAGGAGATATTTAAATATTGTTTAATTCATCACAGGTGGTACATTTAACATTTGATCTTTGTGAATTCAATACTAAATGCCATGAATAAAGCCTCTACAAAATGGAATGACACCACAAAAATTAAGCAAAACTGTCCTATACATAGACAGCTGTTGGTAAATGTAGAAACAAATATAATTGGATCTAAAAGGGGAAGAAGAACTGATCCTTTTATTTGTCAGATGACTATCAGCTTTACCAATGAAATGCAGAAATATCAGGGGTTATTGCATACTTTTTAGCCTTGTGGGACTTGTGTCGTTTCATGATGTGTCTTTTAGTTTTTTTTGTTGTTTTTTTAAAATATATATGTTTGTTCGTTATTGTTCCTTTATCAGCCTGTGTTGTTGTTTTAGAAAAAAAGAGGTCAGGTCGCTACCATAACTCACAACCAAAATTAACAAAAATTTGCAAGCAAGACCTATTTTTGTTTCAACCTGGTGCTTCAAGATGATAAAGCTGGCTAAATTGTTACAAATCAATGCCTGTTGGGCTTTACAACAACACTTTTATATGTAAGATTTATTTCCAGTGCTTACTGTAATTGTTAACATAGTATTTATATGTTTTGAATGACTCAATAAGTGGTATGACTATTATGATGCACCCTGAAAACATAGTGGTGGAAAGTGAGAATATGGCATGTCATAACAAGTTCCAGGCAGCATGTCGTCTGCTTCAATTAGAGTTGGGGGCTGTATTGACATCCACTGAATATTCCCTAAAGCTCTCGCAGGGGCAGGAAAAGACCATCATACAGTGTGTCACCACAGGCACTTAGCTGATTTTGATGCTGTAGCCCAGATTAAAAAACCTTGAGAGAGCATGACAGACATTCAAAGTAGAAGTGTGGAAGCAAAGAATAAAGAGAGACACATCTTTGTTGAAAATATCTAACTAATTGAGTGGGAAACTGGCAAGGCCCATACACAAAATGTTCTTTGGTGCCTCATAAATGACATGGAAAAAACACAACAAAAAGTAGGACTGTCAGTGAAACACAGAGCTTGTCATGCCGAGCTTCCTCTTTCCCTTTGCCCTCCTCTAATACTATAGATCAAAGCCTTTGCAGTCAAATGCATTCATCTATATTTACATCTTGACCTGTGTCAGTGTGAGGTATAAATCACATTTACATCTGTTCTGCTATCTAAAACAAAGTCTGTGTCATTTTATCTTCAATTAAAGCAAACAATACTGACTGATCATGAAACAACAAAAAATCCGGCACCAACTGTAAAAGTGTTATCAACAACTTTATTTGGAATAGATATGATGCTGTCAGAAAGGGTAGCACTATGGCCCTCAGCATTTGACAAACATGATTTAAACTGCAACGATAAAAAGAGGCCAGAATATTATTTTTGTCTGGCTATAGATGTTTAACAGTTGCAACTGAGAGTAGTGTGGTGTTTAAAAGAACCCTGCCCACGTAGATATGTAAAGCCTATTATATTCAGACAAATGTCACCAATTAAAATGAAATATAAATAATTCATAGGCAGCTGTAGCTGTTTACGTTGCTGGGTATGTCAAATGGTTGCAATGCCCCCAATTTCTTGACCCTACAGTTAGATAAGTATGTATTCTGTTTAATCTTTTCAATTTGAACCAGATCATAACAATGAGAACAACGAAAAAATGAAGATGATCGCTAATGCAAGTAGGCAATAACAGGGCAAAATCTTGGAAGTCTGTTTGGAAACTGCTCCTCTGTGTTTCAGAAAGTGACTGGGTTTGTTGTTTGATGGAAAAAGTTGTTTGTGGCACCATATGGATTATTTTATGTATTCCACTAATGAGGAATTCCAGACGTTAGCATCCGCCACCGTTACATTAGGCTACTTTATAAAATACAATTTTTTTTAATGGAAGAGAAACATGCCACAGCTTTTGTTTTGTGTTTATAGATGTCTTTTGCATTATGATGAACAAGGATTTTTAGGCAGATTTGCCACAATTGTGATTTTTTATGGGTTGATCTCATCAGTCTTCATGATTGGGAGAATGCAGACCTACAACAACACAAATACAAACACTATTGTTTAGAGATTTATGTTACAACAGAAATGGATGGATATTGCTAAAGAAAACTGCCAAAAGTCAGTTTCACTCTGTTGTGGTCCTACTCAGAATAGAGTGAGAACACCATTTGCCATATCCTAGGATTGGAAGTCTGCTCTACTGTTTTATCCAACTCAGTTTCATGTTCACATGTGTAACCATGGTCCATAATTACCAATTAATGCAAATCACCTGGCAATTGTATGGCATCTGACATGTCTGTAGTCATCTCTGTCTAGCTGTTGTACTAAGAGTACATTTACATACAGATTGCTGAGCTGACTAAACTGGCAGATTGTCAGGTTCCTCATGTTATCGTGATCGTTGGTTCACTTTCACAATCACCAACTGGCAGTCTACTGTTTGCAGAACATCAACTAATATTTTCTGTCTTTCATGTTTCTCAAAGTGATTTTCAATTACTCCCCCCGAGAGTGCTTAGAGTTTTTTGACAATTTTAGGCACAGTGTTGGTTTAGTTGCTGCCTGTCGTGAGCAGCGTTTGAGCTCTTTTAGTGGACTAAATGCATCAGATGTTTTGGGAGAGAAGTGTCGAGAACGTAACTGCAGGTCTTTTGGAAGTTGTCTTTGTCAACAAGCACTTTCTCACTCTTTTCTCCTCTCCTTTTCAACAGTGAAGCCGTTAAGCCTAATATCACTTTCATTTTTAACTTTCAACCAGAAATTACGACAAAACAAGAGACAGCGTGACTGTTTTTTTTTTAATTTTCTTTTTGATACTTTGTGTTCTCTGGGCTGTAAGAAATAAAAGCTTTATAACATAAGCAACCAGTTTAATAAGGACATTTTTAGCACATTAAGTCACACCGGTTAGTACCAGATCAGAAAATTGTAATTAAATTAGTGTTTACGATGTTAAAAAACTACAATTTTACAGTAAAGTATATTTAACAGCACTGTTAATGTGTTTGGTTGTGTTTGATGTATATTGTTGCTTGAAATATGAGGTAACCTTTTTTTTCTACTTAAAAATGTGTTAACAGGTTTTACTTTATTGCATTTGTTAGATACTTACAGCCACTGAACTAAGGCTTTATTTCAAACCTTGTAAAAGACAGAAAAAATGAAATTGAATTGAATCTCAAAGTACAGGTTTGGGAATACCTCGAATGTCTTTCATCAGTACTTTCAGAAGAATGCATTGCTGTGATAATCCCTCAAAAATGACACAGATGAGAGAGCAAGGAGAATCAGTGTCCTGTACATCCATACAGCGTTTACAGTTGTGAAGCTTATAATGGTGATTTTTCAGCAGAGTATGTCAGAGAGGTGATGATTCAACCCTTTGTAATTTCTGTAGCTGCTTTTTGAGGTTATTGTACTGAATTACATCATAAATTAGCAGTAGCTCTATTTGTAGTAAGTCTTTCTATCAAAGACACGTGTCATTTAGTACACGTCTATTTTGTTTTGAAAATGTAATATTTAGAGTGCTTTGATGCTGCAATTAAACAGCAATAATCACTGCATGAAAGATGCTTCAATGTCTGTCTGATATTTTTAAAGGGTACAATGTAGATGACAGATATCAGCATTTGTTTGAATAATGAGACATTTGAAATCATCTTTAGTAATTATTCAAATATGCTCAATAATAGAACAAATATTCTGTTGAGTTCCGAATATTTAGAAATCAGTCAAACATGTCTACAAAAAACCTCCTTATTTTACAAAAATATTCTAAATGTTGTTAAATTACACTCAGGATCTCCTCTTGGCTCCAGATATGCCTAAATTTGTGGCATACAGTGAACAAAGTGGTGGAAAACATCACGCAGGTGCTGCAGATTCATAATGCAAATCTCCTATTGCACCACAACACAAATATGCTCTATTAGATTGAGTTTTTGTGATTACAGAGGCCATTTGAATACTGTTAATTCACTGTCATGTTCCAGAAACCAGGTAGAGATTATTTGAGCTTTGTAGTATGCTGTGTTCACCCCACGAAAACAACCATAAGGAGATGGTTATGCTGTGGTCGTAAAAGAATGGCCATGGTCAACAACAATACTATGGTGTTTAAACAATGCTTAGTATTAAAGAGCACAAAATGGAGAGGAAAATATCACGAGCACCATATACCAGCACCAGCATCCTGAATTATTGTGACGAGATAGGATCAATTGATGGGGTCCATTTTTTCATGTTGACCCTGCCATCTAAATGTTGCAGCACAAATCAAGACACATCAGACCAGGCAAAAGATTTGCAACCTTCAATTGTCTAATTTCGATAAGTACGAATGAATTGTAGCCTCATTTTCATGTTCCTAAGAAGACAGGAGTGATGCGCAGTGTGGCTGTAGCTCATTTGCTTCCAGGTTTGATTTGTTGTGTATTCAGAGATGCTCTTCTGCATACCCTGGCTGTAACAAATAGTTATTTGAATTACTTTTGCCTTCCTATCAGCTAGAAGCAATCTACTCATTCTACATTTACCTATAGCATCAACAGAAATTACTGCCCAGAGAACTGCAGCTCACAGGGTATTTTCTCTTTTTCTGACCATTGTAGATTTGTTTGTGTGAGAAAATCCTATCAGATGAGTATTTTTTCAGCAGGGCATATCAACCATGTCTACATGTCTAAATGGTTATTGGCTAATTAGATACTTGCATTGAACAAGTATACCTAGCAAAGTGGCTGGTGACTGCATATATACAGATTTACATGATTTTGTAAATCCTTTTGCTCCTTTGCCTCTGCTGTAATATCTACTGAAAGCCTCCACAGACAGCAATTTCCTCCTCTCACATTTATTCTGGACTTGTTTCTAGTTTCTCACATCACCTTTAACACGCTGCTTTGTTTCATATCGGGTGAGTCAGTTTCTTTGCTATTGTTATCTATAGCCTTGTGATACATGCTGGAATGGTTACCAAAAAAAAGAAATTCAAATGTGTTTGCACGATGAATAATTGTCATCCAGTGTTCAGATGTGAACATGAAAGTAATGCAATAGGCACTGGAAAAGGTCACTGATGTCAGAAGTTACTGATGAGTGCAACGATCAGCAGAATCAGCAGGCATCAGAAAAATCGTATTTTAACACGTAACTGAAGAGTGCTTTCTCCCTTTAAGAATTCACTTGTTTTCTTTGTACCTGTCGCACACAACATGAATGAGGTGTGTGATTTTGGGGCTGCTGATGCAGTTTTGTACAAGTTCTTCTTCCTTCTGATGTGAGAAGGAACAGACTGTTTTCAAGCTTTGATAAAGGGTGAACCTTTCAATTTCAGCCGTTTGTTGCACTACTTTGTTTGTCAGGGATGACTTCATATTTGCAGTTGAAAATGATACGTTATTTTGAATTACCTACTTAGGTCTAATTCACTGCTATAAAAACAAATCACTCCAAGGGGTAACAGTCCATTTCTAACAGCCAATCAAAGCAAAGGTATTAACTGCTGTCTATCAAATCACTGACCTTAAAGTCTAACTCGAGTCGAGTTATATCAAGATACTTTTGCATGTTAAAAAGAGATGCTTCCTGAGGATTGGAAGGCATGCATACTTACTGTTTTACATGAGAATTTAACAACTACTTTTAAAAATACAGTGTTTATGCAAATGAGCTCCTGTGCTGATAATGAGCTATCAAAACAACCATTAAATGAAAAACAGAACACCAACAGAAATAGCAGTGATCTGTGCTCCCAGTAAAAGGAGGCTCTGACATAGGCGGGTCATTTTGAATTTTGTATAATTAAGAGTGATGAGACACAAGTGAGAAATCTTATCAGGTCTTGCAATGTATTTACCTGTTTACACTTACTCTGAACAGAAAGGAAACCCCATATGATTGATGTAGCTTTTTTTTTTAATGATGGGGTTTTGGTAGTATGAGCCAAATGACTGAGAGTGGAATAATGCTTATTAAAATTAATGAGTAAATTGTCCTACACACTGGGACTTTGTTTTATAGCATTCTACTCTGTTTTTTTTTTACACCCATTAAACATTCCTGAGACATTGTTGATTGAATCTTTGCCACACTGTCTTTACAGAGCCATGCTCAGCTGAGTGATAGTGGTGCACTATGAGGGCTCAACAGAAAATGCTGGCAAAGTGCTAGGACGGGGGGAGACTTTGATCCAATAATGGAAATTCCCCCATGAATGACTTTGTGAAGCGATTCTGTCTTCCCACACAGTATTGACTTATTCTCTTTTATTCTGTACGTGGTGTTCTCACACAGTAACAGTGCTGCATGATCACATCCACTCAGATATGATATCTTTTCAGTGATATAGGATAAATGTTATATTATTACCAATATGTGGCCCAGCAGGCTTTATGAATGTCCATATTTCAGAGACTGTCTTCTTTGAAGACCACTTGAACAAGAGGCTTTCATGAGTTACAGCTTGCGGCTTATTTAATTCGTCTAGTTCATGTGATTAACCAGTGATCCACACTTTAGAGTTGATATTGTTGGAGTTTGACCTCTAAAAGGTTGGACACCAGGGTTGTTATCACCCAAAGCTGTCTGTGTCCCTTTCTCTGTTATGAATTTGCTAAGAGGCTAACTCCATTAAGCTAGCCTCTTTACTGTACTTCACTAAATCTTTGTGCTTACAACGCTCTCATTGGCCACTTGTGCCAGCAGTCCCAGGGTCAGACCTACATGAACTGCCGAACAGATCGGCTATAAAGTATAACACTGTTACCATTCTGAATCTATGTTTTTAAATTGTGGGATAACTAATGGACAAGCAAAATCATGTCTTAACAGTTTAATGTTCTGACAGATGAAGTGCCTAATAGGTTTTATCTATATGATCCAGCTAAACTAGGGTACAAAATACACTAATCATCAGCAGTGTATTAACTCAGATTTCCATGTTTCCGCTCCCTGATGGGCAATGATGCCAAAGTATTATGTAGCATTTTGACAGAATATACGGGAAAAAGGAGGCAGAGGAAGGGGTAGGGAGATATTACCGATAATAAAGAGGCAAAGCTTGGCAATAAATCAAATAGACAGAGATACAATTGAAGTCCTGCATGAATTTCAACCACTGAGAATTATTCAGAATAGACAAAATCTTAATCCTATGCTCCAGTGCACAGTGAAGGACTATGCAGAGCTGTTTGCTTGTTCTTGATTTATTTATTTATTTACTCTTCAGTACAGGCATAGGCTGGATTTTTCCCTTCTTTTTTAATAGAGTAAATAGTGTGGGGAAATTGGAGGAGTTATACGGAAATAGTGGTATACCATCAGAGTTCATATAAAAAAACCCAAGAGACTTTTCCTTGCAGATAGATTTAGATACAACTAGGTGTTAAAAGTGAACCAATTAAAATTAACTGTCAGTCTTCTACCTTCTCTTAGGGTAGTTACAATGCCTGATAATCCAAATGTACTTATGTAATATTCTATGAATGTATATGCCCTCTCACTGGCTGTGGTGTACTTTAGTACTGCTCTAAAACATTATTGCTGCATTGTAATTATGGTTTTGAATACAAAAAGCATTATTATTTTAAAAAGTATTAAAGTAGTTGTAATTTGTTGCTATCCAAACTGAATAACAGTAATTTTGTTTTAGGCCAAAAAGCCACAGTAGTATATGCATACAGCTAGGTCCACATATTATTTTAGATTCTTTAGACATTTTAGTCACAATTTCTGTTATTACATATCCTAGTTACAGTTAGGAGTAGTACAGCAGACTCTCAGCATTAATTTGAATATTGCATTAATTATAGGGGAATTAAAGTCCTTTTTTATGCACAGTCCCTTATTTCCAATTCAAATACAATTGGAAAAAATTAACATAAGCGTAAATACAGTTCTCAGTTTTTTAATACTTTGTCAAGCATCCTTTGCAGGTAAAACCTGCCTGAACTCTAGAACCAGTGGAGATACCCACAATGCTTTTCTTTTCTGTAGTTTTCAGTCCTGTAAGTCAAATGCATGTTGATTGCATGCTCAGTCGTGTTAAATTAAATACTTCAAGTACTTAACTCCTGTGGAATAGCCCACTTAGTGACCTTGCAAAGTTTTGAATTGCTTTTGAAGAACGCTTTGGCTCATTTCCCTCCTATGCTATGAGTCGATGTCCAGTCAGCTTACTGCATTCGGTCCATAATTATTGTACTGCAGGTTGAATATGTTTTGGTAAAATAAAACCAAAAATTCTCAGTCTCCAAAAGAGGAATGCTTCAAGATGCAACATCATGCGTGTTCCTGTAGAAGTCATCTGTGTGAAATGTTTGTATTTGACTGGTAATGATGACAGTGAGATGAAAAAGTACATAATCAGTTGTGAAGGAAAATTATATCAGCTGTGATGTGCAAGAGCAACACCCAGCAACTAAAATGCAGTATTAGATTTTTTTATTTCTTCGGGTAGATTTTGCTCGAGCTAACATAATTCAGTTTCACTGTTATTTTTTTCTTTTTTCTAAAGCAAAATCAGCAGTAATCTGCACAGAAAAGTCAGAGAAAGGGAGGATAATGAAATACATGTGTTTTTCTCAATCATTCTTACATGATTGTGGAAATGATTTTTCATCCATTCTTTCCAGTGAATGTGCGGCTGTTGGAATAAAGCCTCTCAGAAAATCATTTGACTCGGTCATGATTTTATTCACTTCGGCGTCTGCAGAATAATGGGCTGACCCTAGAAAAGAATCTCAACAGTTTGGGTCAAAGTAAGGGGGAAATAAAAACTACAAATTGAATTAACATGTGACCACAATAACAGTAAATGCAATGAAGTCTGCTCAGTGGCAGCATAGTGAGAATGTATACAAAAGTTATTTTTAGTTGTTTTTTCATAGAAATAAATTTCGAAGCTATGAAATCATACTCTTTATTTACTGAAAGACAAAAATAAATAAATAAAAGCTTTCGAGGGCTATGCCATGATACCTAAATTCCATCTCCATATTCACATGTAAGCTTCTCTGTTAATAACTATTAATTAGAGCATATCAGCAAATGGAACATGATTGTCTAAATGGAATATGATTGCTGGTATAATAGCTTTGTTAGTACACTTTGTAATTGTGATGAGGCAATGAAATGAAAATTGATCTAATCAAAAACAATCTCTTAATTCGCTTTAATCTCAAGAATTTGATGGGACATTGTGCCAGAAGCGAATGCATGGGTGAGTGACATGAGCATGTGTTTGAATCTAATTAACTGTGTAATGTGAGAAGTACTGCTGATGAACTAGTCTCAATGTGTGGGCAGGGAAGAAATGGAAATTATTACTAGCTCACGCAGCATACAACTGGATGAGAGAGAGCACTTGCACAGAAATGAAAGCCATATAGAATCTCTAAATATCTTCATAGTCTTATAAACACATTTTCTAGATTGCTATCCTTTGTTTGCGTATGTATCCACCTGACATATAAAGTCCCTTTGTATGCAGATAATAAAACACTTCATCATCTGCTCTATCCTGTAAACAGTGACAAACAGTGCTCCCCCCACTCTACACATAATGAAAACCTTCAAAGGTCAAAACATTCATGCAGTAAAAAGAATCAGCTGGTATTGTTAGATGCCGCTTACTGTATCATATCCATTTACTGCTGAACTCAGCTGACCCCATATTAACTGTCAGTCACAGCTCAAATTAAAAATAAAAGCATTATGTTGATGGTTTTTGTGGACTGCATTTGTTAAGAGTGTAATGGATAAAATTACTAAGCTAATTCATTTCTGTAATCCCAATGATCTTTTTACCTGCTGGAAAAAAAATATTGCAATTTACCTTCCTTATTCCATCGAAATTGCCGTGTGAATGAAGAATTTGAGACCAATTTGAATACGGTTTAGATTTTGTCTTGCAGTGATATAAATAAGTGATAAACTGTCGCCTTTATGAGAACTGCAAATAAAACTGTGACGAATTTTGAGGCAAATAAGATGTTTCAGGATATTTTTTTTAGCACTTTGGCCACTATTACAGCTCTAAAAATAAAATAACTTTGAATTAATATCACCAGCATTTAGCATTTAATATCACGTAGGCTGACAAACAACATTCTGTGACCAAGGGGGGAAACAGATAAACAAAATAGATCACAGGTTTTATAGCGACATAACAACATGCAGGAATTAATCCTTCTGTGTCCTTTTTTAGACACTTGACCTCCAGTTAAAAGTACTTTTCTCCTGCGCTTTGAAATCATACTTCAGCTAGATATCATGTCACAAGCATGCGCTTGTCAGTAGTCTTTAATATCATTGCTGCTTCACTGCTTCAAGTCTGAAAATGAGAAACATGTCATTACTTGTTAAACCCACTTATCAGGCCTTTGCTATGTGAGCCCCAAGAGATGAAAACAACCTTCCAGAGGTTGTCAGGTTAGCTAACTCGGTGTCCTCCTTCTAAAACTTCCCTTACACACACATTTTAGTAAAAGAACTATTCTTTAAAGCAAATTGGCTTTGGTTTTATATTTGTGAAGAATATGTACAACAACATGCTTTCCCTGTGGACAGATGCTTCAGCACCTCAATAAATGCGTGAAATTAACTGATTTCCCTTAGGTCAGCTTACTCTTTAGACTCTCTAACGACAAACAGCGCGTACAGTTTTATCTACAAACGACAGAGAAAATCTGAAGGTATTTATGTTTTCTACTCATTATAAAAAATAGGCTGAATGTTACAACATTAGGAGCATTTTAATATAAGAAATAATATAAAGACTAAGTACTGACAATATCTAAACAGACAGTTTCATTTCCCAGCAGTATATCCAGTCTTTGAATGATCATGAATCTAATTTGCAAAATGGCTACTTTAAAAATAAATTGAGTACACGCGTCCACTGGTGGCGTATCCCCTGGATCACCATGCAAACTGACACAATATTGCAGTAGGTAGCAAATAAAAGCCCACTTGAAAATAATTTTAGACATGTAACACACAGTATAAGAAAAACCTGTGATGCTACATTTCTAAGACAGCCCAGATAACAAGGCCAACAGATTCAGTGTTTTGCTGCAAGTGAACTGACTCAGATGTTCTGCAGGAGGCTGAGAATAAACCTTTTTTGTGTTTGTGTAGGTCACAAAAAAAACAGGGAAAAAAAACCCCACCAAAGCCATGTGCTGACTACAGGACAGAGGGGTAGCAGAGGAAAGACACCTCTGATGAGGTGTTTTAGAGAGGCGATGCTGTGCACTGGAACATATTGAGGTTGTGTATTTCAGATATTCAGACTTTATCGTACAGTATTTATCTCTTGTTTGTTAAGTGAGTAGTTTTGCCTGCGATTATTGTTGATTAGAACTATTATTTGCAAGATAAATGGCAAATAATCTTGAATTCATTCTAGCGTTTGAAAAATGCAAAGATACAATGACGATACCAAAATATTATTTAACTGAGTCAAATTCCGGTTCACTCAATAGAAACAAACTACCGTAGAAATAAACTACTGTCTCTGTACACACAAATGTTTTCTGTTAGTTTGCTTGATTAGAGCTTTAGAGCTTTTCTCTGTATGTTGAAGGCTCTTTGTAGACTTTATATTTGACAAACATTTCTATCTTAGCTTGATTGTGCTATCCATGTTTGCTCTGTTACATATATGGAATTGGATTTTAAATTCTTAAAACATGAATGAAATGTTTCAAAATGCAGTTGGTGAATACTTTAAGTTTATGAAGTTTATGAATCTTACAGCCAGCATTAGTGGGCCGTGTGCTTTAAACTGAAATCCACTCCCCAGAGTTTGTGTCCTGGAACTTGTATTAAGCAAAGTGAACAGCTTTCTTTGAGCATCTAGTGTGACTAGGCAGCGTGGATCACTATATCAGAAAAATAGTCATTCGATGCATGGTTGCGCTGTTATCTCATCTTCAGTGCTTGTTGCTGCCTGTTGATGTTATATTGCCAGTCTCAAGGGAGAGGGGCACAGGCGTCCCACACAGTGAATTAGTCAGTACTTAACCCTGACAGTTTCTTCTAGCCTCCTGTTTCTCCTCTAATTACCATCCCTTCCTAGCCAGTAATTAAGTCATCCCACAGCGGGGGCTTTTTACCACTAGGTTGGAGAAGGAAAGTGGCATAAAGTCCCTCCCCAGATCAGCTCCTGTTGATTTTCCCAAACCTATATAAAGCTGAAAAATGCAGATCAACGCCCAGTTTCTGCAGTACTCCAGTGATTGTAATTGCAATAGCCCCAAGATGACTTTGTGTTGTGTGTGTATGTGTGTGTTTGTGTCTTCCAAGTGTGTATAAAAGAAACAGATTAGAGTAGAGGGAATAAAGACAGATTAAAGTTAAACTGATATTTTCTGTGCCCCACAGTAAACAACGCTTCCAGTGTGTCTGTCACGTAAAAGTTTTTCAAAAGAAGTTTTAAAAAGAAAATAATTGCTCATTCGATGCACAACAGTGATAATGGCAACTCGAGAGATTTTAGCAGTGCTGGATTTTCAGCTTGCCTGATTGGCTGAGACGAGTGCTCGAAATCCAAGTGCTGGAAGTCGTTACTGCTTCAGTCAGCAAATGGGAATTCGTGTATGCTGCCAAAGCACGAGAAGGCAGCCAAAATCCTTTTGGTGACAACATGTTCGTGAGTCATCTAATTTGCTCAATCACTAAAGCATCACTAGGAAATGTGAAATATTTATATATACATTACAGCATTTATCTGTGATTTTTTTTTTTTTTTTAACGTAGGCAGCCAACTGTGGAGAGCTGTCAGAAAGTGAGAGATGACTTGCAAGTGGAATCCATGGCTGGACTTGGGGACATTGCAATTACATGGTCAGCATCTTAAACTTTGAGGCCACCTGGATGCACTTTTACTGTGTTCTGCTCAATGACAATACAATAGAACAGGTGACATACGGCTTCAGACTGTACACAATAATACTGCAAAGGTGCAATATAGTGCTATTCAATTGTTGATTAACAGAAAAAAACAACACTAAGCTCTCTTTTTGCTTCATATTGCAGGTGGCATTGTTATTTATCTTATTATGTTTTCTCATTACATTCATTCTGTCTGCACACACAGTCTGTCATTATTAGACGGTCTCTGTCACTGCCTCACAGCTAAAAACAATAAATGAGTAGCAGTTACCTGAAAAAAGTGTATGTGTATTGGTAGAGTGCATGGATGAATAGAGATAGCCGAAACTCTACGCAATTTTCTCCTGGTCCACAGAATCTGTGTCTAAGTGAATGTAAGTTTAAAAAATGTTGGCAGATGAAAAACCCATCATTTTAGTAGTAGAACCATGATTAGATGCAGAGAATGTGTTAATAATGCAGGCTTTGGTTGTTGTTGGGTTTTTTTGTTTTTGTTTTTTTGAGTGCTGCACTTTGCTTCATGGTATTTGTGAGTCATCTGAACCACTCCAGTGCGTCTGTGTTCATCCTCACCTTGACTATGACCTCACTGCCAGTTTACCTGTCTGCTCCCCTCTTCCTTGTTTTGATACTGAACTCAGCGGATCCCCTTCAGTGTCTCTAACACTTATATACATTTTCTTTATCACACACTTTTAGCACCTTCCTGTCTCCCTGCCTAATGGCAATCCAGACCCCTCAATATCTCTGTCCTCTTTCTTCAGTCTGTTTCATCCTTCCTGACTTCCCGTCTGCGTCCCTCCATCACTTCCTTTGGCTACAGCATGCTGAATTAAACATTTCTACAGCCTCTCTCAGCAAATCTGCCGACTACATCAAATCCTCCTTTGCTCACTCTATTCAATTACAGATGGCTCATCCAAACTAATTCGAAACCTGAGTCGGACAAATGTAACACCTTTATATCTTTTTAAAAAGCAAATGAGGTACATATCAGCACATTTACATATTCACTCTTGATGTATGAGTTAAGTTTTTCTTTTAAAATGTACAGATGTTAAGATATTGCAATTGAAAAAAAAACGTAGGGGTGGGAGTGTGGTCCGAGATTCAGAGCTTTCTGTTTGATGAACTGTTTAATTTTAGAAATGGAGGAAAATGAGTTTGCACATGCAAATTAGAATAGCAGATTATTCATTTTAGTGCTGATCAAGTGGTCGTCTAAGAACTGATTACATTTAGGAATAATTAACATCATGAAGGAAATTTCCTTTGAGAAGTATTCCTGGTAAATTTAATTAAATAAAAGCCTATCGTGGTTGCAAACCCTAAATCGAACTAGCCAAACTGGGGAACATAAACTTGAAAAAAAGAAGAAAAAAGCCAAACAAAAACAAGCTATGATGGTGATCATGGCTCAGTGCAAATTCTTTTTAGTTGTTATGTTTGGTATGGTGAAATACATGATATTTAATGATAACACAGTTGAGCTCCAAGCTACTCATATCATTAAATGTGTATCCTTCTGTTATTAGCTAGGATTAGTAAACCATTAGTGACCTGACATTAGACCTCGTATAATTCAATAACTTTTTTTTCCACTCAGCACTCAGCTCTCTGAGATTCCTCAAACTATTTATCTGCTTTTGTAGAAAGAGTTTCGTACAGTATGATGGACAAATGCTTTAGTGGGAAATTAGTACGACCTTGTAGTCAAAGTGTTGTTGCAGACTCACTGTGGAGATGTGTGTTTGTCTAATTGCCACAGTAACATGAGAGTGCTGCAGCTGCGTAACAAAAACAAAGCATGGAAAATAATAATGCCATTTGGAGTGCACAGCACGTAATATTGTCTCGGAACAGTCAAAATATGTGTAATGAGTCGCCAAAAGGGAAATGAGACTCGGTGAGGAAATCACACATGTAGCTATGACACTTTGGCGAAAGTAGTTCTCCAAACCAAATTTCCAACTTGGAAAGCATGAGGATCTCTGGGAAATTATTGCCATTGAGCTCCTACTGCCACAGGTAAGGAAAAGAGAAGAATTGCTACATCTACCAGATGCTGGTGGTTTGTCCAGATGTCCAGATTTACAAGCAGCTTTTACTGCTGGATTATCTTAACAGTCAAGAATCTCATGAATTAAGGAACAAAGGAAAAACACTTGCAATAAGAGGCAAATACTTTCATGTTTTCACATGAACCCAAGCACACAACTTTGGACAATGTCGAAAAAATCAGGTCAGGACACTGTTTGAAGTTGCCCTTTTCACATGTAGCTCACAACAGGAGATAATGTGCTTCAGAGGCTTTCTCACTACTGGTTTAGGTGCCCACCAACAAGCTGTAAATTCTTTAGACACTGACTCAATAGGGTATTGCGCAGACTTTGTAGGCAGCCGAAAGCAAGTTTGATTAAGATTCAATCTGACTGAGCAGGACATTTCTTAAATAGAGCTTTGACCGATGATGATGAGACAGATGTAGGGCTGGAAGGGACGAAAGTACAGTGAAAGTGGGTTTTATAGTCTTTTTTTCAAAAGGCTTTACTAAGTCAGTATAGAGACAGAGTATAACAGAGGAGTGCAACAAAGAAAATCTAAATTTCCTTTGTGAAATAAGTTATAATACTTGTGTTCAACATTTTTGAATCAAAGTCCAAAAATTGAACTTCCTTTGTTATGAGATTTTAATTTAATTTAGCATAATATTTTCGCAGGTTATTGCAGGATTTTGATCGGATCCTTGGATACATTTTGAGGGTTGCTGAGCTCTGACTTAGTGACAAGAGAAGCTCTATCAGACCTCTCTATTCATCCTGCACAGCTTTTCAGAGTACAATCTATGAGAGCCATGCATTTTAATAAATATTTTTTATTCTAAATAACAACCCTCATCCTGCTTCTTTGATTACAGTGCAATGCTGATTTGAGGCCTTTAAAATGCATTAATGGCTACCAGATTTGCATTTATATTGGATTTTTTTCCCCAAACACGCAAGAACCTGAGATTGAGCTCTGCGAACAAAGACCAGACAGAGAACACGCATCATCTGAAACACATTCGACCCTATAATAGAGTACAAGCAGGAGCACGAGTGATGCTAGTGTGAGCAAAACAGGCCATCGAATTTCACCACTAACACCTTATTCAGCTGAGCTCTGATATAAAAAACTGTATGCAGCCAGCAGTTAAAGTGGCTTTTTTGACCAAAATACAATAAAGGAAATATATATGACAAAGAGTAAGATTCTGTTTAAAGACTGCAATCAGCAGGGAGAGAGTGGCGACAATTACTCATACAAAGAACACTCCAATAATTTCTTTAAGACACATAAGTCTAGAGGGAGCGGATAATTGGTGCCTTCCGGTGTGTGTGTCTCTCCCCTTGAAGCGGCAATGACCTTTTCAGAGCACTAGACGCAGGGCTGGAACCTTCTAATTCCGTGTTTATCCTTCAAATTAGGCACACTGCCCATGTTATTAAAGATGGGGGAGATTTGTTTGTTGCTGATCAGGTTGGCATTGTCCACACCGCGTGCCTCTGGGGTAATCTCTCTTGATAAGTGAACCCGAAAGGAATGGATGCTTTGTCTCTCTGCAAATCTGATTCAACCACTTTCCACCACTAAATTGTTGAGGCAGAGAAAGTCCCCGGGGAAATTTACAAAGCGATTCAGTCCTCATTGGTTGTTAGAGCAGAGCATGCCTGGGCAATCATGTGCCAAGCAGGACCAAGGCTATGTATGATTTCATTCCAAACAAACACTACATCAGTCGATGTCACTCCACCTTCCTGGTTGAAGATGCGCTAATCACTGAAATTATCTGAAGGTCGAGGTTGGAATGATTAAAAGCTCTTGACCTTTGGCGACAATTTCATGCATTCCTCTTAAATATTTGGGGTTTTTTTTTTGCAAAATGTATATGCTGTACCTAGAAGTATTTCTCATTTTTGTACACTAATAGACAGCACAAGATCATTTAAATGTCAGACGGAAATAAAAAAGATCTATCAAAGTTTGAATTGTTTACAGATGCCTCGTATAGGTATGGATAGTTGATTGTTTTAATGAGAAACACATCATTTTTTCATACTTTAGGTTTAATTGACTTGTCATGATGAAGGGGATATCTAGAACTCATGGCTGAATTTGATGCCACTAATGGTTTGTTAAGTGTGAAAAACAACAGGAGCCACCTGGGCCCACCAATAGTCCCAGAAGCACCTGACATACATACACACACTCTGTTTTAATAAATCACTGCAGCATCACAGACAGGACTCGACGGCTGTACACTGTCTGCGGAAAGCAGCTTCTGAAGTTTTGCCTCTGAGATTCATGTCTCTGTGCAACATCCTGCTCTGTCAAGTTACACATTATGCAAATGCATTGTTTACCGTTCATGTGACAATATCAAGGAGTGAAAGTCAGTGGGGACCAAGGGCTGTGGCAAGTTACCAAGTGAGACGAAGGAAAGCGAGACAAGCAAGTCTGTGAAAGAACTGCCAAAGAATGAGGCAAATGATTCTCTTACTCTGTTTGCAGTCTTTCTATAATTCCGACTTAGCAGACTGTAGGGGGATGATAGGAAATCAAAGCACATCATTCTGAGAAAGATAGATTTAAGCCATCCAATTTTTGTACTTCTGCTTCTTTGTGTGAGCACTGAGGAGGCTGGTGATGTAAAGCAACAGAATGTATGTTGCATGTTATGGATTATGTTGCAACTAATGAATGTCAAACTCTATGATTTGGGCATAAATAAGTAAGTGGTGCAAAATTAATATTTAATTGAACTGAACTGATTTGAACTGGGCTGAATCAAAGTGAACTGCAGTGCAATGAGTTTCATTTAATCGAGTGAATAATACATTTTTGTGGGCCTAATTGCTCAGTCAAACTAGAATAAAAACAGGATATTAACATTCGTGAGAGTTTGAAAAATTAGTGGTTGTTTACAGAATTGCTGGAATTGCTGAGGTCCTGGGACAGATTGGTAACTAGTCCACGCTGTACCCTCGCCACGAGGTTAAGTGTGCAACGCCCTTAATTTCTGGGTGATTGCTTTTGATCGCAAGGTGATTGCCCAAGTCACCTTTGTCTGAGGCATCTTGTCTCCAAACGGCTGCGGTCTAACTGAGGGTAAATGCAGCAAATAATGACCATCTAATTTATAAACACAGGCAGATCTATCAGACAATCGATGAGTCCAGCTCATCTGTGACATAAGTCTTTGCAATAGGGGACTCGACTAACCTGGCTGCCAACTAGTTGTATACCGGTTATACTCCTATTTAAAGCAAGCTTGCCAAGCACCTATGTCCTTTTGCAGTTAAATATTTTTGCAGTTAAACAAGAAGTTGAAGAAATTGAGCTGATATTTCTCTAATTATGAATAAGATTTGACTAAATATAATGGGGAAAATGATTCATTATTCCCCTACTGAATTTGTTAGTTTGCCCACTTACAAAGACATGAACAGTCTCCAATTTTTATGGCAGTTTCACTTTACTAGTGAGAGGCAAAATATCAACCACAAATCCAGAAAAAGCACATTACATAAAAATTATAAATTGATTTGCACGTTATTTAGTGAAATAAGTATGTGGTCTTTAAGCAAAACATAGCTTAGTACTTTTTGGAGAAACCCTTGCTGGCAAGCAAAGCAGTAAGCCATTTCTTATAGTTTGTCACCAGGTTTGCACATATCTCAGGAGGGATTTTGGCCCATTCCTCTTTTTGATACTCTCAAAACTCTCCCTTTAGCTTTTTGGCTGCCCCTTGTCAACTTCAAGCTTTCACACCCTCCTTTTGTGTTCTGGCTGAGAGAAATAGGTTTGTCATCCAGGATTTTATGGTAGATGGCCCCATCCATTGGCCTCTCAATGCAATAAAGCTGTCCTATACCCTTATAAGAAAAACAGCATAAGGTTTCCACATTCGTGCTTGACTGTGAAGGATAGTATTCTTTGGGTCAAATTAAGCATGTCTCTTCCTCCCAACATGGCGGTTCAAGTTGAAGCAAAAGAGCTCAGTTTTGGTTTCATCTGACTGCACCATTTTATCCCAGCCCTTTTCTGAATCATTTAGATGTTCACTGGCAAGCATAAGACAGGCCTGTACATGTGCCTTCTTGAGCAGAGGGACCTTGTGGACTTTGCAAGATTTCAACTAATTATGGTGTTATGTGTTATGTAGTTCTGGGATAATCCAACACCTTTCTCACATTCTCATGATCATCCTCACCCCATGAAGCAAGACCTTGAATGGAGCTCCAGAATGAAGGTGACTGACGGTCATTTTATTTCTAATTCTCAACAAGCTTTTTGCTGTCTTTGAGCACATTACAGCCATGTGCAGGTCTACAGTCTTGTCTCCGACATCCTTTGACTGCTCTTTGGTGGTGGAGAGGTTGTAATGTAAGAAACTGAATCTGTTGACAGGTTTTCTTTTATGGACATAATGAGTTATGAATCAAGATGATGAGTATCTGTATTTGACTGATTCTTTGTGATCTGTTTATCACACGGGCACACGGCCAATCCGTTGGAGCCAGAAATCTGTCTGATTTGAAGGGGATCAAATACTTACTTCACTCAATGACATGCCAATCTATTCATAATGTTTATGGAGCGTTCTGTCTGGGTTTTTGGTTGATGTTCTGTCTGTCTCAATTGAAATGAAACTACAATAAAAAATAGAAACTGTTCATTTTTTGTAAATGAGCATGCTTACAAATTTATCAGGGGATTAAAAAATCATTGAAGGTTTTTATTTTACTGGTTTTATAAATTATTTAGATTATCATAAAGTTAAAAATTTGTATTTCAATTTACTAATAAAAATGGCTCGCAACATCACACAATAATTTCACTATTGCAGGAGAACAGTATGGAAAACCTAAAAGATTATTTTTGCGACACAGGTGGTATTAGTTACATTAAAATAAAAAAAAGTGCTCACTGTGAAACAGACTGAACCAGCCATTTAAAAAATAATCACAGAGTTACTGTAAAAGTACAGCAGTCAAAGTTTATCACACCATTCACATCTGCCTCTACTTTACCTGACCTGCATCTCTGTCATCCACTGTCCACACTGCTCAATCCACACCCCTCCTCAGCCAGGCTCATCAGGCTGAAACCCATCCGATTCGGCTGCTCTGCTCTGGATTTCACTCTTTATTTCCTAGGATTAGTACTCCACACTCTGGACTCTCTGCTCAGTTCAGCTACAGTTCCCCTGCTGCTCTGCACAGCCGGTAACTTGCCCGGTTCTCCATGTGTACCGTCACGCGCTCCCCCCACTCTGACCCAGCTCAACATCCCATCGGTGACCTGTTTTGCCCTGCAGTAATTATTCTTCTTTTCTCTAGATATACACTTCACACAGTCTTGTAAGTGTATGAGTAAGCAATATATGTTGCTAAGCAGTTTGGCATGCCACAATTGCTGTTTTAAATTAATTTCTGTGGGGTCAAAATAACGTCCTTGAAGGTTCTAGGTATACGTGGCTGCATTTTTTCTTTTTATCCCACAGACCCCAAAAAATGACTTAATGATAAATAAACTAATTTTAGGAAAAGTTGTGCAGTATGTTGATGGACTAATTTTAAAATATCAATTCCAACCCAGTTGGTATTCCTATATATGTAGATGACAACAAATTTACAATTTCTAATGATTTATCACAATTAATCACCATGTGATTCAATTCAATTCAATTCAACAGTAACCTCATGACCCTTTATTTCTTAACGCGAAGACCTAAATATATTATAGCAAAAAAACAACATTCAGATGACCCCCTGTCAGCAAAAACTTGGTGATGATGGGAAGGAAAAACTCCCTTCTGCTAGGATCTTGCTCAGGGACGGCCAATCATATACTGCATTCGGTTTGCGGTGAAAGGAGGATGACAGAACAAACAGACTGGATGTAAATGCCAAGTTCTGCCTATGTTATTGTAGGGTCAATATAAAGCCCCTTGAGACAACTGTTACTGTGATTCAGTGGTATGTAAATAAAATTAAAATAAATTACATTGAAAATTAAAATAAAAATTCACCAGAAACTGATAGCTGACTGACTCCATTCTCTTGCCTTTTTTGGTGTCTTAGCACTAAAGTCATTTTAAAAATACTGCTTCAACATTAAAAACCTACTCTGTTGTCTACAGTGTATTGGTCTACAGTAGCAAGCTAAAGCAAGGAGTCTTATCTGCACTTCATTAATATAATAAAACAATTTCACGGGGGTGAGACTGGCTGCATCTAAATATAAAAAAGTACACTTAATGGGTTAAAGATGTACAGAGTTCAGCTTTTTGCAACTAAAATCTCAAAATCTGAAAATAGCAAAGCCATAAAAAAGACATTCCCCTAAAAAGCATGAGTGGCATCAGTACACAGGCTGAAAGTGAACTCACCTATAAATTTTATATCTAGTCGTAAATCCTTGGCGGAATCTTTCCACAAAGGACAGATAACTCCGAGAGTGGTGGAAAGGTCCGCGGTCAGAGATGAGCCAGTCATATTGCTTGGTGACATGTTGTTCAGTGGCCAACGGATCCTGGCGGGAAGACTGAACTGTTATATGGTCCCATATAAACAGGAAGCAGATGACCTCAATAAACCTCCAGTTCATGCTTTTTTTTAAGCCGCTCTCTGTTCATTCTCGCTCCATTATGTGGAGACCTGATGGGAGAGAAGAGCAGAGGGAAGGGGGGGGAAGGAGATGCAGAGAAAGAGAGTTGTTACATGACAAAGTCTATTTTAGCGGTACAAGAAGATGTCATAGAGTTAGGTTAATTGTCTTGTACGGAACAAATAAGACAGTGCCCTTGTCATTGTCACTTCACTGTGACATGGTGTATATTTATTTTCTGCTCTTTCTTAGCTTTGCGCCCCCTTCATGTCTGGATTTTTTTTTTCTTTGTTCTTGGGAAAATATGCACATTCTGCCTCTTCATACATAGACTGTTTTTTGTTTTTGTTTTTTAATTAACACTTTCTCCAGTTATGTAATAGCTGTCATTATAATTTCTGACAGGGTTAGAGGCAACTTTATGACTTGATATGACACTCATCCACTAACATGCAAGATCAACATCACCCTTTGACCAATGGTGGCAGCTATTACCAGAAGAAACTTTCAGTTAGACCACTGCTTTTGTCATCACACAGATCTTATTATTACATATAATGTTGTTCTGTAAATATGTCTCAAACAATACATAATAAAAGCAAAAGAATCAATAGGAAAAGTTCATCTAAAAGCACCAGTCAGAAACCTGCCTCTCATTGAGAAGCATATACATAACACATGCATGCTATAGCATTACTAACCCAGTTTAATACTTAAATACTGCTAAATTAAAAGTGGAAAAAAAAATTTTGGACATTAAAAATTATTAATTTTCTCCTTGTACTCCTTGTGCTTTTGAATGAAAATATCTATTTGACACTGAAATTATGCCTTGCGGTTTCCGATAAGAAAAAAAAAGATTTTCATCAGTAATTGCATTTAAGAACTCTGGCCCCTGGCCGTGGAGCAACAGTGTGCTATTAAGTGCTACTCTATGCAAAAATTTCCCCTCCCTTCATGGTTTATTACACAATAACACATCATAAAAGAGCAGGGAAAATTTAATGGGCCTAATCTTTTCCAGTTAAATACATGATGAACTGCTTGATTGCCAAAGTTAAACTAATCATAGTATACGGATGGGGAGGGTTTTTTCTTTTTTTAATTATTATTATTATATTTCTTTTTCTTCTGTCACGTCATGGCTCAAATTAGCATGTCAGTTAAATTAATTCTATATTTTTTATTATTTAAACAATGTTTCATCTCCTTGCAAAAATACTTGGAAGAATCAAAGATCATTTGAATATCAACTTATATAACTAGCAATAATCACACTGCCATATTTGAAGTATAAGCTGATTGTAATGAAATTTCAACTTTCCTCCAATAACACTTTATTCCCGCTTTAATAGCAGTCATGTTTTATGTTAATTACGTTAGACTAATTTGAGCTTGGCTGTCAGAATGAAACAATATAATGAGACAGAGAGGGGAAATACTGACCAGGGATTAATACTTTTGTGATTGTGCTAAAATGGGCAGTGAGAATTTTGGTAATGCCATGTCAAAAGAAAACGTGAGAATTTTCAATTTCATATTCATTTTTTAAACCGTTTATAGGAGTGCTGTCTGCATACAGCAGTCTACTTTATAATTAATAACAATTCTTTAATGAGTTATGAGTTATATTGTTATCTGAGACCTACATGCACATCCAGCACGACAGGCCAATAAATAATGGAAATGACAAATCAAAGTTTCTCCATTTTTAATTGCTAATGTAGAGACAAATGCTGTGTGCATGATGCATTTTCATGAAAGTTTGTGCGTAGCTCTTTGTGTACATTACTATGGTTGGAGAGTGCATTGCTTCCTTCACAAATGTGTTTGCTTTACATAAAATCAGTGGATATTTTTCCTATAAAGTAGCTGGTATAGTGGTTTTCAGATAAAGGCTGACCTGCTGTGACGGCTCTGTGCATAACGCTCATGGACGTTTTAAAGTTTTAATTTATTACTAATTAATTAATTAGAATTAATTATATATTCTGGTCATGAATGAATCAAAATGCGACTAAATTGAAAATTAGTAGAAAGCAATATTACTATTATGTAGTTAATAGGAATATTCCATACTGTATAGCATGTGTATTTTCTCTATACTGTATATACATATAACATTTCATACATGTGTATGTATATGTTACATACACCAAACACAGCAAGCATAATTTGGCAAGTTGGGGATTTATGAAGAATCACAGGATCACTGTACAGTAAAAATATACATCTTCTTCATGTACAGCATTCACCTTAGACGTCCTTATGTGCCTATTTATTATATTAATGACTAACTGGTCGTCTTTCTCACTATTACTTACTGACTTACTGCAACACTTGATTTAGTTACTTTGTGCTCTTAGCAGTTGCACTACCATAAAAACCATGTCTACAGCTGACCCAGTACTCTGTCATTTCCACCACCTGGAGCATTAGTCTGAAACCTCTTAGTGAGCGCATTTACATTCATATGGCCACCTGACAGAGTAAATCCTCAGTCAGGTTTATTCATACGTAGATAGCTGTCTCTCTTGTACTGCCAAAAAAAATTATCTCACGACAGATTTTTTTCCTGCTGGCTTTGTGAGTTTCCCATCTGAACATTTTCACACTCTGTACCAAAATGTATTACCTGATAAAACTGAGTCTCGACCGAGCACGAGTAAGTGGTTATACTAAATGCTGAGTAACTATGTGTAGTCGGTCAATTTATATTAAATTTCTTACGATGCTTTTTTATTAGTAGTACTGTGTTAAAATAATAGTTTACGCATTAACTGTGTGAAGCCTTTAAAATGTGAGGGCCGCACCTTCATGAATCAGTGCTCATTGGTGAAAAGCAATGTCCACATGGGGCAAGGTGATGGACTTGTGGTATTTGAGGGGCTGAGCCATGTGGTGCAGTGAACCAGCTGCACAGCTGGAAATGTGATGGGATTAGGAATCAGATACACTCTTTTTTGAAGGTTTAAAAGTCTTTCAGTTTATATATGAAAGCTATAGAGAGCATTTGCCACACAAACATTTCTCCCATGAACACGCTTATGCTCATGTGCATGAAATGCTGATTCACAAGGAGCAAATCAAAGTAAATAAGCCACTAAGGACGGTGATGTTAAATTAGCTTGGGAGACGATAACATACTTGGTTAATCACTATTACCCAGGTCCTAAGAGAACTGTTCAGTGTAGGAAACCGATGAATGTCATCACAAGGACAGCCAAATAATTTGGAAGAGAACCACAGGGAGGGTTTAACAACTGGATGGGGTGTCAACCATCCAGTCCCTCATTGACAGAGAGATACTGGATGCATTTGCATGCACTAAATTATGTGAGGGAATATGAGGATTTTGAGAACAAATATCAGAGATAGCCTTAAGGCAAGAAAATACAAATGGCATGTTGTCATACATCACAGAGGTCTAGCTCTAATAACTTACTTTTAGGATTATGTTAGACTGTATTTAAACATTACCCACAAGAGAAAATAAAACATCATGGCCTCACTGATGATTTTTTTCAAACATCTCATAACGATTCTCCACGTTTTGATGTAGATAGATAGATAGATAGATAGATAGATAGATAGATAGATAGATAGATAGATAGATAGATAGATAGATAGATAGATAGGATCTTTTTCTAAAGTTTACTCAGTTCTTACATACTCATGTCTCCAGGTTTTGACCAATGTTTCAGCCTTCTGAATTGGTTTATTGATCTGGTATCTCTACAGCTGGTACAATAGCAGACAAAAACAATGCAGACAGAACTACAGATTGTTAGTAGATTTCCAGCATCCTCGTGAAAACACCAAAAAATCTGAGTACATAGTATGCATCTGCACAACCATGGTGTTGCTCCTTCAATCCTGTTGATTGTTCAAATCGAATCCCAACCACTAGTAGTTCTGAATTATTCCAGCCTCCTCACCTGTGCTTTTCATGGGCTTGGTCACAATTCTTTTCCCCCTAAAATCAGCCATCATTTCCTCTTTCTTGTTATATTTAGGAGCAGACAATCATACTCTCTGAGTCAGCACTTTAAAATTGTTAAAGAACTTCAGCAGATTGGGGAGTTATAGTAGAAATCTGAGATGTACAAAGAAATAGAACCGAGGACTGAGCAGTCCCAGTGGCACTCCTGTGTTACTAACCACCACGTCAAGCTGGCACTTCCCCTGCCACACAATCTGAGACCTGTCTAACAGACAGTCAGCAATCTACAAGATAGTAGATTGCTGACCCCTATCTTGCGTAACCTCTGACTCAGTGGAAATAAAGGCACTGAAAGAAAAAAAAAACGGTTCCATCATTATCACTGATGTTAGAGTCACTATGTTGCTGCATGTGACAGGCAAACCGGAGATGGTCTTTAGCATGTGGTCCAAGGTACGACAATTTTAGTCTCTTTGATACTTAAATTGCATTTGACTTTAGGGCAACTTGATGCAGGATACCAGATATCTATGCAGCACAGAAGTTTAGGACACTGGGACTGATAGAATAGCTGGGTCTTCTTGCACTGGGAAGACCCAGCTCAGGGTCCTGTGCCCTTGTAAAACAGACTCAGCTCACTGATTCAGTCCATATTGCATTGCTGCCGCTCATACTCACAAAAAGAAAGCCATATGAAAACTGTTAAATGGCAGAGGTCACCCCAACTGTCCCATGTCACTTTGATTATATATGTATGTATTTCTTTGTTAAGAATCTGGGCCTCACATGCTCAATACACATGCAACTCTATTCCTGTACCAAGGGTCACAATTTGCAGGGCTGGCCAAGTCAATCAATTTTAATCCATGAATGGGAACAAATTACATTTGTTCTCATGTCAAGAGTGCTTGTAACTGATGAAAAGATGTGTGTACCAGCAATGCACAACAACACACTATCCTTGATAATGCATTTATGCAAAGGTAGAGCATGAGATCAAAACAAATGGCAATCTAAAATCATACTCACATTTGCTTGGTCATCTGCGCAAATATATGTAGGGTTTGTTTTCACTTTCTGTTATATATATATATATATATATATATATATATATATATATATATATATATATATATATATATATATGCATATGCATATATAGATCATTTGAGGTATTTATTTTTGGGGTGGATTAACAGAGCTGAGAGGGGAAGAGACAGCGAGTGGATCACGTTTACCCTTGAATAGCAGGGTAAAAAGGGGAGGATGTCTGCTTCAGGAAATCACAAGACAGGACAAGGGAGGCTTGTTTTCTCCATCCTCTTTTTAAACAGCCTTATTCATACTGCAACTCCTCCTCCATTCTGCTTCTTTCAAGGGGATTCAATCCCCATTCTGGTCCCGTCACTAGCTTTGCCAATCAATTCCTCTCTCCCTAGTGTGGGGCCCTAAGTGTCTCTCTTTATTCTATAAAGTTCATAAGAATGGGGAGGCTTGTTCTGCTTATTTGTATTCTAAATCCCAGGGAGGCAAGAGATCAGGATAGAAAGAAGCCTACTGCAGGGACAGGTAGACTCACTGGAATTAGAACAGATAGTGTATTCTGTATTTTTACACTGTCCATTGTTCATATGTGACATCTTGTCACCAGTATGTATTATTTATTTTCTACATTTTCAGTCAGAGGAATTGTATGGATATTAGCAGATGGGATTCTCTCTGAACTCTTATCAGCACAGCTGCCTCAGAGTGAATTTATTCCCAGTGATACAGGTATAATGCGCATAGTGAAGCAAAACCTTTGACGCGAGGTTATGGATGGCTGGCAGCCTATGAATTTTTATACTCCTCTGGGTTATTTTACCATAGTTCATATTAATATGACCTCAATGGGACCAAAGGGTATGCAGGATTCATGCTGGGGAATGACAGAATGAGGAGTGAGAGAGCAGAGTTGCATCTATATGCCAAACCGCTGTCGTCTGAATTTGGAGAATTATTATTGCAGAGCTCACAGTCATGTCTGGAAAGGCGTGGTAATGGTCTGCCACTTGCAATTGCTGGGAAGCAACAGAGGAATGGGAGGAGCAGCCGTGGCTAACTTCATTTGTACTGGATTCTTCCCCCCACCCAATCTCTCGCTTTGGTCCTTCCGTTTCTTTAAAAAGGACTGCAGTGGCACCCTGACCTTCAGAAAACATGGCTGAGCAAGCAACACTCTGTTTGATAATTAAATTCTCTGGTTGGTCAGCAACCAATCAGCTCAGCTCGGGGATCAATGGCTGATTTTAAAGAGCAAACTAATTCACTAATGGTCAGAGTTATTCCAATTTACCTGGCTGCTGAATTATTGTGTCCACATCTATTCTGGGAGGGGAAGGATCAATGCAAACAGGGGAGAGGAGTAGCAGAGGAGAGCATCCGTCATGTGATGTAGTGCACAGAGTGTGCATCGAGGTTGATTTGATGACTGCCCAGCTGAACAGAAGCTATGCGGGGGCAGTTTATGAGATGTTTCTAAACAGGGAATGTCTCTGTCATAAAGCAAGCTAATTAATAAGGTTTCAGTTTAAGTGTGAGCGCGAAGACCACGGATGGTCTTAGACACTGGGGTGTGTGATTGGGGTGTCAAATAAATTAAGCAAGCTGGCAAACCACAGGGCATAGAAATTTAGCATGAAATAAAAATGGAATTCATTTACATCCTGGGGGATTTCTGAGCAATGGAAATAAAAATATTGTGACAGTTGAATAATTTTTTTTCGCTCTGGGTTTTTTTTTCCCTTCACTCATATTAATACCTTACCTTTCTATTAACATTGCGAATGGGAGTGCTAACATGATTATCAACAGAGTATGTCTCTTAAATAGCACTTTTAGGCAAAAAGGAGCATAGCATTACTGATTTACTTCCATGTTCATCTCATTCCAGGAAAACGTGTTTTAAGCTGATAGGGAAAAACAGCAGGATTCTACCTCTTTAGCCAGAATCACAGTCGTTCACCAAAGAAAATTAGATGGTACAACATGCGAGCCATTTGTCACCACATCCACCACTGATGTTGCTGGCTACTGTGGCTGCATTACAGATGAAGATTGATCATTTGTCAACTTGCAAATTGGCTTTCAAGTGCTTTCTCTAATTACTCTGTGGTTTTATTGATGAGAAACCACTAACTGCTTTCCTTCGATTTACCTCGCTGGGCACAGTCGTTGTTTTGAATATGTCGTCTCTCACCTTCCAATAAGCCTTTAAAGGGGAAAATAAAAAAGGGCGCAATCCTCCAAGCGTAACAGAATTTGTATGCTACTTCTTGTTCAAAAGTTCGACTGAAGGGATATGAGAATGAAGGCAAAAATGCCAGAATTAATTTCAGTCCCTGAGCTGGTCATACTCAAAATGCACCCAGAGGAGCCCCTGACATGAATCAGAGCCTGAACAGCAGTTGCTGGGAGGATGTAAATGACACTGTTCGCACTGCAGACCTTCCGTGCTCATGCATGTAAATGTCAAGTGATGTTATCCACTGTATGGTTTCCAGTGACTAGCCCTAAAAGGTCTAGACCAAAGCAATGGACGAGCAGGGAGGAAAAAAATCTCTTAGAAGGCTGTTTATCTGAGATCAGCTCATATAAGCTGCTCTAAGATAAGAGTGATGTAAATCTACCTAACCTGCTATCGTGCTTTACTGTTTTTCACGTATGCACACATTTGTTTTACTCAAAAATCTGAAACAATTTAATTTATGCATTTATTTGAAGAGAATGACCGTAAAGTCTCACCGAATTAAACAGCTGATCCTCCTTCGTTGTTTCTCCATCCTGTGACTGATTTGTCATAATTGCCAGTGACTGTAACATTGTTTTTTTCCAAATCACACTATGAGGGTAGGGTGCGAAGAAGTGTTGTTGCGAGGCAACTGTGAGACTGCAATTGGATCGCAGAACTGCATTTTATTTTAGAAAGACATATGTGAGGAAGTATCATCTTATCAAGGTGAGAGCATGATTTCCTCATCCCATTTCAATATGTGTGCTACAGGACTCTGGCAGGAAAAGTAATGTTTTCTATATACTTTATCACTGTGGTGCTTATCAGCTCTAGCAAAAGATTAAGCTCAGACAGAATGATGTGTTTCACTCTTAGTCCCGCCACCCCACCTTAACCTCCTAAAACTGTCTTTTTCTACTTACAGATGTCCATATATCAAGTTTGCAACAAAAAAAAAGAAAGAGAAGAAAATGTTTTGCCAGCATAGTTCTAAGAGTTAATGCTGTTTCACCTTTTCACAACAACATTCCCCTTTTATACTTTTTTTTTATGGGGAGCTTCTTCTGAGAGAAATACATAACAGCTGCTGTCCTCTCAAGAGAATGGACCACTGGCATTATGTGGAGAGAGGTTTACTCCAGCTGCAGTGGGTTATTTTTGTTTGCTCTTGCAATCCCCATTTGCTCCCTGCACTCTGATGCAATGCCATCTCTGAATTTATTGACCTCATTTTCTTTCCATTTTGATGTCGACTTCCTAATTCAGTATTCGACGAATTGTAAATCACGAGACTTTGGCAAGAGTTCCCTCTCTGACCGGCAGCCTTGCTCTTCAGCAGCAGAAGGAATGGGACATTTAGGCGACGGTCACCGGTCCTATTGTTTCTAATTCAAATCCATATATTTGTGTCAGGGAAGGGGGAAAAGGGAGGAGGAAACACAGACTGTGTTCCATAAATCAGCAAAATCTGCAGAGACGTAGAGCAGATGGTGAAATTTTATTTTTAAAAAAAAGTTATCCCATCTCAATTCATTGCAGATTAAGCACTGCAAAGCTAAACTGTTCCATATTATGCATGGCTTGGGTCAGTACTATTATCAAAATTCTAAAGATATTTTTGCTCGGTGCCAAGCTCGTTCTCCCACACAGTTAGAACGAGCCTACCCACTGCTGAGTGAACTGTATTAATCTATCGACATACATAATATATGGCTTTTGTTGGATTCTAGCCTCCAGATGAACTGGACGGATTTACCATTTGACCCAGGGAGTATTTATAGTCACTGTCCTGAAGTAGGGGCGCTTAAGTGAAGAAACAGACTTGAAATATTTGATATAACTGCAGAACATTTCCATTTGCAGATGAGAATATCATGAAGCAATAAACAGAAAGGGAACATCACTGGTACGAATGGGGTTAAAAGGATATGCAGCTTCTGTATTTATAACGTTTCAGTTTTGCTCCACTTCAACCTGTGCTGATACTTGTTGTCACATGATGTGTTTGGGGAATTTGCGGGGGGTTACAAAAAAGAAAGAAAGAAAGGAGTGCTTTGGGAAATGCTCTATCACATACACACACTCAGTCATGCAGTGTATACAGCAGATCCCCATGCACAAAGGCATCCCGAGCAGACATTTTCAGGACTGATATGACTAAAAGGATAGTGGAATTTTGCTGAGAAAAGCAATTTTCTTTCCGCACCATACTTCGTCTGCTCTTCTTGGGAGGTTATCGTTTGCAAAAATGTGCCCTTGATATGGGTTAGTGCAGCCAACATGTACCTATTCCCCATGTTAAGTTTGAAAATAGAGTGCTCTTGACCTTTTGCCTTTGAAATTCTTCCACTGTCACTATATTCCGCTCGTAAGCTGTCCTCTTTTTATGCCGTAGCTCAGAGGCTTTCGCTACAAGGTTAGCGCTTTATTTTTCCCATCCTCCTTTGCTTCTTTGGCCTTCTTCCTTTCCAAGACAGAAGCAAACTTTGTCACAAGCCTTGTAAAATGCATGGCTTTATACACCAATTCAAGTCAGCTGTTGTTATATGCACCTCAATGCATGATTGCCAAAAACAGCATTTCCTTTTGCTGCTGAATAATTAACAGGCCTCTTTTGCCAAAATTGCGGTATGAGCCTCAGAAGAACAGGAGTAAATTCCTGAGGTCTTTTTCAAATGTTTACATTAAGAAAAGACAGGAAGTGCTTCTTCACAATTTAATATTTAATGAGTTGGTTTAGATATAGGTAATCCTTTCCCTATAGGGTATAAAGGATTTAACTCTGCTAATAATAATTAAATCAAGGCTACAGAAATTGAAAAGTCAGCCTTCTCTTTAGCGATGGTTGAAATTACAGGTTTTTATATAAATGCATCAAAAATGTTTTCATAGAGATCAAAATCTAACAATAGACGGATTGACACATAAAATATATTTGCATATATAGAAGAAAGGAGAAGGAAGGTCAGCTGACACAAACGAGACACTGGTAAATGTAGATGATGCTCTCATTCAAGTAATAAAATTATAAAATGTGCACTACTTTTCCACAGATAAGTAGGTTTTACATTCATACAGTAGGTTTTTCTAAAACATTCCAATAACACCATAAAATAGGCTAGCTGGAACGTCAATGGTGTTTTCTGCTGACAATCTTATACCCAGTTAGGGCAGGGAAATATGGCCAAAAATATTTATCACGATATATATTTGAAACTTTGAGGTAACGATATAACCGATGATATAATTGAAGCAAGACAAAATACAACTCCACAACTTTATTAGTGCAAAAAAAACCATCAATGTATTTTCACTTAAACAAGCAGCTTTTTTTATGTGCATTAAAGTTATGTAAAGATTTAACAGTACAAATGCAAATTCCTTGCTGACAGTTTAACCAAAAGGCATTTCCAATGGAAACTGGCTGACATATCCTCAGTATAACCATGTATAATATCCACAAAACTTAAAAAGAGGTTATACACACACAATACGCTTATATTATGTTGAAGCACAGTACGTATCACTCCGCGAGGCTCCTGACTACAATAGCCATAATGCTCCGGCAATCCATCAAGTGGTGCGGCTTCGTAGCTTAGCAAAGTCCTACTAGAACGTTTTTTGACAAAGTTTTGAGCGCCGTGTACCACATAAAATCAGTTCGGTAATAACGACGGCCTGCTAGCATGCTCTACCAAAAAATGTGCTTTGGTGTGTATCTGACGGACGAAAGCTAAACTAGTTCCACACCACTGAAGTTGCAGCATTTTTACAAACCAGTTCTGGTTCATCTGTTTCATTCAACGATTCGCTTTCGCCCTTCTCATTCTCCGTCGCTGCCATGCTTTTTCTGCCATGTGCATATGTAAACAAAGGCACTGCGCATGCACGTTTTAACCATATTTTATCGCAATATTTCATTTTCTTATCATTGCCTAACATTATACCGGTATTACCGTGAACGGTATGATATGACCCAGCCCTATACCCAGTCATTTATTTTTACAGTTAAAAAGAAATGTTTTTACATAACTGCATATGTTTCTACATCTATGACATCAGCTACAGAGAAAACATTTTGCTTTATTGAAAAATGCTTTGCTTTTTTAACAACATGCCTAAGTGAATTCCACAGTAGCAGAAAAATGGTCTGCAATTAAAAACATGCTTCTTTTTCTTGCAATCCTCTTTTTCGATTGAGCGCTTTTTGTGTTTGTTTTGGCTTTTGCAGGGTGTGTGTGTGTGTGTGTGTGTGTGTGTGTGTGTGTGTGTGTGTGTGTGTGTGTGTGTGTGTGTGTGTGTGTGTGTGAAGTGCGTCGTATAACGGTCTGGTATAACTTATGACTGGAGAAGCAAGCTTGTTTTGGTAAAGTGGAAAAGAGGACATGGTAGTCACTCGGAAGGAATGACCTCACAGTTGAACGTGTTAATCAAGAGAACACTGATTAGTGATTAGCTCCCATGTGGGTAAGAGAGAAGGAGTGAATTTTAGGCTTGCTTGATTGGATGATGAACTAAGAGGAGTTTGCCTCTTGAATTTTAAACTGATAGGATAATGGAGGGAGGTGGAAAAGAACGGATGTCAGCTGAGAGGTGTGGCTTAGAAGGAGTACTAATGATTGAAAGAGTAGCCTAGAGGTGAAAGAATTAAAAATGAAGTAGTCTCCTTTATTAAACTTTTGCTAAGCTCAATTACAGTGATGAAAGACTTCCCTGCTGAACCATCTGAACCAAAGAACGGGGGGAAGCATCAAAGTAAAAGCACATTTTGTGAAATCTCACCCTATCCCAATTATACATTGACAGGTCACAATCCACTTTTCTTTCAAATGTGATTTGTTTTCAAGAGTTACATTCAGATTAGTGTTGTCAGATTCCAGTCCAGGAAAAACTACAACGATTGCACTTTTATTGCTCGCAAGTGTGACTTGAATGTGCCATGTTGCCTCTTCCATGCCCTACATTGTTGTCTTGTTGGTGTGCTGAGAGCACAAAAAGCACCAGAGAGGATACTGCACAGGCAAGCTTCACCTGGACTGGCCTCTCCATCATTAAAATTAACTACATCAGCTCCATCAGCAACACACCACTGAGCTGTTTGGGGATGGTATGCATTTTTCTGCTTTTTGATCATAAGTAGGTACAAAAAAGTGCTTTTTTTGCCCCCTAAGACTCAACCTTTTTTTGTGGCACGCACACTGTACAGAGGTGTATAGTAATTTTGTAGTTGAGTGAGCAGTGATACAAAATAAAAATGGGATCAATGAAACACACACTGGTTCATGACAAAGCATAGACAAACACCTACATGGATCATCTGATGCATGATGAAGTAACACAAATTTGAAGTTCCCATATCAATAATAATTCTGTTGTCTTTGATTACTTTAGCAAAAATTATTGTAATTATTGAAATCACCTCTAAAACTACAGCCACATAGGTTCTGAGGTTAGTTTAGGTTCTGGGGCTTTGTGAAAAACGAATCGTGCCTAATTGTGAAAATAAATTGCCAAATAATCAGTGTAGTATTACATACATCACTGATTTGATGGGAATTTATATTAAAATATGTTCATATTTAAAGAGGCTAATGAAAGTGGTACTTAAGTATTTATAATGCACATCACGCACCATCTCTTTGTCAGGATACTGTTTAATATAAACACACACACACACACACACACAAAACTCCCCCTGTCTGGCTGTCTGGCATGCTTGTTGGACTTTGTAGTGGTTTTGTGCTAAAATTGCATTTCAGCATAATAAATAGGTCCACAGTGTGGTGATCTGGGATTTGTGATTTTTTTTTGCTTATTTTAAACACTTACTATTATATATCTGTCTTCTCTGTCTAAAGAAAATGTTAATACTGACCCAAAAAAATCCTGGCATTGATAATTTCATGTTACTCCACAATTAGGAGAGGAGTGTTAATGGAGTGAGGTGCCAGATTGGCACAGCATCGGCAGCACTGCACTCAATTGAGGAGACAAATTATTCATAGTAAGAGACTCAATCAATGTGTATTTCCAATGTCTCTGATTTTTTTTTCTAGAAGGCAGTAAGTGTATCGCCCTCTGAAGTGTTTCAGAAATAATCAAATTGGGTATGGTTTGATGTATTGTTTCCTGCATATGGATCGACATACCAGAGCAATTATCCTGGAACATTTTTTTAAAAATGAGCTGTACAGTCTGGCTTCTTGGGTCTGAATGTGAAAATGGTGTTTGTTTTACTGAAGCGTTCAGTCTACCAGGTGTAGACTTGAACTCAGATCAAAAGAGGTATTAAAATACAGCGTTTAGGCTTGTCTGGATCGCCATCACCTGATTATGTTATCTGATACACAATCATCCCAAAGCAAAGTATAATTACTTCCAACATTGTCTAGACTGTGTTTGACTCAGTGTAAAGCAAGCCCAGAGGTGACAGCACAAAGACCTGCTCTACTTAACTACTATAGTTCACATTTTTCACATCCTTTCCCAACCTCTCTCTTACACACACACAAATATATATATATATATATATATATATATATATAAATATATATATATATATATATATATATATATATATATATATATATATATATATATATATATATACACACACATATATACACACATATATACAGCTTCACTTCTGCACAAATCCTCTGAAGTTTTAAAAGCCAGTTCTGTATATTGTCGACACTACTTCAGCCTCCATCTCATGTCAGAGCCTCTTTCCCTTCCTCTTACTCATGTATCCCTATACTCACCTTTTCTGTCACCCCAAACACCCCTAAAATCAGGTGAGAGGTCCCCTTCAATTTCTCTCCACCTCTAATAGGCACTTCCTTGTGTTACATGATCACTGGGTGTCAAGATTAAAGAATGGCTACTGCTTCCCAGGGCAGACATAGATGGGAGACAGAGAAAATAGCACTCCATAATTACTGATAAATCGAGCACACAGCCTCCTCTCCTTCCACTTCCTCCCTATCCACCTGGCCCTGATGTCAATGTGAGGGGCTGAGCAAGTTAAACCGAGAAAAACTTGACCACGCCAGCCACTTTTTTGCACTGCTGATATTGCAGTTAAGTTCAGGCAATTCAGAGCCAATTGACTGACTTGGAGCTTTTATTCACCCTCCAATCATCACTTCTTTGAAGTGGGACACACAGTGCTGGACTAAAACAGCTGCAGCCAAAACACAATGCCACCAGTCTACAGCCTGGGAGAATATACCACACTACACTCTCGACCAAACACAGGTAAGCTGCCATACAGCACATTTTCCTTTAATCTCTGACGGGGTTATAACCTACAGAGAATGATGAATGCACCACAGATCAAGCATTCCCCTTTACTAAACACCACACATGTGCATTGTAAGTGACAGTCGCTGGAACCAGTGGTAAAAGAATAAAGAAAAGGCCAGATGGCTGGGTCTCACCCCACCACCAGGCAGTTGTGATGGATTCCCCAGTTGCAACCCTTTTCCATTGTTTGTTAGCAATCCTAATAGAATTGGTGGAAAGCAAAGCCTTTTCTGCAGTGACAGTGTTTTGCTTTCTAATAGTATTGCATAGTAATTTTAACAGGCAAGGAACCAGGTGGTAATAAGACTCTGGAGATTAAACATTTTTCCTGTAGTAATGATATACATGTGCCACAAAGCTTTATCCCGAGTAGCTTAGTTAGGCAAAATCAGGCTCACTTAATAGGTGTATGAGCTTTATTAGACTGATCGTCAGTCTGAAGGGCCACCTCATTTCACTGTGATATACAGCTTAATTTGATATTCATCTGTGCCACTTTATGCTTAGGACAGGGAGGAGTGATCAAGACCTACATGAATCGCTGAATAAGATAATTAGATGTGGGAGGTTAATTAGCGATATGGAACCAGGCATTTGAACTTCCAAGTGCCCCAGATCTGACTGGTAACTTGTATGTTAGGAAACAATACGGCTGACTAACCCTGAATTGTTTGGCAGCATAATGATGTTAATGATAAATGATGTGATTTACTTTCATTTACATGCATCAAAAGAGAGTAAAGTGTGAACTATAAGTACTCTGGCATTTTAAAGGATGCCTCCCTTTCTCTTGCACTGACCCTCTTCATTGCTATCGATTTTATGCCATGTGAAAAACTGTGCAATGGATCTGGGGAATATATGACAGTGAAAAGAGCAGTTGCTGCCGCAGAGCATAAACCTTTGACCTCAGCGCTAAGGACTTTCATGGTCAGAAGGAAATACCAAAATTACTAAGCATAGAGCTTAAAACATAAAAGAATACATCTGAACAACTCCCCAGTGTGTCCCATAAACGTATCCTACAAAGTTTGCAGATAATTATATTCAACATCTGTTTATTATCGCTAGTTCTCTGGCGACACTTCCCTTTCTACATTTAGATACCCAGATGCTTCATCCTCCTTTCCAGAAACCATGCTGACAATTGACCTAACTGTTTTTCCTGCAAAATGTGGGTGCTTTTATAGATTAATCTTTGGATTGAGGGATTAGAAAGAAAACAACAAAAAAATAACACACAAAAAAAAGCATTAATAACACAGCTGGTTGTATGTCTGATTGACACTCGTCACATAATGATTTATGATCAGGAAACCTCATCATCATTTGAATCCATTGGCTACCTTTCTAGAGTTTTTTTGGTTAGGTATAAGAAACAAGTTTACTTTAAGGATTTGGAAAACATCATGGTTTAGACTGAAATACAGCTTAACATTAACACTTTTCCCAAGTGTAACAAGCTTCTCAACTGTTGTCCTTGTTTCTATAGTGACTCTCGGAGCACCGATGATAATTATTCTAAGAGGGCGCACATTAAGCTTAAATGTGACACCAATGGCTCCTGATCAAGTGGCAGTATCTGACCAGTTGAGAGCAAGCCGAGTTGGAAAATAATACTTTTTCAATAATTGTTGAAGAAAGAGGCACTCCACCGTGTCTCAAAATGAACAGTGACTTTTTATTAGGGAATGAAATTAAGTTGTTAGATTTATGCGTTTTACAAATACGGCCAAATCAAAAGGTTGTTTTTGAGTGGAAGACTTTTTCTTGAGAAACTGTGTTGGTTTAAGATACTTTCTCTATCTCAACATCTGCCTCTTTGCTTCTTCTTCAGCAGGCACTGCATTTGGGATTCAGTAGGGATCATTTTTAGAACTTGCTTTTATAAGATGTTTAATCCCAGTTCATTTGATTTCAAATGTAAAATGTCATTAAAAAGCTAAGCATTTTTTTTTTTTTGGAAAAAGAAAAAAGGTACAGCTTTTTGCCTTTTAACCCCAGTGCATTTCTTGTCCATTTTTATTCCGTCCCTTCTACAACTTTTAAATGTCACTGGAAGCATTTTAAAAGCAGAGCATTTAATTTGAACAAGGTCTTTAATTTTGAAAACTGACTCACTATGTAATTCCTGTGTATGATAAGTAGGAACACTGCGTAGCTTGGAGGAGGGGTAAAAAGAGCAAAGGTGGGAAGAGAGGTATGACATAACCAACCAATGGTACTGTTACAACTATTTGCATCTCAAGCCACCTTCACAGTTACTTGTTAGCTTGTTAACTGAAGTGTATCAAGCAGCCTTAAGAGTAGGGCTGTTCCATATAACGATATATATCGGATGACGATATAAAAACGTCTATCGTTTCATTTTACGCTATCGTTTGTTTCGCGGTGTCGCAAAATAAACTGTTTACGGCAATTTTTTTTCATCGTTTTGATGGTCACTGTAGTGGCTATATTAATTTCTTAAAGTTCTCTCTTTTTCTTATATTTTATATAACCACACTATGGACGGACAAGCGCCTGTTTTTATGCTTGTGGTTAGCAACAACGACGGTAAAACCATCGCGTGTTGCTTGTTTATGTTCCACATAAACCTTTCACAATAAAGCTCAAGATCCTGTTGAGACTTTTCAAAATAAACCGAATCACGTGAAAGAGCAGATTATTTACGGATGAGAAGTAAAAAAGAGCCGCCAGGTGCTAAAAAATAAACCTTAGACTCAAACGTTAGAATAGGCTTTTCCCCGCAGCACGCTGTGTAATAAACACTCACAAAGAAAACGGCGGCCTTTGCAACTTATGTCTAAAAATGTATCGTTTCATGCATCGGTTAAAACACTCGACTCCAGCTACATGACGCGCAGCTGGAAACACTTCCTGCAAGACGAGCTGCCCGAGATTCACAGAATTTACAGAAAATGTTACATTTTTGTGATTTATATCGTTATCGGACGATAGAATTCTTATATCGGGATATGAGATTTTGGTCATATCGCACAGCCCTACTTAAGAGCATCTAGGCACACACTACCTGTTTAACAGAATGATGCCCTGCAGCTAGTCCCCAATTTATAAATTCCAAAACATGCATTCAATTTAGCAGGTTTCACTTGCTGTCTGTAAATGTATGCATTTCAATGCCATGGTTACATGGCATGTTGGGTGTACACTGTAACCTTTTTAAAAAAAAAAGAAAAAAAGAAAGTCAAACTATAAATAAAATATGAAGTATTTACCAAAACACAGACAGCATTTAGAGGCCAAGTAGAGACATAATATATTAGGAGGGCATGCAGACACAAAGGATCCTGAAATATGTCAGGGAAATGAAGATGATTGTTGTACTACCACTGCCCTCAAAGACCTAATCAACCGTTAAAATTGAAAATCTGATGTGGCAGTTACTACATCAGATGGTAGTCAATGTAGTCTCACAGGTTTTAAAAGCTGTGTTGAAAATTTTTACACCTCAACCTTACTGGATTTTAATGGCAATTCTGTATATGTTCTTTTTAAGTCCCAGTGGCCACTAAGTTATAGCTTTTTGTTTCCCATTCATTTATATGCAGGCATCAAATAACCACCTGGATTCGATCCAAACTGGCTGCCGAGCTCCAGGTGAAACTTCTGGAAGGGCTTCTGGCCAAGCAATACCACCAACATATAAAGGCCTTGAAAATGGCATATTTTATTTACTAGCTTTTAATCATATTCTCCATCTTGGGGCAAAACTGGTTCATATTTAATAATCCGCAACAATATTGTAGCCTTCAGGTGCAAATTTGCCTCTAAAACATAAGTAGTCATCGGAAAAGACAGGTCATTATAGGAATCAGATATTTATTTATTTTAAATGAATGCATCCAGTAAATTAAATATAAGAATTCCATGAGTGATAAAAGTAAAATAAGGCCGACCAAATGTAAGAATGCCAGTTAAAGATATGAGGTTGCAAGAGCTAACAGAGAAAATGCCTTAAAGGCAATGTCAAATGATAACAAATATGCATAAGTCTGTAGTCAATCAATGTTTTCCAAGCTAAATGTGACAGGAAGTGGTGCTTAGGCAGTCAAGCTCTCATGCCAGGAATGCAAATGTATGCATTGGGACATGTAAGATTGACATTAGTGTACACAGAGCTTCTATGTTTAGAATTCTAATTAATATACATGTCTGCTGTTATACCTGATTTTGGGCCTCAGGAATTCAAAAAGATGCTTAATGTGCAAGAGACAAACATACACACACACACAAATTCTGTCACAGGCAAGGCAAGGGCAGCTATATAAAAAAAATCTATAGGTTGGTACTTTTGTGAAAATGCTGTGTCAGGTCATTTCATGTGCTACTTCTGGAGTAGCCCAACGCCTTTTACAGCTCAGAGTTGTTGAGGAAAATGAAAGCTGTGTTATCCAACTAAATATGCTCATGTTGTTTAATGACTTACATTTAAGGGGAAACACACTAATGCTGTTATTGCACTTACCGGCCACATCATTAGATACACCTTACTAGTACTGCACTGGAGTCCATTTGCATTCAGAACTGCCTGAATTCGTCTGCCATAGATTCAACAACGTCCTGAAAACATTTCTCTGAGATTTTGGTCCATGTTGATACAACAGCATCACACATTTGCTACAGACTTGTTAGCTACACATCCATATATGAATCTCCCATTAAGCCACTTCCTATAGGAGCTCCATTAGATTGAGATCTGGTAACTGTGGAGGCTATTTGATTAAGCTGAGCTCACTGTCATGTTAAAAAAAATGTTTGGGATGATTGGAGCAATCTAACTGGTGCACTATGGTCATGAAGGGATGGATATGATCAGCAACAACACGCTTTGTGGCATTTAAATGGTCATTTTGTACTAAGGGGTCCAAAGTGTGGTGAGAAAATATCCCCCACACCGCCAGCAGCACCCTGAACTGTTGATACAAGGCAAGATGGATCCATGCTTTCATGTTGTTCATGCCAAATTCTGACCCTATCATCCGAATGTTGCAGTAGCAATCAAGGTTCGTCAGACCAGGCAATGTTTTTCCAGACTTCAATTGTTCAATTTTGGTGAGCCCGTGCAAACTATAGCCTCAGTTTCCTGTTCTTAGCTGACAAGAGAGGCACCTGGTGTAGTCCTCCACTGCTGTACCCAAGGTTTTGTGCATTCAGAGATGCTCATCTGCACATCTTGGTCGTAACAAGCAGTCATATGAAATTTAATTGAATAGTAAACATTGAGTTTACACCAGGCATATTTTTGTTAGTGAATAAATAGACCTTTGATTTTATATTTCAGTTGTTCAAAATTTTTGAGTCATTGTTTAAGTATGAAAACAAACACAAATGCAGAACCAGTAGATTTATGTAGGAAAGGCTAGCTAGAAAAGAATATAAAAAATCTTTTTGCACCTCATTTTCAATATTCTCCTCTGATCAGCGATCTGCTGGTGTGTAGGCTGCCACTGCCCAGGGCTGCAATATAGGTCAGTGATGCTGCAATCTTCTGGCATGGGCCAACAGCACATTGACTCACCAGCATCACAAAGGTCATGGGTCAGTCCATGACTCCACTCTCTCTCCAAAAAAGCCCCCACTGTTTAATTTTTCAAAATTGGGCCATGGTAAATCTACTGAGAATGGCAGCTTCTAATCTCAATTCAAGCTTCACGTGATAAATGCCAGAGAATTTGAAATGCTTGTTTGAAATATTTTTTATCTTCTTAAGAAATAATTAGGGGGCACCTAAAGTGCTCCAGTAGGGAGTACTTTACACTTGTTAGTCAGCACAAGGAAGGATGAAAAAGATTAAAACCTTCTCTGTGTGAGATCCAATTAACATTTTTTTTTTTCAGAAAGATTATCTTCCCGTGATTGTTCACATTTAAATTATGACTTTTACATTGATAGGCAATTCAGTGGAACAATTGAAATTGTATGTTTGTTTATCCATGTGAATGTGAACTAGAATGTGAATTAGTTATTTATGGCAGGAAAACTGAAGGTTCTTTGGGTGACTTTAGCCTTTTGTGATAATTTTTCATGGGCGAAAATACAAGTGGTCAGGCAAGCGGCTGTGACACACTTCAAAATGACTAAGAATCTTTTTTTAAATTTATGGTCAATCAAATCTGACCTGCTCAGTCCTTTACAAGTTAGTAGTGACAGTTACAAATGCGTCACACAAAGGTCACACTGATTGCTTTTTCAACATGGGTTCAATTTTCTCAAGATGTTGAAATCTGCATTATAAGCTTTCCCAGAATCAATTGTGAAAGACAAAATCACAGTACATTTGATTTGTAGTTAAAATATCAGCATTGTTTTGCTGAAGGTGTGACACACAAGTTATATCTGCATGCATGCAATGACTCACATCATCCAAACAAGTAATGTGGATACCTGATGGAACATCCAAGTATAATTTATATTTAATAGTTTAAATAGTTGCTTCTGTTCCCTTCCCATGGTATAAAGAGACTCCCATCTTTTAGTCATTAATTTGTTTTGGTATTCCCAATATGTGAAAATTTGGTTTTAACCCAGGTAGTGACAAGCTATCAGGGGGATATCACCAAAACCTATACTTCAGGTACCTTTCAATGCAAGTATTTAAGTGCTTTTTTTTAATCAAAAAGTAGGCTGCTTAATAGGAAAAAAATTTATTAAGCTGCAAGCTATTAAAGCAAAACAGTGAACCATATTAAGCTGAGGAGAAACAAGATGGACAGTAATTCTCTATGCCTAATGGTTTTGTGTTATAAAGTACAGGTAACTCAATTCATTCTTAATATTAAAAGTATTTATTAATGCAGCTTTATTTAGTTATCAGATGTGGCTAGTATACACCTTAGAGCTGAAAAAACAATAATTTTTGTAGGTAAGCACGTACGTAAACACATATGACGCGTCAACATACCGATAGAGAACATATGCCACACCAAACTCAATTATGGAACACACTTAACAGCAAATGGCTGCACAGTTATGTTGCTGCCCACAAATTTACCAAGGATTTGCAAGTGAGGAGGAAAATCTCAGCAACAAAACAAAACTGCCAATTACTGGCCAGAGCTGCACATTATTGCTATACAAACCAGACCCAGAAGCTATACTAGGAGGTTTGCATTTTGCAAAATACCTCAGACACATCTTCTAGACAAGAGCAGATCAAATTATATAGCAGTGGTAACATGGGAGGCTGGAGTGAAGCAAATTAAGTTAAAGGCTCTATGTATAATCGTCGACCAGTGCAGACCTCTGCAAATCAAAACATCTTTCTCCTTCTCCACAAAAAAATCAAGTAGATGTACAACACTGCTGTCACCAAGCCAGCAAAGACCAAGGCAATGTCAGGCAAAATAAATTACTGTAGTTATTACTGTGTTGTCCGAGTTATCATATTTTAGGGAGTAATAACTAAGCTTCCTGGCAGTGTTTAATGACACATGGGTCAGGGTTGCGGAGGCTCAATTTAGCATCACTTTTCTATCTAGTGTCTCCTACTTGGCAAACACCAAGTGCTAGGTCAAGATGCATGGTGTGCAGAGGAGTGAGAGTGTGTTAACCCAATATGAAAAGGCCACTTTTGCACTTTTGAAGGCAAAAGCACTGTGAGCAAGTATATGAGAAAAACTGTTATAGTGATTTTTATGCCATCCATGCTAGCATTCCACAGGTGATCTGCAGAGAGTGAGACATCTTTGTGAAAGCAGCTTGTGCAAATAGAATTGATCTGTAATGATTGTTAGAGCTGCTCAGCTGGTCGATTGGCTATATCTACTAAATTATAAGTGGCTGGGAAACAAATGCTTCATTAGCAGCCTTTAGAGTGGATCCTTTATTCTGCAACTTTACCCAATGAAATATAGCCAGATAACCCCAACTTCTTTAGTGTTTATGTTTCCTAAATGTTTATTCAGACTTGGCTCTAAACTAAATGACACCAGTGTTAAAAGAAGACGCTTCAATCATCCACATGCAATATCATCTAAAAATGGTAGGCTCACTTGTTTGCATTAGGATAATGACAACTTTAGTTTTTGGTACTTGGGGCTTTGAGTGTGAATGTTTCAGAATTAGCATATGTCAATATATTTGGTCTAATAAATGTTTTATAAGGCAGCTTCACCCGCTACAGCAACAACCAGTAGCAGCAGCTACACCCAGACCAAAGTCGATGTGGAGCCTCCTCTTCCCTCAGTGCATAAAAATTGTATCACATTGGATTTGTCAAATTCCTTGCTTGGTGAATTAGGTTAATTAGCATTACTATTCAATGGTACTTGTGCACAGCGGCTGATTTAGGTATCTTTTCAGAATTTATATGAATGAAAGCAGGTAATTTGCTTCAGGTCTGTTGTTCATTTTAGTATAAAAAAATAGGTTAAAATGATTTTATATGCTGCCAACACTAATTTCTAAAAGTTTTAAAAGAGCACAATCAGTACACGTTAACTAGTAAATTAAATCAAAGGATGATGCCCTGATTTTTTTTGCTCATCACCCAATTTCTTTCTTTCAAAATTTTATGCAATCAAGATACTCTTTGGTATATCTATCTATCTATACATCTATCTATCTATCTATCTATCTATATGTATATATATATATATATATATATATATATATATATATATATATATATATATATATATATAGATATAGATATGGATATATATATATAGATATAGATATAGATATAGATATATATAGATATAGATAGGTAGATACATAGATATATATATAAAATTAACTCCAGATTCATCAGTAGTCAGAAAGCAAGCCAGATTAGACTTACATTAATTTAATAAATAATGTTTTCTGTTTGCTTTTGAGGTTTTGATGTATTATTTAATTCTTGAATGCAACATAAAATGGTATTTGTGTTCAGTCGCAACTATTAAGACTCTGGCCCCCTGCTGTGAATAAAGCAAGAAGGAGATAGAGAGAACCCAGACACGGGCCACTTTACTTAGTTGAAGAATTACGTGTACTGAATGCCTAAATAGTTTATAAAAATAAAACTGTCACCGTTATGGTGCTCCCCTGAGGCTTTGCACAACACCCATATTTTTCTTCACAAAACTATGGAGACCTTCTTTGCAGATTTGTGTCACTCCATGCAAACGTTGAGATAAACGTTGTCTTTAATGGCCATCCAATAAGTAAAGTAAAAATTCCTTCTGAAACTGTGAAATCCTCCTAAGCATTAATATTTCATGACATGCAAGAATAAGCACTGGTAATCATCTTTAATTATGAGCCTGTGGCTGCGAACGGCTTTTTGAACACTGCATTATAAGAAAAGCATGTTTAGACCCATGTACTTTTGGGACTGATAGCACCAGCACACAGGTCAGAAAACCCTCAGTGGAGATCAGCTGTGTTTCCAAAATACTGTAAACGTGACAGGATTTCTGGTAGAGTTTGTCACATGTCATTGTGTGACCCTGTTGTTTGTTTCTGATAAAAACAGATTTTCTTTTCCTCCAAACCTCTTAGGAGGCAGCCTTCTGGTCACTACAGCTGCAGCCAGCACCCACATAAAAACAATGCTGTGCCAATACAAGAATACAAAGAGAGAGATACACAGAGAGGAAGAGCAGGAGAGAGCTGGTGCCAGTACAAGACTGGTACTGTTCTCTATCCAGCACACAGACTGTTGGAAAAGTAATATCCTTATCTTTACACAGAGTGATAAAGAAATGCTGTGCACATATGGTCAATGTATTAAGTCTGTCATCATTTCCTCCTAATTATGTTCATGGGTGTTTATTTCCTTGTCTTTTAGAATCACAGTCACATGATTTGCAGACAATTTATCAGTAAGTTGCACTGCCAAGCTCTGTAAAAGGACCTCTGCTGCTGAATGTTCTCTTTTCAGTCCTTGAAAGCATTATCAACATTGGGTCATCTAAAGCCACGACACAAATATAGCTTTAAGCCACTGCAGGCATTTTCATTTTGGCAGCGTGATTTAGAATGCTTTCCCTCTGAATATGATTACATGTTGCCAGCATTTTGCCATTGAAAAGGCCACCAGATTGAATGAAGCATTCGGAATGAGGGAGCTTTTCTTCTGCAATTTCCGCTGCCAGTGCAATTTTCTCTACTGTACATGCAGAGGAGAAGGCAGAACAATATCACAGAGTTAAAGCACTTGCTTTTAGCGTAATGCTCATTTAAGAAAAAAATTAATAAATAAAGCTCAACTTACATTTCAAATTCAGTATGCAGGGTTAGTTACAGTGGGGTGCCACACAGACCCTTTTCTAGCATGCTCATCAAAGGCTTGATTGTGCAGTATAGACTGAGATCCTGCATTGTTCATTACTCATATGTGTGACTTCAGTATTATGAAACTAATGCTTTGCACTCTCAGCCTGGTAATTATAACTGCAACTGCGTTTTTTTTCTGTTTTCTTTTTTTTTCTACGTACATTTGATCAAGTTCCTTAAAGCTACTTTGGCTAGCATTTCAAAAAGAAACATTGACAAACAAAGCAAAATTTGCAGTGGCAGCCGTGGAATTGCAGATAAATGTTTCCGGACTAATTTCAAACAGAAGCTGCTCCTCTAATTTCATAGACTTGGTATCAGTATCACACACAGTAATCTTGCCTTTAGCCACACAATGACACCTATAGTGTAAAAGAGCATGAGCTCCCCTCGCAGTTAGCCGGTGGAACAGCAATCAAAGCAACTTGAGGGAACACGGAACGGCAACTTTGCCTCACTGGTGACACGCGCGCGCGCACACTTACAACAAAACAAACACGTACGTGCTTGCTCTCATGTACGCGCACCCTCATGCGTCCAAAGCTACGTACAGGACGGGCCAGCGGGCGCGCACAAACACTGATCCGTCTCATATCAAGCAGTGAGACGAAACAATGGGAAAATATTCATAATAATTATTAATAACATGCAAATAAAAACACTAGTAATAACAGAAAGAATGGACGCGATTGATTTACTCTTTATTATTATCATTATTATTATTATTTTTAATCCGGGGTGACTCTCATTTAAAGTTAAGAGCAAATGCAGCTTTCAGAGTGAACTAATCAGCGCTAGATCTGGACTCCAAAGAGAGAGAAAAAGAAGCTTGAGTACAAATGTTGATGCTGACTACCGCAGGCCTGATTTACACCCCTACTCTGAATGTTGCCCCCCGGACTGCCACTCACTGAAACAGGTCTGCGTAATGTGCCAACCCCGAATACTGAGATCATTGATTCCCTCAGTGTTTCGTGCTCCTTTTACATCCGCACTTCTGCAGCATCACCTGGGGAAGATGCTGCCTCACAACGTGCAGCGAGAGCGCAGGCGAACGCATGCAATTTGTGAGAATAAGTCATTTTCCTGGTGGTCTAAAATGAAGGCTTTATACGGCAAATTGTATCAAATTTAATACCCTCCGAAGGGCTACGTCGACATATAGTCCGGGCGGAGCTTGAAAGGTAGCTTCGCCGTGAGAAAGAAAAGGGGGAATATTACCTCCATCCTGAAAAGGACACCACCGGCCACCCTAGTTACATGCTGACCACGCAACATCGCCATAATTGTGCCACAATATAGCCCTGCCTACCAGACCACTTCCTCGTGGTTAGTGATAGACAGGAAAAATATACATAAGATACCTTCACATTCTGTTAGAGGTCTAAGCCAGCATATACCGTACTTACCTAAAACTGACTCTCCCCTCTTAGCTGTATTTGTGGTCCAAGATTTCTTAGTTCTCTCGCCAACAACTTCTGCTGGAGCATATGTATCCAGTGCTCATGCTGGTGGCTCAGTCGGTGATGTTGGATTGCGGATGATTTGGCAATCCTTTTCATGCTCAAGGGAAAAAAATCCTCCGTTTCTGCGTGGTCTCGGGCATTGGCGCGCAGATGAATAAAGTAATGAAGTCCGTCAGGAGGGAAAGGAGAAAAGGGAGCTGTAGAAGTGGGATTTATGTCGACGTGTTTGAAACAGTTCTGCTCTCTTTTTTTGTCACACTAGGAGCCGTTTGCGGGTAGAGAGGTGTGGATGGATATCTAGGAAGGGAGGCTGGGATCCACAGACGGAGGGCGAGAAAGGGGAGGTACAAAGAATACAGTCTCGTATTGTAGAGGACGGTCATGGCAGGCAGTGAGGGGTGGGTCTGGACTGTATGAGGCGGAAGGCGAGGTAACTGAGGGTGGATGAGGATAAGAAGCCGCGTCGTGACTTTTTTCAGCTGATAGGTATGCTAATTCTTTACACCGAGGCTACAGGATGAGCACCATAAATAGCCTGGTCATTGCTCATTAAGGTGTCAACATTTGGGTACGGTGTGGGCTCAGAAGGACACAGGCTTATTAAGCATACAAGGATTTTTGTTGGGTTTTTTTGTTTTGTTTTTTTTGAGACAACTGAAAGCGCAACAAAGTGAGAAGGCGTTGAGTTGCGCAGAAGGTGTCACACAATACCACGTGTAGGCTGTGTTCTTTACATAAAAAAACAACGTGACTGTATGTCTGTGTTAATGTGAACTTATGATGACTTGCTGAGAAACTCATCTTCATAAAAATTCAGCATAGCTCTGTGGACCCCGTTTCACGTTGCATTGGAAGCGAAACCATGGCAATTTATGCACACATTTTTGTGGAGCAAAATTTGCTCTGCTGTCCCAGGTGCTGAAACACAACTGAAGTGAAGTTCTGGTTACTGTCCATGGTTCTGAAAAGCAGCAGGGGAGATTCTGTTGTTCTGTCGATGGCTGTGAAACCTGCTCAGTAGATCTGTGGTGATGTGTGTCAGGTAATAATGTTAACTCAAAGTGGCAGGTGTCATGGCTGCTGAATTCATTAATGCAAACACTGTATTAAACGTATAAATTCACTTCATTAATGACTGATAAGGTCACAGCTGCTCAATGTAGTGGCTTTAACAGACAGTTAGGGCTTATATTCTATAATAACACTTTGGGGGCTACATCAAATTTGTATAGGCACCCTTGCTATGGTGCTGGTGAGTGGTGTATTCTGACAACATATGGTCAGCATACGCATGACATAAGATCATATTTCCTTAGACCAAAGGCTTAGCCAAAAGCGCTCTACTCTACTGTGTTAGATATTACATCAAAATTATATCAGCTTGTACCTCACTTCATGAGGATATCTCCAGCACTGCAAAATGTAGTGCAGAGTAATAGGTAGAATCTGCAGTCAAATTTCAAAACAAAGACTTTTGAGAGGTTTTACAAGCCATCTACAATTCTTAACATAAAAATGCAACAAATCCTCCTCAGGTCATTATGTATTCTTCTACATCAGCATTCATCTTACCACAGCTTGCTCTGTCTTTCTGTCTCCTTCACATACATTTTTACTGCTGAGATTCAATAAATATAAACATGAACTGTGCATTGAAGCTGGCAACATAGCTGCTAAAATTTTGCCTCAAACCATCTTTGGTCAGGTCAGCTAAGGTTACTTAATATTTAAGGTACCTTGTGGGCAGTTTTTTTCTTTTGAATGTTAAAGGTTCCATTAGTTTGGCAGTATCATCCTGATTTAGTGGAAATATGTATAGGTGTGAATAGATATAACCCGAAAAACCACAGATGGATTATGCCTGATTTATTCGGTTGAACCCACCAGTGTACTTATTAGTTAAGTTTACTCTTCCTCTCCCAATGTAATAGTTGTCAGAAATGCAAAGCACAAACAAACACACACACACACACACACACACACACACACACACACACACACACACACACACACACACACACACACAAGAAGAAATGGATAGTAGACATTAACATCTTGGCATACTACAGTGTGTAGTATAGGAGCTAATACTCTATTTAATAATCCAAAATGGATACTTTAAAAGTATATATTTTAAGGGGGGGGGGGGGGGGGGGGGTAGATTTTGGAAGCTCACAGTCTTTATTGTAGCTCAAAGCTGGAGCATGTCAAATGGATAACTTTTGAACTGATTTTGACATTACTATATCCATTGCTGTCACAGAGGGTTTTGCAACTCACTAGCTCTCCAATGGTCCACTTGCAGTGAAGTACTTGAAGCATCCACCATCGGCTAAAGAACCTGGCGGGTCCAACATTGCGTGGAACTCAATGAGGCTAAATGGATAAATGGTGCCATTACAAAGTCATTAGCCTGGAAGTGGTGGTGACACGTGACAAGTTTCTTTTGCAGTTGCAGTCATAAAATGCTCCAGGGATCATTGATGTTACATTTCACGATTCAATTGATAATAGCTTTTAATTTGAAATTTCCCCCCTTTCCTGCCAAGATTTACTGTCACCGAGGGAAATTACTGACATGTTCAAGACGGCTCTTGCATTTAATTATTCTCATTTTGTTTTGAAAATCTGGATTCCTGCTGTCTGCGGTGGAGTAACACTATAATATCAAACAATAACTGAACAACTCACACCTTTTGTCAGTGGTTACGTTCCAACAAAGTAAATATCAGCCAGTCTGGGATACATAAGCCACCTGATTTTCAGTGGCACTTTCTGAAAGTGTGTAGTTGCATACTGTATTGCTGTCAAAGCTTCATCAAACACAAGAAAGCAAGAAAAGTGCTTGATGTGGATTTGTAGGTATGCGTTATTCCATGTGTTGCTGCAATACTGCAGACAAAAGCTGTTTTGTGAATGCTGGTCATGAATACCACACAAAAAAGTACCACTGTTGCTTTGGGTTTACCTATGATGAAATATGTACTACTCTAGAGTGTTTGTGTGACTGGGTCATGGCAAGAGTGTTGGATAGATGCATATCTTGAGTTTCCCTACGTCCATAGGGTCAATGCTAGCAGAGCTGTTGGCCTACTGTAAAGAAAGAGGCAATGAAAGAAAATCAATCTTTTATTTGAAATCTGTGGTCAGAAGAAAATTGTGTCCAGCACAGTAACACAATATCTTGGAATCAAAATACTTCTTAACAGACTTTATGTCAAAAGTAGTTTGATTGAAGACTCAAATTAAACCGAAATCCAAACAAAATTAGATTGTGCAGCATTTTTCCATCTGCTTTCTTGTTTCGTTTTATTTGTTCACTTCAGATTTTCTCAGTAAATTACATGCAATTTAAGCATATTCGATAAATCCAGCCACTTTTGGTCTCAGACTATATAAATCCCACAAGAATAAATATAATCAGACTTTGAAGACAAACACAAACACAAACACAACAAACATACTAATATAATTATTGGGTCACAGAAAATCAAAACCGTGGATACTCAGAGAGAAAAGTCCCCTTTTCTTGGTGTATTGAGATCAGTTTTGTTTTTGGAGAAAAAGCAGTTACCCAGTTAAGCTTTTTGATAAGATTGTTGGCAGAAACTAAACTTAAGTTATTGCCAAGTGCAGTTCATAAAAGGATATCACTCACCATTCAATTCCTTCAACTCAGTCTGCTTTAACAGTCTGTAATTATGAAAGTTATGGAATCACTGACACATTCTTCAATAATGAATGGTGAAAATAAAGAAAATTTACTTAAGGCTTTAAAGAATGTTGTAATTACACCTTTGCCTTTGACTCACATTTAAGCTTCATTATTTAGGTATGGAAAGTAAATGCCAATGTCTTTAAAGTTTGTTTAAGTAATCACACTTTTAGAAGAAAATCAGCCCCCTCTATTGTTTCTAACTATTGGCTTCATTGGTTTCACTTCTTCCTTTTTTTCTCCACAACATTAGAAAGATAGTTTTCAAAATAATGGGAAAATATATAATATGTTAATATATTTGATATATTTATCATTTATTGTACAACTAAATCTCAAAAAATGTGAATATTGTGGAAAAATAAATTTATTTTCTGGATTTAATTAAAAAAAGGTAAACTTTCATTTCACTTTACCTCATTAAACTAAAGAAAACTGTTTCTCTATTACAATATTTCCTAAGATCAATCAAAATCATGTATAATAGGGATATGTCCACCTTATGAGAAGGATGTTTATTTATACACTCATTACTTGGCTGGGGCTACATTACAGCCTCAGTGCAGCCTGGCATGGAAATGATCAGCTTGTGGCACTACAGAGGTGTTACTGAGACCCAGGTTGCTTCAATAATGGTCTTCAGCTCGTCTGGAATTTGGGGTCAAGTCTTTCTCACCTTTTTCCTGGCGAATACCCCACAGACTCTCTGAGGCTCACATCAGATGAGTTGGCTGGCCAGTCAAGCACAACAATATCGTGGTCAGCAAACCATTTGGTCGTACTTTTGGCACTGTGGGCAGGTGCTAAGTCCTGCTGGAAAACAAAATTGGCATCTCTATAAAGCATTACAGCAGATGGAAGCATAAACTGCTCTGAATCTTCTTGTAGACAACTGTATTGACTTTGGATTTGACAAAACACAGTGGACTGACCACCACCAACTTCAGCAGATGACCTGGCGCTCCAATTCCTTGCAGACTGCAAAAACTTCACGCTGGACTTCAAACACCTTGGATTGAGTGCCTGTACAGACTGCAGTAGCCTGATTTCCAAAGTAAATGCAAAGTTTTCTTTCATCTGAAACAGGCTTTGAACCGCAGAGCAACAACTACAATTTTCTTATCCCAGGTAAGACACTTCTGATATTGTCTCAGTCCCAGGAGACAGCTGATCTTGGAAATGCAACAATTGGGAATGCAACAGTTGTAGGCACCTTCCTGAAGATTTCTTTGAATCGTGGCTTTTCAAATGGAAAGGTCGAATCTCCAGCAACACTTGAAGTATAAATAAATCCTGATAATCTATCCAGTTATAATGGAAATAGAATATAGTTTAATAGATGGGGCGATCGTGGCTCAAGAGTTGGGAGTTTGCCTTGTAATCGAAAGGTTGCCAGTTCGAGCCCCGGCTTGGACAGTCTCGGTTGTTGTGTCCTTGGGCAAGACACTTCACCCATTGCCAACTGGTGGTGGTCAGAGGGTCTGGTGGCGCCAGTGTCCAGCAGTGCGCCCCAGAGTGGCTGTGGCTACAATGTAGCTTGCCATCACCAGTGTGTGACTGTGTGTGCGAATGTGTGGATGACTGAATGTGTAAAGCGCTTTGGGGTCCTTAGGGACTAGTAAAGCGCTATAAAAATACAAACCACTACCATTTAGATTTACATTGCAGACAGAACTCTGATGTACTGCAGATGTCATTTAAAAAAAGTCTTTCACATCTGTAGTATAACCTGCGGTGCCTTTGCGGTACTGAACATTGTACATGCAGAGTTACATAAAATTATAAAAATATTACTATAATGATCGTAACGTATGTATATCTCTTCCCTAAATCCTCCTAGGTTAGTCTGTCTGGATGAAACTTACTTATTTAAACTGCCTAGAATACCAGGATTATAACCATCTATATAGCTTTTGGAAATTATGTTTATGATATTCAAATCCTTTCTATTTCTTTTTTTTTTTTTTTTTTTTTTTTTTTTTTGTGTCCCGTTTGGATCTTTAGCCATCAGAATTGTTGTCTTAAGGCCAAGAAAGATGCCAAGCGGATTTATTTTACCAAGTGGATCATCATGGCCTTGCGATATTGGTCCATTTGATTGACCTTTATTATAATTATGTATTTATTTTATTTTCGGTTGCTACAAACGGGACAGACGTGACTGGGGGATAGGACAGGGAGAAAGAATGAAAGAAAGAGAGGGAGAGAAAGAAAACCAAAGGGGAGAAGAGACGGTGAGAAGGGGGGGAAGAAAGGAAAAAACAAACAAACAAAATGCCTGGATCACCTGTATGGAGAAAAAAAACAGAAGAGAAAGCAAACAACAAAGAGCAACATAATAAAAACAGCACCATCACAATAAACTAGCTAGCAGTAGATAACAGTAGATACTAAATAATAAACGATATTGTGCAGCACGCAAGATAGACAGCGCACAATGTGCTTTGAGGCAGCAGCCAAGAAAGGTGTAGTCCGCGTCTGTGAACACCCGTGTGTACACCTGTGTGCATACCTGTGTGGATCAGCATGCTTGTATTCCAAAGGTTTCTCCATGTAACGATCTGCTAGGGAGTGTGGGGAGCCATAGCCCCGTCCACCAGGGTATGAAGCAGGTATGGAGGAGATCCAGGCCCCAGATATCCAGAGGCCCCAGAGTACAAGGACCCGAGGAGGACCACCAAAGGGGGGGGGAACCGTGCCACCCTCCTGGGAAGAGCTGAGTAGAGCCCCAAACGAGAGGTCACCCCGCAGCTACGGAGCAGAGGCCAGAGGGGGTTGCAGTGGCGTGCCCGCGGGCTCCGCCGGCAGCCAGCTGTGCCAGAGAGGACCGAGCTTCAGGCCCAGAGGCCAGAGGCCTGAGGGCATCCCACCCCCCGGAAGGAGCCCAGCCGGGCCACAGGCGCCCGGCCCCGCCAATCGGCCACCAGGAGTGAGCCGGTACATGCATGAGCGCCCAGCCCCAAATGACAAGGACCACCAACACACCAACGTCTAAGGGCATCAGCCACCGGCAGGGAGTGTGGTGAGGGGAGATAGGCCTCCGTACTTTAGAGGGCCTGAGATGTACCCAGAGAGGTTGAGTCTAAGACCCAACCTGACATATAGACACAGACAAACAGGCACACGCGGACATAGACGTGCATTCCCACCCCCATATGCACAACCAAATACTCGGCACTCACCCAACGTGTAGACAGACACAAATAGACACTGCACAGACAGTCGCACTCCCCAAACATACTCTATATCCCAGGTCCAGGTACCCCCGCCCCCAGAGGGGCAAGCCGCACCTAGACCCAGGAGATGTAACCCTTCTCTCTGGGGTGGAGGCAAGCAGACCACCTCCTTATCTGCAGTAGCAGGGAGGCCCCGCATCCCAGACCCCAGTCTGACGGCCAGCACCTCCTCCCAGCCCCCCAGCCCCCCAGCCCTGACGGCTAACAGAACCGGGGTGAGTGAAGACCTCAAACCTCCCTACGCCCGCTCATATGTAATGTTGTTGTGTGCTGTTCTAAAGTGCATTTAAAACTCAGGAGAGCATAGTACTAGCTTCCTCTCAGAGAGCAGCACGGCTCCTCCCGAAAACCCTCAGTGTCTAAATGCATTTAAAATTGAGGGTAGGGCACCAGCGCCAGAGGTGGGTTGGAGTACAACGACCATCCTCTGGATGCTGTAGAACGTGCCCACCCCCAAGGCCCTATATGTATGTGTTATGTGAGAGTGTGAGTAATGTGGATGTCTAGGTTGCAGAATAAAATTGAAGCACAGGCGGCCAGAAGGGGACAGAGGGGGAGTGCCTCCCCTGCACCCTGGTGACATACCTGCACCCCAAGCCCTGCGTGTGTGGGTGGGTGTGGTAGAGCGGGAATAGGGAGGCAGCTGAGGATGGGGAGGGAAGAAAGGGAGGGGCAAGCGGCCCCTCCCTGGGGCCAGCTCCCCCGCTTACCCCAGTAGGCACCCCCACGCTCTGGAACCCACCAGGGCAAGGAGGCCCAGGCCCATCCGGACCGGGGCCCGCAGCAGCAGCACTGCCCAGCCCCACAGAGTCCGGGGCAGCCCACCCGACTCCACCCCAGAGAAAACTGCACCCACCCCATCATCCAATCATCTCCCAAACTACACAAGACAATAGACACCCAGGTTGAGTTCATTCTCCCCCTCTCCTATATCTCTCCCCCCACCTGCAGAGTGAGCTCCTGTAGTGAGGAGACCACCTGCAAAGATGTAACAACCTCCCCACCAGTTAGAGAGCCCCCTAGTTGGGCCGATGCACCAGAGGTCCCCTGCACTGGGGCTGAGCCCCCCTGCACCCACCCGCCCACTGCTCCGGCGACACAACAGCCAGGACCCAAGCCCCCAAGGCCCGGCCAGCACCCCAGACCGGGGGGCGGAGCACCCCCAGACCCCCAAGCCTCCACGCCCGTCCCGGACCCTCCCAGGGGCAGCCAGGCTACCAGGCCAGTAACCAACGTCCGCCAGCACAGACCCTCCCCCATCTCCGCTGTACGCAGCCACAAGGAAAACACCATCCAAGAGCCCCAGAGCTTCTAACCAGGTCATGGCCACAGCCCCCAGGTTAGGCCCTCCAGGGAAACGTCCCTAGGGACTCCCCAGACGCCTTAAGGCCGTCCCTACCCCCACATCAACCACAATAGCGAAGGCAGGACCAAACCATGACCCCCCACCCCCACTAGGTGATGAAGCCGATCAAAGGAGCCCAAAGGGATTGATCAAATGTGATGGCAGAGGTTGTATCAAGACTAATGTGATCTATTAGATGGTTTTTATATTGGTTAGAATTAGGATTATTTTTATTTTTCCAGTTAATGAGGACCATTTTCTTGGCAATGCATAGGGCCGTAAAAACAACATGGGCTGTGTTTATTTCTGCAGTGACCTCATCCAAGTTGCCCAGCAAGCATACTAAAGGGGAGGCTGGAATGTTACATTTCAGACACTTTGATAAGTCTTCACATATCTCACGCCAAAATTTCTGAACTGGTGGACAGAACCAAAGAGCGTGGATGTAATTGTCCGGTGTATTTGCTGTGCAGTGTGAGCAGTTGTTGGAAGGCGTATAGCCCATCTTGAACATCCTATGACCAGTATAGTGCACTCTGTGTAATATTTTGTATTGTATTAATTGCAAACTGGGATTTCTGATCCATTGAAAGGTTTTTAAGCATATCTGAGACCAAAGGTTTGGGTCTAAGTTGACTGATAAATCTGCTTCCCATTTTGCAATAGGAAGGGATATTGATTCATCTATTTTAGAAAGTGTTCTGTATATTTTAGACAATAATTTGGGGGGTTTTAGACTAAGAAATTGTACTACACTTGGTGGTGTTTGTAATTCAGCTTCACTGGGATTAAATTTCTTTTTTACTATGGATTTAATTTGTTGATATTCCAAAAATCGTTTCTTGTTGATCCCATATTATATAACTAGTCTGTCAAACGAAATAAAGTCTGTTCCTTCCAATATATGTTCCAAGTATTTAATTCCTTTGCAACTCCAATCTGAAAAGTTTATCATATTATTGTTTTGTAATATGTCCGGGTTGTTCCAGATAGGTGTACGTTTGCATGGGATTAATGAAGACTCTGTCATTTTTAGAAACTCCCACCATGCTGTCAGAGAAGAGCTAATATTGATGCTTTTAAAGCATTCATGTCGTTTGATGTTTGAGCTGATAAATGGTAGGTCTGAAATTTCTAGGTTATTACATAGTGCCTGTTCTACATCTATCCAAGGTTCATCTAAGAAGGTGTGTTTAAACCATCTAGAGATGAACTGAAGCCTGTTGGCTAAAAAATAGTGATTAAAGTTAGGCAGATCTAATCCTCCTTTATCCTTGGTCCTTTGTAGTGTTTTTAAGCTGATACGTGGGGGTTTATCTTTCCAAAGGAATTTAGAAATGTACGAGTCTAGAGATCTGAACCAATCTTGTGATGGCTTATTTGGGATCATTGAAAATAAATAGTTTATTTTTGGCAAGATCATCATTTTTATAGCGGCGACCCTTCCCATGAGTGATATGGGTAAAGATTTCCATCTAGCCAGGTCGCCTTCTACTGTCTTTAAAAGTGGGATGTGGTTTAATTTAGTTAATTCTGAAAGTTTAGGAGAGACATTGATACCTAAATATTTTATATTTCCACATTGCAGTGGGGAAGGAGAAGAATTATGGAAGGAGCAATTAATCGGAAGAACTGTTGATTTCGACCAGTTAATTGAATAATCTGAGACACTTGAGAAGGAATTTATCAATGCAATTACCCCAGAGATATTGGTTTGTGAGTTTTGGAGAAAAAGTAACACATCATCTGCATAAAGGCTGATTTTATGTTCTATATTCTTACATTTTATGCCCTTAATTGTTGTAGCCTGTCTAATTGCTGCTGCTAATGGCTCAATAAAAATTGCAAACAGTGAAGGGGAGAGTGGGCATCCCTGTCTGGTGCCCCTCAGAAGAGAGAAGCGGGAGGATGTTTGGTCATTTGTTCTGACACAAGCTGTTGGGGAGTTATATAATATTTTTAACCAGTTTATGAAACAGGATCCAAAACCAAATTTATGTAAAGTTGCAAATAGAAATTTCCAGTTAACTCTGTCAAATGCTTTTTCTGCATCTAAAGAAAATATTATGGTTTCAGTGTTTTTACTGCATGAGTAGTCTATTAAATTAAGTAATCTACGTGTATTTGTTGATGAGTGCCTACCTTTTATAAAACCAGTTTGGTCAGGATGAAAGGGGGGGTTATTTTCTCTAATCTCTTTGAGAGAGCTTTGCAGATTATTTTAAGGTCTACATTAATAAGGGATATTGGACGATAGCTTGAGGGATATACAGGGTCTTTGCCTGGTTTTTGTAAGAGACTGATATTTGCAGAGTTCATATTTGGTGGTAGTCTACCATTTTCTTTGATTTCCTGCAACATCCTGTGAAAAACTGGTGCCAGAATTGTCCAGAATTCTTTGTAAAAATCTGTTGGAAAACCATCTGGACCTGGAGCCTTATTATTGGGCATACTTATCAGAGCTTCCTGGAGTTCACCTGGCGTCAGTGGCGAATCCAGTGCTATTGCTTGGGTGTCTAATAATTTTGGAAGAGTTATGTTGTCGAGAAATTGATCAATTTCGTTTTTAGATGGGTTTATTTGTGGTGTATATAAAGTTTCATAGAAATCCCTAAAAATGTTATTTATTTTTTTAGGATCATATATTGTATTCCCAGATAAATCTTTAACAGCACATATAGTTGTTTTTTCTTTATTGATTTTTAACTGGTTAGCAAGAAATTGTCCGGATTTGTTACCGTGTTCATAATTTTGCAGGCGAAGTCTTTGTACTAAGAATTTAGTCTTTTTATTAATAATTTCATTTAATTCTAGTTTTGTCTTGCGTATTTTGTTTAATATTTCTTGATCTTGGTGTGACACATAGGCTTTTTCTAAGGATTTGATGTTTTTCTCTAGTTCCTGAATTTTTTTGTTTTCTTCTTTCTTCTTATGTGATGAGAAAGAGATTATTTTACCTCTCATCACGGCTTTCCCTGCTTCCCAGAGGACAGATGCTGATGTTCCAGGAATGTCATTAAAGCCTAAATATAGAGTCCATTCTTTTTTAAAGTATTTGATAAACTCTTTGTCTTTGAGCAGTGATGTATTAAATCTCCAGTTTTTTCTTGGTGTAGTATTATTCATCTGTATTAGTGTTAAAGATACAGGAGCATGATCGCTGACAGCTATAGGATGAATCTCAGTGTCTGTAATGTTACTCAGCAGTGAGCTGCTGACCAGAAAATAATCCAGACGAGAGTAGGAGTGATGGACATGTGAGAAGAAAGTATATTCCTTACTATTGGGGTGAAGGGAGCGCCATGCATCGCAAAGACCAAAGTCGCTCATATACTGTTTGATTATATTTGTGGACTGCCAGTTGCGCTGAGTTCCTGCTGTATTGAGCCTATGCATTTCTTCATTTAGTCCCAGGTTGAGGTCTCCCCCCAGAACAATTGTGCAGTCTAGGTGTTCGGAGAGTGTACTAAAAAAAACCGTGGAAGAATGAGGGGTCATCAACATTTGGACCATATATACTTACAATACCTAGCTTTTGGTTAAGTATAGATAGTTTGACGATTAGGAATCTGCCCTCTGGATCTATAACTGTATCGAGTACTGTGAAATTAATATTTTTATGTATTAGAATTGCTACTCCTCTTTGTCTAGAATTATAACAGGCTGAGAACACATTAGGAAACTCAGGTGTTTTAAGTTTATTCAAACCTGTGACAGGCATGTGGGTTTCTTGTAATAAAACAACGTCTGCCTGTAATTTTTTAAGTTGGTTAAGTATTTTTAACCTTTTTTCCCTAGAGCCAGCTCCATGCACATTCCATGTGACAAATCTTAGCATGCCCATAGTTGTGTGTTTGTGGCTAATGATGTACGCTGTGTGTCTCGCTTAGACGGGTGAGGAAAATGGAAACACATCATTTTTTTTTTTTTTTTGGTAAGTAAAGAGAAGAAAATGCGCGGCAAGAAGCTCCATAGGTCTGACTATGTGTGTGCATAATAACTAATATGAGCAAATGTGTGCATGTGTCCTATATCTGTGTGCGCTGTGTGGCTGTTGTAAATGTGTTGCCTTTAAACGCATGTGTGTGCGTGATCGTGCAGAGTAAGCATGTAGAAATAGACAGTGTCGTTTGTGAATGGATAGGGAAACAGGTGATCGACATAGTGATAGAAAAGAGAAGCAAATAAACCAAAGAGCAAGGTGCGCGACAAGAGAGAGAGAGGAAAAAAGAAATAAAAACGGAAACATTCCAATTAAAGCATTGGCGGAGAGTGACAGTGACGTTATACTAAATTAGCAAACTGAAATTACATAGTTAAGCAAAAGTTAATACAAGAAAGTGTGAGTGAAGAGAATAGTGTAGCGGATTCTTATCTGGTGTGCGGTCAATACAGCCATGGAGTGGTGCCAGGGTCGCGGTAGAGTTGTCCGTCCACGTAGAGCCGGTCCACGGCGATGACAGCCTGGGAGCCTTTCTGGATAAAACTACGTCGGACTGGGAAGAGGACCCTGCGTCGTTCCAGGATCTCTCTGGGGAACTGATCGTTCACGCTGAAATCCGTTCCTTTCAGCTCTCTGCCGCGACTCTTCACCTGCTCCTTCTGCTTGAAGTGGCCGAATTTGGCTACAATAGGACGTGGTCTCCCACTTCCTGTCTTCGGAGCCCCTATGCGATGCACTCTATCGAACCCTATGTTTTTCACCGTGTCCTCCGGCAGCTTCAGGTGGATTTTAATGAAGCTTCTCACGGTCGTTTCCGGGTCCTCTCCGGCAGACTCTGGAATACCAGAAAACACCAGATTATCTCTCATGCTACGGGCTTGTAAATCTATAACGGTCTCTTTTATTTTTTTATTTTCTATGTTTAATTGGGTCACATTATCGGTTAGAGATTTGACCGAGTCCCGTAGCGTGGCGTTTTCCGCAGCAAGTGTTTCCACCTGCCGCTGGCTGAACTCCAGGGACTCTTTTAGAGATTTAAATTCCCGGTGTAAGATCTCCACCAGGGACAGCCTTGCATCGAAACTGGACAATCGCTTATCGATTGACTCCAGGATGTCGACGATATCTTTGCCGGCAGGCGATGTTGTGCCGGGGGAGTCTGCCGGGCGATATCTTTTAGATGACGGCGTCTCAGCTTTGGCCGGGGAAGACGCGCTCTGGGCCTTCTTCATTACTAAATCTTCAAAGCACCGGTCGATGTATTCTTGGAGAGCGTCTAAACTCTCCTCGTTGTCCTCCAGGGTGTTAGAGATGATAGGACAGATGTTGTTAGTTATATGACAGTTGGTTAGTTTATTTGGCAATACTGAAGTTTAAAGAAACTTTGTTAAATTCTATGCTACCATTCGCTTTTTTTTTCCCGCCAAATCTCCGGCGTCTGACGTCACCTACAACATGGGTCGCTTACCTTTCCCCGTCACTTCCGTCACTTACCTCTCCTCCTCCTTTCTATTTCTGTATATCAAGTGTAGTAACTTATCTCAAAACAAACTGTGACAGCACGTGTAGGCGCTGAAATTACAAGCATGTAACGTGTATGTTGTTGCTGTTTGTAAATACATTTTGCTAGACAAATTTTGATTCCAGTGGCACTTTGGGGTAACTGGAATGTGTTTTAATGCATATCTCTAAATATAAGTGTTAGTCAAACAGTGATTCTAATAGTGCCTGTCATTGATTACTTTGTCTTATACAACCAATATTTAGCTTAAAAATAAGGAGACATATACTTATTTATAATTCTTTTGTTTGGTCATTTTTGTCATCTGACTAAATACAGTAAGAATGAAGATAAAAAAGAATAAAATGATAAACTAACATAGATATCGGTCTTTTAATACATGAGGGAAGCCAACAAGCACAATAGGTCTGGCAGAAAGTGCCCATAGGGCATGTTTTTACAAGTAATAATAATGTTATCAGTTATCATTAGGATTAAGCATTATTATAATACTTAAGAAAAGGCAAGTGTGCTCAATTCAACAAAACCCGATGACCTCTCAAACATTTTGAAATTGATGAACTACATCATCAGCACTTGTACATGATACTATTAACGTGTAATGTTCACCTGTTTGATTGGACTGTTTGATTATTGATATTGAAACAGGTTTTAATCAGGTTGGCACAGTTGCTGTTCTTAGTGGCACTGCAGCATGTGACAATTAAAAGCTACACTTTGGCTATTAGCAGCAGGTCATGGTCAAAGTAGCCATTCATTCTACCTGAGTCCTTGAATCTCTCCCTTCCTAATTATCTCCCTCCATCTATTTTCTTACCACGTTAATTTCACCTTCTCTACAGCTGCTGGTAGCAGCAGAAGCCTCTCGTGACTGTGAGGCCTGGTTACTGGTTGTTGCTGGTGTTACTGGTGCAGCAGCCCCAACAACTAACATGCCAATTAATTTGACACATTCGGCTGCATCTATTTTTACTTTCTTTTCATTGTTTTCTCTCAGCTTTCCAGCTCCACATTCTCGCCACTTCTTCCATACTAAACTTTTTTACAAGGTGCGAAGCTAGGGTAGGGGCTGGTCGTGTTAAGAGATTTGATTGGGCAATCCGCTGTCAATCCATCAGCCCAAAAGTGCGTACTGGGTATGCCAGATTACCAGTCCTGCCCTGATGTTCACTAATTGGGAAATGGTCTGGTACCTCTATAGCACCTTTCCAGTCTAAATAAACACTCTAAGTGCTTTTATCTACAAGACACATTCCCACAATGCAGTGCTTTTTGCATCTGCCACACACTAATGCTTCAGTGGATGCATCAGAAGCAATACAGGGTTCCGCATTTTGCCCAAGGACACCTAGACATGTGCACCGGAGGAGCCGAACCACCAACCTTCCAATCTCTACACAACATGTCCTGCATCCTAAACTACTGATTCTACTGCAAAAAAACAAATAAACAAACTACAGTCTAGAATAAAAATAAATAGGATTTAATTTGGAATCACTCCATTGCAAAAACTTTCTTGGATATACACGTTTAATCTCTCTTAATAATATCCTTAAAAGCAACATGCTTCCATGCACCACTACTCAACATTCAATTATTTGTCAGCATGAGTTCCTCATTGTCGAAGTTTACCAAAGTTTGTACAATGCAGCATTATGGATTTGAAGGATATCACTGTCAGATAAAAATATACTTTGCAGATTTGACTCCATTAGCCACATAACTACAGTAATTGGGTCATATTCAACAGCAACCCAGGCACAAAACCCTTACAGGTGCTAAATTTATCAGGACTGTAATGATTTCACATCTACCTCCTTGTTGGAAGCCATGGGTTGAATCTTCCTCCTAGCTGCCCAGAAGACTATTACTGCATGCTAGATTGACAACTTACTAATGGCTGATCTCTATGGCTTAGGCCACAGAAATGTTTCTACCCTGGTGTTAGTGCACGCTGTTGCGGAAGCCTGTCACACTGTACCCAGACCTCTCCCTGCCAGTGCTATGAAGGAGAAGACAGATGTCCAAATAGCCAGCAGGTCCATCAGTCATGAGTTTGTGTTTTTTTTTTTCTTGCAAGGCCCAGAAAAGGGGGGTCAAATTGGAGAAACACAGATGAATGAAGATGACACCATTCGAGCCTTACTGCTACTATAATGAAAAACATACTCGGTTTTTGTGAAGCTTCTAGATAATAAGACAGCCAGATGGATTCACACACAATAGCAACAACTTTTAATACTTTTACTTACATGAAAACTGATGTAAAAATCTGTATAAGAGTGCTTATTTGTTAATTGAACAGCACTTTAACTTCACCCAAACACAACAATCAAATCTATTTATTAACTGCAAAAGAAAGAAAATACCAAGAAACATAAGTACAGATTGGTGACTTTAGTAGGGTGTAGCCTAGCCTTGTATTGTACAAACTGGACATAAAAAATTGATTAATGGCCAATTAAAATGAAAGAAAAAAGAGGAGCTAACGTAACACTAAAGCCTTGTGTTTAAACGTAAAGCCTGGCAAATGCCGCGCTAAACACATTCTGTTACAGAAGAAAATTCAGCAGGGACACATATGTGTTGTGTTGTACTTTATAGCTATATGCAAACATGATATGGAACTGATGGCACTTCAGTGTTAGACATCCTTCTGTGGTATGAGGCATCACCAACACAGACGCGTGGTATTTCATTTCAGTTTGTCCTTGTGATCCATACAATTAGAAAAATGTTTCACAGAGATCCAAAATAATTGACATTAAGCTTCACTCTAAATGCCAGTGTATTGCTTCAAATCAACATTGGTGACGCAGTCATCAGTTGAGCGTGTGTGGTGTAGAAGGCTGCAGAACTTTAAACAATTTGCTTCTAGACTGATTACCTTTCACAGGAAGGTAGATGTATGAACTAAAAGCTACTGTAATAGGGTTTTTTTTCCTACGCAGTGTTTAAGGTTAAATTGCAAATCAAAGAAAAATATATTTTCATCCAAAGTAACATCTATTTAAAACCTGCTGTGACAATTCGAAGAAAGTTTTAACTTCGTTCCAAAGACCTTGAATGAGGCATAAAATATAGTAAGAGTGCTGTTACAGGTTAGCTCACCACATGTGGCAATGTTGCAACCCGTATGTGGGTGGCTGCTCAGCATGCACTTACCATACATCTAATTGCCCATCTGGCACAAAAGCAAAGGACTGAGCACAGTGTGGGTGCTCGCCACCTTAGGGTGTTGCAGATAATTAAATGAAAATTTTAAGGGCTTCTTTGAAGATGTATTTTTGAATGTCTGTCAGAATTTTAACAGTTAAAATAAAGTACATGGCTGCTCAGTTTTTATGTTACCTTAAAGTTATCGCTTGGTCGTGCCATCGCTAATTCCAGTCAGTTTCCACAGTACGTGGTTTCTGTCACTAATTAGCAAAGGAAAAGGGTAAAAATGGTATTCATTTTACCAGCTCAGCAGAGTGGTTAGCACGCGGAAGATTGCATTTAGATCAAAAGGGAGTAATTTTATGGGATTAGTAGGATGAGACAAGTTCACTAAATTGTTCATTTGAATTCATTGAATTTCCCCTGATGTGCAGCAACAGCAAGAATTATGTAAATAAAATGAATTTTGTATGATAGAAAATTACTGCTGTAAAAATTTTTGTTAACGTTTTAATCAAGATGAGCAGGAATAGAAGCAATAGTTATCAGCAGACATCTAACACTGTTATAACACCGCAATAGCACTAGATAGTCTTAAATGTAATTTAATGCATTTCAGATGTAATTTTCACGTGACCGTAATCTTCAGATAATGTTTTACATGTCTGAATGTTTGATGTTTTGTATATAAAAACAGGCACTAAAAAGTTTATCACTGGGAAACTTCAGTACAAATGGGGTCCAATTTAAAAATCCAACTCCTTCAAATTGCTGACTATAGGGAGTTCTCTGCTCTTATTGCTCTTGGCAAACCATGCAATTAAAAAAAAAAGTAAAGAAAAGAAAAAAAGAAAAACTGGGCTTTGTTTGTTTCTCACGCCAGACAAAAAGGAAGAATAAACATATGGAACAGAATTCCAATTGAAAAGAAAACAAAGCTGCCTTGAGAGCAGTTGTTCACTCTAAATAATTAAACAGTGATTAGGATGTGACCAGAGGCTGTCTAAAGGGCTCAGTAGCATGCTGTGGACTGGTCTGAAGCTCTCTGTTCTCAAAATATGCGTTATTCTAGCCAGCAGTGACGGAATCTCACGCCTCCCACTTTTCCATTTTCCACTTGACAGCAACTCTTACTGTCCTTAGCATTCTCTTCCCCCACTCTAACTCTATATCTGCAGTATGTATCTCTGTGTGTGTGTGTGTGTGGTTTTTTTGTCTCCTTTTTCAGATTGGATTTTGCTTCTCTGCCCTTTTTACGTGTTTACTTGTTCATCATTTATGTTTTCAACGTAGCACTGTGAAAACATCCTCAGATTTGAACTCTTCTTGAAGCGTATTGCTCTTTAGTCTTCTTATTCTTTAAAGTCTAGTGTTTTATTTTTCTCACAGAGTGCTCCATTGTGAAATTACCAGTGTTACTAATGAAGTGCTAATTTAAGCTGTGATGATATTTTAATCACCCAGTGCACAAGGATGCTTGTAGATGTCTGGTCCTTGTGGACTTTAACACATCACAGAAGCTTTGGCCTTAAGTTTAGAACATTTTTGATTAATGTGCAACTAAGAAAAAAACTGCATACGCAAATCCCTGTATCTATGTACTTGTGCTTAGTCCCAGATTCACAAAACACTGTGCACACCTGTTTCTCATTACAAATCACAGCATGGAAGCAATCAAGAGATCTGTGTTCGAGATGAAAATTTGAGAACAAATGTGGACAGTGAAGGAGAACTGCAGTACATTACTGAATGTGAGAGAGTAAATGAATCAGGAGGGGGAAAAAACCATATATTGTGGAAGATTGAATTTGTGGATCTCGGATAAAAGAGTTATAGAAGGTCAGCGAGACTGCTTGCTCAAAGTTGTGTGCTGTTAAAAAGAAAGAAAAATAGTGGCTGAAGCATGCACAGAGCCAGGCCTAAAGGGATTGGGGAAGGTGTCAGAACTCCTTCCATTTGACTGAAGCATTGCCTTCATTCTGGGTCAAATGGCTGTCAGTTCCATTATGCCTGAAAGAAGAGCGACAAAAAAAATGCCCACATGCAGGTGTAGTTGGTTCAGTGCCAGATTGATTAGATTTCCCAATTTAATAAATAGACAAATTTGCATGGCGTTCCCATGAAAGACAAATGAAACCTTTTGGCACTTTCTTTTGTTTTGTTCTCGTTTTTGCATTTATAAGTCATCATGTAGACCTTTATGGTTTTACCTCATACTTCCACCAAGAGGGGATTGCAACGATAAGGTTGCCAGTCTGATTCCCAGACAAGTCACAAAAATATATTTGGGCAGAAAAGAAAAACAATCAGTGCTTTTTTTCTGCCTTATTCTCCTTGCTCCAGTGGCAAACAGACTTGGGTGTTCTACTAGGCAGCTTAGAGCTCCCATCTCTGTGATGTGCAGCGCGACTATGTGTGAAAAGGGCCCTCCTGAAAAATGAAGCATTGCTCTGCATTTAATTTAATTGTCCTGGCTTTGTGGTTTATATTCACGATGCTTAATAATGCTGTGCGAATGTGCAAATAGTGTGTCTGAAGCAGACGTCTGAAGGAGAAAAAGTTCACACCAGATAGCAAACAACATGTCATAAATATTGACATCTCACTGTGACAGCTGCAAACTACTAAGTTCCTGTCTGTATCCCCTCAGTAAACACTGACGAACACACAGACGCAGACAAAAATATACACTCACAGACACACAAACACCCTTTTGTGTCAACAGAAGATTCAGAGTTGTGTTGAAAAGCTTGTACAGTAGTAAGAGCGACACTCTGTCTTCTAGGGAAAATACTGCCACAAAGCGATGCTGGATTTGCTCTCCGGGACCTGTTTGAGCAGCCTGGTATTCCTGGAGCTCACTGTGCCAAGCATCTGGAGAAAAAAAGTGCAGAATACAAACAGAATGGGTTTTGCATCATGATGAGAGTCTTGTGACAATATTAAAATAGCATGGGAGAAAAGTCAACTCCAAAGTCTGTAGTGACAAAAAAAAAGACTTTTCTACGATGTGTGTTTGCTGTGGGAAAATTCCTAAATACAGTACATTTGGATTCTGTTCACGGACACGTTAATGCTCTTGTTACTTGACAATTTTTCACCCAGTCCTCGTCTGATATGATTTACTTACTCAATAACATCTGCTGCTTCATGATTTCACTATTCGTGTTAGTAAGGGTCTGTAGCATAAAGACTAAGGCAACATCTTAAATGTGACTGATGTCTGGATGAAAGCGCAATCTCATAAACAGCTGGGATGGGCTTGAAGTTATTGAGCACTGTCAGTAAGGCTGAGAGTTGCCAAATCACTTCATCCCATGTGCCAGTCTTCCTCCAGCTCTAATGTAATTAGTGTGCATCTCCTCTGCCTTCTCTGGCCTTTGTTGTTTGATAAATGTAATTAGATAAAATGAGCACGAGTAAGCTAAGACCCCAATAGTCTGAAAAATGTGGCATGAAAGTCATTGTCATTAACAAAGTGGTTCAAAACATTTCTCTTTGAAGTAAGGTTAGAGCTGCATGTGCATGCAAATTTTCCAAAGTTGTTCCAAAAATTTTCCAAAAGATGTAATTCCACATTCCTTTTTATGTACAATACATTTAAAGTACTTTGTTTACTTTGATTTTTCTTAAAAATGTGTTATCATCATCAGAGTCACAATAATTAGGGCTGTACAAAAATCTTGAACCACCTTTAATTTCCCCATATTTTGCTTCCAAGAAGATGTTGTTCTTCAAATGATGAGCAATAATTCTCCAGGCTCTCTGAAGGTTTTTCAATAATTTTCTTTTGTATCTTTAGGCACTTTCTTACTCGCAGCATGTTTCAAAAACACATCATTTGTTCAGATTTCTTTTGTTGACTCTATGAAACAAATCAAAGTTAACATAGATAAAGTCTGACAGGCATTAAATAGTATTTTGCACCAACAAGATGATTCCTAAAAACCTGGGATAGCTTAGCATGTTGTGCAGAGTATCTTTAAAAAAAGGTGGAGGACAAAAAAAAGTCATGTCCTCATGTGTCAGGTGTTCCACAGGACCTGAGAGAAGCATCTGGCGTTTAGTTGATCCATCTACTGTTTGCCAAAGCCTCATCAAAATGGCCTCAGTGGAAGGGTGGCTGTCAAAAAGCCATTCTTAAGCAAGGGAGAGAAAAGGCTGAAAAATGCCAAATTACACAAGACTGCAGGTCTTATGGAGTGATAAATCCAAATCTGACATTTTTGGTTCAAATTGTCTGGGGCTCGGTAATGATTTGGGATTTCATTTCAGGATATTGAACCATGAATCCAAATACAAAGTTTGTGTTTGAAATGGTATGTATGGAGGCGATTAGAAGAGAGATTTAATAGTAAGTGTCTACAGACAGCTGTAACACACAGATGGGGCTGCATTTCAGCCAGTGGTGCTGGGGATCTTGTCAAAATTTATGGAATTCTGAACACAGAAAAGTACGATCAGATGTTTATTCACCGTGCAATAACAAGCATGGATTGACAACAGCTTCATTTGACAGCATGACCATGATCCCAAACACACTGCCAATGCAGTAAAAGCATATCTGGAGAGAAAAACACACAAAGAAATAGTGTTTTAATAGCATACTGCACCTATTTCCCATTTTCCTAATACTAGGTAGCTCGAAACATTTGCACAGCAGTGTAGAAAAACACAATCTGACTAACCTAAATAACACAGAGATAGTTGTACTTCATGTAATGAGTAGACCTGGAACGTTCCTCTGTAGAGAAAAAAACATATTTTTGTTCATCAATATGTCTGAGAGAGTTTTTTTTAAACAGTTTTCCTCTAGTCAGACCACAGCTTCTAAATCAGGTTAAAGTCAGGGCTTTGACTTGACCTATCCAAAACATAAACTGTTTCACAACTATTCTTTTGTTCATTTACTCAGTGCTTTGGGTCATTTTCTTGTTGCATCAGACGTCCTCTCCTAAGCTTTAGCTCAGGGACTGTTGAACTGAAATTCTTCTTTAAGTCTCATAATGCAGTTTGTTTTGTTGTTTTTTTATTCATTGTTTGGTCAGTCATAACAAGACACCCAGGAACTGAGACAGAAAAGCACCTCCAACAATAACACTCTCTCCACCATGGTCATGGCTCAATTTGGACGAGGTTTTGTTGTTGGTCTGCAGAGGCTTTTTTCCCCCTTCAAAAGCAGTTTAGTACATGCCAGAGGATTGTGAATTTGTGTAATTTTCTCTTAATGGATGAATAAAAAAGACTCAAGCAAATTGTAGGCATCTCTTGCTGTTTCACTTTATTTTGTTCAGCATTTCATGTTGAGTTGTTTGTGTGATCTTGCAGGATCAACAGTCCTGAATTTCCTCCATTTTTAAATAATACCTTACTGTGGATTGATGAACACCAAAGTTTTTGTAAATGTTTTGGTAGACCTTGCCAGCTTTTTACGTTTCGGCTTCTTTAAGGGCCTTCAAAGTTGAAGGGGGATGGTTGAGAACAGCCTCTAATTCTACAGAAATATAGACCTCCCCAGTAACCACACTTTCTTTGCCTTTATTTTCAAGAAAACATGCACTTTGGGAAAATAAGTGGAAAACCATGAGGGTAGGTAATATATATTTTGACTTTAAGCTTCTGCCAAAAAAAGTGTGTTAGTCCCCCCTGAATGACACTTTTATTATGTGCATGCGCCAAATCCAGCAGCGATATAGTACATTCAAAGCTGTTCCTGAGGATTAATTTGACTGGGTGGATAAATCTGACTGTGCAGTTACATAGATAGCCAGCAGTGAAGTTGGAGGGTAAACAGTGTGTGAGGGACGAACTCAAAATGATCCCAACAGAAGATAGTAAATTAATATCCAATCGGAAATAACGCTATGCAGGATTAAGCTAGTAAAAGGTTTTATCCTTTAGACTAATGCAAGCAGCACCACACAATTAGCATCTGTGTTATCTCTGTATTAATACCATTTATTTTATTTTCATTTCATATATGTTATAAATATTTAATGTCTTCATTTAGCTGTGTTCCTACTGGGACTGGCAAAATACAAGGAACATGCAGTAAAAGCATTATTCCCAATACCACTAGCAAGACTTGTGAAACAATGCAATTAGATTCAAACAACCCTATAAAGAAAAATAAATACATTTCTATATTTTTTTCCTCAATTTTATCCAAACTGTGTGATTGTTGTTGGTAGGCTCTTCACCTTCACTTTAAAGAAACTAAAGTGTTAGCGATGTTTGAGTGTCTATAATCTTGGATATGTGGGCACAGCTGTAATAAAGCTACCAGGTCTGGTAAAATATTGGAACTTGCATTAAATTATGCTGCAGTGAAATCAAAATTGATCACCCTTTAGTTTAAAATGTTTGTGTGTTTATTTCCTACTAGTATGCTTACTTGAAGAAAATACCTTTTTTTCTGTGACATTCCTCGGGGCATTGCACACAGTTTATATCCATAACAAGTATAAATTACTGCAGGGACTAGAAACTGTTTAGTCCTCCCCGAATTATTTTCTTTTTGCATTTTTGAAAAGACAGAATTGCAAGACATGTTTTCAAAAATCCTTCAGCATTACCAAAGGTGATATTCAAGAATACCGACCAAATAACTATTAAAAAGCTGAGAATCGAATTGCTGAAAGACCCTCATCTTATCAGAGACCCCCTCTAAGGTTCAGATCCACTATCTTCCTTTCTCTCCTCTACCTGTGCGAGTGGTTTACTTGGATTACCTCCTCCCAGGAATACACGTGACTGCCCCATGATGATCTTCATCAACTATCACCAGCAATATATAACCCTGATTCTCAGATTATTAAACTATTCAGTGTGGCAGTGTAATTCAAACTTCTTGGTTTGAGCCCTTGCCTGCTAACCTGTCAACTCATGCTCTGTGCTTACATGATCTATCCTACATCGTTGCAGCTTCTGTCCTGGTGTGCCTGTCTGCCTTGTTCCTGGAGAAAACAGCCTGATCCATTCCTGCTCACAAAGAAATACTCACCCAAGTTCAAACCTGTGGATTTGGAGAGACCTTACCTGCGTGTGAGCCTGTGGAGAAAAAGAGAGTCCCTGCAAATATACAGTGCTGTAAAACAAAGTATTTCCCCCCTTTCTGATTTTTTTTTCTTTGGGACTCCAACAGACCACGATGAGAGTCATCATTAACAAATGGAGAAAACTTGGAAGAATAATGAACTTTCCCAGGAGTTGCTGGCTTTTGAAAAGTTACTCCATGAGCGCATTAACATTAAAAACACATCCATGGGAGAGTTTGAAGGGAAAAAGAACGCAAACGCTTGCTCAACATCATCTTGATGATAAAATATTCTGTGGACTGATGAGACGAAAGTTTTGGAAGGCTTAACTCACCATTACATCTAGCATGAAACTAACACAACATTTGATTAAAAAAAGAAAAAGCAACACTTGTTGTGTGATGGCCTAGGGCTTCTTTGTTCCTTCAGGACCTGGACAATTTGCTGTAACTGATGGAACCATGAAGGATCCAGAAGGAGAATGTTTGGCCATCAATTTAAACCCTGAAGCTCAAGTGCACTTGCATTATGCAGCAGGATAATGATCCAACACACCTCTGAATGGAAAAAAATGAAATAAAACGGCCTAGTCAAAGTCCAGACTTAAATCTGATTGAGATGTTTTGTTATGACCTTTAAACAGGCCGTTCATGCTTGACAACTGTCCAATGTGGCTGGATTCAAACAATTCTGCAAAGAAGAGTGGGCCAAAATTCCTCCCCAGCGATGTGAAAGACTCATTGCCAGTTATTGGAAATGCTTGACTGCAGTTCCTGCTGCCGAGGGTACACAACAACCAGCTATCAGGTTTAAGGGACAATAACTTTTACACACGGGTTCAGGTAGGTTTGGATAGGCTTTAATAAGTGAAATTGTTATTCTAAAAACATATTTAGCATTTATTCAGGTTATCTTTGTCAGATATTTATTTATTTATTTTGTTGATTTGAAACATTTAAGCATGAGTAATAAAAAACAACAACTGAGAAATAAGAAATCCTAAAGCAGTAAACACTTTTTCACAGCACTTTACCCGTGGAAGACGAAGAAGTCTCACCTGCAATTCCATCTGTGAAAGTAATAACGAACTAACTATACCCCCAAACTGTGAGGATAGTGAACACTTACCTGCCATGTCACCTTGTGGTAACCGGACTTGAACCTGCAAAAAGAGAGAGAGCCTTGAAAACCCCACTTCTCAACTTCAGTAACATTCTGCATTTTTCCGATTGTTCATTTAAGGAGGTAAACAAAGTCTTTAAATGTTTTCCAGAGTGTCCTGTCATTGAGTCTGTTGCATTGACCCTGACGCATATTTTAACTTCTCCACAAATATTGGGTGCAACAAGAGTAATTCTTAAGTCTTCTTAAGACTTACGTGATATGAATTTACATATAATACATTTTATTACTTGAAGAAAGGAGAAAGCTTTTAATTTGCATGTCAGTCCTCTTCAATCTTATGCATAGATTGCTCTGATATTTCATTGTTATTCTTAATGTTCCCCATGTTATATTGTAGGTACACCACTAAATTATTTTATATCAAAGAATCAAGCTGTGGTTGAAAAGCAGATTTTCTGGGGGTGGTTTCTGTTTTAATCTTGCTACTTCTATTAGAAGTCACATCATCAATAAATACTAGTGGTCTCCCTCTACTGGCAGCGAGACATGCTATAACATTGCCTTCCCTAGACTTGACAGATGATGGGATATAATTTGGATTGTGAGCTATTTTTCTCCTTCTCAATGCTTTTCTATTCCCATTACTCTGATACAAGTTCTACAACCTCAAATATAGATTCTTGGTCTCATCTGTTCAAAGATGTTTTTCCAGAACTGAGTAACATCATTTAGAGTTTTTCTGGCAAAGTCTTATTTGGTCTGCATGTTCTTGAGTGTAACCAGTGGTTTCCATCTTGTTGTAAACTCAAGAACAACCAAATAACTGTATTTACATCAGTGATGGTGTTTCTTGGTTGCAGACTGTGATAATGATACACCTACCACCTTGAGACTCTTCTGAAATTGGTTAGATGTTGAGAAGTTGTTTTTCTGAACCGCTGAAATATGTCTGTAATCATCTACTTTAATTGTCTTCTTGTGGTCTAAAGCCCTTTCAGTGCTGCTGAGCTGGTGCAGTGCATTGTTTCTTTTTAAGAATATATCACTCCTAAAGTTTTTTTTACGAGTGAAAATTCTATTTTTGATGATGGCCTCACTTCTATTCAGCTTATGTCCAGTCAAGAGGGACCAAATGCAAGTTTATCACTCATCTGCTTAATAATAAGGTGTAGTAGACTAGGAAGGCAAATATCCAATCATTTTGATGCTTTTTCAAATTATGTACAACATAAAGTAACAAAAAGTCCAGACCTGGAAAATGTTTAAAATGATTATTTAATGCTAATGAATCTAAAAGTTCAGTCTTTTTGCTATTAAAAGTGTTTAATTACATACTATTTTTATTTGATTAGTGTTTATTAACTCAAATTTCATCTTAGCCTGCCCAGTTTTTATACTCTTTTTTTGATGATTAAAAACTGCTATGTTGTTGTAAACTACTCTTAATCAGCAAGAACAGGTCATCTTTCTGCTTAGTCCATGCTCGTTGATATTAACTATGAACTCGGGACCCAGCTTCAATAAATTTGCTATTCCAAAACTGAAAAACATAATAGAACAAAAATAGAATAACTAATTATGATAGAGTAGACGAAATATTTATGTAAATTTCAATAATTTGCTACCTAGAACTGTGAATTTCCCTGACACACCCACTCACATGGTACAAAATAAACTGGCTAGTTTGTAGACTATAGCAAAGTCACAATGAAAGAATAAGTACAATGAAATGAAACATGTTAGAGTCTACTTAATCCACAAAATAGTTCAGTTTTCCTTGAATAAAAAAGCAGAAAATTGCATTTTTCACAATACTTTCATTATTGTATTTTTAATGTTTGTTTGTTTGTTTGCTTAAATAGACTGACAATTTGAAAAGGCCTTTTTCAAGTCTTCCTGAGCATTTAGAGTGCTCTGCACTACAGGTCACGTGTACCTTTTTCACCCACATGTAGCACTTACGAACATTATCTACCTTGCATCAACACCAAGAGCCAATTTAGAATCACCAATTAACCTAGCATGTGCGACTATGGGAGGATGCAGAAATTAGCAGGCCAGGAGCTTCAAATCCTTCTTCTTACAGACTTTCTCTAAGTCAAAACATGATGGTCAAGGAGTGAGGGTTTTTTTTTGTCTTGGTTTGTTTTTTTCCCCCAAAGACATATTATTTCACACAGCATCATGCCTGGTCAGGCGGCAATCTCTTACCATCGCACCTTTGTTACCTGCACCACAGGTAACAAAGGTGCAAGTATGAGACAAATGACTCACACAAGATCCGAATACGAACTAGTCTAATCTAGTGCATCAGTTGGAAATGTCTTGTGCGGCAGCATAGTACTGTGGTACACAGATCACGTTTGCTTATTTTCATTGTTAGATGATGCATATATCTGCAAATACACTTGCAAATTTCTATACATACTACATCCTATATGTTAAGTTAGTATTTAATAGCAATAAAGAGACTTACAGCACACTATGCTGACCTTATCTGCTGCCTTAGAAATTAAACATGGTAACCCTTCAAATCATCTGCTGCTGTCTGCCAGTGCGCACTGGACCAGTTCCCCACCCCCTTGGCTTTAGTGGCAGTAGCAGATGATTTATAATATCCATCCTGCTCACTACAGAACCAGTCTTCATCATCCAGAGGTGTATGTTCTGGCTTCATGCATGAAAGATGAAACCCAGGTACCATTGCTGAAAATGCTTCTGCATTACACCCTCACTACTTCTCTTTGAAATTTGAAAAAATTAAAAAAGAATGTTCATTAAATGCAATACCTGCTTAGCTCTTATTGGTGGTGGTTTTTCAGTGCATTTACTGTACATGTTTTACATCCTGCTTTTGATTGGCTGTGAGCCATGGCATTTTCTCCTTGAAATATTTGTCATTGTACATGGCACTTAAGAGGAGCTGTGATAAATTCATTTCAAGCCTGTGGATCATTCTAAAACTAAATAATAGATGCAAAAAGAATGAGCACTTATAGCAAGATATTCATAAGTGCTTTATGATGAGAGTGACTGTGTGGCAATAATAATTGTCTCTTTACCTGCTGGAAGATAATTTCCTTTTGGAACCCTACAAACGCCCTCACAAGCTGCTCCAAATGTATAACAGGAGTTGCACTGTTGCATCTGGCATGAAAACAGTGGGCCATGTGCTCAGTGCTGAAGCCATCGCCACAGCAGAGGACAGGCTGCTGAACATTATGGAGGAGCAGTATGAATCCTTGGCATCAATCTCAGATTTTCAGAACTGGGGACTGAAAAGATCACACCAAGGCTTACCTGCTCAGGGAGCAATCTAAAGAGAGAAAAACCTTCTATTTTTCAGATCTGACAAGTTCTTCTCAACACCCCTCTACCTTAGCTCAGTCATAGTATTGAGATTGCATGAAAATTAGGCAACTTTATGAAAAAAAAATGAAAATGAAATCAATGAAAATTAATTCAGATGGTTTATCCCTGTGAGAGCCAGGTAATTAACAATTAACTATAAACAACAGTTAAATAAAATCAAGATGTTGAATGATGTAAAATTTCTGTGTATATAGCCGTATAATAGTTTCTTATTTATTCAGCAGTGTTAAATGTTTTAGAGAAACTCTTCAGATTAAAAACCTAGTTTCTAGAGGTTTAAAGCACTTCTCCTTGCAAGTGCTAAATAATTTTTTGCAACACTACAATGGTGCCACACCGCTTTCATCTTTGTTCCTGACAAATGTGATTTTGCAGAACCACAAGAGATGCATACCAACATAACACAGAAAAACATAAAAATAGATTTTTTTTAAAGGTCTTGGAAATAATCAGCAGTTTTTCTAGTGAAGACAGTATCCCTTGGAAAGATTTTGGGACATTTCTAAATGTGTTTATGTTTCACATTACAATGAGGCTTAATAAGAAGAGTATACCATATGCACTGAGATTAATAAGTTAGCAATTACCCTGTCTATTCTGTGTGGAATGAGAGTCAAATCTTGTATCAGATGTCCTCCTTTCATGGTAGCAGAATGAAGCCTGGGAGAACAAAGACAGCTGATTGCCATGTTCTTCTTTCCTTTACAGTCAATGTAAAGAAAGTCTAGCTATGCTTAACTTGCTCTATAGCGTACCCCTCAGTTCTAAAATCATAGCTAAGGTAACCAAAACCAAAAGTTAATTACAGCTGTAGATTACCTCATACACTCGCAAACAAATTAATCTGCTTGGGTAAATGAAGGACTGACTACATTTAGTGTTAAAAGCCAACGAGGCCTTTTACTTAGCATATCAGCATCACACTGATTCTGAGAGATTATTTTCATTGAATCATTGTATTGCATAAGCCATTAGGTATCAGAATGATTGTGTTTCATCAGGTTTTCTGCAATAACAAAGAGATAAAACTCAGATTTTGAATTTCACTGCCACAACATCAATAATTTCGCATCATATTCTTTTCTTTCTTTTTCAGCATTTTGATCACACTCATACCGCATTGTTTTGTTTTAAAAAAAATAGTATAAATGAAGGCAATGACAAAATCCAAATAGCATGCTCGCGCGCATGTGTGTGCATGTGTGTTAAGCAATACAGAGCAAATCAGTCTTGCACATTCTGCTTCAGGGATGCTTTGCAAAAGAGGAAAAGACATATTTGTGACTACAACTGTGGAGATTTTATAAGAATATTAATGCTCAAGGGGAAACAATCTCATGTGTATGTGTTTGGGTGGATGCATAGCAATGAAGAGAGACAGCATGTGTACTTTTCTGTCTCTGAATGTGGCAAGTATATGTAAAATTCAAGTGCAGGAAACAGGAGGGAACTGAAGTTGAAAATTGTTAAACCTCAGGCTATTCCAGTTAGGTATTCTCTTTGATACCCAGGAGAACCTGGATGAATTGAAGCTCAGTCTGGTGATGCATTTTCAAGAGAAACATCTGTCATAAGCTATATGCTGTATCTCACTCAGACTGCAGCCCACTGGGCAACATCTCTGCACCACAGCTTGATCCATGGTCATTCCTCTCCCGTTTAAGCTCCCAGACCATCCCCTCCTCCCCTTTCCTCCGCACATGTACCTGAAACGATCCTGGCTCGTGGTGACTTCACCAAGGCCAGTTTTGAATTCATTAGAATTCTTAGAATCACAGTCAAGGGAGGGCTGGTTGAAGGGGTGTTGGCTTCAAGTAATATGGTGCCTCTTAAGGCACAACAGCTTCCTGAAAAGCAAATGACTTTGCAAGTTGTTCATGAACCATAGCAGATTTTCAAAACTGAAAGCTAAGGTAAGTGGTGGATTCACTGTGACATTTCATTATCCCTTAGTGAAATATCACAGTTATAGAAACACTTTGTACTGACAGAAAACCATGACTGCTGCATTTTTCTGTTTCACATTTTAAATACATATACCTACTGCTGGGATTTAACACCACCTTCTTATTCTGCATAATTTTCAGGCAACCTTTAGATAATACTGAACAACCTTTAGCATACTGGAAAGCTTTACTTTATGGGTAATCTAACTCATCAACATTAAAATAATTTACCAAGTCAGAGGCTGATAAAACCTACCTAGCTTTGATGATACCACAAGGGCAACAGCAATTTGCAGATCCAAATCAGAAAATTATTTTGCATTAGCAATCATCTCTGTATACGTGCAATTGCTCTGGGGAATGCAGAGGGAAAATATGATTACATGCCATATTCTGCACTTCAGTCTGTTTTTAATTGAGGGAAAACTGGCATTTAATTAACAATTGACCAAAAGGAAATGAGTTTTATTGATTTGTTTGCTAAGGGACAGAATTCATCTGTGCACGGGCAGCTCAGTCGTTGGGTCCTTGGAGGAAACACGCAGAGGTTGAGTTGTTTATCAGCAAACATCATAGCATATATTATATGGTGAACACCCACTGTGTGAACACATGTATACCAGGAAGAGAAGTCTAACAGTGCAGCTGGATCAAATTTATATACTTTCTAAACAAATATCTTGTAGGACAAATGTAAGCTCTGCTCTTATTAAAATTAGTGTTAAAATGTATCATATTTTATTTATTTAGCCCTTTTCATATTTCTTTTTCATTATATTTATCCACGATTTAAAAAGCATAATAACAATAATATCACAATCTGGAGGAAGATCATGAGCATAACCCACATGGTTGTAATTTTAAAGAACATCCAGTGTTTTGTTCCTCTTGCATCGCATCACAAGCGTTAAATACAGAAGCTACATTGTCAGCAATAACCCTAAGGGCTCAAGGTCACACAGGCCCCAGTGGGCTGGCTATATTTTGACAGTTTATCACATTTCACAGCTGTGATATGCTACTGCATTATGAGGTATTTTGTTGTCTATTTTTAATGCCCGAACATGAAATTTAAATGTATATATTTTAAAGAGAGCTCTGTGGCAAACAAGTAGGAAGGTAAATTGTTAATTAAAACAATGAAAATTCCTCAGTTTGAGTTATACAGGCAGTAAAAGACTTTTAGTCTGATAAATGTATATCCTTCATGGAACATGTTGTACAAGACAGCACAATGTAAAAAGGTAAGCACAAGTCTAAGCAGCTACAGCAGCTTCTAAGCTGAAGCGAAATACTGGATAAAACAGCTGCAATTACAACTTTTACGGGAAAAAGGTGGGACAGTGAAGAAAAAGACTTTGCATTATTGCTATGCTATATTACTCTGCACACTCACACTCACACTGTACAGCTACTTGTTAGAACATTGCTGGGTGGGTGGTAAGGACGGTTCATTCCAGATCTCCTCGCTAGCAGAACTACGTGGGTGGAGGAGCATGTCTGGAGTATAAAAACAGTGCCAAGGTTGTAGCTCATAACACCGGGTAAACACATGGCAGTGACACACAACAGCTCATGCACACACACACACTGCAGGGGACACAAACTGACCCTCGACATGAAAACACACATTTTCTCGTGCCTTGCTTTGCTTTGTGTTGACAGGACTCCTGTCTGCAGAAAATGGACGGCAGCGATTTCACAACAACCAGCCAGCTCCAGTTCTGATCATTACAGTTGAAATTAACTTACCCTCCCATCGCCCCAAACCTGCTATTTAAGCTCCCTTTAATTTCTTTTACCCCTTTCTATCAGCTATTTCTAAAATGCTTCAAGCTACTCTGAAGTAAGGACTGTGGACTAGAATATGGTTAATGCGATAAGGGCCAGATTTCCTAAGGAGGGCAAATAAGCATGACACTGCAATGAGCAAACAAACACATACAGAGCCAGCTGATTTTAATTATGACCAACACAGCCTACCAAGAGCTGTGAAAACTAACGCAGGGTCACAAACAAGCAGATCTGATGAGGGTCTCTTAACAACACAGCGAAATGCTTCAAAATCTGCTCGCAACAAGTGAACAACATTGTTGGCAAAGTAAATGCGGTAGGGCAAAAGGTGCATACCGCAGAGGAAATTATAGCAAAGATGATATGATGTAAGGACGCACACAAAAAACTACATTTTCTGAGCATTCTGACCAGTAACCTACAGTTGCTGTGTATTTGTTTGGTAGGCTATTGCTTTCAGTCCCCATAAAATGTGACAGAAATGGGAAATGAGATTGATATTTAGCTGAAAATGTTACCTTTTTAACAGGCCTTACCATAAACGCAATTTTGAGAATGCTGATGCACCATGTAAAATGTAAATAGAAACAGAATCCAGTTATTTTGCTTTATTCCAGTTAAATCTCAAAATTTTCTTCATCATAGGACATAGAAAAAAAAATTCAATGTTTAGAATGAGAAATTGTAAAATTTTAGGAAAAGTGTTAGTTCATTTTGAATTTGATGGGAGCCCTGCATCTTTAAATAGCTGGGAAAGGTTCCCCATGGTTACCAGCTTTCACTCTTGTTTTACCAATTCATAAGTGTCTGAGTTGAGTTGCTCGACTTTCAGGAGAGCAATGTTGATTCATTCTTGTCTGATTTTAGCTGCTCAACAGTCCTGGGTCATCTTGTTGTATTTTTCATTTCACAATGCTTTAATTAAACTGTCTGGACGGAGCATATGTTGCTCTAAAACCTATATTTACCTTCCAGCATTAATGGTGCCTTTCCAGATGCCAGTGCTAGCTGCTAATTCTATAGGAACTACAGTAGGCTCATACCATGAATGCAGGCTTTTAAACTCATTGCTGATAACAACCCCAAATTTCGATTTGTCTGACCACAGAACGGCTTTCTGGTTTGTTTCAGACCATTTTAAATGAGCTTTGACCAAGAGAAGATGTTTCTGGATTATAATCATTTCTGAGTTCTTTTTTTTTTTTTATGATTTATCCTGCATTTGAGGAGAGCCCTGTGTTCACAGACAATGGTTTTTTTGGAAGCGTTCATGAGTCTGTGCACCGATTTCCATGACAGAATCCTGCCTTTTTTTTAATGCAGTGCCGCCTGAGGGCCTGAAGATCATGTGCATTCAATATTGATTCTCAGCCTTGTCCCTTGCACACAGATTCTCTGAATCTTTTGATGATGTTATGTGCTGTGGATGATGAGATATTTGAAGGCTTTGCAATGTTACACTGAGGAGCACTATTCTAAAGTTGTTCCAAAATTTATACATGCAGTTTTTTTTTAAATCAGCGAACTTCTGCCTGTATTTAGTTTTGAGAAATTCTGCATTTCTTAGACGTTGTTTTTTCACCTAGTCGTGTTACTGACCTGTTGCCAATTCATCTAATTAGTTAGGAAAATGTTTCTCCAGCTGTTGCTTTTTAGTAGCACTTTTTTTCAGCCGTTTGTTGCTCCCGTTCCAACTTTTCTAAGACGTGTTGCTACCATCAAACTCATAATGAACAAATATTTTTTCTTAAAATGGTATGTTTTCTTATTTTTAACATTAGATGTGTTTGTAGGTTGTATTGTGAAAAATATATGAGATTGTGAGATTTGAAATATTGTTGTATTCTGTTTTTATTTACATTGTACACAGTGTCCCAAGTCTTTTGGGTTCTTAGTGTTATTACAGGTCTTCTTGAGTTCTTAAAAGGATCAAGATGCCATAAAATCGATTGCAAGAAGTTTTGGTGGCATGAGTGCTGCATGACTTCTTGTAGTTGAGGGTTACAAGTCATCATAAGTGTCCCTTGGCATTCAGTATGTGTAATAATAGCTCACACGAGTACCTTGCATCATTCCATCTCAGTTCTCAAATCTTCCTTTAGGTAGGAAGACTTAACTTACTTAAATTACTTCTGACTTAAATGATTACCATTTAGTTGATGACTAAAAAGATGTAAATCATGTAGAAATTGTGATTTATTCAAATATTCTGCTTCCCCAAATTTGGGATTTAGAAAGTGAAACTCATACAAATTCATTTGCTCAACGGACAGTCGTATACTTTTCCATCACTAACTGTAACTGAATGTTCTTGACAAATCTCAGCTCTAAATGTATTACTTTAAAAGAGGATTGTGGGTAAATCTCTTTCTAAGTGTCTCCTCTATTTTTTTGTTACATATTTCTGTTGCACCGAAGTAAAAATAATAATAAAATGCCCGAAAGTGTTTGAGAATAAATACAGAATACTAACAGCAAGTAGAAGCGACTGATCTCTTGTCTCTTTCTCAAGCTTGTGCTGACTACTGATTAGCCTGACAGATCTATTCTGACTTGGACTCTGGTTTCAAAGCAGGCTATGGTCACAGGATGTGTGTGTGTGTGTGTGTGTGTGTGTGTGTGTGTGTGTGTGTGTGTGTGTGTGTGTGTGTGTGTGTGTGTGTGTGTGTGTGTGTGTGTGTGTGTGCTTTTCGGTTCTTGTCTTTTTTTATGTATGAGCATGTGTGTTTGCATAAATGAGAGGGTCAGTCAGTCATCATGGTTTCATTTTTCAGCTTCATGAATAATGTGAGTGTGTATGGATCTATTTGATGTCTGCCACTATAGGACTGCAGTGCAGATTAAGGAATCTCCATTCGTGGTAAATCAAAATGAATCAATGAAACAGCATGGACTGCACCACAAGCTTTGCGGTATTTATTCTGTTAAACTGTGCATTCCACTAAAATGGAAATTATAAAGCATGCACATGATCACTTCTTAACTGTTGATTGCATGTAATTTTATTGTATTGGATATATTGTATTGTTTTGAAGGTTTTAAATTATCCTATTGATATTCATGGGAGGTAATGGAGCAGGGAAAGCACTAAATTGTGCATATCAATTGATTTTTAAGAATAGAGTTGTTTTCGTAGCAAGTGAATAAGAACTGAGTGTTAGCTGTAAATAAACAACAAAGATGGTAAATGGAAAAAGGTGGGGGGGAAGAAAAAACTCCACACACATTACATCCCAGCTTCTGGGTTTTACTCAACTCTTGATGAGATTTGGGATTTGACATTTTATGAAAAGTGGAAAAATACAGCAAATTAAAAACTACATCCCTGCATAGCTAGAAGATTTGAACAGTATCTAGAGTTGTGATAAACAGTTCTCATAATTTTTGTCACTCACTGCCTGGAACATGCACAGATAGACCCCAGGTCATGCTTAATTACACCCCCCCTTTGACCCATGACTTTTTTTAAAAAGAATTTTTTAATTAATGTTTAATTAAAATTTGGTTTGTTGTATCAGTTCCCACTTAAAAGCATGAAGAGCCCAACAGTGTTATTCTATAACAGCACATGTGACCAGGCTTTCTTTGTTGTCTTAACCAGCTGAACATTTGAGAGCCCTGAGTAGAAACATCACATTTCTGACCTTTATTGGCGACAGCCAGGTAGCAATGGTATTTGCCTTATCCTCATCCACGTTTGCCACTGTTATGAGATTATAACATTATTACAACATGTCATTAAAGCCACCCTAAGGCAAGCAACAATAGTCATCATTAGCTTATAAAGGGTAAGCTTGTCTGATTTAAAATAAATAAGTGAACTCCTTTAGTGCCTTTGTCTGACACCAGAAAGACAAGGGGGCTAAGTGCTAGTCTATGCAAATATTAAAATGTGAGAAATGTTAGTTCTTGACCTAACCTCCTGCAGTCATACACGTCAGTTTATATGGAATTTCTACAAATGTTTTTCATTATTTTCATTTTTTTACAGGCATACTCCAAAATCTTTTGGATCATTGTACACAGCAAAATCTCCAGTGTTAAATTAACACTAGAGAGTGTCTATATGGGTCCACACCTCTGAGTGTTAAATACAACACTGTTGAGTGTTAAATTAACACTTTTGACAGTGTTATATGTTTAAAAGTAACCTAGTCAGTTTTGAAGATTAACGATGGCTAACACTGAGCAGTGCTGATTTTCTAACACTGGAAAATAACTCAAAATGTTAGAAATATTCCAGTGTTAGAAAATCAGCTCCTAATGTAAGTCACCTAGTTATCTACTCTCTATTACCCTTTTTTGCCATTAGCATTATATATAATTTTAATGCAGATTCATTTATAATTATTCTTTAGTACTGTTCATTTTGCATTTGCCAATTGCTGCACAATGCCGGGAAAGGACACGAATAGAAAAAACAGAAAGAAAGTAACAGCTTTCTTCTGCCCTAAATGAGGCCATCTAGCAATTAGGAAGATGAGCGACATGTATTATCAACTGATAAACAACCCAGTAGAAATAGTGATCACAAAAGACCATAGTCTCTATGTGAAGTGATCTTTTTCTTGAAATAGTTGATTTTTAATCTGTTGATTTCTGATCTGACAGACATCAGAAGGGGTGTTTGAAATAAACAAATCAGTAAATATCAAAATAAAAGCTGTCTACTGTGTACAGCTTAATTTTGCTTTTTTAAAAAAATACTTATGTATTTTAAGTAAGTAAAAAAATACTTATGCATTTAAAAAAAAAAAAAAAAAAACACCTGTGAACAGCTACACAACAAAGAATATTCACAAACCAGGATGTACTGTACATTCCAGTGAACACGTCTGGTTTCTAATAGTGTTGAGGAAGCATGGCCTACACAGATCTTCAAAAAACGTAAATGACCTTTCCTTTAAAAGGAATGAAGGAAACAGCGTGCGCAAAACAAGAAGACTCCATTAACCTGATTATACGAAACATTAGTGTACATCAAAATGGACTTGGTACAAATCACATACACGAAATCTGGTGAAAACAATGAACAATAAAAAGTTTATCATATGTAAACGGATTTTTGAATATGTTATACAGTAGTTCATTTAAAAAACTAAGATGCTATCCTAATTCAAAATTCCTAAATAGAACTACTGGGCCAGAGATATTTGAAAATCAAAATCCTAAACAGAAAAAAGATGCCAGTGGAGATTGGGACTGGTTCCCTTACCAAACACTTGCTCAAAGGTGCTAAAAAAAACACAAAATAAATAATATAAACTAAATAAAAGTATATATGCAAGAAACTAAACTACTGAGTACAAAACACACAATTAAGGGAGTAAAGTGCCGGCTCCCTGCCTTTTGCATGGCCATGCTAATTACAGAGCACAAAATGTAAAAAAAGAAAAAAAAAATGATATTACAAAAGATCCGCAGACAGCTACAAATGAAGCTCTATGCGACAAAATTTGTCTTGGGGAAGGGCAGCATAATGATATTGCACAATGAACAGCTGGCCTAGCACACAACAAAGAAAAACCATGCTAAGGCATAACTAAAAATGAAACAAAAGAAAGCAATCAAAGGAAATTGGACCAAACAAACAGAACACACAAACATGAATTTGAAAGAGTAGAACAAAAGAAAGCCAAACAAAACAGCAGAGGGGGTTAGTGTTTGCCTTGTGCATTGAACAATACCTTACCTCGTTACAATGCAATCTGTACTGGAGAAAAAAAATACCAGAGAAAAGAGAGGGAAAACAGTATGTGAGTTCACGTTCATGCTTATACAGCATTACATAATTGCTCTGCCTATATTGAAACAAAAAAGTGGGAGGTCCTACCACTGTCTAGCTGTCTTACAGTAATCTAGGGGTGGCTAACCCTAGACATCATGAATTTACATCTGGTTAAAAAATATATGTTTTTCTTCCTACAGGAAAATTCATAGAAATAAAAAAAAGATCATTCTAAACATGGAAACAATTTTTATTTTACTTCAAAGTACTGCAGCCATTCAGGGCTGAAAAATAAGCCAGTGAAGTACCTAAAAGACTTAAGGCTGGCACAAACAGCAAGTAAATTCCTTACACTGTATATAAAAGATGAACATAGACTCCAGATTTTAAAGGGCTAATGCAGAAATGCCTGTATTTTTTTTTTTTTTTTTTTTAATCCAGTAGGAAGCGATTGTGGTTTCATGGAAGTCTGTGGGGAACATGGCCTCATCTCTTCTAATCACATTTTTCTGTTGTGTTTTTGGCTTCAGTCACTGGTTTCAAGGCTTACTTTACTTGCTGTAAACTAATGTAATACTAAAATGTATTATTATTAATTAATATTACTGATTTTGTATCATTAATAACAAGCAAATTAATTATTGTGCTAACTTCCCAGGTCTACTGTCCCATCCAAATATAACCCCTAATATATATATATATATATATAACAAACATGCACTGATATTCATATAGTTCATAAACATCACCATGGCTACATCTATGTTTTGAATGATTTCTTGTTTAAGACACAGCCACTGTTGTCAACTGAAAAGTAGACAATCTCTATTCAGCCACTGAGTCTGGAGATTTGGGGTATTTCCAAGAGGCAACGTCCACATATTCCCAGTAAAGAATACTAGCTCAACTTTAAAGACAACTTGAATATCACTTGCTCAAAATGCTGAAAAACAAGACAGTCAATCAGGATACAGAAACAGCAGATGGATGACAGCCCTCAGCTGTCTTAAGTTCCAGTTTCATTCATCCTTGGATGTAAATCCAAAGAAAAGGGACAAAAAAGATGGATTGAGTTCAAGGGCGCCTGACAGATGGACAGTATGCGGGGCTTGCCCCTAGCAGTCGTAATTAAGTTGTGTAATTGCACAGATAATGATTCAGTCTGCCTACAAGTCAAACACTCCATGACACAGAGCAGAGAAGACTTTGTCATCCTGATGCCTTACTGCAAATGCCTTTCTGCAAAAAGTGTTTTTGTGGTGCCTGCTACCAATGAATCAAGACTATAGCAAAGTGGTGGGTGGCTTCATTGTTACACCGTTGGATGATGCAGGCCCCAAGGCTACCAGTGGCCATTTTTTTTTTCAAGAAAAAGCATCCGCAATGCTATGAAAGTTTAGAACTTTTCCTTTGACTCAAGATTAGCATTATTGAATGTGTTGCCATTATAAAAGCAGCCCTGCAAACCTCAAAAAAGTAGCCAAGGAGTATACCAGCTGTTCAACAGACAGACATCAAGCTTAAAGGCTCTGCTGAAAGGCTTCCAAAAGCACATATGGAATAAGATTTTTGTACTAAATCCACAGCCAAGGCAGGTGTATGCTGTCTATGGAAGAGATTTGTGCACAGTAAATCTATGTTTAAATTTGTGGTTTATTAAACAGAGCAGTGCAGTTGAAAAATCTCAGCTCATGACATTATTATTGATAATTTCCAAGAAGAGGCGTGGGTGGTGGAGAGTAATATGGTGAGGTCATTAGCAAACAAGCTGCATCAAACCCACAGGCTGCAGAACAACTGGAGATCCATCAAAGTCAATCCCTCTGCCAAGATAACCAGACAATGACTCCTCAAATCTGAAAATGACTTTAGTGAAAACAGTGATGGAGTTGGTATGTTTCTCAAAAGACATTCACAGTGCATTCCACCATGCTCCCCAGACCAAACCCACAGCGCTGACAGCCTTCACCCTTGTGTTTTTGTATTCACAAAAACAGACAAGAGCTCATTCTTAATTCTTAAGGAATTCAGCTCGGAGCAACAAATCACTTGTTGTGAAAAACAGAGGACCCATCTCATTCGGCATGCCTTCAAAAAGGCACTCATACACAAGTTAAAAGATAGATGGACATTTTGATGAAAAATTGATGCCCAGAAACAAAGCCCTATGTTTTACTGATGCAAAGAGCAGGTACAAGTCCATATGATCTTTGGGTGCCATTCTTGTGATTCTCTAGATGTCTTGTTGCTTAATACAACAGTGTATATATATATTTCTCAAATGCATATACGTGGATATATTTGAGGTCTTCTCTGTGTAGGCTGTTTGTTGCTTCTGTCATTATACTGCATTACACATCATCTCATTTGCAAGCACATCTGTTGTGGTGCAAAACTTATGTCACTGTATAGGTGTCACAACTTTTATTTTTCTTTCCCAAAGCCTGTCAAATTGCACTCTCAAATTGCAAATGATTTTTGGCCAGATTCTTTAGTTTTTAACCTAAATGTGCCACATTTTCTATTGGTTATTTCTTTATGACACAGGAAGCCTTTATCATTGCAGTGGTTTAGCATCCAACTCAAGCATTTTATCCAATAAGCCATTGAAATGAAATCTTATATTGCTGTTTATGCAATTCTGAAGGAAAACAGAACTCAAGTTGCCCTATATTCTTCAGTCTAGATTCTCTTAGCATCCTGTAATTTGTGCAGTGTTTGATCCAAAATGTATGCAGAGGACTGCTCATATTCTTTCATGTGTTCTAACAAGCACTGAATCTGACATGAGTGACAGTGGCCATTCATTCTGTCTCTCTATAAACCACAGAAAGAAGCCAAACACTCCCCAGAGTACACATTTATTGCCAATGCTTCAGACAGAGAATGAATCAGGATATAAAATAATCTTATCTTGCAAGACATTGTGCATGTGTTTACCATATACTTGGGGTAGACAGATAACGTTTGCCTCCCAAGCACCAGACATCCGTGGATGTTGTTTTCAGGGCTAAATATGGATGTCTACTGTACCTCAAAATTTGGTTAAAAAGAGTAAAAAGTTGTTGTTTCCGACATTACAAAGACTTTAACCTCTTTTCAACCATTCACTGAGGCACATTCACCAACTGAGCAATTTTTATTCATTAGAGGTCTAAAAGATGTCTAAGTAGTACATATCTTCCAAGTCATCCATCAATCCATTCATTTTCTGCCGCTTATCTGAGTCTGGATTGCATGGGCAGAAGTCTGAGCTGACCCTCTTCCCAGCCTCCTCCAACAACTCTCAGCCGAGAACCGTAATTTTACCAACATGCCCTAGGTCTGCCCTGGGGCCTTCTCAGCGTAGCCATCCAGTTAGAAATATGGTTCAATATGTTTAAGAAGTGAAAGCTACGTAAACATTTAGATAAAACCACAAACGTTATATGACCCCCTTAGAGCATGCAGTTTGGCAACAGAGGGAAGGAAAAACTCCAATTTAACAGGAATGGCATAACATTCCCAATAGTCCAGCAACCAGTCTCCTCAGTTCACAGATATTTACAGGCTGTTGTCAAAAGAAGAAGAAATATTACACAGTGGTGAACATCGCCCTGTCCCTGTTGCTGCCATTAAACTGAAAATGAGCTAATAATTTTCTTGTCACATTTTTTCAGATTACGCATTTGGTCCATTTTCTAAGTTCTATTAAATCACTGCATTATTTTTTTGTAATTTACATTTGACAAATCATCTCAACCCTTTAGAAACTGAGGTGTTATATATACTGAGGTAGCTAGTTACCGTATGTTTGTTTGTTTTCATTTTATTTAGGATGTTCAGCATCATCAACAACCTCAAAGCAGTTGAAAAATGGAAAACCAGGTCTAATCAATAACCTCATCATTAAAAGTGTTGTAACCCCCGAATGATTTAGTTGTTCCAGATGAAACATAGCAACAGAAAACATAAAACTGATGGTAGATGGATAAGGATATATGGCAAAATTAATAATAACATATTGCATGAAGAATATCAATGTGAATATATGGAGTTTGGAGACAGATTTTATTTAGAACTATTTGTGAACAAAAACAGTGGATACTTGGCTACAACATGAGTGAGCGCTGACATGGGGTTATACTAATGATGCAACGCCGGAGGCATACTGACAGGTCTGCTGTAAGGGGCCAGGCCTGAACTGCAGGTTGCTGATGCTAACTGCTGACAGATATTGACTCCTTCTGAAGTAGGGCCTTGCCTGGTTACTGATGATTACCATGTACTGCTTGCTGACATGTGGAATGCGTCAGGCATATTCGGACATTTGAGGCCCCACATCATGATACTCTGAAGTCCAGTAGGATGAATACAAGTTACTCAAAAATCAAAATCAACCATTTTCATCAGTTTTATTATTATTATTTCCCAAATGGAAATGCCACATTGCCATTATTTGTTTGTATTTCCTTCAAAGCATGTGTGTGTGTGTGTGTGTGTGTGTGTGTGTGTGTGTGTGTGTGTGTGTGTGTGTGTGTGTGTGTGTGTGTGTGTGTGTGATATCAATTCTTGACTTCTGTATTTCTCTTTTCCTTTTCTCCGCAGGTGTGTGCATCTTTGCTGAATGCCATGTTAAGTTAGCAGCAGAGGTAACACTTCTGAACTTGCTCCCATTATAAGAGGGTGCTGTCACAATGTGCATGCAACCCCAAAATGTTAGCAGTTTCTTTAAAAGCACCTACATACTGAGATACTTCAGAAACGCCTTTCATGTGAGTGTGCTCGTAAGAAGTTGGCTGTAGTCTCCACTGTGCAACTTGGATCTTAGAAAATATGAAAAGACCTCAAGTTGTTTGATATAGATTCATGTAGACTGGGCTTTGTGGACCTCCAAAAGAAAACCTGGGGGATATGTGATGCAATTACCAGTTCAGTTACTGGCTGTCGTTTCTTGGGTACATTACTTTTGCTAAATACTAAACATTTTACACCAGAAATATCCAGCAAGATTTCCAGTTAAGGAGATACTCTGGGTTGTTTTGCCATCATCATCTGGCCTTTGCCCATTTCTCTGCTTCAGTTGCTGTCAAATAATGAATCCAACCTTTTAGCAGGTGCCTATTAATTTATTGAAAATATTCAGAGTATCCTTAGTTAGCCTATAATGAATGATTGTCTATAATGAACATTGTCTTCATTAAAGCTACTTGACAGATTGCTCAATGTTGCAAATTAAATTTTAAAAAACATCAAAAAAAAAAGATAGAGGATTTCATTAATGATGTAAAAAGGTCTGCTCCTCTACACAATAAGCTGTCAGTTACAACACATTCGTTGCCTGATAATTTTTCCTATTTTGATCCATCAATGCAACATTTCCATATAACTATTTAATATTTTCAGGATGCCACGCTGATTATGTTGTTTTCAATCACTTAGTACAACATAATTCAGTTCAACATTTAATAGTATAATAAGATAATCACTTACAATCAAAAGTTGCACTAGATTTTAAGTCATTTTTGTCATGTAAGCAACCAAAAGACTAACATTATTTTAAATGCCAAAATTCTACCAATCAGATTTTCAAACTAATGTTGCCTCAATCTGACCAATCTTTTCAAAGAAAATCACGAAGATCTGACAATACATTAAAAAACATTTTGAGATCAGTGATATTATCTTTTTGACGTTTCACTTACTTCCATAATCAGTTTGACCTGAACAAAACCGTATTAAATATACTGTAGATATGCTTATTATGCGATGAACCTGCTTTGAATCTCATGCCTCTAAAACGTATCCAGTGATAACAGGAGAGAGAAATTAATGGGATTTTTATGCAAAGGAGCGATTAACGATATCTCTTCAGAGACGTACACAAAGAGTATTAAATGATAAGAGGTGAAATGCCGAAACCACATATCACATCCAGCTAAGATTTCCAAGAATCAATCTGTGATCTGAGCTCCATCCTATGTTGTTGCTAAATGACTCTTGAGGATCAGCACTGGGGTAGTGAACCATGAATGAAAGGTGCTCTCTGTCGCAGTGAAAGCTCTAGCCTTGGAGGTGTTTATTGACAGCACACTCTTGGATATTATATTCTTGGTCACTGTTTACTGTCAGAAAATGCTTTATCATTTTGGAGCACATAAAATATATTTTCACAGGCAATAAACACCCTGAGAATGTCATGCTATAACATGGCAATTTAAAGATCTCCATAAATATGCAAAAAAGAAATGGCGAACAGCTAAATGCATGATTAAAAGATCGTGTTACATGTTCTAGAGAGGGTAACAATTTGTTGTTCAAATTACAATAACAGTAGTAACTGAATGTAGCATTGCATCGTTGCTTTTTTTTTATAATAACATAATAACATAAGCATAATAACAGCATAATGGGAATTATATATAAACGTTATCTTGCCCACTCCTTTTCTGTCATATAAATAATCAATTAATACATTTTACATTTTTTAACATTAGCTGGATGGATTATTCAGTCTTCTTTTCTTTTCCTTTGCCAAACCAAAAACTATAGGAAACAATAACAACAGCACAATACAGTGCTATTGTCACTCTCATCACTAGCACATAAGCCTTGTCTGACCCCAAGGACAAGTGCACTCAATAACTGTCCCTGTCCAGACGAGGTAAGCCTGTGCCACAATCCCTTAAACCCCTGAACTCTGACATGCTTCAATGAGGTACATGAAGCATCCTCCCTTGGGAGATTAAACTGAAACTCTTTCTCACTAAACTCCTGATTAATTAGATTTTTTAGGGGGGAAAAAAGCTCTAATCTGAACTGTTGTGTATTATCCCCAAGCTGCGGTAACTGATAACATCAGGGCATAAGCATGGTTAGACGTGACAATGCTCCCGATCGGAACTTCTGTGCAGAGAAACGATATGATGACAAAAGCCTCACTCATGTTCCTCAAGCAACTGCTTTCAATGACGAGGCTTTTGTGGCGCCATCATTCCTCACATTAAAACTAATCAGAGAAATGAAAAGAAAATATACATATTTTTTTCCCCGGTTTTTGAACCTGTTGGTTGCTTATTTAAATTCAACCACTACCAGCACTTTTATTTATTTATGAACTCAAGATAAATATGTGTGCTGAGTTTCTTTTCTCAAGGCAATTATCTGCCACTTTTTACTATCTGTTCTTTGTGTCCTACATACAGTTTTCTATTCATCTTTCAATTATTTTTTTTATTTTGTGTTGAGAGGATTTTCTTATGATTTTGTAAGCATGTCAGTCTTGAACAAGTATTTACACATTCCCCAGATTCTGCTGGGGTGTTTCTAATGTGTTTTCATTACTTACTTTGCAATATACACAGCAAAGCATTAATCAGTTCTATTACAGTGTGGCAACGGGAATTCCTTTCAGTCACTTTATATGATGGGTGACAAATTAAAGGAAAAAACATAAAGCATCTTAGCAAGCTTTTAAGTCATTGTCAGTATAGCTTGGCATTTATCTACGAGTTTCTGGAGCTTTACCAGAGAAACAGACAATTATTCTTTCTTCACTGGGTGATTTGATGTTGGTGAGAGTGCACTGTCTACCACGGATGTCCAAAATCACCCATAGGTGCTCAGCTGGATTGAGACTGCTGCAACTGGTGAGGCATAGCTAATGATTTACATAATTTTCATACTCGTCATTCAGTGATTCCGTGTGCCAGATAGATGGAAGAACTGTCACACTGGAAGAGATGATTTCCATCAGGATAGAACTGATTCATCTACGGATAAAGGGAATCACTCAGGAAAAAAACTTGGTATTGATTTGTGACTCTTCGCTCTCTAAGCCAACAAGAAACTCTAAACCATGCCAGCAAAATACCCCCCACAGCATAACAGCCTACACCCACACAGTAGGGGTCAAGTGTTCACATTTTTCTTTTAATTTGTCATGTGTCTGTTCGTATAGTCAGTATTGAGGATTTATGGCAAAGATTAAATTACTCTGTGGGAAAACCTAGAAAGCGGAACCGGTGTGCATTGTAGAGCAGCGGGATCTGACTTTCGCTGAGCAGAAACTCAAAATATACACAAAAACATTCAAAACACACAAACTTGGGAGTTTTCCTTTCCACTTTCCACTTCAGAGAGAATTTTGTGTCTAGCATCTCAGCTCACCTCAGGGATTATAATAGTGTGCAGTCTAAGCAAACAATTGCACTTGGATCTCACACAGACAGATATCTGCTGTAGGCAGATGGGTGGAAGGATGTCAGATAGATAGATAGATAGATAGATAGATAGATAGATAGATAGATAGATAGATAGATAGATAGATAGATAGATAGATAGATAGATAGATAGATAGATAGATAGATAGATAGATGGATGCTTGGTTTATTATGAAATTGTGCCACCAGAGTTAAGTCATTGTGCTGGGTCAGACAAACATCATCATCAATCAGCCCAAACAGGCTAGCCCCTCTCCCTTGCCTTTCTAATGTATACTCCGTTTGCCATGTGTAGAGGTTCATGGTCAGTTGTTAAATCTGCAGTGGTCACACTCCGCCGCCAACATTGACTTTGTGTTGATTATTTTCAGTAACTTCCACAGACTCACAATTAGAGTGACTTTCTGCGTTCATGTGCAATTCCCTGTTTCACTTCATTGCCTCTCTCTTTTACCATTAAACTTTGACTTTTTTTAAATATCTGAGCCTGTGAACTTCCACTTACTCTATTCATTCAGTTTTCAGTGTTTTTCATTATATTGCTTAAATACATCGAGCTTAACCAAGAAGTACATTTATAAAAAGTTATCGTCTTCTATGCCAGTTTGCAATTGGACCGGGATGCACTGGGCAGGAAATAGATCACCAGTCTATTAATGTCATGTTCTCTACCAGTCTGCTGCCTATTGATCTCTCTATTCCCCTCTTTTAGACTGCACACTTGATATTTTTGGTTCCATAGGTGCATTCACACTATGAAATTATTTTTAGTCAGTAGAAGGAGAATGTGTTATCATTACTGATGATAATGCCAGCTAATTATCACATATAGGAGCACACAGCAGGTATATTTCCAGGCATTACAGGTAACCGCACCTTCATTGTTCATTGTGAAAAATAATTAGGTGCATGGTAAGACATGGTTCACTGCAAATATACACCAAAGGCAGTACCTAACGCAGTCAGATACTGCAAACCTCATCACTGGTAAGTGCACAGAATTGAAATCCTAAAACGAATCTACTACACAAATAAGTGCATTAAAGCACATCGTGTGCTTATATGTGGCTTGAGATGTGGGGGCGGCAACTCCTACCAGTTCTGGAGCAACCACCACATTAATAGGCCTGCATCCCATCCCTCTTTTGCCTCAGCAGTATATCTGCCCGCGTGTTTAATCTAATCTTCCCCAGATCATTATGTCAGATTTTATGGTAACTTAAGTTTGGGGTTTTTTGTGTGTTTACTCCCACTAACTTAATTCTCCATGTGTCAAGGTTTATCATGTCTTCCCAGTTGCTCGACTTCATCAGTTCTTCTGCCTGCCTGCCCACTCTCCTTCTGCCACACTTCCTGCTAACCTCCAACTGCCAGCCTGACTCCATTACCTAACACCAGTTCTGACTCTGCCAGCCTTATTCTAGGACAGCCATCTCCGGTTTCAGCTTGCACTGCAAACCAAAGCTCAGTCAATCTGCAAATCCACCAGTTTTAACCTTTAATAAACCCCCTACCTCTCCTTGTGTCCTGCTTCTGGGTTGCCTTTAAGCAGAAAGCATCAAAATCAGTTAGCTAACACATACAGTAGTCTGTAGTTACATTTGTTCCGTTTGTACGATTTGTCTTCTCGTGCAGCTTCTATCGTCTTACCTTTACTCTAAAATCTGTTTGAATTGTGGTTTGGGTGAGAAAAAAAATGAGCACTAGACTAAAAATATTTTGCAAGAGTGGACCATAAATGTTTTATTGCTGTGGATGCACACATACGCACATTTTTTTTCTCTCTGTGTGTGCAATTTAGGTGTCTGTTTTTGTTTGACAAACGAAAAGGGGCTCGGGACTCCAATTTTAAGCAAGGGATTTGTGCTGGCTCTGCAGAAGGCACACAGTCATGATTGAGTGGTTTTCCTTGGATCAATAATCCTGGACTATGCGGTATCAAGGACAACAAAAGATTCCTAGATCTCCCTCATCCTTCTTTAACACCTGCACCAAGCTCTCTTCGTAGAGACAGGGCCCCATGGTTAAACGATGGGCACGATGAACAGTCACGCTAAAGCACTACATCCAGATATCCAAGGCAACGGTGGTAAAACAAGTTTTCATTAGTCACCCATTGAGTATTCTGCCTAGAGCTACTCTCACTGGGTATGCTTAGAATATGTTCACACCTCACATACACATCCATGCTGATGTTCAAACATGATCAAACTCTAGTTCAAAAATTTATTTGAATTACATTTTATTTAATTTTAATGGCCTGTTTTATGAGACTGCTGGACATCTCCTGAATAATTTCACAGAGCCGCATCATATTAATAGTTATTTTTAATTTGCTTTGGTGTAGCCTTTAGCTGGTTTCCCTGACTAGCTAACTGCCTGGTTGGAATGGATTTTATGCAAGGAGTGTGGGAGGTTTACATATTATCAAACTGCCTTCATGGCATGCAATTCGTCTGCTTGCTTGTTTATCTGTTTATCCCTTGCCATTACTGTAATTAGGTCTTTGTACTGGAAGCCACAGCAGTCGTAACAAGAGCTCAGAACAGCATGTGAAGACAGAATGATGGTAAATGGGACAAAAGCAAAATGGACTATGTGTACAGCACACTCTCTGAAGAGAAATAAGTCAGGGCCCTGGCAGCAGTGAATGCTGTAATTGCTCCCTTCAAAGAGCCCCTGCCTCACCAGGACACAATGAAATGACCTTTTTGTGATTGCAAACCTCTATTAGTGGTGAACCATGGTGGTCAAAGCCATGGCCTTCTCCTTCATACCGCACTGTGCCGTTGTCATTTTAATTATGCAATTCAAGTGTTTTTATAGCATCACTATTTTCTCATTTGTTTTAAAGGGAGGAGATATTTTTTTTATTTGTTTTATTTCATTTTTTTCCCCATGAAACAGTGCTCTGTTTTGTGTTTTGCTGTGTATTCTGTGTCCTTGAGCCATTTTGGTGTAGGAGAACACATTCCCTGGACATCAGCTCATATATTCACCATCTGGCTGTTCTTTGAAAGAGTGACAGCTTTTGATACGGTTCTTTGAATTACTAATTTCCTGTGGAAGTCCTTCAGTGATGTAAGGGCCCACAAAAGATACAATTTTAATGCATAACTGCAGTACTGACTCAGTGAAGTTTTGTTTCTATATATAAGTGCTATGTACGCTCAATAATATACAAAATAATTAAACATGATATAGTTTTACTTTACTATCTGCTAGCAAAGCTTAACACAAGCTTACTGGCTATTTTACAATTGTACGTTTAAGCTTCAACAGAAACTGCACAGAGAGGTGGGAATTAATAAATGTCCAGCTCGAGGGGAACTTTTTAATTTATTCTTCAGTAATAAAGTCCATGTAATTATCATGTTATGAGCAATTACATTATTGAGAAAAAGTCTTGAGCTACTTGTCTTTTCTTTCTATTGTCTTTTCAAGCAGCAGACACTCTTTTCATTTTTTTAATGTGGTCTTGTGCAATAGTTCTGTGCAAGTCTTTCCAAATTTTTCTTTGGACATTAACTGCTTTCTCACTCATTTTTGTTCAGCCACTTGTCACTTATCAATATGCATGGAGGAGGTCAGGAAGTAGGTAGTGAGTGCCTTCAGCCAACTGTATAACACATTTGAGGCTCTGTCATGGTTCTGGGGGTAAATTTCAGACAGTAGTGTCGGGAATCTTGTCAAAAATTATGAAATTATGAGCACAGAAAAGAACTTGTCAGATTTTGATCTACCATCCAGTGCCCTCTGAAAAGCTTCTGATGGGCAACGGCTTCATTTTTCTGCATGACAGTGATCCCAAAACCACTGCCAATGCAGTAAAAGAGTAACTAGTTAGAAAAATTACACAATGGAACAAAATCAGTTGTGGATTGGCCTCCTCAGAACCCATAATTTCTCCTGCTACAGAAACTCACACCTGCACCCATTCACAGTTGTCCTTCATGTTTTTAGTCAGCTTCATTGACTTTAAAAGGATGTATAGAATCCCCAATGAGCACAAAACAAGTCTGAGCTGGTTCAGGTTCAGGCCAAGTCCATACATGGTCCGTACATTGAAATACATGGGTGACACATGCACATTTAAGTAAGTTCATTCCAGAAACAAAAATGCACATGTATATGTGTGTGTGTGGAAAATAAATAAATAAACAAAAGCTGGAAACGTAATCTAAAATCCATGAAATTGATGTTCAAAATTACCTGGCTGCAACACGCACATAGATCAGTTGTTATATCTATGCTCACATTTGCAAATGTATCTACACTAAAAATCTCAATACACTTGCAAATCTGAAAACAGTTTTGGAGCACTTTTCAGTTAAACCACAAGCAGATTGAGGCACATACACACAATCTTCCACCCACATATCTGAATAATTCGGATACATAATAGACATCTGTGTAGACTCTAGGTCAACCTGGTCACAGTAGCCTCAAGTCCTTAAAAAGAAGGTAACTGGACTTCTTTTGCGTTGTGAAAAGGTTTCACCTCTCGTCCAAAAGGCTTGCTCAGTTCTGAAAAAAAAAAAAAAAAATAGGAGCCTCCGTCAGCTGTTTTGGAACTGAGGAAGCTTCTTGGATGAGAGGGGAAAAATCTTAACAACCCCCAAAAAAGTCCAGTTGCCGCCTTTCTCAGCACTTGAGAATCAACCCATACAAAGTCTTACATTTTGGAGGTGGGGAAATGTGGTTTTTGTGCTCAAATCTAAAAGAACATACTGAAAGGAAAGCTTTGCTCACAGACCTCAATATTCCAAAGTCTATCTTCGATGGTTTCGTCTTAAGCTTTTCTACAAACCACACTGTGAAACCAATCCACACCGAGTCTATATAATGCAAATGATTTGTGAGAACTCAGGATGTCTCCTTTAGGTTTGTGAGTGATATCAAGACAGTTGAAGCAAAACATGCAGATGAAGTGATATATTTCTAATGAGCTTGAAAAAAATTATTTATTTATTTGTCACTGCCGAGCATAATTCAAAAGAAATATGTTATGGCATTAAAATCATATAACTTGAACATACTTTGTGGTGTCTCTTGGGAAAAATGCAATGTTTTGTGGCTTAGCTGTAGTAATGATGTCTGTACTTCCACAGTAATGTGAGCATCAGAGGCACCTAACAGCCCCCAGTAGTTATTTCTCTGCAAAATCTAAGTACTTGCAGTAATCTGTGTTTTAGGGGTAACTATTGAAAGAATTGTTGGTAGAAGAAAGCAAGCAGCTTTAGTATAAAGCCAATGTGAATTATACTATATCTGCCAATAAACTATCAATCGTCTCCAAATGGTGCTCGAGTTTGATGAGTTTCCAAGGCCAGTCATCAAAGGTCTTCAAGGTCACCCCATCTTTGCACATCCACTTAAAGTCCTTATCATAAATATATTAACCTCCTAGGACCTGGCATCCACATACAGGGAGTGCAGAATTATTAGGCAAGTTGTATTTTTGAGGAATAATTTTATTATTGAACAACAACCATGTTCTCAATGAACCCAAAAAACTCATTAATATCAAAGCTGAATGTTTTTGGAAGTAGTTTTTAGTTTGTTTTTAGTTTTAGCTATTTTAGGGGGATATCTGTGTGTGCAGGTGACTATTACTGTGCATAATTATTAGGCAACTTAACAAAAAACAAATATATACCCATTTCAATTATTTATTTTTACCAGTGAAACCAATATAACATCTCCACATTCACAAATATACATTTCTGACATTCAAAAACAAAACAAAAACAAATCAGCGACCAATATAGCCACCTTTCTTTGCAAGGACACTCAAAAGCCTGCCATCCATGGATTCTGTCAGTGTTTTGATCTGTTCACCATCAACATTGCGTGCAGCAGCAACCACAGCCTCCCAGACACTGTTCAGAGAGGTGTACTGTTTTCCCTCCTTGTAAATCTCACATTTGATGATGGACCACAGGTTCTCAATGGGGTTCAGATCAGGTGAACAAGGAGGCCATGTCATTAGTTTTTCTTCTTTTATACCCTTTCTTGCCAGCCACGCTGTGGAGTACTTGGACGCGTGTGATGGAGCATTGTCCTGCATGGAAATCATGTTTTTCTTGAAGGATGCAGACTTCTTCCTGTACCACTGCTTGAAGAAGGTGTCTTCCAGAAACTGGCAGTAGGACTGGGAGTTGAGCTTGACTCCATCCTCAACCCGAAAAGGCCCCACAAGCTCATCTTTGATGATACCAGCCCAAACCAGTACTCCACCTCCACCTTGCTGGCGTCTGAGTCGGACTGGAGCTCTCTGCCCTTTACCAATCCAGCCACGGGCCCATCCATCTGGCCCATCAAGACTCACTCTCATTTCATCAGTCCATAAAACCTTAGAAAAACCAGTCTTGAGATATTTCTTGGCCCAGTCTTGACGTTTCAGCTTGTGTGTCTTGTTCAGTGGTGGTCGTCTTTCAGCCTTTCTTACCTTGGCCATGTCTCTGAGTATTGCACACCTTGTGCTTTTGGGCACTCCAGTGATGTTGCAGCTCTGAAATATGGCCAAACTGGTGGCAAGTGGCATCTTGGCAGCTGCACGCTTGACTTTTCTCAGTTCATGGGCAGTTATTTTGCGCCTTGGTTTTTCCACACGCTTCTTGCGACCCTGTTGACTATTTTGAATGAAACGCTTGATTGTTCGATGATCACGCTTCAGAAGCTTTGCAATTTTGAGACTGCTGCATCCCTCTGCAAGATATCTCACTATTTTTGACTTTTCTGAGCCTGTCAAGTCCTTCTTTTGACCCATTTTGCCAAAGGAAAGGACGTTGCCTAATAATTATGCACACCTGATATAGGGTGTTGATGTCATTAGACCACACCCCTTCTCATTACAGAGATGCACATCACCTAATATGCTTAATTGGTAGTAGGCTTTCGAGCCTATACAGCTTGGAGTAAGACAACATGCATGAAGAGGATGAAGTGGACAAAATACTAATTTGCCTAATAATTCTGCACTCCCTGTATGTGGACATCACATTTTGGGTTATTTAGACCAAAATACTCATTTTTCCTCTACAAGGGCCTGATATCCATTTACGAGGACATTATGCTGCTACTGTTCTATCAAAATTTTAAATGAATATCCTCATATGTGGCTCTTATTTTTCCTAAAAACAAAAATAAGGTTAAAAAAAAAAATAAATCTGGTAATTCTTTCTTTTTACATTCATCGGGTCCCAATATGCCCAAATATCAACGAGAAATTAAAAATGCATGCCGTGGAAGAGTTCGGGTCTTAGGAGGTTAATACTAGTTTTGATTTTTTTTTCCTCATAAAAATGTATCTGCACTTGTCATTGAAGCATTGACACTGTTTCTGAAAAGTAAAATACCCAGGGCATCCAAAATATCTTAGATATTTTCCCCTATTGGTGGTCAATTCTCTCTTCTTTGTGTCCCAAGTTGGAAACCAAATACTTGCAGAAAACTGCACAGCATGTACTCTAAAACTCAATGGATTAGAAAAACAAATTTTGGTGCACAATTCCAACATGCCCTCTGAAACCCAGCACTCACAAATGGTTCACATGAAATATTACCAGTTAAATTTCCATTGAGTGAATGAATTTTTTTTTTTTTTTTTTGGGGGGGGGGGGGGTTATATGAAGCAGCAAAAACCATGACTTCTGTCATCTGTTAGGTTTTGCTAAACATCATCAGTTCCTGCAGGGTTCCTATTATTAATAGTGTTCTTTTCGTGTGTATATCTACCATTTAATAAATTGGCCCAGTTGCCCTGGATCTGTGAAGAAGATAAATCAGAAAAGGTTGAGGATTACACTTAATGATTCACATTCACTATATTGGAAAAATGTAGAAGAAAAAAACCCCAAAAATGGATAATGTAAGTGGCTGAAGAACCCCAAGGCTGTGGTTTCTAGCAGGTGTTGCAAATGTTCCGCTGTAAGTCTAAGAACTGTTCCCTGTAGAGGTTGAATGAACCTTCCTTCACTGAAAAAACCTAAAGTTTTGTATAAAAAGATATTTTTAATACAAAAAAACCCCAGAGCTGCTGTGTAGTAGCATATGAAATGTGCCTTTCTTTTTGCAGCGGCTGCTTATGTTCGCTCAGTGCCTTGTACATCAGTGGATTTAATCCAAATACCACAGTTCCCCCCTACCGCCATTCCCCTCTCTATTTTCAGAATGTTACGTGAGTTGCATTGATGTAACATCCCCAGACACTGCCCTGAGTTTCTTATTCAGGAGGTATAGGGCTTCTAAGTAGCCATCTATCAGAAAATCAGTGCCCCAAAACCAGTTCTAATTGCGCTGAGACTCTCTGGTGGCCACTGCCAATGCTGCATCAGATTACGTGTGTATGACCAATCCATTAAATTCCAATTCATTCTTTTGTGTTCTCTGTAGCTGCAGTGAACTTAAATGTTGTTTATTTCCAACCCTTCATCTATACTTTGTTCTTCTCTCTCCTTTGTTTTCTCTCTAACTTTCTCAGTACCTCTACTTTGATTGTTTTCTCCCCTCTATCCATTTTTTTTCTTTTTTTTGCGCTCCTTGTGGAGCTTGGTTACATGAAAGCAAGGCAGCTAGCCAGTCCCAGCCATGCTGCAGGACATACTTATTTATCATGGAGGCCTCTCAATGGGTAAAGAGAAGAACAGCAGACAGCGTTGCTAAGGGCAACACAGCTCTCCTTGGGTATGCTGACTTGAGTCACTGGGTACATCTGTCTTTATGTCCATCATAAGTGCTTTCAAGTGCTATTAGATATGTCCATGGCTAACAGAGCAAAATGCCATTTACTAGTTATAATGCCATTTATAACTAGTAAATGACATTACTCATAAACTCATTACTACAAATGTGGGAAGATTGGCCAATCATTCTTGAAAAAAAAAACGTAGCCTTTTTCAGGATCATGCTATTTTTTCTTTATTTATTTTAATTTTTTCCATCATAAAAAATACTAGAGACAAAAATAATTGCAACTCAGTAAAAACAGGAATGTAATTTTTTAAAATTCTTTATTCCTGGTTTTCTTTAGCCCACTGTCTTTTTTGTTTGTTTGTTTTGTTTTGTTTTGTTTCTTTGTTTGTTTGCTGTTTTGTTGCTTTAAATAATAGACTAATAGAGCGACATAGTCCTGCATAGTTTGGGATCTCTAAAGATATTCTTCACAAAAAGCAAAAAAATGTGGCTATATCGATCACAGAATTAGGAGAAAAATCTCTAGGTGTTTTCACTTTTACTTTTTTCTGTTTGCTAATTCACCCTGAGTATCTTACTTGTTGGAAACGGAGCGTTTAAAGAGTCTTGATAACAGCCAATAGGGAACAACCATGCTGTCTGAATATGTGTATCGCTACAGCAGCTAGGTGTTGATTCTCAGTAGGTTTGGCAGTCGCCTACAAGAAAACTTTTTTACATAACAGAGACACTTTAATTGCACAGACTTTTATTTAATGTTAGTGTCACTTAATGAAACTTTAATTACACCCCTCCTCCACTAGTCATTCTTAATGTGTACAAGGTTGCAGCTACCTTCCTCTCCTTCTGCTCTTATACCTTGATGTCTTTTTTTTTCTGTCACTGTGCCCTGCTTCGTTTCACTTCTTTGCAGCCCACCTTCCACTATGTGTCTCTCTTGATCCCCCCGGCAAATTTCCAAGTCTTTGTAACTCCCACTTTGCATCTTTTAGCTGTTCCGTTCTCTCAGCTTGGCTATTCCCCCTCTTTCTCTTTGAGTTGCCGCTGTCACGAGATGAAAAGCTAATTTTTGTTTCTCCCTGTCTTCTTTCCCCCCCTTACTCTGAACCTGTCTATTTGACTTCCTTTTCCCTTCCGTTCTCTCCGCCTCCTCTCACTTCCAATCCAAATTAAGCAGGAACTTTTCAAACAAAATGCTAATGGTCTGCTAATGGATCCCTGCTTGCCATGGTGTTGCCTGACAACTGACAACCTATGGACAGTCACAGGTATTTTAAATAAAAGCCCCAACCTAAAGGTGCATCTGGCTTACATAGGGTATATACATGTTGTGAGTGTTTTAGTATCCCTTGATTATGTATGACCTGTATCTTTTAATGGTATGATGGTATGGATGATATGGATGGACTATTGCTCCACAAGATGTTTTGTGTTCACCTGCCCCCTCAGAAGTGCTTATTTGTATTACACCACAACACTGCATCAATAATGTTGAGGTCCAGACTCTGAGGAGATCAGTTAATGATTGAAACTGTTCTGTTGTGTGTGTTTTTTCTGTCCAGGTATACTTTTACGGCTTTGGCAGTGTTTTGGGGATCATGTGATTTCCATCAAATGCTTTCCAGATGGTACTGCATGTGGGACCAACTACTATTCGTACTATTCTGTGCTAAGACAAAATCCCCAGCACCACCAGCTGAAATGCAGCTCCAAACCATGACAGAGCCTCCACTGTGTTTTACAGCTGGCTGCAGACACTGTTGTATCTCTCTCCTGTTCTTCTCTATACATACTGATGACAAGTTATGGCAAAACTTTCAAAACTGCATTAAGAATTGCATTCCTAACTCCATAGGACCTGCTGCGACTAATTTTCAGTTCTTATGCAATTTGACATACCTTTTCTCTCTCTGTCTCTTTTGCCTAAGAATGGCTTCTTGACAGCCACCTTTCCACTGAGACCATATCTGATGAGGCTTCGATGAATCAACTGAAGAGCCAGACACTTCTCTCACGTCCTGTCAGGCTGAATTTATCCAACAAAAACCTGACACATGACTTTCAGCTACTGTTCATCTACTGAAGATAGCTTTTTAGGTATGCCACTTAAATCTTTTAGTCCTCCATGTGTCCAGTTTTCTCTCGTTTTTTTGGGTTATTTTTAGCAAAACATGCTAAAATATGCCAAGTTTCAGGGGAATTGCCTTGCTGGTGCAACAGAATAGATTAGCCCTTTATTGACATTGTACATGTACAACAACAAAATTGTATTCATTATGACTGTCAAACTATGTTATCATTAGCATTTTTGCAGATTCAGCTAAAGAAATGGGAACAAATTATGTTTTTGTGACAGGCTGCTGGTAACAAAGTGCTTATAGATACAATTTAAAGTAAAAGACCAGTTCCTCTTAAAATGAAAGAGAGTGAAAAAAACAGCCAATGTCCATAGAGAAACTTTAAAAGAACTTCAAATCTAAAACCAGAACTATATTCTAGAAATGAAATATAAAGAAATAAGGCGTTGCCAATGACGTTTGTACAGGACTTTATATGCTGAAGCATTTGTACCCTGATGAGAGTGTCTCCTCTAAGATGGTAATCGCCCCTTCCATAGGGGATGAGGAAGGGATCACTAAATTATTTGTTGATGATAACATAATAATAATAATAATAATAATAATAATAATAATAATAATAATAATAATAATAATAATAATAATTTTTCCACAATAGACAATCTTAAAATAAGATAAGAATTTAATCTTTATCAGAATATACTGAAGCTATTCTGGTAGTGTGTGGTTGTCCCACCTTCTTCTTATGATACACAGTATTGCTTGGTGCAAATGTTGGTGTCTTCTTCTGATTTGTCACCCATCTGTAGACACACAACTAACTGAAGAAGTTTGTCAGAAATGTCCAATCAGTGATGAGCACTGGCTTGAGTAATTTATGCATTGTAGTATCCCTTCTCCCTGAATGGAAGTGTCTGTATTCATTATTTTGTCTCTATTCATTTTTTCCTTTTCTTTTTTTATTTTTGTTGTTATATGAAAGAGAAAAGTCAAGATTCGGTACTTCATAACCAGTCCCACATAGCTCAGAGGAATTTGGTTTTATGAGCACATGTTTGTTTGTTTTTTAAGTGATAAAAATACATAATTGCATAGTAATAAAAAAGAGCTCCAATAGGGGTGCTGTCAGTGTCACAAACCAGCTAAGATTCAAAGTATACCTTAAAGTGACAAAATAAAAATAGCACATTAATAACCACCCTCTGTGCAAGTGCAGCTTGCATATTTGACTGTTCTGGTTCTGACGCTTTTCAGATTTTTAAGGATGTTCAAAAAGATGGTTTGAGAAGCAAGAGGAGTGATGAAATATCTTGTGATCCTGTTTTTATAGTCTGCAGAACACGTGTTGTGTATCAGTTAAGTCTCCTTTATTTATTCCTTCTGGGTGTCTGCATGACACCACCTCATGCTTCAACATGCTAACTATTTTTACTTTTTACCAGCTTTGATTTTGATGACTCTCAAATACATCAGTCAAATTTGCACAAAATATGTCCTAATTTGACAAGCTAGTGCAGCGAGTATTGGCATCAGCAAAGCTCTTACACCGACTGTGAGATAATCGGTCGCTGTTATCAAAACATGCATATTCAGCACGGGCTGAATTGTGTGCTTGATTTGACATAGGCAACACAGTGATAAAATAGATAGTGGTATTGTTAATATTTACCATAGAGTGCAAAGTTTGAGGGCAGAGAAACAAAAGCAAACTCACACAATCTAGTGATGTTATTTTACAAATGATGCAAGAGCCATACTTATTCTGATTCTTTGTATTTGTAGGAGCATTCATGTGTGAATGTGTTTGTATGATTGGGTGTTAAAAAAGCGAATGCAACAGACGAAACAATGCATCAGTAAATTTAATTTTGAGTGCATATTCATAATCTGTGTGCGCGAGTATGCAAACGTTGTTGCTTATAAATGGTTTGATGTCGCTGAGAGTAAATACAAACTATTCCAATTTGTTTGCTCAGCTATTTTCAGTGAATACATTACAAGAAGAGAATGCAAATCAGTGGAAAGACCATTCAAGCCGACCTTTCACACTATCAAACAGGCAAGACATTTTCTGAAGTGCTGCACAGCCAGCATCTCAAGAAGAGATGTCAGCAGTGAAGTAGAAAGTACTGGGATTCTTGATTAACCTATCGTAAAATATACATAAGCATGCAATCCTAGGTTGTGCTGTAAACAGAAGAAACCTCTTACCCAAGGTGGGCACTCAGTCCTCCGAAAGCCATTTCTCAGCATTATCGATTCATTCCCTGCTCGGTGAACTGAATTACATTCGATCCAATTTGGTTTCCCACCTTTTCTCCTCTGCAGGACAGGGGCCTGATTTGCATGAAGCTGCAGTGGGAGTACAGTGGCTCGAGAAAGGTGATCAAGGGAGGAGAGGTTAAATAGTGTCACGTGGCAAAAACAGAATCATGAATATAAATGATTTATTTCAACAAGACGATTTTTTAAAATCAGTTGCAAAACCCTAAGTTGCTGTAAATACATGATAACATATAACACTGCAATTAATCTTAAAGCCATTGCAGAACCATGTTTTAATATTATACCTGCAGAACAACTTGGTTTCAAATATAAAGGTCTGTCCTTGGTAATCGTTCAGTGTATGAAAGAGGGTTGCCTTGGAAACCTGACATAAAGCTTTAAATTAGAGATTCCTGGTGAACAATAAACTCTATGGTATCCGGTTTTCACTGACAATGCCCAAATGTACAATGTGCAGCTAACACAAGTCAAACATTCCCCAAATTTTGTTTGCTGTATCATAAAGCATCCATGTTGATTGTTGGCTTAGAACTGCCAATTAGTATAATAATGATGTGAGGGCACTTCTGACATATTTCCTTCTTTTTAGCAGAACACATCTGGTAAAGCCAGCGGCTGCTGACAGGACAGCAGGCTTATTAATGATTACCTTCAGCAGGTGCCCCATCGTACTGTATCCTCTGACCTTTCCCTCTGAAGAAAACAGTCAATGGACTGCAACAGCGCCCAGTCAGATGCCCTGCCTCCTCCTCCTAATGCCCATCAACAATGTTAGAAAGCCAAACAAGGAAGGAAGGAAATAAATGCTACTTTGAAAGCCTTAATATTTCTCTGGGTTTGAAAAAAATCAGAAGCTACAGCCTGTTTGTCTACTTAGCTTTTCTCTCTTTCCCATTCTTTATCTTCTTTTTCCTTATAGGGGTGCTGATTGCAAAAGCTGATTTTTGTGCTTCTGTGACAAACAATTATGCACAAAAAGGGTCAATGTATCCTTGGGACAAAAGCCAGAATTGATTACCTATCTTGACAACCACTAAAGCCACACCGTTATCAAATATTGCTCTGAATCTAGAAACTGGGCTCAAGTGAAAATGCGAGAATAAACTCACCTTTCACCACTTACCTTTTTTTTTAAGACAGTGAAATCATCCACCTATCCCCATATCATCATTATATTATGCTGAAAAAAGCAAATTAGTGACAGGCCATAATGATGCCTCATCTGTTTTGTACCTGGGTGAAAACTAAAGTGTAATCTAGAATCCCAGATGCCTCCTGTAGAGCATTACTCCAAATATAATTGTTTTGGGGTTTTTTTTTCTTAATTTTATTTTTCATTTCTTGTGCTGTGTGTTCTGAGGAGATATCATGGGGTGGCACTAGCCCCGCCGGTTCTGTCTTTGTTCATGTTTGAAGATCGTGACAGGCTGCATAGCCTGAATCTTCCTTCTGGGAAAGCAGCAGGACATTTCTCAGATAGAGACCCTTTAAAGGGCTCCAGTGGTTTTAGCTCTGAGAGAGAAAGAAGAAGTTCCTATTAGTGTTTCCATTTCACTGAGAATCAATGTGAGTTCTGGGTAATTAAGAGGCTTTGGTAATTCTCACTGAAAAAAAAGAAAAAAGATTCTTGTGTTGATTTATGTATTGCCTTCTTTCCACTTCAAAAAACCAGTTTTACACCCTTCCCCCCCACCACCACCAAAAAGGAAAATCAGGCAAAGTAACGTGTATATTATTGACTCTAGCATTGCTTTGTTGCACAGGCTATATACAGCTCAAAAGAATTAAAGGAACACTTTGAAAGCACATTAGATCTGAATTGGGGAAAAAAACATCAAGCTGAATATCTATACAGATATAGACTAGGTAATTTTAATTCCCACAGCATTTGGTGGAAATGCATGGCCCCACGGCTGTGTAAGCCACTTCAGTAAACTGAATATGTTACTCGGTTTTCCGTTTACAGGAAATGTGGCTCTCTGTGGATTAAGCAACAGCAGAAATTCATCACACCATCATCATACGGGTCAGAAAAATGTTGACTTTTTTAAATGGTCATTCATTTTCAGACAAATGAACTAATAGAACATAAGACAAACCAGTGGAGTGTTTTCAGTCACAAAGCTCAGCAAGCTTGTTAACACATAACTGAAATTAAATTCAGTATTCTCTAGAGTTTCATGCTTTGAGACTATCATCCATCTTGACCACCACTATGCCCTTCACTCAAAAATTTTTCTTTGTGACCATAATCCAGGCAGTGATTGCATTTCAAACAAGGTTGCTTGTGGGGCTTACTGGATTACTTGTAATGCATTTCTGCCTTTATGTGCTGGACAGTTTCTCGCAAGCACTAGAAAATGTGTCAAGTGCCAAACACAAGGGTACTAACAAAGATAAACAGTGCCAACAGATTGATCCAACACCAGCTGTTGCATTTGCTCCTCAGCAGCACAAACTCTCACCTCATAGTTTGCCAGCATGGTACCAACAACAAGTTGAACTATTTAAGTTTCCCGTGATTTTATTTGTTGAACTTTTATTGCTCGGCATTATATTATAGCGCAATGTGTGCTTGTTATTTCATCCACCCCCATGTATGTGCATCACTGTCCTGAGGGAGTCCACACTGCGCCTGTCATCCAATTAGGACTAAATCTGATTTCACTAAAAGGCTCCATCATTTAGACGGTCTTTTAGGGAGCAGGCACTGAGATGCATTACAACTGGAGAATTGTTTGCATTCATTTTCACAGCAGTGAGCACATTCTGCTTCAGCTTTTAAGCAAATGTGTTACTGCCTTATGTTTGGTAGTGGCAGCTGGCACATACTGACAGATTGGTCTAAAGCAGTGGTTCTCAAACTGTGGAGCACAGAGCATAGGCACTGCAGGGAGGGCATGGAGGACCAGGAGAAATGTATGGCATGAAGCTAAGTTGAATGAATGGGGAAAATAAACTAGAGATTGCTGCAGCTTTCTTTTATCATTACTGTTTGGAGGGGGGGGGGAAGCATCATAGGGTGGAGATTGTAGCTTTTTCAGGTGCCAGTGGTATAAAATCCAAAAATCACATCTATCATACAGTACTAAAAGGATTGAAAAAAAAGCTCCAATTTAATGGAAATGTTATATCTTGCAAAGTTTAATGTCCCACTTCCATCGGGTGCTCCCTTCTGATGTAATTATTGAATATTGCAATTGTTAGCTAAGTGGAGACGATTAGTGTTGATGCAGGATGCATGAAACAGCAAGAATTGTGTTGAGGGTTAGGAGTTTGTGTGCATTCTGTATCATTCATCATTCACAAAGGTATCCTACCCGACATTTATAAGTCAAAAATGCAATCTAATTCACGTACACTGCTCGACAAATTTATTAGACCGCCTGTTATAAGAAACAAGAAAACAGATATTTCAGAAGCTGGTCAAAAACACAGGCACAGCACACTCATCTTCTCTGAGGAGTTTTAAATTACCTAAGCGTAACAGTCAACCACTAAATCTAATTTCAGAATTTCTGGTAAATAAGTCTAATTTGACGACATCATCGAAAATAATTATGTGCTTTACTATTTGTTTCTTTCTTCTAATTTTGTAAAATAGTAAATTGGAAAGTTCATGAACAAAAACAATTATTATGTTTTAATATTACAAATCTATTTCTGACAAAAGAGCTTGTGCCTACTCATAATAGAAACATAAATAACATTTTAGTCATTAGGGCAACTGTGGCATAAACTTTACATGGGTGGTGGTCAAGGAAATTTGTTAAGCATTGTACGTTTCTCAAAAATCCTGTAAGCCATGAAACAGCTACCTGCTCCTGTGTGTTTGATCTAATCAAACACTGGTCTTTGCCTTGATGTACTTGCTAAAGCAAAAAATATGGTTTAAGATACCAATAAACCCAAGTTGGGTTTTTGGTCTTCATACCTTCTAAATCAAGAAATGACCACTATTGCTTTGTTATTGTTACATTATATCATTATTTCTTTAACACCTTTGGTGATAGGGCAGATGATCTAACAGCTGAGCTACAGTATGTGCCAGTGAGGCTGCTGTGTGCACACTTACGGTTTTCCAAAGAAAGGCCTAATTAGCCAGAAACCTGCAAGTGAAGCAGAGCGTCGTGTCAAAACAACCAGCTTCAATTCTCAGGACACTGCCACCAAACAGCAAACGTAGGAAACAGAACAACAGAAGCCTCTTCACTATAGCACATCCACAAAGCCAATCTCTCCTTTGGTACCTTTCAGAAAAGAAAAGTAAGAGCAATTTTATGTGCCCTCTTTTGTTGAAGGTCCCCAATGTCAGCCACTGGTGTTTTTCTTCAAATGAACATCATGAAAAGTGTTTTAGCTGCAATATCGGTGACATCTTGCGTGCGACCCCATTTGAACCCAACAGAGGGATGAAGAAATGAGAGGATGTGTCAGTACAAATTCACAGTATAAACCACTGCAAATACAAAAGTGCAGCACTGGTGGGGAGTTACATCTTTGGGGAGCATAGCAATGTGACATTTCATAGACACATTAAACGCAATATTACATGACAACTTGCTGTGCTTACGATAACAGGCTAACTTGCCACCTTTCACACAGACACTAGTGTCCGTGGCTAAATGGTTTATGCAACCTCTGCCTGCCAAGAAGATAGCAGTACATGCTTCTTATACATATGAATATGAGAAACAAAAGACACAGTCATATTAATTGAATAATTATAAACAGAAGTTTTTTCTGATAGCAGTAGGAGGCAGTATATAACCTGCCTCCCCTGAAAGTCTCATCAGTGGAGAAGGCTAATTATCCACATGCTATGCATCTGAATGAGAGCACAAAAGAAACACATGCAAAAGAATTAAAGCTCTTTTCCAGACATTATGTCTGCCGTATTTTAAACTTGCAGCTCTTTTTTTAACCATAAAATAGAAGCGTGTGAATAACATACAGTGTAAATCATATGTATAAGAAGTCATATATGTATATGAAGTCATAACTTTCTACTTTTTAAACTATATGATTTAATATAGTTTAAAAAGTAGAAAGTTATGACTTCCATTTAAACCGCCGGCGTAAGAAATTTTGACTTTGTTCTACACATTATATTGCACAGCATTAAGGTTCAAAGAATGTAACTCTGCTGTAACTCTGGTGAAGAAAATTTGTGTGCATGAAATTTGAAAACTGTGACTAAAAGCAGTTTGTATACCGTATCATCTAACTGTGATGATCCACTCATGAGCCAAGCTAGATTAAGAAATATTTTTTTATTTTTTAAATATTTTTCTACAAGGTGAAAATGTAAAAATCTCAATGGAACTCCAGGATAATACATCTGGGCCTAGTTATGCAGAAACAGGAACATTTGGGAAACATTTGCATTTACATAAGAATGCATATATGGCTTGTACTTGCTATTAAGCAGCCTCGGTCTCACAGACCAGGCTATACATGAAGTGACCTCCTGTTTCCTACATTGTACACTAACTAGTAAATCAGCTCATTACAGTGCTTTATTCCACATCACCTATTAATTTCATCAACTACACTTCTTCCAGTTGCTACATTTAAGCTTCTGTCACACCAACCCTCTACATCCCCTTGTTCACTTCATGAACTCTATGAACTTCCTTTGAGGTCTTCCTCTTTTCCTCTTGCCTGGCAGCTCTATCTTCAGTATCTATTGCCTAGTGTATCCACTGTGTATTGCTCCTCTGCACATGTCCAAACCACCTCAACTTTGCTTCTCTAACTTTATCTCCAAACCGCTTATTCTGAGCTGGCCCTCTGATGTACTCCTTTCTTTTCCATCTTCATCACTCTCAATGGAAATCTTAGCATCTACAGTTCTGGCACCTGGAGAACTGACTCTTTTGTCAGCATCACCGTCTCCAAACCATACATCATAGCAGGTAAACCTTCCATTTCACCCTTGTTGCTATTTTTCTATCACAAATCACCCCTGACCCCCATCTCCACCTACTCCAACCTGCCTGCACTCTGGTCTTCAACCCTTTTTTGTGCACAGTTTGTTTCTCCCTGTCATCCAGAGACATGTATTCTTTCTTTCTTCTGCCGACTTCTTCTCCCCAGTGAATACCTCCACCTTTCCAGATTCTTATCCACTTGCACCCTACTATACGTATGGATCACAAAGTCATCTGCAAACATCATAGTCCAGGGGGACTCCTGACCTTATGACCTCATCTATCAGCCTGTCCATCACCACTGCAAATTCCAAGGCGATCCCTACTGTAATCCCAACCCCACCTTGAACCCATCTGTGACTCCTAACAAACACCGCATCACTGTCTCGCTGTCTTCATACATCTCTTGCACTACCTTCACACACCTCTCATACAGAACTACAGTTCGTGCTTGACACCTTACCACGTCCTTTCTCTAGATCCACAAAGACACTCCTTCTGACCTTCTCTATAGTTCAACCCTGGCAAAGCAAACATCAACTATTAACACACTACAACATGGCAATGTTACACTCCCAAAAAAAGTGTAGAGAAAACACTGCCTTCATCAGCCAACACCATCATGCATTGTGGTCTGTCTGTCTGTTGCAGAAGAATAAAAGGACCATCAAATATGGAGCTAAGTTAATTTTCTTAATTGCTCAGAGTGTCTGGTGGGAATAATACTTCTCAGACATCTCAGCTCTGCAGCAGCTCATCTCCTCCGCTGCCCAAGCAACAGGATGTAAATAGAAAATACTAATTAAATGTCTACAGTATTTGATATTTTAGTTGCTCAGTCTGAGCTGGAAGTTTCAGAGATGCATTGAGGTTTGGTTATGAAAAATTTGCATGTAAGCAACAAAAACAATGGGGCCAGTGCTCAGAAACAAAAATGTTATAGAAATTCATTTGACTGCCTTGTATGGGTGACATTATTTCACAATTAATACATTAAAGATTAGCCTATAATAGCACAGTTACAGCTGTATTTGCCTTCTGGCATGCCCGGGAGATAGAGGACCTACTTCAGCACATAACTTTTCTCACACATATGCAAGTTTCTATAAGATGTTTCAGTTACAATGTGCATGTAAGTCACATAAAGTCAAAATGAAAATGGCTGACAGTATTCTGATGCCACTGCTCCCCAGACCTGTGGACATGTGGACATTTTTGCAAACATGAGTGTTTGCAGTTGGCAATGGCAGAAGCCACCGTCTGTGTATCTCTGAGATGCCAGCAGCTTGGACAAAACGGTCGTATTTGATGCTTTGGGAACGGGATGAGCTGGTTTAACTGAGTGGAGCTCGAAGTGACAGTCTGACATGAAATTATTTTGACAGCATCTCATTATAGTGTATTGGATAAAAGACACCATATCAATCTCTTCCTCTGTCATAATTTTATATTCTAAGAACTTTTGAAGACATTGCAATGTTGCCTTCATCTAAAAAGAGCCCAATGAAAACACTCAGAAACACCCCCCATTTAAAACCCCAAACCCTTTATTCTACTGACCTCTTACATTAAAACAGTCTTATGTTTCTGTTTCCTTTGTCGGTTTTAAATTGTGAGGGGTTTCAAATGGGGGGAGGGGGAATTTAAAACTATTTCCAAACAGTTCAAGCAATCTGGTAAAACAAGATGCTTTTTAATTGCAGTTACTAGTATTTGCACTATTATCTGCAAGATAACACATTAAAGAACAGAAAATAATTGAATACAGTGGTACAAATTTCTTTAGAACTGTAAGACGGGGGGAAGGTTGGTCTGTTCTCATACACATAAATAGATCTGCAATATATATTTGTGTGTTTCTGACCAGTCTGTCGGAAAAATACTTGCAATTACTGACACTTTTGTAAGCTACAACTCAAGAAATGTCCAAGAAATGAACTGGATATGTATATTTAACGATATACAACCAAGTATTCAATGAAAAAAATGTTTTTTTTTCTTTTGGCAAACACTATGAAGCCCAACTATAAGGGAGACTTAGTTTCACTAATATCTTCTAGAATTATCTCTCAGTAGGACTCTATCAACTATTACTATCATAAGCTCTCAGCAAACAGGAAATTTAAAACATGATTCATTGTGGCATTTCTAGTAACATTTTATTACTTGCAGATGCAGCTGTGTGTTATTACTGGCAACAAAAAATGTTAGGCATTAGGCACTGTTTAAAAGACAAGAGAGAAATTATTTTAACAGTATGCAAAACTGCACTCTAATATCTCAGGGGCACAATTGTATGCAAAAGGTTAAGGAACCCATGGTTAAAATTGCTGCTACTGCAAAGAGTTTGTGAAGTTCTGTACAAATAAAGTTATTATTGTTATTATAACATTTAACGGAGTAGAAAATTAATTGGTCTCCAAATGGCATAAAGTTAAAAGAAAATGAGATTAGTTAATTATAATGAAAAAAGGAAATGAGGACTGTGCATATTCCAGCAGATCTGAACTCTCGGATAACTATTTGCCAAGGTCTGAGATTACAGCTAGCTCTCCAGGATTGCTTGCTCCAACACTGATGGGAAAAGCCAGGTTATATCAGTTTTGCCTAAATAATATTCTGCAAGTGCTGTGATTTTTTAAAACAATCAGCGTCTACCTAGGCAAAACAAAAGCTAAAATAATTGACGCAAGGTCATCAGGCAATAGAAGTGAAGCAGTTTCTTCAGTTTGCGCTGTCATTATGAACGTAGAAGATGAGAGTTGCACTTTTCTGCTTTGCAGCGACACGTGCACGAACAACCCTAAAAAGCTACTTTTAGCTGCGCCCTTATCGAGAAGGGGTTGCTCCAGTATCTGCAGCAGCTCCACCCCAAAGGGATGTGAGTCTCCTCCTATGTTCGAACCAGAGATCAACATTATGAAGTTGAAAGAAAAAAAATCCCAAAAAATGCTTTTCCAGTTTAACCAGATAATTTAGCATCCGATCTTTTTGTTATATGCAATAAGAAAGAACACCTGAATGTCATGAGAAAAAAATCCCCTTTTCAACTTCTACGATGGACAGCTTCAAGAGAGGCAAGTTAAAGGTTTCACCAAGGCCCTGCAGAGACACCCAACCTTAAAAATCTTTTTTTTTAATGTGTTGTTAGACCTCAAAGGAAAATGGCATTAAAGACAGCCCAAGTGTATTACAAAATTCGAAGCCTTTAGCTAAATAGAATGGAGTTCAAATCTAAAAAAAAGAAAAAAGAAGCACTGACCATACATAAAGAATGCCTTGACTTTTGCTTCAGGCCTTTTTCCTTTTTCATTAGTTTGGAACTGTAAAAAACTTAAATAAAACATAATCTGTAAATAAATGATTCATGTTTCATTTTATTTTGGAAATAACACATTTTAATCAGGGTTGCTTAAACTTTTGCTATCCACAGGATACTTGAGCTATACAGAGATAATATCAGCTAGAATATGTTGCTGCAGCATGTTAAGGAACAACACTCATGGCCTGTGGGTTAATATGAATCACAGCTCAATAAGAGTGGAATGAACTGTTGCAGTGTGGCTCTTTGAGGGACAGGTTTTTGAAAGGAGAAAATGGATCTCAGCAAATTATCTCAAAATAAAGGGCACAAAACTTATTTTTGCTTTTCAAGTATCTGTCTCTTTGCTTGTTTGGCGGTGTTATTTTGTGGATTCGGACGAGTTTAGATCATCTTTCAGCTGGAGTAAAATCCTATACTGACTGCTGGAAATGTGGCCTACAGGATCTAGGTGGCGTGGAGATTCATTAGGAGCAGAAGACGAGCACATTTGCAACACTAAACAACAAACCACAACAGTTAAACCATGAACGTGCTCACGGTTTGCTTAGAAGGTATGTCAGTGGTTTTCACTGTTATAAAGCAACTACTGTCTCATTAGCACATTCTCCAATGTCTGGTCTCTGTGTTTGACTGTTGCATATTTGTGTAAAGATCATTAACTGGGTGTGCATTAAATATAAATACAATTTCTTAATTACTTGCACCTAAGACAAGTAACATAATAGCAAAGACTCATAGGAACAAATAACATATACATAAATTTGGAAGAGGAAAATGTGTCATGTCTTGAAATGAACTCGGGATACAGCTGAATATTGGCTTTGAGTTTTGATATTCTTCACTGTAATTTTCAGTCGTATGCACTCACACACTCGCCTATCAAGTTCTTGGAGGCAGCCGGTTTGGGGGCCACAGAGATTTCCTATGACTGGATTTTTAAGACAGTATTCAGTGTTTTGCCATCTTCCAACATGACGTTCTGTGACAGCCTCTTTTCTTGGCCAGACTATGTCTGTGGTGAAGAAGTCTGGGATTGTAGACAAAGCACAGGGTTTGAAGCCTCAATTTTTAAAGAGAAGAAGCCTGCAAAGCATGCTTTTTTCCCATGGCTGCTGAAATTTTCGCATTACACTTAGGTGTGTCAGAAATAGTATTCATGTCTTTTTCTGTGCATATGTATTGCAGTGTAGGTAGTAAACATGTACATTTTCACAGTCCTAAAATATATGAATTCTTTTTGTGAAAGATCAATGGTAGTAAAAGCATTAGAAATAAACTACATAGAGAGGATAGAGATAGATGTTTTATTTCGGCTACCTTGGAGTTTCTTGTGCTTGAAGACCTGCACACCTGCCAGAACCATAGGATGCAGCCCGACTTATGCCCTCATATTTTATTACCTCTTGATGAGCAGGCCTGTGGTGCCATTAATCAAACACCGCATGGCAGACATATCCTTTTAAGCATGGGCTCATTCTCAGCTTCATCTTCTATCTCTTAGAAACACCAATCTCCACTTTGCACTGCAAAAATGCAAAATAATTTCTACATTAAATTACTTCACAAGTGAATATATTACTATGAGAGGCAGCAAAGCTAAGCATGGTAATCAATGCCTTGGCACGTCAACAAGCAATTTTTATTTTTATTTTCCTTACTTCTCTTGAAAGCCATTTAACTGCACAACTGAAAGTCCCACAATTCTGTTCAGCATAATAGAAGACGTTATTATTTGAAAAGACATCCTTCTATACTTCAGTATGCTAAAGATGAATGCTTTCTTTTTCTAAAGGGAAGGAAGGCATAAAAGCAGAATGGAATTTCTCTGAATGTGTTGTCATTGCCTCACCGGAACCCAGCCAGAAAGGTCAACCTGTCTAAGATGCACATTTTCCCAGTGAAGTATGGCCATCTTACATCCCATGCAAAACACCTTTTTTTTAACATACAAGCACCACCCTTCATTGATCAAATGATCATTCTTATAAATCTGATTGACATTTATGACCAAAAGCAGTATTTCTTTCCCCTTTTTTCTCCCATTGTCCCCATGTTGTATACATAACATGGACTCTGAACAGCAACATCTCTGTTGCCACAGCTCTCATTAACATCTTGTCGACCTCAATATAGTAGTATCTCACTCCCATCTCATTAAGGAACCTCATTCTTCTCTTATATAACTATGAAATATTTCATTTTTCTTTCTCTGTTGTAAGATTCTTAGCTGTGGGACATGAGACGTGTTATTAATATATTTTGTGTGTGAAAAACTATTTCAGTGACATGGATGATCAGTGACAGTTGGACAACAGAGAGTTTTGGATAATTCTGTTTCCAGTCATTAATGACACAACAGTTTAGTTGTTTTGTTTTTTTAATATGCAGACTAGTTGCTGTATAATGCTATCATGTTGGGGTTGGGGGTAATAATTTTCTATTTGGTCCCTCGCTCAACTCTTTTATGGTGCCGTTATGAAGCCAGTGGCAGACTGGAGATATATGATAAATTTTCCAAATCAGTGTCCTCAAATCTGATGCAGAAAAGGGTGATTATTTTTTAGCCCCAAGGAGGAACAATCAACAGTAGAGTAGTGAGGCTGGTTGCTACTGACAGTCTCCTCCAAAATTAATCCGGCAGGAGAACTTTGGTAAAGACGGCAAGCTATCTTAAGCGTCTGAGCTATATGTGCCGTGTGTGGGTGTGGAAAAGCTTTTTTTTATCATCGGCATCAAATAATTAATTAAGTGTTGCATTTGATTTGCATCTGTTTGATACATTGCATTAAATCATGTAGGTGTAGTTAGTGGAAGTGGTTGGATTCCGCACAGCCCCATCACCAATCACTTCTCTGCAAACTCACCTGATTTAAGAGGAAAGACCTGAGTCACAAGCAATGCAAAAGACTTAAGCATTATAAAAGAAGAAAACCTGATGTGAGGTACTCGTGACAGGGAAGCTGCTGCAACAGATGCTGGCTGTCCATATAATTTCATAAAACATGTGGGACATGTAACACTTATGCTGAGTTGCCAGGAGCCCGTCACTTTTTCGTTGTTGTTGTTGTTGTTTGTGGGATTTCACCACTGTCTTAAAATGCTTTTATTCTCTTGTCTTCCACAAAGCCAAACTAAACTACTGCACTTAAGCAGTCCGTGAGGGGAGAGGCACACTGTCAAAATGAATAGTCATGGAACAGTCACTCAGACATTGACTCATGACCTGTGTGCCATTCCTGACTTTTCTCATTTAGTCTAACTCAGTAGGATACTAAGCTGTTTAAATGCCTCTCAATCAGGGTGTTGTAGTTCATATAAATGACTAGACTAACACATCCTTCAAGTCACCGCAACACTGAACAACGAACATCAACCAACTGGGTAAAAATTTAATGTTGTGTTCTTATGTTTTATGCAATTCTGGCACCATGGCTTAGGTTTACAAATCAAACTACAAAACATCTGGAACGATGCACTTAGGACATATAAGACCAAAATGATGTTTGGCCATTAAGCACAGGGTCACATGTGCCAGAAATCAAAAACATAGCAAATCAACACAAACACCTCAAACCAACTGTCAGCCCGTGGAGGAGTGATGAGTTGGGCTTATTTCAAAGCCACAGAAGCTGGGCACATTGAAGTAAGTCAAACTGCATACCAAATTATTCTAGTCAAATGTGAGGCCATGTGTCGACAGCTAAAGTTTTGCCCAAAATGAGTCACGCAACAGGGTAAGCACACCAGAAATTCAACCAGAGTGGGTGAAAAAGAAAAGAATAGGGTCCAAGACCTTAATGCATAATTAAAATGCCTGCAAATATCAATGAAATAGAGTGTCTCTAAATTTCTCTACAATAATGTGAGCAACCCGATATCACGGCAAAACGTGTAATAGACACGCCGTTCTGCTGTGTCCATTTCACACCTTGACACTTCGAAACGTGAAATGTACAGAAGGTGCAGTAAGCTGCAGTAACAGCAGAGGGAGATATTTTATTTCAAGCCAACATTAAAAATATCACGGGAAAACATTTAAACACACATTATTAATGCATTTGCATGTATATACATATTAGCTTAATCATTTCTGGCTGTTAAGGGCCCTGGAATGTACTTCATACGTTTCTTTGCTAAGTACTGACTTTGTGGCTTTAAATAAATATATTAGCTCTCCTTGCTGGTAAGGCAACTTCTGCATGTGTGTCCATGTCACATTTCAGAGAGGCAAAGCATAAAATGGACCGGCGCATATTACACATTTTGCCATGATATCCGGTAGTTTACAATTGCAGTCTGCGCTGGCAATAACACAACAGTTATGTGTTAATGCGATCATATGACATTTTTCGGTAGTTTTGTAATGCAGCACTTTATACTAAATTAAGTAATCACGTTAAATTTATAATTACATCATTACTTGTGTTACAAAGGTTCTTCTATCTGTGCAATGGACAGATAAATAACTCTTTCAGTGCTACAGTGAGCTGGGCCAGTCTTTAAATTTTAAGGAGTGGAGATATGGGCATCACTTTTATTTTCACAGAACAAAAGGAGCATTGAACATGCTGTTAAAGCACACACTGTGTCCAGAAACAGAAACAACTATCCAATGCGGCTAACAGGACAGCATTTCTTTGCAAGTATCTGCAAAGTCCGCATGCTAGTACTAATCCAGTAGGGAATGTTAAAAGGTGTCAGCGGACATGACCCCAGAACCCAGAGGCTGATCAACAGGTAAGAAAAGCAGTCAGTCTTAGTCAGTCTACACCTGCCTCTACAGTAGAATTGCAGTGATGGTTTCAGTTTTGCTATTGGCTATGTCCTCATTAGGATATAGGTTTCAGTCAATGTGTGTGACTGTGTGGGAACAGTTACTATGTCAATTTTTGTCTAAGGTCATGTAATATAATGCAAACAACTAATTAAGTAACACATGGCTCTGCTTTTCAAAAGAAATGTCTAATACATTACTTTTTTTAAGAAATCACCCCAGCAGTGTTTTCAATATCTTTGTGTGTCAATTACTTTCACCTGCTTTGTCCTGATCAGGTGTTCGTATCAGGGGATTTAGCATTTGTCATAGCATTCACCACCTGCAGTTATTTCAGTTGCTTTTTTTTCCTCTTCTCAAGAAATATTTTAGTAATATGCACCTTTTCTCCTCTTTGGACACAATTTTTTAGACCAACTAATTCTGACTCAATGTTAAGGAAAATAAATGTTTTTCATGAGTCTTCCTGTAATTTTAAAAATATTTCCTGTGCACATATTTTGTGCACAGAAAAAAATGGTTCTATGTATATTATAATAAAAGATTCAAGTAAGGAAAGTACTTGTGGATAGTTGCGCTACAAAAGAAACAATATTTATGAAAAAGAAAATGGCGATTTTTTTGGTTTAGGGCAATTTTTTGGGGGTGGTTGGGTGGGTTTGTTTGTTTGTTTGTTTGTTTGTTTGCATTGTAGTGTTTTCTTCCTTAACACCTCTGTGTGTGTTTGGAAGGTGCAACTTTAAAAGCAGCCAGCGAGCACTGTGGAGTTTAAGAGTTGTGAAAGTGTGGCATGATGGATGCTTGTGCCCAGCGTTGTGGAAAAAGTGATTCCACTTCACACCTAATGGACTGGCAGCCCATCCCCTACACACTGCTAGTGATTCCAAAATAAAAGCCCAGTCATTTTGTAAAGCTGACAACAGTCCTTCCTAATTAAAACTTTATGATCTAGCTCCACCAGTACAATAAGACAAATACCCCTATATACTGCATGCTGTGTGAATAAAATGCTGAAATCTGAATAAATTTGAAGAGTTGCAAGAAAAACAGCACTAAAAGAATTATTGAATGTTCCCATAGCTACTCATTTTTGTGATCACGCGTCACAATGTTCAACTCTTGATGTATTTAAAAATGCTTAAAATACTTCTGACCTTTTCTGGTGTTCGCTCTGTGTCGCATCAGCAACACCGCCCCATTCTATAACTCGTCTCAGCGCAGTGTGCTTCACACAAGTCCACAAAACCACATGGACACAGAGAGAGAAACAAATACAGCCATAGACAATGAGGCCAAACATCATGCTGCTTCTCACCTTTCTTAAAACTACCCTACCCTGGGTATTTAGGCATCACAAACACAGAATAGTGCAGTGGGCAAACAGGGAGGCTGCCCTGGTCTGACCTCACTAGTAATGGGATGACTTTGATATTCCCTGGGCACACGACACAAGGTACTCAGATTAAAAGCCTTTTATTCACCGTGACCTTTCGCTCAACATCTTTCCTCAGAGAAATCGTCCCTCCTTCTACGGCCATCACAGTGACAGGCCATCCCCACCAAAACAAAAGGCCAAGTGGTAGGGTGACACAAAGTCAATATGGGAGACTTGTTGATGTTTGAACACGTCACAGAATATCCTCTGGGTTTTCTTGTTTCTTTATAAAACTTACAGGGTGAAGAATGCAAACTTAGATGACTGATGTTGATTAATCACCACTGTTCAGAGCCTTATGCGTTTCTACCAAAAAATATAGATTAACTACATTAATTAATGTCTGCATTGTAAATGTTTTATTTATCACTTTCTTCTACTAAAAATTAAATTAGTCATTTAATTCTTGGTTGGATGGATATCATGCAACATTATTGTTTTATAATCCAGTGTGCTATTATTGAAACATATACCGAATTAGTTTCCTGCTTTGCTCCAATCATCATTATCACCATCCTTATTATCACCTTCTTCATGTGGGTGTGACAGCTCACCTTCAATATGTCATGACTGTGCATGAACATGGATTTGATGGTTTCTTCAATCACACATTTTGATATATTTTTGTGTAACTACAACTCTCATGAAATCTCACAGCTTACCTATGACAAACATGTTAGAGAGGTATAGTAGCTTAATGCTGCAACAGAATAACAGTGGACACTTTCACGTCTTTGTAAAGTGAAAGTGATCGTTGTTATTAGTGTGCGGAGCTGTGACTAAATAAAGTGCGGCGTCTAGCTTTTTAGAATGAAGAAAGATGTCACTTCGGCGGTGTGGCTCAATAATGCCTTTTTAATAGTTTATTTTAGCCCTGTGGCACAGAGAAGTAAGCTGAATCAGAACACAGAGTACTTCCAGGATTAATTCAGTGTTCAAAAACATATGCCCGCTTTGTTTTAAAATTAATACGAAATGCTTCCATTCAGTTGGTTTAAATCTCACAGATTTGGAGCTGTGCTGATTATATCTTGTAGTCTTATGCAAAAAAAAAAGAAAAGAAAAGAAAAGAAAAAAGTGCTCGACTGAGTTCATTACACAACCATATAGCGGACAGAGAGTGGGATGTAACATATTCATGCATATGATGGCTTTTAGGTTTGCCCTTGAGCATAAATAATTGTCAGGAGACACAGAGGGATGGTAAAAAAAAAAAAAGTATAATACAAAGTATATTATATAAAATATAGACACATTTACTAAGAATTATCACTTGATATCAAGGAGAACTGGTGAACAATATTATAGCTGGCATGGTCATCCAATTCTGAAGTTAAAATCTTACATAGAGTCATATAGACCATCCTAGATAAACTCTCCAGATAAGGAAAGACAATATGGGTAGTCTGCTCTTGGGGCTACAATAGAGCCAAAACACTGATTACCATCAGTAGATGAAGGTCATGATAGTCCTAAAGGTTTTTTCCAGCTTTAACACATAGTGAGACGTCACCAAATAGAAGGATTGATCTAAAAAAAAAAAAAAAAAGAAAACACTGACAACAGGAGTCAATAGCATACGCTGAATGCTGTATTTCTGTATTGCATTCATGGTTACATTACAGCAAAAAAAACAAACAAACATTGGTACCATAACAAGGTCAGCCAGTATCTTTCAATTAAAAAACAAAGAAAAGAAAAGAAAAAATGTATCAGTGATACCACTGCAAGATTACTTGAAAATGTTGACTTTAGTAAGCACATGGCCATTTCACAGATTTTTATCCTCCTGGCTTTTGTTCATTGCATGGAGCCTTCACTGTGAGAGGTCATTTTCATTTTATAATGTAATCTCCATAACACTGGCATTACAATTTGTTCCAAGCAACATATGGTGAAGGGCCTCTGCAGGACTTAAATGCTAAATATCAGTCTGTAAAAAGAAGGACGGAAATGCACTCAAGCAGTTACACATAAAACTATGTTCTCTTTCACTCCTGTGTAGCACACACATAAACACACACACTTCATCTCTCCTTGGTGTGCAGATATAATCACAATAATTCGATTTGAAACCACATTAACATGTATGTTGTTCCCCAAAATTCATTACGGCTGTGATTTTGGCTCAGGGCACTGTTAGTCATTGTCCAATTGGTCCGTGCCACCCGCTACTAACTTTATCTCTCAGTCCAGCTTTCCATCCACTGTAGCCAAGTCCTCTCTCCCCCCCACCCACAAAAACTGTCTTTTTTTTTCTTTTTTTTTTTGCACAAGGCCCCCTCATTCATTCTAATTAAGCCAACTGAAACTAAATAGCAGAAGCTTTGTTTACAAGGGGATAGCTGCACTCAGCATTCTGTGCACGGAGGCACTTGTCTTTACAGCCAGCCAGAGGTTTATCTAGAGCTACACTTACTGCTTACACTAATTTACATTTGTGTTTTCCTTTCCACTTATTTCCATATCTGCCACGGTGGGGCTAGGTTGCCTTCACAGAGGAAATTTATCAGTCACATTTAAGCTATAACTAACACAGGCTGCTTCAGCACTACAAAAACATGAGCTTACACTCAGTTTCTTTTAAGAAATTGAATGGTGATGCAATAACATCATCACCATCAAGGAAAACAGCAATGCTGGATGAGGTCAAATAATAATTTTGGTCTTAAAAAAAATAAGCAAAACAACATTGTGGGTGAAAGAAAAAGAAAAGCATCTGACAACTTCAAAGAAAACATCCTGAAAATATCCTTGAGGACCTTAAATAGCTGATGAAGGGTAAAATACCCAACACCATGGAAATGCACACCACTTTGATCAAGTAGAAGGATGCTTATGGATTGTGAAAACATAGAATATTTCAGTATTCAAAATCTTATTTTATCTAATTGTATCTCCGAATTTAATGTGAGAAACCTTAAGAGTTCAATTTTGCCAAAGCTCAACTGCACCTGTCAGTCAAATCTATCTATATACATATATGTCTATCTTTCTATCTATGTATCTATTGATCTAGCTATCTTTAGGGCTACATAACCAATTAGGCAAGTGCCTGGTACAGAAACACCAGCATATGAGGTACAAGAATATTAACACACATGCTCTATGATCACAAATTTGCAGACATGTAAGAAACATCAGGGAGCTTCATGTAAGAAGCATGGAAGATGTTTTGCCATACATCCCACTGAACATCTTTAATTAGCATTAATAAGCAACGTTTTGTAAAACAGAGTCTAACCAATCGTCTTGTTACTGACAGCTACCTATCCAGTTTCACACCTGCATTATAGATCATTTATAATCACCCACTAATTAACATTGATCTCTAACATTGATCTGTTTGGACTGAACATCCAAATTCCACACTGAAAGATCTTTATCACTGTATGCTCTAACAGAACCACTTGTGGCGAGCCATCTGCATGACTCACTAGACTATACTATGTAATCTGTTCTTGTACCGCTATATATTTAGATGCTTATTTTTTTTTTATATTTTGCCTTTGTGTCTTTACCGTTTTATGTGCAAACACTCGTCCATCATTCCCGAGTCAAAACAACTCAGGCGTGTTTGGTTATATCGAGATCCACTAGATATATAAAACAAACCTGTAACTGTGAACTCTGTAACGCTTACCTAGTTCAGCCCATTTGAAAGTGGTAAACAAAATGTTCTGTGATAGACCAGCATTAGCAGAAGCGAGCAACCTGATGAAAATTTTAATCTGTTGTGGCAGTCAGCAGAGAGACAAACTAAAAGAGAAACAAAACCCAATACCTGTAGAGGATTTAGGCGAAACCAATTACACATCAGCTGGATCACCAGGCAAGAGCAGAAAATGTTCAGCACCTAAAATGTTACTGCAAGAGCCTTTTTTTAAAAAGTGAATCATGGAAAACAAAGGTAGAGTCGATAGAAAAGACACCATTCTGTTCTTTATTCCTTTTCAAAGAGCTGTTGCAAAAGGAAAGATTGGTTTCTAGTAAAAGTAACATTACATTAGGCTACAGGTTAACTGTGGCTGAATATGCGTAATAATGAAGAAAATACACATATGTTTCAAGACTCAGTGTTCAATCAATAAGTAAACGCAACAGTCCTGGCTTTGCTCTGTCACATGAGGATGTCTGTCAGAGCTACTTTTGCAGCAGTTTAAAATGCATTGCTCCAGGCACTACTTCTGGGTATGTAATTTCAAGAAGAATTCAGCTGGCGACAACCTGGCAATTTTAGATGAGGAGACCACTATGGGTTTGTCGGGGTAAAAGTTTTCTCCAGCAGAGGGAACTGTTGTGGACCATGCTGTTAAAACTGTTGAACCTTGATGATCTCCCGGGGCTGCACTTTGCAGCTGTCCTTAGCACATCTGAGGATACAACTGTGGAACTTTGAGGACACACTGGTATGGAGAGGCTGTGGGTTACTTCTCCTAGCAGGTCTGCAAAATAACAAGTTGGATGAATGGCTGGATTGACATGACCTACCATCTGCAGACTAGGTTTCCCTTCACCTATCAGGAAAATATATTCTATATATATATATAGAAGCAGCTCACCTGTTAAATACTATGTTTTAAGAGAATGTATGCCTTGAAAAAAATCATTTTCTTTTTAATTACAGGAGTAATATGATACTAGCTGGGATATTTGTATTAAATGTCACATTTCCAATAACTGTTTGCATGTAGGTGAGCAAGGGCGCAAGATGAGCAAAGACTGAAGGAAGGGAAAGTGTTGCTGTACACCTCTGAGGTGTTTTATCCAAACATCAGCTCAGAGGTGTCTGCATTTTGAAGGAATACAATTTGCTTCTAGCATACTGTACTGCCTTTAAGTTAGAGGATTACCCCGGACCAGGCGGTAGATACTCAGTGAGGTGTGGGCAAGTACACGGGCGCCTGCGAGAGAGTGATGTGTGGGTGAGAGATGAGGTGAGAGGCTGAGCCTGTACACAGGCTTGAAAAGTGTAAACAACCTTGTGTGCAGCACAGCGCCTCAGGGTGTGAAAGTCTGACGGAGAGCCGCCTTACTCTGGGCAGCTCCAGTTGTGCTCTGTTGTAGCTTCCTGAATTCAACATGGCTATAAGGCTTCATGTCAGCCTTTTACACTGAATTTCTTTTTTGCTTTGTTATTCAGTGTTTCTCTGCAAATTTGTTTGGTACTTTGCTTCCAGTGAAGGCTCACTGTCTTCTTCTGTTGACAGGCCACGCAATCTGTGCATTCAGAGAAAAATACAAATTGTTGCACCATCTGGTGGTGGCCAGCAGTAATCCATTCATCAGGGTAATTAAATGGAATGGTATGTTTCCCTGCAGCCACTCATTATGCGGTGTTAAAGGAATAGTTAACAGTATAATGACATCTATACCGGGATAGTTTATCTTTTTAATTTCATCATAGTCGATGGTCACCTCTACACAATTGGGTTTACTGAGTACTAAGGTGGTGCTCGGGGACATACGACTGAACAAGACCACAAAATTAGAGTCACCGGTAAACTCATACTGCACCAGTTTTCTCCCATTCTTACTTACTTTTTTGAGTAGTTTGTGAATGTTACATTTTTCAGCTTATTAAATGCTTTATATATTAATAATGTAAATGTAAATGAAGCCCAAAAACATAATGGAGATCCAAACATACATTTACATTACAATAATAACACATTATTATGGATTGTTATTCATAATGCCGTATTATATATATTACATATTTATTATTAATATTGTTTCCTTCTTTCTTCTGTGTATGAGGTTGATTTTGTTTTCTAATTTAATGATACCATTCCTTTGCGTCCATTTTCCTCGCAGCAAATACACACAGGCACAGCTCCCATGATTACCTTTCTATTTCCAGTCTTTTCCTTTCTCTCCCTGTGCTTTTACCATCTATTAAATGCACTCTATGCAGTTCTTACAAAACAGATGGCAGAGGTAATGTTTTCTGTTTGTCTACTGCTTAGCACATTTGTGTCATTAATATATTTTACTTATTTTAAATATAAATGTAAAGGTTCTATTAATATACGGAGAATGTGGTCTAAACGTGATATACTAGTTAATAATCCTAAAAGTAATGTGCTCCTATACTGTGTGCTAATTTTCTATATTTCAGCTTGCACGGTGATCTTAATGAACTTTTTTTTAACAATAGGAAAGGCTAAAAGTTAAGGCTAAAACCAATATATTTAACAACTACTGTCTGCAGTACATTACTTATTATACTCATCTGAGCTGACTGAACAAGAAATTGTTTTTCTAATGGTCTATTGCTGAACACTAATGTGTTACCGACTCTGCTGCCCTTGAGAGCCTAGCAACACGCTATGATGTATATCGTTGGGAAGCAACTCCTTGGCAACAATGGCTTTTCTTTCCTTCTACTTCTTGAAATATATCCTCAGAGCCTACAGCTCCATACAACACTGACATCTGTTTCTTTATTTACATATAAACACACGGAGTGCATGATGTTGTCAAGAGAAAAGAAAAATCTTTCTCTCTTACACATTCACACCTTAATTCTATAGAAAAGAGCTGACAACTGTTTTTACCCCGAGGCTATTGTTGCGAGCTTTATGCATGGATAACACATTTCACCAGGCACAGTTTTGCAGAAAAGAACAGGCACGCACACAGACAGATACATCACGAAATGTATCCTGTGCAAGGCCAAATGGTTTCATGGTCACATTTGGAGATGAATGCTGTC